>NC_064924.1:120910681-121535681 GCF_023897955.1 Schistocerca gregaria | reverse complement strand
ATGAATTTACATAATTAAAATATAAAACTGATAAGAAAATGAAAGGTTGTCAGCGTCGCCACCAGCATGGTGCTGGACAGTTATGGTTGAGACGATGACCAGACACATAAAAACATTAATTACACTTTTAACTGTGTTTGCAGAACTTTGAAATTTCACAAAAAAAGATTTGAATTCGAACAGAGCATACAACAGATCAACGAATAAAGGAAGAATTAGAAAGAAACATCACTAGGATCCCACGAGTTAACTTGATAGCAAAACGAACATGAGCCTTACGAGAAAAGTCCATTTTGAAGCAAGTATTAGATTTCAGAGAAACTTGCATACAAGTGCATGAAATGCGTAGATCAAGTTAGGTAGTCGAAGATACAAAATCCAGGAAATAACTCTTCTTCCATCAACATATCGCGATTCCCAAACTTGGGAGAGCGCATTGCAAATGCGGTCTTATTATGACTGCCATTGAGGTGGTTGCTGACAAGTTGGGGTGCGCCGAACTACGTCCGCTGTCAACTATTGCTGGGCTGAGTTGATGTGATGTCGTTTCAAATCGCGGATCTCACCATTCTCCTGACTACTCGCTGCGGTTGTGCGTAAGTGCAGAGTCAAAACGTTGAAGACTTAGCAGAGGTCCGAAGTCAAGAAACTCACGTACAAGCACAGAGTCCAGAGTGACATCACCAAGTAGAAGTTCAAATCGGAATACCCATATGAATCCCAATATGACTATGAATGCCTCTCTCAATTGTTGGTAGCCTTCCTTCAGACCTCGGAAAGGAACCCCAACAGTATTTTCAAGCCAATCCCAGGAAGGGCCTAAGTGCTCTTCCAGTCAGGGATGTGGAAGTTCGTTCCCTTGCTCCCATCATAAAGTTAAAGATGTATCCCCCAATCAGATACGTGTATAAAGAAATGGCACACGAGTGTCGTGCTGTTTCCACATACACACTTGTGTGTAAGTTCTGGAAACTTTATTGGGCTTCACACTGTGTTCAAGAAAAAATTTGGAAATTTGCAGTTGCAAGAGGGGCCGTTTATTTTACTTCAGGGAACATGTCTGGAGATCATACACTGTAGAATAACGGCACGTCGGCAGCTGAGAACTCCATCCAAAGATTACTACCAAGCAAAATTCTTACCCCATCCACCGGTGGTTTCCTGTTCTGCTACAGAGGACACCAGTCTTCCATTCCGCCGCTCATTTTCTGCGGAGGCTGAGCCAGGTGGATAATCCCTGAATGGCTTGGCTGACTGTCTGTGCAGTCTGCCAGCATAGGAGCTGACTTCTGAGTGCTGGTAGCTCGTCCAAAGCGTGCGAAATCTCCTCCTGTTTTCACTCAAAAGAAAAGGAGTTCCCCTGGTCAGATGCATTTAATGGGAAATGTTTTTGTTTTTCAGATACCAAACTTTCTTCTCTGGTTGGAACCTAGTCCGTCGTTGTCTTTAGCTATGTTGTGTGTTTACGTTTCGTATTTGGAGCATTACGAAGTTATCATTGCCTGTTACGACAGTGAAGTTCCTGTGTTATTCCGAATTACGATTCAGTGTTCCTCTGTACAAGCACGCATCACCAAAAGAACATTGCATCTTAATTCGGAATAAGACAGGCTCTGCATTATCGTATTTATCCGCCGACACTGGGCAAGCAACTTTCAATTACAAAGGTTCCCCTGTACGGGAGTATACACCGTGGATGTACGACTACAGGTTGTAGACACGTGGTTGATGGCATACACAAGTTCGGGTCTGGCCATGAGTTGTGCTTGGATAGCCTAATGGTAAGTGGGGACCACTCGAGACAAGCGGGAAATTCGGGTTCGAGTCCTGTTCATTGACGTCATTCCACTGCACAGCTGGTGGTTGTTCACATTCGAAACGGCGAATACATTTCATGCATTGAATATTAATTAAACATCTCATCAAAACACGCCATTTTATGACGGTATGTTAAGTCAAAGTGTGCTTAAGTGTTGCAAAATGTAACGACAGTGGATAATGTAATAAAAAGGCCTGGTTTTTGTAAATATTATATACGATGTGTGTCTTCCTATAGTTTGTACATATTTTGCTGAGGAATTAAACACCGTGGACAATTTTCCATTGATAAACTTTTTTCTAGGCCGACACATCTTGTGAATGTATCTTGATTTTCTTAAACCCTACTTCCATAATGAAATGCAACTTCGGAACTGGCTTTCTTAGGTCTTTACCTTCCCTAAAGCTTAAGTGATCGTCCTCCAAAGAGCCGGCAATTTCATTTTCACCACAATAGAAGTCGAAAAGTTTTTACTACAAACTGAGCATATTTTCATATCAGCCATCCAACGCTGGTCGATCCTAGAGTCAAGGACTACATTTTAGAGAAGCTGTAGCACGTTAGAAGGCAACCAAAAGCATTGCTGGTTTGCTTGTAGCTGTTGAAACAACTATCAAAGAAGATAGGCAGAGCGTTGATACACTACCGACATACAAAAAAAAAAAAAAAGTGACTGATGGTGTGAACGGTATAAAATAGAACAAGAAAAAATTATTTTTGATTTGATTCAGTTACGCTATTTCAATAGTTGAGCTATCTCAAAAATCAGCTTTAGATATTAAACAACAACTGTTAGAGGTGTGGAAACACATCACTGGCACCATCAGTGCAGAACTAGGAAGATGTTCGCTTAAATATTTGAGTTGTGCAGCAACACTGTCAGCATCCGAAACACTGTTTTCGATAGCAAGGTATGCTCGCTCTCAACAACGCAAAAGACTGAAGAGGAAACTTCTCTCAAAAACGTTAATATTACAGTCTGTAGATAAACATTTGTCGGACATGTAATGTTAATTATTGGTGTATTTATTACTATGTGTGTCATTAGATGTCTCTACAGGTTGATTTTTACGTCGTTCTATAAATTCGTCATTATTCATCGATGTTATCGGGTCGATTATTATGGACTACCGATTTGAAGCACAATGACGCAGGGTGGACGCACGGAGGAGGATTTAAGAAGCAGACTATCACACGCAAAGACGGGATTCCGCGTATAAAGGGGCGTTATAGTACCGAACGCAGGACTTAACTTGTGGAAGAAATTTTTGAGAGTGTGCATTCGAAGCACAGCATTATACGGAAGTGAATCGTGGACACTGGGAAACCGGGACAGTAGAGAATCGGCGCGTCTGAGGTGTGATGTAGAGGGATGTTGAAAATTGTGTGTAAGGTTTAAGGCTTATTACAAATCTATAATAACATGCCCGAAATAATGCAACTGTGTGTGATTCTGACAACTCTTACTTACTAAGACAGTAGTTTGTTAGTAAGAAACCTCACGTCTGACAACAACAAAAACAGTAGAAAATGCCGTAAACTGCTAATGGCAGTCATAAGTGTGCATTCTTTAATGTGATTCTAGAACTGGTCACTAGATTTAAACAACAACCAGGAAACAACGTATGTTCCTTGATACACTATTCTCCAGGTAGAAGACTTTTATGAACTTGATTTTCGGAGTAAAGTTGGCTTGAAGTTACTTTATCCTTTTCGTATCTAGAGCGTCGCCTTTCAAGTGATTTTCTTACACCTTGGCTGCACGACTTGGTAAATCTGATTACTTTTTTGTTACAGGGACTATTATATTCAAGAGTCTGCTTGGATGGATGAAGACACTTTAATGGTTTGGTTTTCAAATCGCCTTGAAAACATAACGCAGTTCGTCACCTACAACACCTCCAGCAAGTCGGCACAGATTACTGGGAAAAAGGTAATGTGTTGTGTTCTCACATGTTGATTTACAATGTCATTTCACAAATACCAGAGTAAGCTTTATCATCTTCTTCAAAGCAAACTAACCCAAGAATGATATCTCGTCCCACCACCCTATCAGCCTCGCCTTATTACTTAGCTAGGTCTTTGAATCCATCTGCTCTCCACGCATACTTGTGGTTAACTAATGTGGCTTTCGTCCCATCCCTCTGAGCACCAATTTCTGTAGTTGACTCATTCCTATCCCACCAGCTTAAAAATCCGCAGTTTTCTGTACTTTGACCTCCATCATTTATATAACTGTGTGTCGTATTCTAGCCTCATCTTCAAGCGCCAGATATGTTCATTTCCAGTTGGCTACATACAATTGACTAAATACTTCTAACTGCATCATTTATCACTATAGACGAAACCTCTTTCTATATCCCTGATCCTACTGCAAGCCAGCTTCAGGACATTGTCCTCTCTGCTCTCCTTTATATCCTCTATCTTGCCATTGTCACTAAACCACCTCCATTAGAATGCTGAAGACCCTTTTTTGCGAGCGCTCTAGGCGACACTCAAAAAGTTTCAACGATCCTTCCAACTCCACCTTAACTATTTTGTCTCTTGGCATTCAATAAATTCTCAGGCTAAACGCTTCCAGAACCCATGTAATAATTATAGGAAGAACCACCCCAACTTCTCTCCCTTGTTGCGCTACGTATCGCCCCAGTAGAGCGATGCGTAACCCTACGTCTACCTAGGTTCAAAATGGTTCAAATGGCCCTGAGCACTATGCGACTTAACATCTGAGGTCATCAGTCCCCTAGAACTTAGAACTACTTAACACCTAACTAACCTAAGGACATCACACACATCCATGCCCGAGGCAGGATTCGAACCTGCGACCGTAGCGGTCTCGCGGTTTCAGACTGAAGCGCCTAGAACCGCACGGCCACTGCGACTGGCTACGTCTACCTAGTCGACGAATGATGACCGTGATCGTTAAACCATGTAATAGTTTAATGTTTAAGAATTGGAGGCTGTTTGCGTGTTTTTGCTATCTGTTTTGCATGTGATGCCTATATGGATGGACACTATGTGACTTCAAGAGGGGAGCGTAGAGGGGAGAGGGGAGCGGGGAGGGGTGGCGATCGATGCATTACCACGAGCTCCAGTAAGTGCTTTCTCCTTGAATCATTATCTTGGGTTTAGAGTAGCACGGTGTGCCACTGAGTAAAAACACGCACCATGACAATGTGGCCCAACGTCAAGGCAGAACAGAAGAACTCGAATGAAATGTCAAAAATGTCATTCGTCTGTCTAATGTCAGAGTTTCAAGTATCATATCGTTGCGAGTGAACAGCAAATGTCCCCTGTTCTCCAACTCTGCAGTGTTTGAAATTTAAGGAGTTTTGTATATTGTGATACAATGCAGGCTATAAAGCTAGTGACGGAAGAAGTAGTTCATATTCGTTTATATACAACTGAATGTTTGTCGAAGGTTTGTTAATTCCACCATAGGCAAAAAAACTACATGGACAACGAAGTCCACCAGTTCTCCAAAATACGGTAAGTTCGTGCAACATTCTGCTAGTACAAAATTTTATGATTTATGCTGTTAATGTGAGTGTTGAGAGTGAAATATGTGTATATTGAATTGAAGTTAATAGTAGTCTGCTAATTGAAACTTTATTATGTATTTAAGTTAACTTTTACACATACACACTGAAGAGCCAAAGAAACTGGTACACCTGCTTAATATCGTGAAGGGCCCCCGCTAGCACGCAGAAGTTCCGTAACAAGACGTGGCATGGACTCCACTAATGTCTAAAGTAGCGATGGAGGGAATTTATTCCATGAATCGTGCAGGGCTGTCCATAAATCCGTAAGATTACGTGGGGTTGGAGATCTCTTCTGAACAGCACGTTGCAAGGCATCCCAGATGCGCTCAATAATGTTCATGTCTGTGGAATCTGTTGGCCAGCGGAAGTGTTTAAACTCAGAAGAGCATTCCTGGAGCCACTCTGTAGCATTGTCCTGCTGGAATTGCCCATGTCCGTCGGAATGCACAATGGACATGAACGGTTGCAGGTGACCAGACAGGATGCTTACCTACGTGTCACTTGTCAGAGTCGTATCTAGACGTATCAGGGGTCCCAAGTCACTCCAACTGCACACACCCCACACCATTACGGAGCTTCCACCAGCTTGAGCAGTCCCCTGCTGACATGCAGGGTCTGTGGATGCATGAGGTTGTCTCGATACCCGTACACGTCCATCCGCTCGATACAATTTGAAACGCGACTCGTTCGACCAGGCAACTTGTTCTCAGTCATCAACAGTCCAGTGTCGGTGTTGACGGGCCCAGGCGAGGCATAAAGCTTTGTGTCGTGCAGTCATCAAGGGTACACGAGTGTGCCTTCGTCTCCGAAAGCCTATTTCAATGATGTCACGTTGAACGATTCTCTTCAGTCGTTGTGGGTCCCGTTCTTGCAGGATTTTTTTCCGGCCGCAGCGATGTTGGAGATTTGATGTTTTACCGGATTCTTGATAGTCACGGTACACTCGTGAAATGGTCGTATGGGAAAATCCCTACTTCATCGCTACCTCGTAGATGCTGTGTCCCATCGCTCTTGCGTCGACTATAACACCACGTCCAAACTCACTTAAATCTTGATAACCTGTCATTGTAGCAGCAGTAACCGACCTAACAACTGCGTCAGACACTTGTCTTATATGGGCGTCGCCGACCGCAGCGACATATCTACGATAACACCAAGATGTATCATGAACGCTGATAGAAACAAAAGTTTGAAACAATTTTGAATCACCTAACATTAGTTTCTAATAAAAGGTTGAATGTCAGAATACACTAACAAAGATGAAATGTGCATTAATTTGTTTACTGTTTAAAATGGAGGACGAGGGAGCACTTGGAAACGAATGAGAAGGAAAAGCACACAATGGATTCACAATAAGGTAGGGGTTGGTTCATCTCAAAATACAGGAGTAGAGTGGAGAGAAAAGAGGTGTAGATTGATAAGCAGGTAGTTGTACCCTTATATAGGAGGTATGAAATAAAGAGGGAAGTTCCAGCAATGAAGGACGAAATACATCTCTAGAGAGAAAAGTGTAAATATAGGAACATCGCAGTAGCGAGAAATGTTGTATGATGTGTAAGAATTCTTTCTGAGGAAAGACGTCCAACATAAATATAGTTTTGTGCAAAATAGGTTACTAAAGATTGTGAGGCTTACTCGTAAGATTTGAATTAGAGGAACCTGCCTGAATTTTGTCTGGCAAATACACTGAGTTAAGAAATTATCAATAACGAGAGAAGTGTCTTAATTACATATACTTATCATAATTGAGGTTTAGGCTGTAGCAGGACTGTAGTAGACAAAACTGAAAGTTACTAGGTGCTCAGAATGTAACTCTACCTCCTTTGCTGTAGTGGCCTAAGGAGATTATGCCATTATAAAATAATATAAGTTGCTTACATATAGAATTGGTTCAAATGGCTCTGAGCACTATGGGACTTAACATCTGTGGTCATCAGTCCCCTAGAACTTAGAACTACTTAAACCCAACCAACCTAAGGACATCACACACATCCATGCCCGAGGCAGGATTCGAACCTGCGAACGTAGCGTTTACGCGGTTCCAGACAGAAGCGCCTAGAACCGCATGGCCACAACGGCCGGCTCTAGAATTGAAAAGGAGACTCAACAAAAATGTTGTTGTAATGGATAAAAATCAGTGCTACAGATAATAATTGGTCTAAAGAGATACATACATATGAAGGAAAAGTGCCTAAAAGAAACAAATATTGTATAATGTAAATTAGTCTAGTTATTTCATCGATGAATAAAAAAAATAGTAAACATTTTACATTGTAGAACACTGTCAGAAGCGACGCGATCACCATGTGGCGAGAAAGGTACATAGGCGGCGTTACAAGACCGAAAACAAAGAAACTGTCATGTACCAATTAATAAGCAATTAATCGGATGACAGATTCACCACACTTTCGAAATGAACAACTGACCGATGATCCCAGATTTCCCTACAAATTTTATTTCGAGTTCCCTGAAAATTCAGTCACGATTTAAAACATTAACAAAATTTCTGATAGCAATGAGAGTTTATAATAATGATTTCTAACATACAGGTGAACCAAAATGCCTAAACATATTTCGACTGCTGTCATTTTGAGAGTAGTTAGTAATTTACTAAAAATGGCGGCAGCCACTAAAACCTAAAAGGATGATCGTTCTTCACCGTCTTTGAGGCGTAGGCGTGCATTCAGAACTGCCTTTCTGGTGGTTCGAATTGATCCAGAGTAGTAAACATCTGTCGGCAAAAAGACATGGTCATCTCCTGTACACCAGCAGGTAGGCTTTGCCCGCAGTCTCACCAAGTGGTTGGTTGCCTTTCAAAGACTGGCCGTCGCCGTGTCATGCCCGTTCAGTTTGAGCTTCAAGACTGACCATCAGCTGTCGTTGCATACACGTCTTTCTGCAGGCATTTACCGCCTTGCAGTTGGTAGTTGTTCAGCTGTTTATCACTGCGAACAAAACACAGGAATGTCACTGTGATTTCAATACGTGTGATCTGTGTCATCTATCATTATGCGACAACAGTGAAGTCTCCCCTCGGCTAAATACTGTGTTTTGCTTAATTCTAATTTTAGAATATAAATTTCTTTCTCCGTAGTTCATTCTTATTAGAGGAGTGATGTCCCCCCAAGTCTCACAAGTATCCAACAAATCCGGATCCACATGCAGGTAGGAACGCCTTATATGGTCGAATACTGGATGGGCAATCAATTTAAAATACCCTTGGCCTGTTAACAATTACGAAGCTCTTAAAATTGATTGTAATACAGTATTGGCCATTAGAATTGCTGAACCACTAAGATGACGTGCTGCAGACGCGAAATTTAACTGACTGGAAGAAGATGCTGAGATATGCAAATGATTAGCTTTTCAGAGCATTCACACAAAGTTAGCGCCGGTGGCGACACCTACAACGTGCTGACATGGGGAAAGTTTTGAACCGATTTCTCATACACACACAGCAGTTGACCGGCGCTGCGTGGTGAAACGTTGTAGTGATGGCTAGTGTATGGAGGAGAAATGCGTACCATCACGTTTCCGACTTTGATAAAGGTGGGATTGTAGCCTATGGCGATTGCGGTTTATCGTATCGCGACATTGCTGCTCGCGTTGGTCGAGATCTAATGACTGTTAGCAGAATATGGAATCGATGGGATCTGCAGGGTAATTCGGAACACTGTGCTGGATCCCAAAGACCTCGTATCACTAGCAGTCGAGATGAGAGGCATCTTATCCGCATGGCTCGTGCAGCCACGTTTCGATCCCTGTATCAACAGATGGGGACGTTTGCAAGACAACAACTATGTGCACGAACAGTTCGACGACGTTTGCAGCAGCATGGATTATCAGCTCGGAGACCATGGTTGCGGTTACCCTTGACGCAGCATCACAGACAGGAGCGCCTGCGATGGTGTACCCAACGACGAACCTGGGTGCACGAATGGCAAAAGGTCTTTTTTTCGGATGAATCCAGGTTCTGTTTACAGCCTCATGATGATCGCATCCGTGTTTGGCGACATCGCGGTGAACGCACATTGGAAGCGTATATTCGTCATCGCCATACTGGCGTATCACCCGGCGTGATGGAATGGGGTGCCATTGGTTAGACGTCTCGGTCACCTCTTGTTCGCATTGCGGCACTTTGAACAGTGTACGTAAAATTCTACATTTCAGGAGGATAATGCACGACCGCGTGTTGCAGGTCCTGTACGGGCCTTTCTGGATAGAGAAAATGTTCAACTGCTGCACTGGCCAGCATATTCTCCAGATCTCTCGCCAATTGAAAACGTCTGGTCAGTGGTGGCCGAGCACCTGGCTCGTCACAATACGCCAGTAACTACTCTTGATGAACTGTGGTATCGTGTTGAAGCTGCATGATCAGCTGTACCTGTACACTCCATCCAAGCTCTGTTTGATTGAATGCCAAGGCGAATCAAGGCCGTTATTACGGCCAGAGGTGGTTGTTCTGGGTACTGATTTCTCAAGATCGATGCACCCAAATCACCTGTCAGTTCTAGTATAATATATTTGTCCAATGAATACCCGTTTATCATCTGCATTTCTTCTCGGTGTAGCAATTTTAATGGCCAGTAGTGTAGCTATGGTGGGAAGTGGGAAGAGGCAGCCACAAAGTTGTAATTACAACGTACACATTATTTACAACTGTAAACATCGGAATAAAATTGTACGGTATGTCACAGGACATACACTGACTGAAAAAAATCACAACACCAGGGAGGGGTTGTGGGACGAAACGAAAGTTGGTAGGCGTGTCCCTATATCTGAAACGTGACTTGTATCCAAATTTCGCTCTAAATGTATCAGAGCGGCGCAAATAGCGTCACTATGAAGATGCAAACCAGGTTTGCTTTATACAAGTGGTAGAGGTCGTGAGCATTAGTTACCTTTGACACTGCGTGTGGTTAGTCAAGAATACCTTTGAAGCGACAAAGACACCATTATCAACATCTCACTGAGTTTGAACGAGGTCGTATAATAGGGCTACGAGAAGCTGTATGTTCTAGAGAAGTGGTTCCCAACAGGTGGTCCGCAGACCCCCAGGGGTCCGCGAGCTATGCCAGAGGGGTCCGCAAGATGCTATTAGAATAAAAAATATATTAACTATATTTCCTATGATAACCGATTTTTTGCAATTGAAAAAGTTTTAAGCTCAATATTTTTTCAATAATGAATATGTCAATATTTTTTCTAAGTACCAAGAATTGAAAACGTATAAAAAGACTCCTAATTTGGCTTTTTTAGGTACTTGATACTGTGATATGACAAGGTACCAATCATGCTCGATGAGGGGATCCTCGAGAAAATTTTGTTGGGAACCCCTGTTCTAAAACATGGATGCTGCCAGCAATGTTCATGGGAGTGTACGATCGCATAAAGACCAGGCTCCGGATGACTACGTGGCACCACCGATAGCGAAACCTTCGTGTTCGGCGTATGGCTCTGGCGCATCGAACTGCATCTGCAGCAGAATTTGAACAGCAGTTGCCACCACAGTGACACAACGAACGGTTAAAAATCGGTTACTTCAAGGAAATTTCCGAGCCAGCATTCCACTGCCCGCAAACCACCACCATTTGGTACTTCGGTAGTGCCAACTGTGAGTTCAGTGGAGGGCAGGGTGAAGATCTGTTGTATTTTCTGACCAAAGCTGGTTCTGCTTCGGAGTCCGTAATGGCCTTTTGTTGGGTGGAGGGAGGCCAGTTAAGGGCCTTCAACTAACTTGTCCGGTCGTAAACACACTGCACCTACACCTGGAGTTATGGTATGAGGTGCGATTTCGTATGACAGCAGGACCATCTCGTGGCCATTCCATGCACCCTGACTGCAAATCTGTACTTCTGTCTGGTGATTCGACCTGTTGCGCTGCCATTCAGAAATAGCATTCTGGGTATGTTATCCAACAGGATAACGCTCGGCCATATACGACTGTTATAACCCAACATGCTCTACAGAGTGTGGACATGTTGCCTTGGCTTGTTAGATCACCAGATCTGTCTCCAGTCGAACATCTATGGGACTTCATCAGACGAAAACTCCAGCGTAGTGTACGAGCAGCTTTAACCGTTCCTATATTGACCAACAAACTGCAACAGACATGGAACTCTATCCCACTAAGTGACATCCGGCACCTGTATTACACAGTGCATTCTGGCGGTTATACAGGTTATTAATACCTGTATTTCAGAATTTCACATTTACAATGGTATATCCCATGCTTACATTAACCTCCAATCATGCAATGTTAATCACTTAAGATTCCTAGACAAATGTCTGGGAAATGAACGAATGATTGTATGTACAGATCAATGCGTACATGTCAATGAAAAAGATCTCCGTTTCAGTAGACATACACCAACTGTTATTCCTATGCCCTTTTGCCCTAAGGCATCATTACTTGGCCACTAAGCGGTTCAAATGGCTCTGAGCACTATGGGACTCAACATCTTAGGTCATAAGTCCCCTAGAACTTAAAACTACTTAAACCTAACTAACCTAAGGACATCACACACACCAATGCCCGAGGCAGGATTCGAACCTGCGACCGTAGCAGCCCCGCAGTTCCGGACTGCAGCGCCAGAACGGACGGCCATCGTGGCCGGCCACTAAGCGGTGTGAATTCCTATACACAGCACGGGGACTGACACTTTTGACCAGGTTTAACGAATTGTTTAATCGGTTTCTATTAAACAAGCTTTCAGCTATAGCCTCCTCCTCCACGCGGGCACCGATTCTGGTCTTACTTAGTTCTATATTATGATTATGATGATGTATTGTCATGTTCCAGGGCCTGAAATTGGAGCAGAAAGGCGGTTGGTTGGACCAGCAGACGGTGCTCTACAGATACGGAAGCCCTTCGTCTTTTCTGACCGTAGCATGGCAGCCGCAGGGAGACGCGGGCAGCTACCCTCATGTCGTCAAAGTGACTGGGAACTCCATAAAAGCCATCACCTCTGGAGAACTGACAGTGACCGACTTGTACGCGTGGGATGGGAATGGTACAGTGTAAGTACACCGCTGAGCGCAAGTAATTATCTTGAAAGCAGCAACAGGTTTAGACGATACCCATATCGTGTCAGGGGATCAGGTGGAACAGTGTTCCTCTTCCTCAACTTCAATTTCCTTTCCAAGTTTCTTCATCTTTCCCATACAGTTTACAGTGAATAATACCCTGGAGAGGCTAAAAGACCTGTCTTGCTCCTTTCACAACTACTGATTCCCTGTTAGGCTCTTCGACTCCTGTAATTGCAGTCTGGTTTCTATACAAGTTGTACATGGCTTTTCGCTTGCTGCAGCTCATCCGCGCTTCCTTAAGAATGTCGAATACTGTATTTCAATCGACATGTTAGAAAGCTTTCTCACACTCTACAAATAGCATAACTGTGCATTTGCCTTTGTTCGACCTGTCTTCTGAAGTAAGTAGAGGATCGGTATTGCCTCTAGTGTTCCTACGTTTCCCCGAGACACAAAGCTTTCGTGTGGGCTTCTAGCACCTCCTCCCACTCTTCTGCAAGTAAATCGTGTCAGCATGACAATGGTTCGATAATATTCACACTTGTGAGCAACTTCTTTGTTTTGAATTAGAACTGTTTCTTCCTTCTTCAGGTCTGATGATATTTCAGCAGTCTCAAATATCTTGCATACCAGAAAGAATAGTTTTGTCGTATATCGCTATCCGATGAATCTCAATAATGGTGCTCGAATGCTGTGTAACGAAGGAGCCTTGTGTCGACTTATGTCCTTTAGTAGTGTATCAAATTATTCTCTCATTGTTGCATCACGAATCTCAGCCATCCGATCTTCATCCTCTACATCCTCTCTTTCTGTACTTACGTCTTCAACTTAGTTTGTCTTATATTGTCCTTCTCTATACTCTTTCCACCTTCCAGCCTGGCCTACTTTGCTCAGTACTTACCAATTCACTTCTTAATATTCAGGTATTTTTCCCTCAAAGGTCTCTTCAGTTTTCCTACAGGTGGCATTAGTTTATTCCCCTATTCATACATGATTCTACAGCTTTGCATTTGTCCTATAGCCATTCCTGTTTAGCCATTTCTGTCATTTTTTGTCACTGTCAAGTTTGTATTCCCTTCTTCTTCCTTCAGTTGCTGCGTTTTTAGATTTGCTCCTTTTGCCAATTCAATTTAATATCTCGTGTGTTATCCAAGGATTCCTGCTGGGCCTCATATTTTTGTCTATATGATACTTTGCTGCCCTCACCATTTCATGTCTCAAAGCTACCCATTCGTCTTCTACAGTCTTTCTTTCCCTTGTTGCAGTCAATCACTGCCTAAAGCTCTCTTTGAAACCCTCAACACACACCCTGGCTCTTTCAATTTATCCGGGTTGCATTTCCTTAATTTCCTACATTTCTGCAGTTTGTTCAGCTTAAATCTGCAGTTTGTAATTAGTAAATTATGACCAGAGTCCATATGTGTCCCTGGAAGTGTTCTGCAATTTTAAATCTGATTAGAAAATCTCTGTCTATCATTATGTAATCTATTTTCGGTTACTCCATGTGTCTTCCAAGTATACAACAATTTTTCATGATTCCTAAACCAAGTATTGGTACTGATGAAATTGTGCTTTGTGCATAATTCTGCGAGTCTGCTTCCTCTTAAATTCCTTTGCCATAGTCCATATTCTACTACTTTTTCCGTCTTATCCTTCTTCTATTACTCAACTCGTGGCCCATTCTACACTTAAATGTTCGTCTCCCTTAATTACTTGAGTAATTTATTTAATTTCATCGTTCATTCGTTCAATCTCTCCATCATGTGTGAATCTATTAGGCATATGACCTTGGCCACTATAATACCTTGAGAGTGCAAAGCAACATTTGAACGCAAATTGACTTTTGTCCTTTGCGTTGATACATACAGGGGCAAAACTGTTGTAACGAAAGCGGCGGTAGGATGTCTCTTCAGTATTCATAGAACCCATACGCCTTATTCAGTATTTGCAGAACCTACACAGCTTCGTCAGCATATGGAGAAGCCAAACAGCTCTTTTTGTGTAGCCCATTGGGCGCCAAAACACGACTGTGGTTCGATATTGGTACCCACTTGGTGAAAGCATTAATGGACTTTCAAATTAAGTGCTACGCGATATTATTACCACTTCTAAATAGTCTGAATTATTTAACAAAATACGTAAAGATTTGTTCTGTGACAATAAACAACACACGTTGCTCATTTATTGCCATTGTTAGTGTTTACAGATTACTGTGTAATTGGGACCCAAACATGAATGTTGTTAAGCTTTTTGGACCCAAAAAAATGGGTGGTTTTGGAAATCAGCCTTTATTTTATTTTATTTTTCGAGACATGTTAGATACCAATGTGTCATCTTCTGTGGGTCAAATTTTATTACTGTAAAGTACAATATCACATTTGAAATAATTTAAGTGCTGTAGGCCTAAGGAATGCAATATTTGCAATTTGCTTCGTTTTGTTTGGACAATCACCTTAAAATTACATCGCTAACTGAACTGTATTATTATACATCTATTTAAGTGCTCGTTTTCGTCGATTTTTAACAGCATGTCATTTGCAAACTAGTCATGAAGAAAATTATTAGGTATTTGTGTACAGCTTTTCGAGGGTAGAGGTTATGTACGTTTCTGTACTTACATTTTCCGTCCTGTTTCGTGTCCCTGGTCGGTGTCTCGATCAGCTGCTGTTTAGTGCATTGCTTTTACTCAGTTTATCTCAAATTTTCGCTCACTACTTCACCTCACATGCACTTACACAAAATGTGGCGAAATGTGATCTGCACGGACACTTTTGATAACACACTGAATGAGAGGTGTCATGTCCTTGTCGTTGCTCACTTGTTCATCATTGGTCTTGGGTTCGTTATGGCGCTAATTTTATATATATATGTGTGTGTGTGTGTGTGTGAAGTTTTTTTATTTTTTTGTGGGGAGTCATTTTTGTATAGTTCATTGAGTGTTCCTTGTTTGGAACAGTGTTTTGTTGCACAGTGTTGCATTTTCATTCAAGACTGTCTTTCCCTGTATTATTGCTTTTTGTATGTGAGTTTTTGATAGAGTCTTCTTAGATTCATGTGTACTGTGTTATTTGTGCGAATGATATTTGTAACCCTTGTTTCTTCAGTATGTTTCTTCCACCCTGTGCATATCTTTGTTACTGTATGTTAGTGTGTGCCATGCTTTACTCTTTGTAGGGTGTTCCTGGTATCTTGTGTTTGTCTGGAGCTTGTGTTCTTGGTTCCCTGTTGTGGCTGGTGGTTTGTTGATGGTTTGTTTTCTTTTAATTTGTTTTTTAATTTTGTTGTTCAGTTTGATTATAATTTGTATGTTGTACCCATTCCCTCTGGCTATTTAGTGTATTATATCTGAAACTTGAGAGTTTGTGTGTTTGTGGGTGGTTGGAGTTGATGTGAATGGTTGTACTTGTGGCTGTAGGTTTCCTGAAAATTCCAAAATTACATTTGTTTTTGATTCTGTGTACGGTAACGCCTAAGAAAATTAAGCTTCATTTCCTCTTCTGTCTCAAGGTGAATTTTATTAGCCCTTGACGCAGTTCTTCTAGCCGATATCATCTGGGAATTTTAATCATGCCTTTTTTTCTGCATAGTAATATTGTTAAGACATTTCTAGAAGAATTTGTGTACAAAACTAAGTTAACCACATCAGCAAACAAATGGTCATGAAACGTATTTATTAAATCAGTTAAAATTCTGCAAGTGACTTTTCTGCTGCTAAATGCACAATGTTGAGATCCTCATATTTAGATATATTATGGCCTGTAACAGGTCCAAATGCGCATGGAGGATTACAAAGAACTTTTTCGAATATCCTCTAATGCAGTAAACGTCTTTGTAGCCATAGTTTTCTGCAACTACTACAACAGGTTGTCACTTTTTTTTTGGTATTTACCATCTCCTATCCGCCAATTATTTCAGTTTTTCCGTATATTTTGCTTAAAGAATTAGGTAATCCTTGGTTTCATGTCTGCAGTGGCTTAATCTTTTCCCACTAGAAGATTATATTCTTCCGTCATGACAGTTGTTTTTGCCAAATACTCAGGTTATTATTTACTTTATTTCAGGCTCTTCCGTTTCCAGTTTTATTTTGCTTATGCGTAACACATTAACTCCACTTTTAGCAGGAGCAATTTCTGTTATAGGGACTGGTTTAAGTCTGTTTGATGCATTGGGTTTTTATCTTAAGACGTACATAATACCCTTAACCATAAGAACCGATACTAATTCAGCAAAATCTACATTTTAGAGTAGTGTGGAGAATCATGTTCTGGACTGAGAAAAATATTTCTCTCTGGCTTTAGTACAACAGCTCATTTTCGTTGCTGGAGTCTGTGTTAACACATTTCACATAGTTGAAGGTAAACAATTAAAATTATAGGCAGACAGAACGTAATTTATAACATTTATTTGGCTCTATTTTCTGAAGTTTTACTTCCAGACCAGCCAACTACTGTGCGTTCTTACTGCCCCCGGTAGGCAAGTTGCAGATCACTGTTAAACATGACACAACACCTGTTTGGTAAGCTATCTGACAGTTTACACCACACAGAAGAAATTGGCGCAAGTACAGTGGAGCAGCTCGTACATTCTGTTTGTTGGCATTTCATACACTTAGGCAGCTTTCTACACAGTCAACAACAACGTCCATTGTTCACTGAAGCACCAAAGAATCTGGTATAAGTATACGAATTTAAATAGAGAGATATGTAAACCGGGTGAAAACGGCGCTTCGGTCGGCAACGCCTATATAAGAAAACAAGTGTTTAGCGCAGTTGTTAGATCAGTTAGTGCTGCTACAAGGGCACATTATCAAGATTTAAGTGAGTCTGTATGTGGTGCTATTGTCGGCGTACTGGCAATTGGACTCAGCATCTCCGAGGTAGACATGAATGGGGATTTGGCCGTACGACCATTTCACGAGTGTAACGTGAATATCAGGAATCCGGTAAAACATCAAATCTTCGACATCGCTGAGGCCGGAAAAAGATCCTACAAGAAGGGGACCAACGACGACTGAAGAGAATCGTACCAAAGTTACAAGAAGTGCAGCCCTTCGGCAAACTGCTGGAAATTTCAATGCTGGGCCATGAAGAAGTGTCATCGTGCGAACCATTCAACGAAACATCATCGATATGGGCTGTTGGAGCCGAAAGCCCACTCGTGTATCCTTGATGACTGCACGAGACAAAGCTTTACGCCTAGCCTGGGCCCGTCTACACAGAAATCGGACTGCTGATGACTGGAAACATGTTGTCTGGTCAATCTAGGCTCGTTTCAAATTGTATCGATCGGATGAACGTGTACGAGTATGGAGACAACCTCATGATCTATGGACCCTTAATGTCAGCAGGAGACTGTTCAGGCTGATGGAGGCTGCAGTGGAGTTGGGCGTGCGCAGTTCTAGCGGTACGAGACCCCCCGATACGTCTCGATGGGACTCTGACCGGTGACACGTATGTAAGCATCCTGTCTGATGACGTGCATCCATTCATGTCCATTGTACATTGCGACGGGCTTGGACAATTCCAGCAGGACAGTGCAACACCCCGCAAGTCCAGAATAGCTACAGAGTGGCTCCAGGAACACTCTTCTGAGTTTAAACACTTCCATTGGCTACCAAACTCCCCAGACATGAACATTATTGAGCATGGGATGCCTTGAAACGCGATGTTCAGAAGAGATCTCCACTCCGTCGTACACATACGGATTTATGGACAGCCCTGCAGGATTCATGGTGTCAGTTCCCTCCAGCACTACTTCAGACCTTAGTCGAGTCCATGCCACGTAGTTTTACGGCACTTTTGCGTGCTAGCGGGAGCCCTACACGATATTAAGCAGGTGTACCAGTTTCTTCGGCTCTTCAGTGTATAATCATAAATCGTAATTTTCCATTCTGGCGGTTTCCGGTGACTACAGGGAGCAGTGTGGTGCTGGTGTGCCAGACTCACACTGCCACTTTATTATTTAGATTACGTGGAGTTGTTTCGCCGATCTTCTTTTCAGGATAGCCGGCTGCGATTGTCTGCTCAACTTATTCTCCGATGATAAGATGCTGGCCTTTGGCGTGGCCGAGCGGTTCTAGGCGCTACAGTCTGGAACAGCGCGACCGCTACGGTCGCAGGTTCGAATCCTGCCACGGGCATGGATGTGTGTGATGTCCTTAGGTTAGTAAGGTTTAAGTAGTTCTAAGTTCTAGGGGACTGATGACCTCAGAAGTTAAGTCCCATAGTGCTCAGAGCCATATGAACCATTTTGATAAGATGTTGTTTTGGAGGAAATTTTTACACTCTTAAAATAACTCCGCACACTCAGGATACTTTTAAACCAATCTCACCAAATTTTCACTTCCACAGACAAGACACCATATAAATGATTTATTTTTTGTAAACCCAACAATTACCAGTCCGACAGATTCCCGTACATGCTTTATAACAAATACAGTCTAGAAAGCTCTAGCAAGTCCACCATCCGGCCCTTACGAAAGTAAGTGAATAAGTAAGTGTCTTTTTCTTTTCTTTAACAACATTCAGCTGTTCTCAATAATGACTGACGTTGCACCGTCATGGAGTAATGCGCGTTTGCTCCTTGTGCTGGACGTCTAACTTCTGAGGCGAGCGCTGCGACTGCCTGCCCGCGACGATCAGCCATCCGATACACGCCAGTGCTGCACGCACATAATCGTGGCGCAGTAGACACAGTTCCACTTTGACACACTCATCTTTAAAATAACGCGTGTTCGAAACAGTGGAAATACGAGTGTCTCAAGAATTTACCTCGAAATTCTCGAGGCAGTACACCATCTGGTAATATGCGGTGGCCTGGTGTAATGTTAAGCGTTTCCGTGGACCTACTTGTTGAAGAATGTTGGTTCTGCTTTCTTGCATCGCCGATGTCTTCTGCTAGCACCGGATGCTCCTCCGGAGATTTCACTGACAGGAAGGGTAAATTTTCACTCTCTCGCTCTCTCTCTTCTTATTTAAAAAATACGCTACTCTTGGAACATCATTCAATGCACCAGAAGATATTTATTTCTACTTCGTACAAAAAAACATCTAAACTTTATGACGTAAGCCCACACATTACCGGGCACCCAGAATCAGTTAATTACACATTTTTGAGCACAATTAATACGTAAGCTTTTATCGTGGCTGAGTATCCACGTCCAGTCCACGTACTCTCAACAGCAGTTCAACGTCTAACAAACAGTCACTATCTCGAGTCGCTCCATTTGTTTTTCAACAATACAAAGCTACACTACTCTTTGCAGCCGGCCACGGAGCTTCCGGGACGTATTTGCTTATTCTTGCCAGGTCGCGCTGAACACTTGCCAGCGCCGACGAATTATCTCCCTTCCAGTTTCGCCTGCACAAACAGTAAATGGGTGCAGTATCCCATGCTCATCCTTATGCCCAGCATTAAAATAACGCGTGTTCGAAACGGCTGGAACACAAGTGTCTCCAGACTTTCCTAAAATTCTGGGGGCACTACAAATATCATATTCTTTAGATAAGGAAGACATAAAAAATTCTTATACATACATATCATGGCACTTAATACATTCAATAAGATGCTTAAAAAGTATCTTTTTTCATTCCTGTGCTTGTAATCTGACGTATATATTTTATATATTTGTCATACTGGAGAAAGTGTCTGAAACACTTGTAGGAATGTTGCTATAAATGTTCAGAAAAAAAATCGATACGGTGCGCTGTTTCTGGGTTATTTAGCATTAAAGTTAGCCAATGAGGTCGTCGCGCGCGAATATTCGAACTCCAGGTAGCTAAACAGAGCACTCGTTGAGCAACACCACCACTGGAAGGCCGCTTGAATGTGAGCGCGTGACGCCCTGATGGACTAATTTCAATACTGAATAGCTAGTAAGTGGCTCAACGCATCAATTTTTTTCATTGACATTTACGTCTCAGTACAACCTGCCCTGCAACATTCCTACAAACGTTTCAGACATTTTCTGACCACCTTGTGTATCTTTGTTCTATCACTCGAGCACAGCGATGTTAATCTCTCTATTCCGGTCGCCTTATCATTATTAACAATCACATTGCTGTTCCCTTGTTACTATTCTTACACACGGAAGGCAATGGTTTGATGTTAGGTAATTATATAACTACATTTTGTTGAAAATTCCAGCAAATCTTCCGTTATATTCAAGTCCGTAAGCTAATAGTCATCTGCAATATCAAAATCTACTCATGCATTATTACAGCCATTTCAACATGGCCATTTCCACGTTATATGGCACAGCCACAGTAATGTACACTACTGGCCATTAAAATTGCTACACCAAGAAGAAATGCTGATGATAGACGGGTATTCATTGGACAAATATATTATGCTAGAACTGACATGTGACTACATTTTCACGCAATTTCGGTGCATACATCCTAGGAAATCAGTGCCCAGAACAACCACCTCTGGCCGTAATAACGGCCTTGATACCCCTGGGCATTGAGTCAAACAGAGCTTGGATGGCGTGTACAGGTACAGCTGCCCATGCAGCTTCAACACGATACCACAGTTCATCAAGAGTAGTGATCGGAGTATTGTGACGATACCACAGTTCATCAAGAGTAGTGATCGGAGTATTGTGACGAGCCAGTTGCGCAGCCACCATTGACCAGACGTTTTCAATTGGTGAGAGATCTGGAGAATGTGCTGGCCAGGGCAGCAGTAGAACATTTTCTCTATCCAGAAAGGCCCGTACAGGACCTGCAACATGCGGTCGTGCATTATCCTGCTGAAATGTGGGGTTTCGCAGGGATCGAATGAAGGGTAGAGCCACGGGTCGTAACACATCTGAAATGTAACGTCCACTGTTCAATGTACCGTCAATGCGAACAAGAGGGAACCGAGACGTGTAGCCAATGGCACCCCATACCATCACGCCGGGTGATACGCCAGTATGGCGATGACGAATATACGCTTCCAATGTGCGTTCACCGCGATGTTGCCAAACACGGATGCGACCATAATGATGCTGTAAACAGAACCTGGGTTTATCCGAAATAATGACGTTTTGCCATTCGCGCAGCCAGGTTCGTCGTCGAGTACACCATCGCAGGCGCTCCTGTCTGTGATGCAGCGTCAAGGGTAACCGCAGCCATGGTCTCCGAGCTGATAGTCCATACTGCTGCAAATGTCGTCGAACTGTTCGTGCAGATGGTTGTTATCTTGCAAACGTCCCCATCTGTTGACTCAGGGATCGAGACGTGGCTGCACGATCCGTTACAGCCATGCGGATAAGATGCCTGTCATCTCGGCTGTAGCGGTACGAGGCCGTTGGGATCCAGTACGGCAGTCGGTATTACCCTTCTGAATCCACCAATTCCATATTCTGCTAACAGTCATTCGATCTCTACCAACGCGAGCAGCAATGTCGCGATTCGATAAACTGCAATCGCGATAGGCTACAATCCGACTTTTACCAAAGTCGGAAACGTGATGGTACGCATTTCTCCTCCTTACACGAGGCATCACTGCAATGTCTGACCAGGAAACGCCGGTCAACTGCTGTTTGTGTATAAGAAATCGATTGCAATCTTTCCTCATCTCAGCACGTTGTAGGTGTCGCCACCGACGCCAACCTTGTGTGAATACTCTGAAAAGCTAATCATTTGCATATCACAGTATCTTCTTCCTGTCGGTTAACTTTCGCCTCTGTAGCACGTCATCTTCGTGGTGTAGCAATTCTAATGGTCAGTAGTGTAAATTATCCTCCAAATGCATTCCAGCACTTCCTTGCTGATTTTTTCCCAGGATTCCTCTTGCTATTATTTTACTGATTCCATGCAGGAGAAATTCTAGTTTATACTTGATGCCTTGTCTCGAAGCGACGAACTTTGATCGTTTACCACATACATAGTTGTAAAATGGTTGTAAAATGTGATGGCAAGGGGGAGGGAGGTGGAGAGGGTGAGACTCTGGCAGCGAGTCTGTGATGTCGTGGGGGCTGTGCTAAAATGTGTACATACGCTTACTCAGAAAGATCTCTGTAACGTGAGAAATAAAGCATGTGCAAGTCTGGAGATGTCAACAAATTTTGACTTCTCATAGATCCAGGCGGCATGAGTATGTGGTTGCCACCAGGTGAGGCAGCTGTGTACTAGCGGACTATGAGGAACAGTTAGAGACGGAATGGTGTGTAATGTTGAAGAAGGAAATGTGTGGTGCATGTAAAAGTTATCATGTGCTAAATTTTCCAACGTCATCTCTGCGAGACAAGGCACCAAGGCAAAAATTCCGTTTTTCCTACATGAGAACGCAAATGTGGTAGTAAGAGAAATGTTGGAGAAGATCGGTAAATAAGCTCTGGAAACCAGTTCAAGGAGATATAAAAGTTGAGACTGTACGACATGAACTGGGATTGCCTGACGTTAAAATGTGTTGTGTGTACACAAAATAAGACTGGAAATGGATGACGTCGAATGAAAAAAAAGAAAATGCGGACTGAAGTACCTGGCAAAAACCATTGGCAAGTGGGAAGAATATAATCTCCTAATGGAGCAAGATCAACCCATCGTCACGTGGATGACCTCATACTTTTCGTTATTTAGGGTCAATTGCCACTTCTCGCATTTACCATTCAGACATCGTTTCTAAATCGTTTTGCAGTTTGTTTTGATCTTCTGATGATTTTATTAGTTGATAAACGACAGCGCCATCTGCAAACAACAGAAGACGGCTGCTCAGATCGTCTCCCAAATCGTTTACATAGATAAAGAACAGCAAAGGGCCTACAACACTACCTTGGGGAACGCCTGAAATAACTTCTGTTTTACTCGATGACTTTCCGTCAATTACTACGAACTGTGACCTCTCTCACAGTAAATCACAAATCCAGTGTCCTTGGGAAGCGAACTAAGTTCAAGATGAACGTGGAGCTCTGCATGAACCCAAGGCGATGGAGGGGTGTGATTCTTCGGGTACGTGACAGGTAACATAAGGTGATCTAAGGAGTTATCAAAAAAGGGCGGATAGGTTGGGTGGTTGGGCGTAGAGGATAGACGGCACACGTGTCTGCTGAGGAGAACATCATGCCTGTATGGTAGCTGTAGTGCAAACCTGTTTGCAATGTTTAAACGGATGGAGTGACTATGTTTAATGACCATTCATTTGCTGAAGTGGTAAGCTTAAAATTCTATACGAGAAATCGGCTAGAATGTGGGGAGGAGTTGCCATTATATACCCAAGATGATGTGGAACGTATTAATAGATTTACTATAAAGGAAATAAAAGGTAAAATTAAAATTCCCGAATTCTCTCGGCTTGAAGAACTACAACAAAGCATGAGACTAATAATTTATTGAGCCTTATAAGAGATAATTTATAGGAATTATAATTTGGTATGCCTGAGAATTCTAGAACGTGCCTTTTTTTCTTTTGTAAAGTTGCTGGCAAGAGAAAGAGTTACATCATATACGAAAAATGTGTTTATGAAACTGCATTACCATTTGGGTCTGCTTAAAAAGAATGGCAACATTGTATCCAAATGCGGTGGTCTTGACGCTGTGAATCTTACCAACAGAAAAGCCGTTTACGGAGCTTAAAAATGAAGGAATAATTATATTTAAGGACCATTTGTTTGCTAAAGTGGTAAACTTAAAGATACATACGCAAATTTCTCTAGAGTCTGAGGTATAGATGGCAACATATGCCCAAGAGGATGCACAATGTTAAACTTCATGAGTATGTAGGAAACAAATGGCAAAACTGAAATTCCTAAATGTTCTCAGCTACAAATAATATTGTACGGGAGTACACAAGTGCTCTATCTATGGTTGTGTGGATTCCAGTTCCAGGAAGGGAGGTTCAGATTGGTGTATATGCTCCACTCTGATCATCGGACTACGCCGAGTGATGTTTCTCTTTTAGCCACAGTAAGACGAGTTTTTGACAAATAATACAAACAATTTACTTGTGGAACTAACGTGTGACACTTAATTTGAGATTCTATTGTGTCTTGCACCAAGTGGTTATAAAGAGCTTAGAACAGCCGTGTTTCTGTCCCAGTTATAACTTCAGCTTTTAGTTACTCCAGTAATTACAATATCTTTACTTATTTTCACATACAAGATGGGCAATTCAGATCTAGGAATATGTTGTTGTTGTTGTCTTCAGTCCTGAGACTGGTTTGATGCAGCTCTCCATGCTACTCTATCCTGTGCAAGCTGCTTCATCTCCCAGTACCTACTGCAACCTACATCCTTCTGAATCTGCTTAGTGTACTCATCTCTCGGTCTCCCTCTACGATTTTTACCCTCCACGCTGCCCTCCAATGCTAAATTTGTGATCCCTTGATGCCTTAAAACATGTCCTACCAACCGATCCCTTCTTCTAGTCAAGTTGTGCCACAAACTTCTCTTCTCCCCAATCCTATTCAATACCTCCTCATTAGTTACGTGATCTATCCACCTTATCTTCAGTATTCTTCTGTAGCACCACATTTCGAAAGCTTCTATTCTCCTCTTGTCCAAACTAGTAATCGTCCATGTTTCACTTCCATACATGGCCACACTCCAAACAAATACTTTCAGAAACGACTTCCTGATACATAAATCTATATTCGATGTTAACAAATTTCTCTTCTTCAGAAACGCTTTCCTTGCCATTGCCAGTCTACATTTTATATCCTCTCTACTTCGACCATCATCAGTTATTTTACTTCCTAAATAGTAAAATTCCTTTACTACTTTAAGTGTCTCATTTCCTAATCTAATTCCCTAAGCATCACCCGATTTAATTTGACTACATTCCATTATCCTCGTTTTGCTTTTGTTAATGTTCATCTTATATCCTCCTTTCAAGACACTGTCCATTCCGTTCAACTGCTCTTCCAAGTCCTTTGCCGTCTCTGACAGAATTACAATGTCATCGGCGAACCTCAAAGTTTTTATTTCTGCTCCATGGATTTTAATACTTGCTCCGAATTTTTCTTTTGTTTCCTTCACTGCTTGCTCAATATACAGATTGAATAACATCGGGGAGAGACTACACCCCTGTCTCACTCCCTTCCCAACCACTGCTTCCCTTTCATGCCCCTCGACTCTTATTACTGCCATCTGGTTTCTGTACAAATTATAAATAGCCTTTCGCTCCCTGTATTTTACCCCTGCCACCTTTAGAATTTGAAAAAGAGTATTCCAGTCAACACTGTCAAAAGCTTTCTCTAAGTCTACAAATGCTAGAAACGTAGGTTTGCCTTTTCTTAATCTTTCTTCTAAGATAAATCGTAAGGTCAGTATTGCCTCACGTGTTCCAACATTTCGACGGAATCCAAACTGATCCTCCCCGAGGTATGCATCTACCAGTTTTTCCATTCGTCTGTAAAGAATTCGCGTTAGTATTTTGCAGCCGTGGCTTATTAAACTGATAGTTCGGTAATTTTCACATCTGTCAGCACCTGCTTTCTTTGGGATTGGAATTATTATATTCTTCTTGAAGTCTGAGGGTATTTCGCCTGTCTCATACATCTTGCTCACCAGCTGGTAGAGTTTTGTCATGACTGGCTCTCCCAAGGCCGTCAGTAGTTCTAATGGAATGTTGTCTACTCCGGGGGCCTTGTTTCGACTCAGGTCTTTCAGTGCTCTGTCAAACTCTTCACGCAGTATCGTATCTCCCATTTCGTCTTCATCTACATCCTCTTCTATTTCCATAATATTGTCCTCAAGTACATCGCCCTTGTATAAACCTTCTATATACTCCTTCCACCTTTCTGCCTTCCCTTCTTTGCTTAGAACTGGGCTGCCATCTGAGCTCTTGATATTCATACACGTGGTTCTCTTCTCTCCAAAGGTCTCTTTAATTTTCCTGTAGGCAGTGTCTATCTTACCCCTAGTGAGATAAGCTTCTACATCCTTACATTTGTCCTTTAGCCATCCCTGTTTACCCATTTTGCACTTCCTGTCGATCTCATTTTTGAGACGTTTGTATTCCTTTTTGCCTGCTTCATTTACTGCATTTTTATATTTTCTCCTTTCATCCATTAAATTCAATATTTCTTCTGTTACCCAAGGATTTCTAGCAGCCCTCGTCTTTGTACCTACTTTATCCTCTGCTGCCTTCACTACTACATCCCTCAGAGCTACCCATTCTTCTTCTACTGTATTTCTTTCCCCTATTCCTGTCAATTGTTCCCTTATGCTCTCTCTGAAACTCTGTACAACCTCTGGTTCTTTCAGTTTATCCAGGTCCCATCTCCTTAATTTCTCACATTTTTGCAGTTTCTTCAGTTTTAATCTACAGGTCATAACCAATAGATTGTGGTCCGAGTCCACATCTGCCCCTGGAAATGTCTTACAACTTAAAACCTGGTTCCTAAATCTCTGTCTTACCATTATATAATCTATCTGATACCTATTAGTATCTCCAGGGTTCTTCCACGTATACAACCTTCTTTCATGATTCTTAAACCAAGTGTTAGCTATGATTAAGTTGTGCTCTGTGCAAAATTCTACTAGGCGACTTCCTCTTTCATTTCTCTCCCCCAATCCATATTCACCCACTATGTTTCCTTCTCTCCCTTTTCCTACACTCGAATTCCAGTCACCCATTACTATTAAATTTTCGTCTCCCTTCACTATCTGAATAATTTCTTTTATTTCATCGTACATTTCTTCAATTTCTTCATCATCTGCAGAGCTAGTTGGCATATAAACTTGTACTACTGTAGTAGGTGTGGGCTTCGTATCTATCTTGGCCACAATAATGCGTTCACTATACTGTTTGTAGTAGCTTACCCGCATTCCTATTTTCCTATTCATTATTAAACCTAGTCCTGCATTACTCCTATTTGATTTTGTGTTTATAACCCTGTAGTCACCTGACCAGAAGTCTTGTTCTTCCTGCCACCGAACTTCACTAATTCCCACTATATCTAACTTTAACCTATCCATTTCCCTTTTTAAATTTTCTAACCTACCTGCCCGATTAAGGGATCTGACATTCCACGCTCCGATCCATAGAACGCCAGTTTTCTTTCTCCTGATAACGACATCCTCCTGAGTAGTCCCCGCCCGGAGATCCGAATGGGGGACTATTTTACCTCCGGAATATTTTACCCAAGAGGATGCCATCATCATTTAATCATACAGTAAAGCTGCATGTCCTCGGGAAAAATTACGGCTGTAGTTTCCCCTTGCTTTCAGCCGTTCGCAGTACCAGCACAGCAAGGCTGTTTTGGTTAATGTTGCAAGGCCAGATCAGTCAATCATCCAGACTGTTGCCCCTGCAACTACTGAAAAGGCTGCTGCCCCTCTTCAGGAACCACACGTTTGTCTGGCCTCTCAACAGATACCCCTCCGTTGTGGTTGCACCTACGGTACGGCCATCTGTATCGCTGAGGCACGCAAGCCTCCCCACCAACGGCAAGGTCCATGGTTCATGGGGGGAGGATCTAGGAATATAACTGTGGTAATTAATTTGAGGGTCCATTGTGCCTTTATCCAGGTGGGTACAAAGATCGAACCATAGTCGTGTCTTGTCGCCAAGTGGGGAACAGAGAACAAAATTGCCTGCTCTGGCGTATATAGTGATTTGCCGTTTCATTTTTTATAGTTCTGAAATACTGGGCTGTAACTGGGAATGAAAAATGTATGTACCCAAATAGTACATTGATCTCCTACATGCATTCACCGTACTGTTCTTGGGATGCTACCTGCATTCCTGTTTGCCTCTTCATTACTAGACGTACAGCTTGCATGACCTTCTTTTAATTCTGTGTTGATAAACCTGTGCTCATCTGTCCACAAGTGCTGTTCTACATGCCACCGCTCTTCACTAATTCCCACAATATGTAATTTCTACTTCAAGATTTTTCTTTTTAAAACGTATATCTCACTTACCCAAACAATGGAACTATCGTTCCATGTTAGAACAGCGTATAACGTAAATTTGGTTATTACCGGTGGCAACATTGTCCTGAGTAGTCTACGCCCAGAGAGTCGAATTAGGGACTTCTTTATCTCTGGAATATTTAACCTAAGAGGCTGCCACCATCATTAAATCATAGAATAGAGCTGCATGTCCTCTGTAGTTACCTCTCGCGCCCAGTCACTTGTAGTGCCAGCAGAAGACGCCACACTGGCTGTTGTTACAGGTTTTACAATCACCGAGACTGTTACCCCACACCTGCTGCAAAAGTTGCTGCGTTTGTTAAGGAAACATTATCTTAGTCTGACGTCTCCATAGTTACTTTTCCAATGTCGTTGCACTTGAAGTACAGGGATTAGGCAAAATAATGTGAACACCTGCTCTTACTTGGGAACGGTTGATTAGTAACGGACTGGATCTCTATTTGCCTTTAATATAACTGCAATGCTTCTTCGAATACTGGCATATAATGATTGTATAATCTACAGTGGAATGTTGTGCCAGTCTTTGACCAGAACCTCTTCTAACGCCTGTAGCGACGAGGGAGGCGAAAATCACATCTAGAGCTTGCGCTCCAATATTGGCCACAAGGGTTCGATAATGTTGAAGTCCAGGGACTGTGCTGGGCAGGAAAGACGTTGCAGGCCAATTGCATGCTCCTCATACCACGACTGTACGTCCTGGCTGTGTGAACGGGTGCATTATCGTCCTCAAATGTGGCGTCATTGTTGTGGACATTTGAATCTCGGGGCGCACATGATCACCTAAAATGTTCACTTAAACGTTGGCTGTAACACGGCCTTTTAGAGTAATGATGGGACAAGCAGAATACCATGAGATGGCTACCCACACCATCACACATCCACCTCGATGCTCATCCATTGGAAGCAAGCTATGAGGATTGTAGGCTTCTTTTGGGGCTCTTCAGACGTAAACCCGGCCCGATATTGGAAATAACGAAAACGTTGACTCGTCGAAACGTATGACGTCTTTCCACTGATCAGCGGTGCAGGATTTATGCTCCTGACATCATGTTCTGTGTTTCTCTGCGTTCGCTGTCGTCGTTAATGATTTTGATATAGCAACTCGTCCAAGAATGTTCGCTTTATGGAGTTCTCGACGGAGAATGCAAGTAGGTAAGGGGTCTCGAAGATGACTATTGAGCTCTCCAATCACTTTAGCCGCCGTAGCTTTGTGTTGTTTTGACACAGTTCGTGTTAGTGTACGACGATCTCTGTCATTTAGTTTTGATTTGCGCCCACCATTACGTTTACACGATGATGTCTTTCCATGTTTTGTGTAGCCTATCATGATTTTTGAAACCGTTGCTCTCGAAACATTCAATAAGTGGACTGTCTTGGTTACCGATATTCCAGCTAATCGGGTCTTCTCAATCTGCCCTCTCTTTGGAACTAAGGTAGGTCTTTCATTGCACACCGACCTCTGCCTCTGAATGCAAATACGAAGTGTGCGCTCCTCGTAAACAACCAACACTGATGCCAAGTCCGTACTGAACACAAGCAGTCCAGCGCAACATGTACGTTACCTGCGTTATTGACCGTCAAATACAACCATCCCATTACTACCACTGTTGTTGTTGTGGTATTCAGTCCTGAGACTGGTTTGATGCAGCTCTCCATGCTACTCTATCCTGTGCAAGCTTATTCATCTCCGAGTGCCTACTGCAACCTACATCCTTCTGAATCTGTTTTGTGTATTCATCTCTTGGTCTCCCTCTATGATTTTTACCCTCCACACTGCCCTCCAATACTAAATTGGTGACCCCTTGATGCCTCAGAATATGTCCTACCAACCGATCCCGTCTTCTAGTCAAAATGCGCCACACATTTCTCTTCTCTCCAATTCTATTCAATACCTCCTCATTAGTTATGTGATCTACCCATCTATTCTTCAGCATTCTCCTGTAGCCCCAAGTTTCGAAAGCTTCTGTTCTCTTCTTGTCTAAACTATTTATCGTCCACGTTTCACTTCCATACATGGCTACGCTCCATACAAATACTTTCAGAAACAACTTCTTCACACTTAAGTCTATACTCGAAGTTAACAAATTTCTCTTCTTCAGGAACGCTTTCCTTGCCATTGCCGGTCTACATTTTATATCGTCTCTACTTCGACCATCATCAGTTATTTTGCAAAACTCCTTTACTACTTTAAGTGTCTCATTTCCTAATCTGATTGCCGCAGCATCACCTGATTTAATTCAACTACATTCCATTATCCTCGTTTTGCTTTTGTTGATGTTCATCCTATCAAGACACTGTCCATTCCGTTCAGGTGCTCTTCCAGGTCCTTTGCTGTCTCTGACAGAATTACAATGTTATCGGCGAACCTCAAAGTTTTCATTTCTTCTCCATGGATTTTAATTCCTACTACAATTTTTTTTTGTTCCCTTTACTGCTTGCTCAATATACAGATTGAATAACATCGGGGATAGGCTACTACCACTATTCACATTATTTTGCCTATCCCCTCTACGACTTTCTGTATCAATGAGACATGGAGACATGAAAGCCAGCCGATCACTGATAGGTCCAGGGTTCGTGGGGAATGGTCTCATCTCTATGACATTCACAAAAGCAAGACTGCATAACAGTGACAGTTATGGCGCAGTCCATCACGTACAACAACCTGTTGTGGTTCTTAGTCACTTCATCACGTTGCCTTTATCCTGCCCCATCCAACTCTGTCGCACCCAATTTCTCGTCTGCGGGCTACTCTCCTGGTCTTTCTCCCCGTTTTCTTCCAAGTGATCTCCACTCAGAATCATTTTTGGTTATTTCTCCAGGCTACGTCCAACTTAGATATTTCTCTAGTATTGTATGTGGGGTGCGTTGTGGGGAGGTGTTTCTGGGCTCCTAATTGCCGTCGTGTGCCCTTCAGGTACTACCAGGCCACAGAGGAGGGTCAGCCTTCCAGAAGGCAGGTGTACGCCGTGGAGGAGGGCGGCGAGCCGCGCTGCCTCAGCTGCAGGCTCAAGAGCCCAGAGAAGAACCCCTGCCTGCGCGCCAGCGCCACCTTCAGCGCCGACCTCAGCTGGTTCACCATAGAGTGCAGTGGTCCCGACCCGGCTGTCGTCACTATACACTCCGCGGCCGACAACAGACGTGAGAACACAGTTGGAAATTTCAGTTTCATAGCAACTTCACCATTAACGAAATGTCTCGTGCATACTGTTTATACACCAATTTCATCTTGTAACTTTCACTTCTAGTCCAAAACAAAATCAATTAGCAGCGCATATTTATAAAAGAACTTTGATGCACTAAAGAAATGTGTCCATGTGACAATGAGGCGTCCAATTATCTGCGGGCCGCGCAGGATTAGCCGAGCGGTCTTAGGCGCTGCAGTCATGGACTGTGCGGCTGGTCCCAGCGGAGGTTCGAGTCCTTCCTCGGGCATGAGTGTGTGTGTTTGTCCTTAGGATAACTTAGGTTAAGTAGTGTGTAAGCTTAGGGACTGATGACCTTAGCTGTTAAGTCCCATAAGATTTCACACATAATTATCTGTGGCTTATCTGAAATTATAATTCAGATGAAACGTTGTTGTATTGAAACATATTATGCATTTTCCTCTTTTTCCTCAGATCTGCAATTGCTACAAATACCATAAACTAGGCTTACTTTAGCCTTGAGCGTTATCTTGACTCGATTGGTCCATAGCCAACAGTTACTGATTTACCGATAGCTAGCAACGGATTCTTTAGTGTGGACAGATTTGTTACTTCATATACTGACCACTATAGACTCTGTTCTTGCTTGTTTGTCACAGTGAAAGAAATATTGTTTCATTGCCTCAAACTTTTATACGCTTTCAGAAGATACATATTTTTTTTCAAATTAGATTTTCAAAATTTACGCGTAATAAGTCAAATGTTTTTTGTACAGGAAATCATGTATGCAGAGTGATTTAAAAATCTGTCAACATAACGTACAAAAGTGGACTACTGGAGCCCAATGTTTTTCTCATGGAGTATGGGATAAAGTAACCCTGAATCACATTTCTAACCTTGAAGTATGATATTAACATGGGAAAATTCCATCATAGAATATATTCATTTGCAAAAATACATTGTTTTTACGAAACATAGTTTATTGAAGTGTTTTATAGCAGTTACCAAGTGGAAGACGAGGCTGCTCCGAACGAGTGGATGACGCCCACAAACAAACCTTGCAAACAGCCAATAGCGAAGCAAAAATTTTTATTCTACAAATGGGAAAAAATTTTGGAAAAATAAAATACCGATAACTAGTGGAGAAAGCTCTTCTTACAGTCACTTTGACGGACAACATTTAAGTGCTCAGAATTATCTCGAATTTTTGAAAATTAAGGCAGTGAAAATTGTTACCGAATCACGGAGGAAAAGAATAGGTATCAAGTTAGCCGACTGTAAGTGTAACATGAACCCAATACATATTATTTTCACAGCAAATTAATACGTGAAAAACTGACGAGTAATAAGAGCTTTTTTCCTTGCAAATATGCTGTAGATCGGATAGAATTACATTTTGCTGGAGGCATACTGAGCTATAATGCAGTGAATAACACGTCTGCCTTCTAAGCAGGAGATCTGGGCACAAGTCCCGGCCTTAGCGGTTCTAGGCGCTTCAGTCTGGAACCGCGCGACCGCAACGGTCGCAGGTTCGAATCCTGCCTCGGGCATGGATGTGTGTGTTGTCCTTAGGTTAGTTAGGTTTAAGTAGTTCTAAGTTCTAGGGGACTGATGACCTCAGATGTTAAGTCCCATAGTGCTCAGAGCCATTTGAACCATTTGAACTTTCCACTTTCCGCGGAATATGGTTTGGGCAACCCTGCTCTAAGGAAGCTGTGTGAGGCCGACAGTTTTTTAGTGGACGGCCGCGTGTTGATTGGTCTGCGCGGTCTTCACCTACATTACGGAACTTGACGCAATCGTGGTTATTGCTGTAATCCCTAAACACAGGAGGGATGGGCTAGGGGAAGGAAAACATGGGAGGGCGAACCCAAAACAGCAGCGTCATTTGTTGTTTGATTGTTTGCATTTATTTAACCACCATATTACACCATGAATAAATTGTTACTATAACCACAAATATTTATGAGTGACAGGGTAAAGCTAATTAGTTGCTTACACCAATAATCCGCTTTAACAAATGATTTTACTTTAACAAGCCATAAAACTCAGTGTCAGAATAAATATAAAACAGTAAAACAAATTTAAAAACTTCTTTCATTACTAAACAGAAACTGCTCAAAGTACAGCAGCAACGATCTACTAAGACAATTTAAGAAAAGGCGAGAAAACCTTCAAAGTATTTCCGGGAAACTAATTGACCATTTTCTTTTAAAATCAAAGAGGCGCTTAACACACAGGAGAGCAAATACACTGATAAAAACCAGCATAAAATCTACTGCAAATGCCATCAAGCACCAAAATAGCAAATGGAGTAAGGTTATCCACACGTGAGCCAAGTACAATGTCAAACAGTAATTATGGTTAAATGTTTTGGAAACAGTCATGTAACGTAATAATTAAGACAGTGCTTTGTTTAAGAAAAACTCAGCTAGCCGGAATTCACCAAATGTGCAATACAAGCATATTCCACAGGAAATGTAAAACTTTAAATAAAGTTCCATAAATCAAAACATTAAGTAGTTTAGCCACTACTTAACTTAAAATCTCTTAGCAGGCAGTATGAACCAGCGGACTAAGGCGATCGCAGCCGTGCCTCAAAGGCAGTCGGATCGAATAATGGTCAGCATAGGGACTCTTAAACCGCCACAAAATAATGACTGGCAGTTATCTCTCAATATTAGTAAGTGTAACCTACTGCGTATAACAAGGCGAAAATCCCCATTAATGTACGAGTACAAAATAAATGCCTAGTGTTTGGAAGCGGTAACATCCGTCAAGTATCTGGGTGTGACTATTCGAAATGATCTCAAATGGAATGATCAGATTACACATGTAACGGGCAAGGCGAACTCTAGATTGCGGTTTATTGGTAGAATCCTGAAGCGATGCAGTCCTTCAACAAAGGAAATAGCTTACAAACGTTAGTTCGTCCAGTTTTGGAGTATTGGTTGTTTGTGTGGGACTCTTACCAGTTGGGCCTGATTCAAGAGACTGAGAAGGTCCAAAGAAGAGCGGCAAGATTCGTGACTGGTACATTTAGCCATCGCGGGAGCGCTAAAAATCTCTTAGAAGGTTTGAAGTGGGACACACTTGTGGATAGACGGCGCGCTAAGCGGAAGGGGGTGCTCACTAAATTCGCCGAGGATGTAGAGCATATATTATTACCACCAACTTTTATATCGCGCAATGATCACCATCTAAAGGTAAGGGAAATTAAAGCTCGTACTGCAGCCTTCAGACAGTCGTTTTTCCCTCGCGTGATCCGCGAGTGGAACAGACGGGGGGAAAAAAGACTTTGGCGCGAATTGTGACCTCCGCCACACACTACTTGGTTGCTAGCGGAATATATAGGCCTATGTAGATGGAGAAAATTTAAATTTTTTATCCTTAACCAGATTTTCATGATGTAAAAAAGTATAGTAGTGGCGAAGGTAATTTAGTAGGATAAAATTAGATACGCAAAGACTCAATAAATGCTCAGAATAAGATCTGATAGTAATTTAGCGAAACCACACGGCAAGGAACAATGACATGAAGCTGTGCAAGGAAATTGACAAGCTTACCCTGCGAGGCGGCACCTATAGATCTTACGAGCAATGCCTCGTTCCGTGGTCTTTAGACATATAAATCTACGACACACATTTAATAAATATACCAAATACACGAAAATTTCGGTTAAAGCAACAGACATAAAATAAAAGATTAAATACAAAGTGTTTAAAAACACTGAAAAAAAACAAGTACAATTATGTACACAGACAAATTAGAATGATCACAAATATGAATAATGTCAAACAACAGAGTCTCGGCTTCGATAATTACACTCAAACAAATACACTGAAGCGCCAAAGAAACTGGTACACCTGCCTAATAACGTGTGGAGCCCCAGCGAGTCCGCAGAAGTGCCGCAACGCGATGTGGCCTGCACTCGACTTACGTCTGTTGCAGGGAATTGACACCATGGATCCAGCAGGGCTGTCCATAAATCCGTAAGACTACGAGGGGGTGGAGATCTCTTCTGAAGAGCGTGTTGCAAGGCATGCCGGATGTAATCCGTAATGTTCATGTCAGGGGAGTTTGGTGGCAGGGTTGTTCAAACTCAGGAGAGTGTTCCTTGAGTTACTCTGTAGCAATTACGGACGTGTGGAGTGTCGCATTGTCCTGCTGGTATTGTCCAAGTCCGCCCGAATGCACAATGGGCATATAAGGTTGTAGCTGATGAGACAGGTTGCTTACGTATGTGTCACCTGTCAGAGTCTTATCTAGACGTATCAGGGGTCTCATATCACTCCAGCTGCACACGCTCCAGAGCCTCCATCAGCATGATCAGTCACCTCCTGACACGCAGGGTCTATGGATTCATGAGGTTGTCTCCACACACCTACACATCCATCCGCTCTATACAATTTGAAACGAGACTCGTCGGACCAGGTAGCATGTTTCCAGATATCAGTAGTCCAATGTCAGTGTTGACGGACACGCGAGGCGTAAAGCTTTGTGTCGTGCAGTCATCAAGAGCACACGTGTGGGCCTTCTGCTGCGAAAGCCCATATTGTTTTGTTGACTGGTTCGCACGCTGACATTTGTTGATGGTGCTGCAAAGAAATTTACAGCAATTTGAGGAAGGGTTGCACTTCTGTCAAGTTGAACGATCCTCTTCAGTCGTCGCTGTACCCGTTCTTACAGGATGTTTTTGCGGCCGCAGCGATGTCGGACATTTATTGTTTTCCGAGATTCCTAATATACACGTACACTCGTGAAATTTTCGTACGGGAAAATCCCTACGTCATCACTACCTCGTAGATGCTGTGTCCCATCACTCGTACGCCGACTGTAACACCACGTTCAAACTCACTGAAATATTGATAACCTGCCACTGTAGCAGCAGTAACCGATCTCAAACTGCGCCAGACACTTGTTGCCTTATATAGGCATTGCAGACCGCAGCGCCGTATTCTTCCTATTTACATATCTCTGAATTTGAATACACGTGCCTACACCAGTTTCTTTGGCGCTTCAGTATGGAAGATTTGTACTACATACAGAGAAACCAGAAAACCATCATCCTCTAAATCACATCACGGACGAAAGTATGTGCTGATAAGAATGACGTAAGATTCCCTTGAAAACCATGCAGGATCTGCATTTATCCATTCCCAGAAGACTGAAAGCTGCATCTAATGCCAGTGGCTACTGTAAACCGCACTGAGCATGGTAATGCGATGTGTTTTTGCTATTTCGATATTTTTGTCCACCTCCTGTATGTACCGTACGTGAATATAGGAATTTTTATTTGACTTTTGCAGGAGATAACTTTAGACTTTAAACTTCATATCTGGTACGTGTTAACAATTGATATAATTGAAAAAAAAAAGAAACGAACTCATCCCCGCAACACTGAGGAGCAGAGGCAATGAGATATGAAACTTTGGGAAGATCTATCGCCCAGCGAGATATTTCCGTAGTTCGACGTACCTTTTTCCAGTGAGTTCGATGGCTTTCGTGTTATAATCTGATAAGTTTAAAAGAGTTTTCAGGGCCAAAAACTGCCACCCTTAAAAAAAAGTAACGTAACCTCTGGTCTAATTAAAATTAAGAAAATGTTGTGGATATCTTTAGAGACACCACAGACGTCTATATCCTACGTGTGTTTCAGATTCTTTGAAGATGACTTTTTACGAGATGAAAAATATAAAGCGGTTTTCAATATCCACGGGCAGCGGAGCGCTGTACAGGCTCCCTGCAGGCTGTACTTGCGACAAAATCGTAACTTCAGACTATAAAGACCACACAAAATTATGCTATTGGTTTAAACAGAATATTTTAAGGTTACTACGGTATCAGGTTCCAATCCTGCCTCGGTCATGGATGTGTGTGATGTCATTAATTTATTTGGTTTTAAGTAATTCTTAGTCTATGGGACTGATGACGTCAGATGTTATGTCCCATAGTGCTTAGAGCCATTTGAACCATCTACATGTGAAACAGAACTTACCTCTTTCACCACGTCACATTATACTGAGGTGGCTACAGCCATGAGATAGCGATATGCAGAGACACACATGGTAGTAATGGTTCAAATGGCTCTGAGCACTATGAGACTTAACTTCTGAGGTCATCAGTCCCCTAGAACTTAGAACTACTTAAACCTAACTAACCTAAGGACATCACACACACCCATGCCCGAGGCAGGATTCGAACCTGAGACCCTAGCGGTCGCGCGGTTCCGGACTGTAGCGCCTAGAACCGCTCGGCCAGTCAGGCCGGCGATGGAAGTAATCAAGGTATCAAAGGTATGAATGGTATCAAAGGTCGGTGTATTGGCGGAGTTGTCACTTGTACTCACGTGATTCATTTGAAAAGGTTTCCGACGTGATTATGGCCGCATAACAGGAATTATAGGACGTTGAACGCGGAATGGTAGTTGCAGCTAGATGCAGGGACATTTCATTTCGGAAATCGTTAGGGAACTTAGTAATCCGAGATTCAGCGTGTCAAGACTGTTCCGAGAATACCATATTTCAAGCACTACATCTCCCCATGGAGAACACTATAGCCGATGGCCTTCACTTAACAACCGATGGCAGCTGCGTTTGCTTAGAATTGTCACTGATAACAGACAAGCAGTACTGCGTGTAATGCCGCATAAATCAATGTAGGACGTACGACAAACGTATCCGTTAGGACAGTGCGGTGAAATTTGGCGTTAATGGGCTATGGGAGCAGACCACTAAGGCGACTGCCTTTGCTAACAGTACGACATCGCCTGCAGGGCCTCTCCTGGCCTCGTGACCGTAGCGTTTGGATCCTAGACGACTGGAGAACCGTGGTCTGGTCAAATAAGTCCCGATTTGAGTTGGTAAGAGCTGATTCCAGGGTTCGAGTGTATCGCAGGCCCCGCGAAACCATGGACCCACGTTTTCGACCAGGCACTGTGCAAGCTGGTGGTGGCTCCATAATAGTGTGACCTTCGGACTGGGTTCTCTGGTCCAACTCAACCGATCATTGCCTGGAAATGGTTATGTCAGGCTAGTTGGAGACCATTTACAGCCATTTACCGACGGAATTTTTATGGACGACACTGAGCCATGGCACTGGGCCACAGTTGTTCGCGACTGGTTTGAAGCACATTCGGGACAGTTAGAGCCGATGATTTATGCATCCAGTTCGCCCGACGTGAACGCCATCGAACATTTATGGGACACTTTCCCGATTATGGAGGGGTAGAGAAGCAGATTTTTTTTTTAAACAGAGGTGGAGCCCCTCCACGCCCACACCAGCATGATAGCCATCTCAAAAGGTCTACTGCCATCTCTGCATAAGGGTTAGTTTTCACTTGAGGTGTCGCAGGATGTGGATACTGCGATATTTGGTCTGGTTAAGGTTAACTATTAATAAGCGCTCATCTGGTGATAGATTGGGTCGATGTCGAACGAAGGGTAGCGGTTTGAAGGGCAAAAGAAAAAAAGTACCAAGGCAAGAGCCAAGAGGAAAAAAACCTCTTCGATAGTTAGGTAGGGTGGTAAGAGCAGTAGCTGATGCCTTTCTGCCTGCGATAGGCCATGCAAGGGTTGGCTTTGTTAGTAGCTGGTATCATGCATGTCGATACCTTTGACGTTGTGCGGTGCTGTTGCTCGGCGGCAGCCCCTGTGTGCCGGTTTTGAACTCTCGATCTGCGTCAGCAACTTGCAACAGTTAGGTTTATCATCGTTTTGTGTCCGATAGGTCATATATCGGCTGCACAATGTAGGGTAATATTGGCGATTTGTCTTTGCATCGGTGGGCGAGTTCGTCGGTTTCCCTGCTGTGGCCTGCTGATCGGCTCTAATGACAACTGGCAATTTCCAGTCAGCGTTACCGATATGCAGGGGCTTGCCGACGTTTGTCGCTTGTGGGTGTATGTTAGCTTCCCATAGCTGGTTACGTCCTAGCTAGTAGTGTCTTTGGCCGCTTATGCTTCCATCTATCGTTATGATCGTAGTTTCCCAGAGTAAGGATGAAAGGATTGTTCGAGTGTCTCGAGTTCCTGTATAGTCGTGTGGCGTGTTTTTTGAATACTTCCTTGAGAGTTTCAAGGCGGTATTCATTGTGAAGGTCCACGTTGCGTGTGCAGCGTGGAGCGTTGCTAATGATTCGTAGTACTTTGTTCTCTACGATCTGCAGGCGGCGCAGTCGTGTAGGAGCCGCATATCCCCAGACGGGAGCTGAGTACGTCATCAGAGGTCTAATCAGTGTCATGTAGATGGACCTCGACACCCTCCTATTCAGTGTGCTTTCCTTGTTGAGCATTGGGTAGAGCTGTTTGAGCCTCGAGTGCGCTCTGTTGGCAACGTATTCAATGTGGTCCCCCCATGTAAGTTTCCGGTCCAGCCAGACACCGAGATATCTGACTTTCTCTCGGAAACGTATTTGGCGTGTATGTAGCGTTATCTGTCTACTGTGTTGATGTTTGCGCAGTAGTTTCGGTCTGCGTGTAAACAGAACTGCTTCGCACTTGTCGACGTTTACTTTAATGCGCTATCGTTCCAACCAAGGCTCGGCAGTTCTGAGTGCTGTCTGCATTCGTGAATTAATGTTCGACGGTTTCCAGTCTTGCTCAAGGATTGCTGCGTTATCCGCGTAGATGGCTAACGTCGTGTTTTGTGTTGCTGGGAAGTCGTTAATGTCCAAGTCGAACAAGATGGGCCCTAGGATGCTTCCCTGGGGTTCTCCAGCTTGGATACCATGTTGTGTTGATTGTTTGCCCTGCACTTTAGTGTTGAAACATCTGTTCGTAAGATATGAGTGCATGAGACGTACGAGTCCGTCTGGAAAACCAGCTTTGCTTAGTTTGCGTATAAGGCCGTTGTGAAAGAGAGAGACGGTCGAAAGCTTTTTCGATGTCCAGGAGCACGGCCCCTATGTCTTTGGTCGTGTTGTAGCAGTGTGTTATATGGTCGACTACGCGGAGGAGTTGTTGTGTTGTCGGGTGGTGATTCCTAAAGGCGAATTGCTCCGGCATTAGGGTGTCGTTGGCGATGCAATGCCTAGTGATACGTTTTAATATTACCTTCTCAACAATATTGCTGAGCGAACACAGCAGACTGATGGGTCGGTAATTTTGTGGGAGGGAATGGTCTTTCCCTGGCTTCCTGAACATCAGAACCTTGGCGGCCTTCCAAACGTCAGGGAAGTTATAACACTACCGTCTGCTACTGCTATACCATAACCTTAAAGTAGGAGGCAGGTCGTGAAATATAACTATCTAATTAAAACAATTATGGTATAAAGCAACAGAGCAGTGTTACCTTCTGAGAGGAATTTTGTTGTGTTGATTGAGTTGTACCTAACGGGGGTAGCTTATCGGAAATGGAAGTCAGAATTACGTAAATATTTGAACAGTAACAAACAATATTTTTGACTATCTATACTGTTTAACGGATAAAAAAAACGGTCGCCAGCCTAATTAGGAAAGAGAATGATTAACATTATTGTTTAAGAAAATAGTTATTAGTAACTTTAACGGATAAACACAACCTATACTTTGTCACACGCGAGTGCAATGAACTCTGACACATACATATGTTTACGGTAAGATTAAAGCTAACACCTAGAGCAGCACAAACTATTTGCAAAAATATAACAGATACCGAAACACACATTACTTTCAGGGCTTGTTCAGACTAAATGGTCTTTATAACATTACTATTAACATTCACTGCAGGATCATAAATTGGACATAGGTTCAGTCTCTCTCAGTTAAATACTGTTACCTAGCATTAGCACAATAGACAAACTGTGGATTCTGTTATACTATTAATATGCACTTCCAATACACATGAGAGACAAACACTTAGCAATCATGAACATATAGTTTACTACTATTGCAGTTTTCCACTTTTACTACAGTGAAACACAATGTTGACAAATTTTTCAAGGAAACTGACTCACCTTTTAAAATTTACTACAAGCAGCACTATGATCATTAAGTAGGCAAAACTTTATAAGGCTCAATTTTAAGAACTTTAATTTATAAAAGAAACATGAAATTGTCTTTATTACCACTGTCTTCTACTTTCAAGTAAATGATTAAATAGGTGACTTTGAAACTTCACAAAACTACATTTACTGCCTCCCACAATTTCAGTAAATCCACAGTAAATCTGAATATTCGCTTCTCATCAAAGATCAAACAACATTATGTAATTAACTGTCTAACTTTGAGGCTTTCATTTTTCCCACAAAATAGGACAATCGGTAATCATAGTTCAAAAAGAGAGGAACCTGAGAAGTGTTGTGATAGGGAAATAATCAAGATAGGTACATAAATTCAGTTATAAGTTGCCTTATATTTGTGCGCACTAAATCACCCTATAAGCTGATCCTTCACTGTACATTATTATAGTACTCCTTTACAGTGATTGCGCAATGTGGTGGCAACTGCATGTTGGTAGGCGGATTTGCAGACAGACTTGCTGGACTCTGTCCCTTCTTGGTGGCGATGATGAATACCAATTTAAGAATCATTCCAGCTATTTATCCATCCATCCGAGGCATTGGAAAGTAGCAGAAAAAGCCTCTCTTGGAAGCAGCACAATATATGACTTTTACATGGCAGTGCTCAGTTTGGTAGCTCGTCCCCGGCTGACTCTTGTTGCACCTTTTCTACCTAGGCCAACCACAATTTGCGCGCGCTACACAGTTCCGTTCCCGAGGGGAACCACACTACCTCTTATACACAGAATAACTAAGAACCCTAAACGAGGATCAGCAGTTTACATAACAGTAACCAAATACATTAAATAAAACACAACATTTGCATATATTGACATTTCTACAAAAAAATTATTCACCCAAATTCCAAATGTATACAGTAAGTTTTGTCTCCCTCCAATTGAGGCAAAGAATTTAAATGACAGATATACTACATTACATAGAATCAAATCATGACATCAAAGTTTTAACAAAGAAAGGGGTATACAATTTTGTGTCATCGATTCAAACACATTTACAGAAGCTCAACGATATAACATTAAATGAAACAGAAGCAAAATAAATCAGTAGAGCATTAGAGCTATGGTGTTACAAAGTGTTGGAGTTTTAGGGTGCTATTCATTATGTGTGTAAGGGATTCTACGGCTCTATCCATGAACTCCTGGAGGACACGGTTTTGAATGTCATCAGGCCCAGGGTTTTTCCTAGCGTTGGTATGCTTGATAGCCCATGTGATTTCGTTAAGAAGAATGTTTCAGTATTTCTGTAGGGGACTTATAAGAGTCTATGCTACATAGAGTCGCTGTACTACGCGAGAAAAAGGAGATCTGACAGTATATTGGGAGGTATCGCATGACTTTTGTCACCTCTATGTATTTAACCACACTCGCGTGACAGAAAGACCAAGAAGTGTGTCGCAAACTGAAATTCATCCGTATAATACAGTAATTTAGTTTATGTGTGTGTGTGAGACAGGCATCTCGCGGCGGGAGCACAGCAACAGCGCGCTGCGTAAGAGGCTGTCCCACAAGCTGCTGCCGCAGCGGCTGGACGACTGGGTGGAGCTGGGGGGCGGCTTGCGCGCCCAGGTGCGGCTGCTGCTGCCGCCAGATCTGGACCCCGAGGGCGACGAGAAGAGGCCCGCCCTGCTCTACGTGTGAGTCTCAGCACGGGCCAAACTACTCTGCCGTGTGTTTGTATGTCCAACCTTCTGGCTGCAAGTCTGGAGAACTGCGACCGTTCACTACTGTAAGAAAATGAAATACACTACTGGCCATTAAAGTTGCTACACCAAGAAGAAATGCACGTGATACAGGGGTATTCATTGCACAAATATATTATACTACAACTAACATGTGATTACATTTGCACGCAACTTCGGTGCATTGATCCTGAGAAATCAGTACCCAGAACAACCACCTCTGGCCGTAATAACGGCCGTGATACGCTTGGGCAATGAGTCAACCAGAGCTTGGATGGCGACTACAGGTACAGCTGCCCATGCAGCTTCAACACGATACCACAGTTCATCAAGAGTAGTGACTGGCGTATTGTGATGAGCCAGTTGCTCGGCCACCATTGACCAGACACTTTCCATTGGTGAGAGGTCTGGAGAAAGTGCTGTCCATAGCAGCAGTCGAACATTTTCTGTATCCAGAAAGGCTCGTACAAGACCTGCAACATGCTGTCGTGCATTATCCTGCTGAAATGTAGGGTTTCGCCGGTATCGAATGAAGGGTAGAGCCACAGGTCGTAACACATCTGATATGCAACGTCTATTGTTCAAAGTACTGTCAATGTGAACTAGAGGTGACCGAGACGTGTAATCAATGGCACCGCATACCATCACGCCGGGTCATAGGCCAGTATGGCGATGACGAATACACGCTTCCAATGTGCGATCACCGCGATGCGACACGGATGCGACCATCGTGATGCTGTAAACAGAAGCTGGAGTCCTCCGAAGAAATGACGTTATGCCATTCGTGCACCCAGGTTCGTCGTCGAGTACACCATCGTTCCTGTCTGTGATTCAGCGTCTAGGGTAACCGCAGCCGTTGTCTTCGAGCTGATAGTTCATGCTGCTGCACACGTTGTCGAACTGTTCGTGCAGATGGTTGTTGTCTTGCAAACGTCTCCATGTGTTGACTCAGGGATCGAGACGTGGCTGCCCGATCCGTTACAGCCATGCGGATAAGATGCCTGTCATCTCGACTGCTAGTGATACGAGGCCGTTGGTATCCAGCACAGCGTTCCGTATTATCCTCCTGAACCCACCGATTCCATATTCTGCCAACAGGCATTGCATCTCGACCAACGCGAGCAGTAATGTCGCGATACCATAAACCGCAATCGCGATAGGCTACAATGCGACCTTTGTCAAAGTCGGAAACATGATGGTACGCATTTCTCCTCCTTACACGAGGCATCACAACAACGTTTCACCAGGCAACGGCGGTCAACTGCTATTTCTGTATGAGAAATCGGTTCGAAACTTTCCTCATGTCAGGAAGTTGTAGGTGTCGCCACCAGCTGCCAACCTTGTGTGAATGCTCTGAAAAGCTAATCATCTGCATATCACAGCATCTTCTTTCGGTTAAATTTCGGGTCTGTAGCTCGTAATTTTCGTGGTGTACTTAATGGGCAGTAGTGTACTTGTAGCTCTCCTTAGGCTTTGCCGGCGCATTAACTGTTTGTACTGTTTCTAGAATGAAATTTTCACTGCAGCACTGAAGCCTATGTGTTTTCACAGATGTGTTAATGTGTGCGATGTGTTGATTCTCCAACATCTGAATTCTCTGCATCCTAACATCAAATTTACCATGGAGGTGGAAGAGAAAGGTGAGCTCCCGTTTCTGGACGTCCTAGTCAAGGGCAAAGCGGATGGCACCTTGGGACACAGTGTATACAGGAAAGAAACCCACACTGATCTGTATCTCCACGCTACCAGCTGTCATTTTCCTTCACAGCGTGAGGGTGTGCTGCGAACACTGGTTCACAGGGCCCGCGCAATATCACATGAGGAAAGCCTACAAAGAGAACTTAACCACCTTAATGACGTTTACAAGAAGAACGGATATAACGAGAATCAAATTCGACGTGCTTTTAGGCAGCATGCACAAGCCCAGCAGAGAGAGAACGAAGAGGACGAGAAGACAATGGCATTCTTTCCTTACGCCGGCAAAGTATGCAACAAAATTGGCAAAATTCTGGCTCGGTGTAACATCAAATGTGTCTTTTGCCCACCTCCGAAAACGGGTGCCCTGCTAGGTACAGTAAAATATGTCCTGGAGCTCCGAAAACCGGGTGTTTACCGTTTTCGTGTAAATGAGGTAAGGCATGCATCGGGGAAATTGTGTGGACTATCGAAAAACGATGCCAGGAACACAGAAGGCACACTGAACCTGAAGCAGCCTACAAAATCTGCGGTTGTGGAACATTACATGGATACTGAAGATACTATGGAGTACGCGAAAACGCAAGTTTTACGACAGGCCTCGTCTTTTTGGGACTGTGTTCTGAAGGAGGCGATTGAAATACGTGTAGCTGATGGGCTGATCAACAGAGACACTGGGTTCTACCTCAGGAAAGCCTGGGACCGAGCACTCAGCCAACTAAAAGCACAGCGCCGACCCAAAGCGAGTTCCCCTCCCGACGAAGGCCACAAGAGATCTAATGGTCCACAGTTCACATCCAGCAGTCGGCAGCCAATGCCTCCCCACCACCACTCCATGCAGCGCCGCGTGCGGCATGACGCGGGGGAAGGGGTGGGGAGCGATCAGAGTATAAAGGGGAGGAGACGCTCAGTCTGCAGATATCACCTGAAGGTGACGGCAAGGAACGCTATCGAAATATCGTGGTTTGAAAACGACTGCACCCGGCTGGAGACCCGAGAGCAGTACAAACAGCCCTCCTTATGTTGTCATTTCTTGTGAAGCTACCAGTTCCGGCGATCCAACTTTAAGAGTAGACGGCTGGAGAGACGACATCACAGTTACAGTCTGTGTGAACCAGTCGTTGGCCACTGATGCATCATACATTCCTGGAAATTGAAGTAAGAACACCGTGAATTCATTGCCCCAGGAAGGGGAAACTTTATTGACACATTCCTGGGGTCAGATACATCACAAGATCACACTGACAGAACCACAGGCACATAGACACAGGCAACAGAGCATGCACAATGTCGGCACTAGTACAATGTATATCCACCTTTCGCAGCAATCCAGGCTGCTATTCTCCCATGGAGACGATCGTAGAGATGCTGGATGTAGTCCTGTGGAACGGCTTGCCATGCCATTTCCACCTGGCGCCTCAGTTGGACCAGCGTTCGTGCTGGACGTGCAGACCGCGTGAGACGACGCTTCATCCAGTCCCAAACATGCTCAATGGGGGACAGATCCGGAGATCTTGCTGGCCAGGGTAGTTGACTTACACCTTCTAGAGCACGTTGGGTGGCACAGGATACATGCGGACGTGCATTGTCCTGTTGGAACAGCAAGTTTCCTTGCCGGTCTAGGAATGGTAGAACGATGGGTTCGATGAGGGTTTGGATGTACCGTGCACTATTCAGTGTCCCCTCGACGATCACCAGAGGTGTACGGCCAGTGTAGGAGATCGCTCCCCACACCATGATGCCGGGTGTTGGCCCTGTGTGCCTCGGTTGTATGCAGTCCTGATTGTGGCGCTCACCTGCACGGCGCCAAACACGCATACGACCATCATTGGCACCAAGGCAGAAGCGACTCTCGTCGCTGAAGACGACACGTCTCCATTCGTCCCTCCATTCACGCCTGTCGCGACACCACTGGAGGCGGGCTGCACGATGTTGGGGCGTGAGCGGAAGACGGCCTAACGGTGTGCGGGACCGTAGCCCAGCTTCATGGAGACGGTTGCGAATGGTCCTCGCCGATACCCCAGGAGCAACAGTGTCCCTAATTTGCTGGGAAGTGGCGGTGCGGTCCCCTACGGCATTGCGTAGGATCCTACGGTCTTGGCGTGCATCCGTGCGTCGCTCCGGTCCGGTCCCAGGTCGACGGGCACGTGCACCTTCCGCCGACCACTAGCGATGTACTGTGGAGACCTCACGCCACACGTGTTGAGCAATTCGGCGGTACGTCCACCCGGCCTCCCGCATGCCCACTATACGCCCTCGCTCAAAGTCCGTCAACTGCACATACGGTTCACGTCCACGCTGTCGCGGCATGCTACCAGTGTTAAAGACTGCGATGGAGCTCCGTATGCCACGGCAAACTGGCTGAAACTGACGGCGGCGGTGCACAAATGCTGCGCAGCTAGCGCCATTCGACGGCCAACCCCGCGGTTCCTGGTGTGTGCGCTGTGCCGTGCGTGTGATCATTGCTTGTACAGCCCTCTCGCAGTGTCCGGAGCAAGTATGGTGGGTCTGACACACCGGTGTCAATGTGTTCTTTTTTCCATTTCCAGGAGTGTAGGATAGTGTACTGCTATCGGTATGTGAATGACATTCGCTTTCTAGATGAAACATCTAGTCACTTCCAACAACTCCACAGTGATATAAACACAGTTCACCCGACAATAAAATTCACCGTAGAAACAGAAAATGACAAAATGTCAAATTTCCTTGATCTCACAGTACACAGAGACAATAACCAACACCAATTTTACATATTCCGGAAAGTCACCACCACCAACACAGCCACACACAAATACTCTAATTGTCGGATTGCACACAAACTAGTCAGTTTCCAGTATATGCTACACTGACTGAACATAACTCCACCCATTGAGTACAACAACGAAAATTAATTCCAGACAATCAAGCAAATAGCTATAGACAATGGATATGACAGAAACACCATAGATAATTTAATCAGAAAACTAAAAAAAAATAAAGGTGGCACCTACCCCACAAAAACAACCTGTCACCAGCTTACAAAAGCAGACACACAAACAAAACACACACACACACACACACACACACACACACACACACACACACACACACACACACACACACAAGCACTCATGAACTAGAAACACCCATAACAAGAAGCAAATGGTACACTTTCATAACAACGAAACAGGCCATAGAATAGGTAACATATTCAAAAAGCAAAGGCTAAGAATAACCTCAGGGCAGACAAGTCAGCACTGAGAAAATGTAGGGTAACAAACACAAGCATTACCAACTGACGTGCCAGGAGATGAAACCGATTTGTATAAGACAGACAAGCAAAAACTTTAATACCAGATACACAGAACACAGAAGAGCGGTAAGAAGTAACAGATGTCATTCTACAGCCCAACAAAAATCAACAGAGATTCTAAAATTCTCAGATCAGCAACAGCCCCCGCTAAAATAAATAACTGAAGAAAATAACCAAATATAGCGAAAGAAAATAAATAATAGATGCATTTCTCTGCAGTGGCACTTTGTTGTGTGCCCTCAAAGAACTGTCAGACAACATCAACTCATAAACACCTCAAATTCCCTTTGCAAAAACAAACAAACAAACGCACACACACACACTCTTCCACATAGTATTAGTTGTAGACATAACCATAACATGCCCAGTCGTAAAATTTCACATTAATTTCTATATGTTTGCAGACGACAAACTGTGAAACAAAATAACTGCATGAAATGACATAAAATTCCAAGAACTCCACAGCCTGTGGTAACCTGGTATATATACAAAACTTTGTTTCTGAGATATGTAGATACTGTCTTAGAAATTCAAATTTATATATGTACAAGTCGTAAAAAGCATTTTTCCTGTTTTGTAGGAAGATAAGAAAAGACCCCAGTGATCATGCTGAAACTTCAGATAGGAAATAAAAAGAAAGTAACAACTGTGTGTTGCTCAATGCAGATCCGCACCAAAAACAAATCATTTGTAAGCAATCGCAGACAGAAGAGGTTCAACCTCGAGTTGGTTATTTACTATGTAACTGAAGAGTTAATGAGTTACAGACAGCCATAGTTGTTATATGACTAAGAGAATATAATTTACACAGGAGGATGAATATGTCGTACTGTGCTAACGCCCTGCTTCCTGGACTCGGATAGGCGCGCCGGCCCCGGATCGAATCCGCCCGATTAAAGACAACGGCCGGTGTGCCGGGCAGCCTGGATGTGGTTTTCAGCCGGTTTTCCACATCCTCATAGGTGAATACCGGGCTGGTCCCCACGTCGAGCCCCAGTTACACGACTCACAGACATTTGAAACAAGTTCACACTATTTCACGCTTTACACTAGATGCAGACAGCTGGGGTACACTACTTCCCTACCGGGGAGGGGGGGGGGTGGCGGCAGGAAGGGCATCCCCCCACCCCCTCTAAAATTTGACACGCCAATTCCGTACTTAACCCTGCCGACCCTGAACACAACGCGGGATAAAGGCGGTAGCGAAATGTAATGTGGTACCAGGATGCCCTGAAAATCTCTAATTGTTCGATGAGATTCATGTGCAAGCCTTGGTCAGCAGTATGTAGAACAGAACGTTTATTCCTGATATCACCAAGAGAGTGCTTATAATGAGCGATTTGTGATGTAAATGTGGACGTACTTATGTTTTTGAGTCTAAAGGCATCCATATGTTCCTTGTAGTGGGTTGTTAAGTTTCTCCCTGTTTGTCCTGTATTGCACACAGCCTCGGAGATTTTTGGAACAACAGCCGATTTCGATCTTCGCGAAATTCGTCGTTGACACAGGCTCTATCATGACTAAATTCAGTAAACCAGTCATTTCTGATGTTGTGTGCTGTGAAATGAAATTCCCGACCCGCCCTCCTTCCAACCACCTTGTCGTTCCAGCATGCGTCCGTCGCTCAAATCACACCAGGGGTTGCGTGTGTCGCCCAATTGGCGTTTGCAGCATCATGCTGAGCTTTGCTGTGGCACCATGCCACATTGGTTGGGCTGTGGACAGTACTACTTTGAGGCATGCAACAACCAGAATGTGGCTCACAGTCCCATGGGCAGTGGAGGACTAGATGCTGAGTGTGGTATTGGGCCATGCATCGAGGGTCATCGGACTGTTATCTCCCAGAATCACTGCCTGTGAGTTAGCCACCGAGCAGTGGAGTGTAAGTAGATGGCTGGAGGTTGGGTGCGGACAGGCGATAGCAACTGGCCACAACGTTTGGAACGCGGATTTACTGTAAACGTCGTACGCTCGTAGTACTCCATGAGGACAACAAAATGTGTAAGCAGGAGCGTGTACTTCTCAAGCGTTACTGTGAAAACCGCAAGATAATTTCGGCCGTCGAATATATATCTGTGCGTGGCCATTTTAACCATGAAGCGACTGCAGCCGAGTGGTGACGGCACGGCAGTTCAGCGTGTTCGGTCAGAGCGTTAGTTCCCCTTTCTAATAAAAGAACTGAGCGAACAGATGAACGAACAAACTGAACGGGTGTCATCGGACGTCCCCCCTGAACAAATTCACCGAACAATATAGAACTAAATGTTTTTTTTAAAGACGCTATTAAAATACACTCGATACTGCGTAACCAATTATCAGCCCCGATTTTTAAGGAAATACTGCGTTATGCATGGTTTGCTTCCAAACTATCGTCTGAAAGAGAGGATTTTGAAAATGTTAACAAGGTTTGTTTTTCCACAGAAAACGCCAAAAGACCATCCGTATGCGGAAACATAGCATTTATTCAATGGAGCTGGTGCTGTTTAACTTTATGTTTTCGATGTTTTTACGAAAAATGGCATCCTGCAACTTGTACTTGTAATGTCGAAAGCGACGATTAATTGTACATCTTTCGAAAGCCGTCTGTGCCGGTCAAAACTTGGAGGTAACAAGTCGTTTCGTGTTCCTTCCAGGTATAAGGGATTTCTCAAATCACGGATAAGCATACATTTTCAGTATGACTTTATGCATTTGGTCGTTTACTACTCGATAGCTATGAATATTACATTATTTGTGATAGTAAAAATTAGTAGACTGCCAAATAACATTGTAAATTTATTAAAATTTGATCCGATTACACGTACTTTCCCATTATATCAGTTGTAATATAAATAATAAAGAAAATGACTGTGTTGAAAATGAAAGAAAACTGACGAACGCAAGACGATCCAGCGATACAGCGACTTGAACGCCAAACATATTAAAAAAAAACACATTTTGTTCGTTGAATATGTTCATGGCGGACGTCCAATGACACCCATTCAGTTTGTCGATGATCCGTTCGCTCAGTTTTTTTTATTATAAAGGGAAGCTAAAGCTCTGGCCGAACACGCTGAGCTACCGTGCCGGCACCACTCGCCTGCAGCCGCTTCATGTTAAACTGGCCACGTAGAGGTATATATATATATATATATATATATATATATATATATATGACCGAAATTATCTTCCTATTTTCTCAGTAACGCTTGAGAAGTACGCCCTACTGCTTACACATTTTGTTGTCCTCATGGAGTACTACGAAGTTTGCAGTAAATCCGCGTTCCAAACGTCGTGGCCTCCCCTTGTTAGAGTTGGTAATATGATGCAACAGCAGCCGCGCCAACTTGAGCCAGCACCAGGGGCCACTGCGGTAAGTGACAGACAAGCCCCAGGTTTAACACTGGGCCTGGCATGGCACGTCAGCCATGGTTTGCTGTATTATCAGAGTGGCTGGCCAAACGGTGGGCCACAGTTTTCAGCTGAGGGTGCTGCAGTGGAGTTGGCAGTTCGTTTATGTAAGCGAAACGACGTGGGCCCTGGAGGAGCGCTACAGCGCTGTGGAGTCAGAGACTGGGAGAGGTGGCGCTGAACCATGGGAAAGCAACGATCGGCAAGTGGTGTGGCTGTCTCTCACACAGACATTGTTTGACTTGTAGAGCAGATGGTGTTACCGCCATACATCCAGATTATGTGGTTGCTGGAAGCTAGGCACGAATTATGAGAAACAGTTTCCCTTATGACTATTCTAAAGTGAGGTGTAAGAGTGACTTATGCCACTGAATGTGTCTACAGCTGCATGTGTGCTGGCATTAGTGTGTGACAAGGATTTTAATTGTCAAAACACACTGGGAGTACGTTTTGCCTATATTGATGGTGCTGTGCTTACATAGAGGTGCTTCAATTGGAAACGTATGACGAGACTAGGTTGCATTCTGATTGTATTGTAACTGAAACAGGATCAAAAGGCACAGTCAGGTCATGGTGTGACTTAATTCTGTCACACATATAAACCTTGTAGTTGAGTCACCAGTTTGTGCTTCATTGTATGTTAGCTTGTTGTGTCACTATAGAGTGTGTTATTCATATGTATTGTCTGTCAAGTGAGTGGTTAAAGTCTTGGCTCGAGTTGCGCGTTGCATTTTCTATTAAACCAGCGTTGTTGTACAGTATTATTTTTGTGCTCCTTGTAAGGTTAGTCTCCATGGCCACAGTAGTATTTCCGGTTAATGATACACTATATGATCAAAAGCATCCGGACACCCAAAAAACATACGTTTTTCATATTAGCTGCATTGTGCTGCCATCTACAGTAGGTGCTCCATATCAGTAACCCCAGTAATCATTAAACATCGTGAGTGAGCAGAATGGGGCGCTCTGTGGAACTCAAGGACTTCGAACGTGGTCACGTGATTGGTTGACACTTGTGTCATACGTCTGTACGTGAGATTTCCACTCTCCGAAACATCCCGAGGTCCACTGTTTCCGATGTGACAGTGAAGTGGAAACGTGAAGGGACACGTACAGCACAAAAGCGTACTGGCCGACCTCGTCTGTTGACTGGCAGAAACCGGCGACGACAGGGCCGTAATGTGTAATAGGCAGACATCTATCCAGACCATGACGCAGGAATTCACCCAAACTGCATCAGGGTCCACTGCAAGTACTATGACAGTTATGCAGGAGGTGAGAAAACTTGGATTTAATGGTCGAGCGGCTGCTCATAAGTCACACATCAGCGCCCGTAAATACCAAACGACGCCTCGCTTGGACGATTGAGCAGTGGGAAAACGTTGTGTGGAGCGACAAATCACTGTCCACAATATGGCGATCCGATAGCTGAGTGTGAGTATGGCGAATGCCCGGTGAACGTCATCTGCCGCTGTGTGTGTAGTGCCAACAGTAAAATTCGGAGGCGGTGGTGTTATGGTGTGTTTTTCATGGAGGGGGCTTACACCCTTTGTAGTTTTGTGTGGCACTATCACCCCAAAGGCCTACACTGATTTCTTAAGGACGTTCTTGCTTCCCACTGTTGAAGAGCAATTGGGGGGTGGCGATTGCATCTTTCAGCACGATTGAGCACCTGTTCGTAATGCACGGCGTGTGGCACAATGGTTACACGACAATACTATCACTGTAATGGACTGGCCTGCACAGAGTCCTGCGCTGAATCCTATAGAACACCTCTGGGATGTTTTGGAACACCGAATTGGTGCCAGATCTCGCCGACGGACACCTTTCCTCAGTGCAGCACTCCGTGAAGAATGGGCTGCCATTTCCCAAGAAATCTTCCAGCACCTGATTGAACGTATGACTGCGAGAGTCGAAGCTGTCATCAAAGCTAAGGGTGGGCCAATACCATACATAATTTTAGCATTACCGATGGAGGGCGCCACGAACTCATTTTCATCCAGGTGTCCGGAAACTTTAGATCACATTGTGTATTTATACACGTATTTTGGGTTAAGTGCTATTCTATGTTCTTAGTGCACTATTAGAAGCATTTATTATTTTTTTAATGTGGGGCTAGTATTTATTTCCTTTTTTGGTTATTATTTCACTTTAATTTAATTGGTTTGAAGATGGAGTGCAAATGTTTATCTTGTTTATTTATGTATGCTCTCTGGTATGCTAAATTGTTGTTAATAAAACTTAACATTTAGATGGGAGACCACACTTACATCACCACCAGCCAAATACCACACTGATTGAAATATTGCACCACAGTTTATCGCTTAAGAAAGTAGAATGAAGGGATTCGAGGCACTGTCGTTGACTTAGGCCGTTAATAAAATAATGAAAAATCATCACCTATATATGAAACATCTAATTTTGCTTTAGATGTTCACTGCGAACAAACTACTCCGTCAGTTTTTTCGTTATCATTGTTGTAACAAAAAGAAATGGCATAATTAAAAACAGTGATATTGTCCATGGACGTTCACAGAAATTTATCCAAGTGGGGGCCAAATTCTAAAATTGATACTTTTGGTATAACTGAGTACTGAGTTTGAGAACGTGTCATGCTCCAAGTACTAATTTCGATAGGAAATATATAAGAGTAATTGTATCACAAACGATTGACAATTATTATCCAATTAATACTTTTAAAAGACTCCTCTGATTCCTAAACGGTATGCACATTTCAATAGCTACAAATTTAAATTTACAAAACGAATATTTCAGTAGTGTATGCAATCTTTTAATGTTGTTAATATTATTATGAATGCTACCTTTCTTTATGGAAATTCTGAAATTATATCATTACGATTACATCGAGGGTAGCCAATGAGTTGTGAGATAGGGAAGAAATATTAACAAAAAATGTGTTATGTGCCAATAATGTAAGGCTATAATGGCGTTAAAAATGTGAAACATAAAAATTCAGATTTATAGAGAAAATCCTACCTGATATCAACAAAAATAGGTTGAAAAGTGCCATTTTAAATGTTCCACACAGTGGAGAAACAGAGAATAAACTTTAGAAAAGTAGTCCCTACTGAACGTGTGGCTCAGCGGGCGTGCATCATTGGATTCGCGGAGTCCTTTCACGACCGCTATCAGTGTCTGTAGGAAACGTCCGTAACCGTTTCCAACTGCAAGACAGTTGCGGTGGTGGTATTTATCACTCACAGCACAGGAACGATACCAGCTGTTTTCATCCAGCAGAAACATTCCAGCATTTTCCTTCACCAGTTTAGGCAAGTAATGCCCAACCCTAAATTTTGACAACCAAACAGAAATTTAAATCTTGCTCCCCAGAATGTGAGTCTGGTGTCTTACTTTCTATTGACCATGTAGTAATCACTCAGCCTAATAAAATAAGTAATAAAATATAGATTTTGAGAAATTTGTTGGAAAGCTAGGACTACACCAGTGTTATGGATGGAAGCGTATTAAATTTCCTACTTGTAGTACGCCATGTTTTAGGGTCCATTCTAATTCCATTCGCATAGGGAGCATGGCCGAGTATTTGCTTAAATCCCACTATGCGCCCTGTACCTAGTCTAACCTTGACTTTGCGGTTCCTGAGGGAATTATTCATGTCTTATTTTGTATTATGATGGACGCCCGATCTCGGCTGCAGGTTGGCTTTTAATGGCTTCCTGGGGCAACAAAAATTGGATTTTAATTATGTGATATAATTATTCATCGTCCGCCCCCGGTAGCTGAGTGGTCAGCGCGACAGAATGTCAATCCTTAGAGCCCAAGTTCTATTCCCGGCTGGGTCGGAGACATTTTGGCTCAGGGACTGAGTGTTGTGTTGTCCTAATCATCATCATGTCATCCCCATCGACGCGCTAGTCGCCGAAGTGGCGTCAAATCAAACAGTCTACCTGACGCGAGGCCCTAATCACACGACATTATTCACCGAGTTTAAAATCATGTCGTAATGGAGCCATAATCTTACATCAAAGGCTTAACACGCAAGTTGAGTATTAATGTTAGACTGAGAGCACTTAGCGAATTCCAACAAGGTTTACACGTATTTCCGAACGTTATCGAAACTTTTTGTTTTTGGCACCTTGCATATTCCCCCCCCCCCTCACCGCCACAACCCAAAATTATGAAAGTAATAAAAATATACGAGTACTGAATTTTCACTGGTCATTCAGCAAAACTTCAGCATCAGACATGGCGTCTCTACTGTCATCTCTATGTGCGACACATTTTGCAGACAGTGTCCACATATACCATCGAATCTGTCTGCGAAATTAACGGCTGTTCGACATAAAGTTCAGGGTATTTGATGTCATAAACACTAAAATACCTGAAAAACTATAGTCGTCCGATGTTTGATACAGAGAGCACTTAGCGGTTTCCAACAAATTTTAAACATAATTTCAAAATTGGTTTTGACATTTTATTTGGCTATGTATCAATAAACCGAAAGTAATAAAACCTACATAATCAGAGTTTTTTGCATCTTCAACTGTTCGTTTTTAGGTGCTAAATGTCAAATATTTAGCGCACAAACTCCTTTGTAAACTAATCAGTCGTTTAACTTGTTTTATACAACCCACGGGAATTCGATTCTTTTATGAATCAGGTAGGAGGGGGGAGAGGGGGGGGGGGTTGCTGGTGTTTGCAGATTCCTCACTTAAAGCTGGACCTTTAAACTTTGTGAAGGGAGTTTTTCAGAAGGTAGTTAACTTCTGTCTTCTAGCACACGCTACGTCAGGCTTTCAGCATTCTCCTGAAGCTCTCCCATGGGTGAAAAATACTGTCACAAGTTGTCCTGCCTTTCTTAGTATACGTTCAGTATCTCCTCTCAGCACGTTAGTCTTCTAAGCAGCCTCCTTCGTTGACTTCTCCAGTATCCTACTAATGAACTGAAGTCTTCCTCCTGCTATTCCTTCAACTCATTTCCTTTCATAGTTCTGAAAACTGATATACTCTGGTATTTTAAAGCGTGTTTCAGTCGTCAGATACTACGTTTTTGAGTTTCTTCGAGTGTAAAGTTTTTCATTTCTCGACATTTAAATCAAGTGGCCAGTCTTTCCACCACTTTGATACCTTACCAAGATTTGACTAGATATTTGCTTAGTTTTTTTATCAGACAATACTTCGTTTTAGATAACAGCAGCATCCTCTGAAAAAAATCTGCCGTTAGTATTAATATTGTAACGACACACGTCCTTAGGGCAAAGCTGAAGGAACTTCTCCTTATGTCGACGAATCTCCATCCAACATAAGATGCTGCATCCTCCCTGCCAACAGATCTCCAATTTAGCCAGAAATTTCGTTTCATACCCCACGTGATCGTAATTTTGTTAACAAATGTTGGTATTGTTCTTTATCAAGTGGTTTATGGTCTATAAACACTGCATCCAATTGACTGCCTTGATCCGCGGCTTTCCAAAAGTCATGCAAGAAGGGCGCGTGTTAGGTTTAACGTGATCGATGTTTTCAGAATCCTTGTTGGATGGCAAGGAGGATGTCATTCTGTTCTAGAAACTACATTCGTTCTCGCTCAAAATAAGTTCTGCAACAGAAAGATGTCAGTAACAATGAATGTCAGTTTTATAGATATCATACTACCATTCTTGTACATATAACTGACCTGTTCATTTCTCGACGCATTGGGTACAGTTTCTTGTTGGAGGGATCTACAGCACGAGGGGCATTCAATAAGTAATCCAACACATTTGTTTTCTGAAAGCAGGTTGGTTTTCTTCAGCATTCTAATATACCACTTTATTCGCCACTCTTTTGGCATAATTGTCGACGTTATCTCCGTGCAACGAGGCGGCCTTCCGCCACTGCGCTGGGGGAGCCTTTATGCCCAAATGGTATCCATCTGCTCGTCGACATCGCAGCGAAAGTCTTGCTACGTCAATCTCCCCGTAATCCACTTTCTGCTTCCCACGGAGGGCGTCTTTCATCACGCCAAAGTCAGAAGTTGTGAGATCCGGGCTGTAGAGTGGATGCGGAAGAACAGACCAGTGAAATTTTGTGGGCTCCACTCGGGTGCGCAGACTTATGTGAGGCCTTGCGTTGTCGTAGATAGGGTGAAGTTCGTCTACATTTCGGTGGCCACGTACACGATTAAGCCGTTTATTCAGTTTCCTGAGAGTAGGGCCAATACACTTCGGAGTTTATCGTTGCAACATGAGAGACCGACATCAAACAGAATAACCCCTTCAGAGTACCGGAAGACCGACGCCGTGACTGTACCGGATGAGTTACAGCTTTGAGTCTGTTCTTCAGAGAATAGGTGGTGTGGCACCATTCAATATCGCCGTTTCGTTTCCGGTTCGAAGTCATGATAGCATGCTTCATCACGTGTGAAGAAGTTCGACATAAATTGTCACGTTCACCCTCGTAATGCGCATGCATCTCCACACAGATGGCCCGTCGTTGCTCTTTATGGTCTTCTGTTAGACGGCAAGGACACTAGCGCGCGCATGAGTTTGAGGACCCCAAATGGTGGATGAGTGTGTCAACATTATCAGCAGTGACGTCTAGCTCTGTAGCGATGTGTTTGTGATTCGAGGGTCACGTCGAATGAGAGTGTCCGCGCGTTCCAGTATTGCAGTTGTGTGAGCTATCTGCGACTGGCTTGCACGTGGGAGATAGGAAAGGTTTGCGCGACCCTGTTGCGATCATGACAGACGCCTCTCCCAACGATTCATGTGCTTTTGTTCACTGCCAGGTCTCCGTAGACATTCTCCGAGCGCCTACGAATATCTGAAATACTCTGGTTTTCTGCTAAAAGAAATGGAGTGACTGCTCTTTTTCTGGAACGAACGTCCGTTAAAGATGCCATTTTGAAGGCTACGTATAGCGCCGGCACCTACCGGAACTTCTTGAAACTGTAGGGACTGAAGCAGGAACATTCCACAGTGTCCCGAAACAAATTCGACATTTTTTCTACTGAAACTGGCCGAGAAAAAAATGTATTGCTTTTACTTATTCGACATCTGTCGTGTATTATGTGGATGGAGGGGGAGGGGGCGCTTGTGAGAATCATTTTTTTTCATTTTTAGTGGATGTCAACTACACTGAAGAGCAGCCAGCCCCGTTGGCAGTGCGGTCTAACGCACTGCTTTCCTGGCGGGAAGGAGCGTTGGTTCCCGGCACGAATCCGCCCGGCGGATTTGTGTCAAGGTCCGGTGAGCCGGCCAGTCTGTGGATGGTTTTTAGGCGGTTTTCCGTCTGCCATGCCAAATGCGGGTTGGTTCCCCTTATTCCGCCACAGCTACACTATGTTGGCGATTGTTGCGCAAACAAATTCTCCACGTAAACGTACACCACAATTACCCCATACCACGCAAACATGGGGATTACACTCGTCTGGTGTGAGACGTTCCCTGGAGGGTCCATCGGGGGCCGAACCGCACAATAACCCTGGGTTCGGTGCCGGGCGGCGGAGGTGTGAAGCAGATTGCGGTAGTCGTCGTGGGGTTGTGGACCACTGCGGCCGCGGCGGGGACGGAGCCTCTCCGTCGTTTCTAGGTCCCCCTGTTAACGTAACATAACATAACACTGAAGAGCCAAAGAAACTGCTACACCTACCTAATATCGTGTAGGACCCCCACGAGCACGCAGAAGTCGCCAGGGGAAGTGTTTAAATTCAGAAGAGTGTTCCTGGAGTCACTTTGTAGCAATTCTGCACGTGTGGAGTGTCGCATTCTCCTGCTGAAATTGCGCAAGTCCGTCGGAATGCACGGTGGATATGAATGGATGCAGGTAATCAGATAGGATGGTTACGTACGTGTCACCTGTCAGAGTCGTATCTAGACGTATCAGGGGTCCCATATCACTCAAACTGCACACGCCTGACACCATTTGAGAGCCTCCACCAGCTTGAACAGTCCCCTGGTTTCATGCAGGCTCAATGGATTCATGAGGTTATCTGTACACCCGTACACGTCCATACGCTCGATACAATTTGAAACGAGACTCGTCCGACCAGACAACATGTTCTCAGTCATCAACAGGCCAATGTCGGTGTAGACGGGCCCAGGCGAGGCGTAAAGCTTTGTGTTGTGCAGTCATCAAGGGTACACGAGTGTGCCTTCGTCTCCGAAAGCCCATATTGATGATGTTTCGTTGAGAGGTTCGTACGCTTACATTTGTTGATGGCACAGCACTGAACTGTGGAGCAATTTGCGGAAGGGTTGCACTTCTGTCGCGATGAACGATTCTCTTCAGTCGTCATTGATTCCATTCCTGCAGGACCTTTTTCCCGCCGCAGCGATATCAGAGATGTGATGTTATAGCGGATTCCTGATATTCACGGTGCACTCGTGAATCGGTCGTACAGGAAAATCTCCACTTCATCGCTACCTCGGAGAAGCTGTGTTCCATCGCTCTTGCGCCGATCATAAAACCACGTTGAAAGTCACTTAAACCTTGATAACCTGCAATTTTAGGAGCAGTAACCGGTCTAACAACTGCGCCAGACACTTGTTGCCTTATATAGACGTTGCCGACCGCAGCGCCGTATTCTACCTGCTTGCTTATCTCTGTATTTGAATACGCATGGCTATACCAGTTTCTTCGCCGCTTCAGTGTAGTTAATGTATAGTTATAATGTACAAAAGCCATTTCATTTTCGCTCCGAATTACATTTGCATGACTAACTGACTTCGGTATTCCCGCCTAGATCATGTACTGGTAGCGTCTCTGATGCTTCACCTCGCCACTCTAACTGCCGCCACCGCCGGCCACAGGAAGCGCAGCCGGCGTGCCATGCGGCCGGCACCTCTCGCTCTGATCTGGGCTACCTCGGCATCCAGAAGTCACGTGTGCCGTGCTGTATGAAGTGCTTGTTAGCGTGTCACATCGCTAGTCATGCAGTGACCCTGCTTCTTTTCTGGACTGTCTGGTTTTCTCTGTTTTCATACATTCGGTGCACATCTTACAACTGTTGCTCTGTTTACGGCTTGCGCTGTAACAATGGGAGTGGACAGGAAACCGACCTTAGTTATTTGAACGGTAGAACATCTCAGATCGAGGAACCTTTGTATGCCTCCACAGGTACGCCGGTCCAGGCCACCAGCAAATAGACGACTCCTTCGATGTGGACCTCCCCAGCTACTTCACGACCACCAGGCGGTACGTGGTCATTCTGATCGACGGCCGCGGGTCTGCCTGCCATGGCGACAGGATGCTCTTCTCCGTCTACCGCAGGCTGGGCACCGCAGAAGTCGAGGACCAGATCGTCGTCACCAAGTAAGGCGCTCCTCTGCCACTTTGTTGCATGTGTTACACAAACCGTGCGCTTTCCATTTGGAGCACATTTAAGCGCTATTTCCCCACACAGAGTCACTTTACATAATTGTAGAAAACATGAGATTCAGAACTGGAAAGCATGCTGATGTACGAAGCGGTTTAGACGCTGCTTACATCTCGCGTAGTGTCTATATTCAGACATGTGGTGAGCAGACTCCTGGTCGCACAACTCAGCTGTGCTCTGGCAGTGCAATAAGTGAGCTGTGATAAGTAAGGGAGGAAGCGCTGTGTTGAAGAGGTGTGCGATGTGAGGTAAGTAGGCTGGTTCTTCATTTGTCCTGCACAGTCAGAGAGACGCTGAATAATTTGCAGCGTTGCCAGTGTGCACTCTGTCCCACTCGGTCCAGCCCCTGACAAACTTCGTAACTGGCAACGCTGGGGTGTGTGCCAGATTGGGTCACTGTTTTTGCTTCTGACTCCCTCTGGAAAAATTTATCTACTAAAACAACTATCGCTGTCACCTGTTGTCATGTTAGCTTTACACCACACGCAATAAACATTGTAATGAGTAGTACCCTTACTATACCTAAGCTAATATGAACATTAACGTTAACTGTTCTACGTGCAACCAGAAGCTCTCGCTACAGACGCAGCAGAAAGACGCTACTGGATGGAGCAAAATGGCCCCTGTCTCTTATGCGTCATCTCACCAACCGTATCATAGGTGCACACCAATCTAATAGTGAACATCTACAAGTATGTACAGGAACCAGTATGTACTATGTAGTGTACTAGAATATTGTACACCACCGGCCGGGCTGCCCGAGCGGTTCTAGGCGCTACAGTCTGGATCCACGCGACCGCTACGGTCGCAGGTTCAAATCCTGCCTCGGGCATGGTTGTGTGTGATGTCCTTAGGTTAGTTAGGTTTAAGTAGTTCTACGTTCTAGGGGACTGATGACCTCAGAAGTTAAGTCCCATAGTGCTCAGAGCCATTTGAACCATTTTTATTGTACACGTGTTCGACGCGTTGTTTTTTTCTTTTTTAAAGTGGGAATAAATTACAATAATCGTTGGTTTAATAATTTTTTTAGTGTATGTAACATATAATGCTGCTCTGAAACGTTTCTGAACGGAAATAACTAATATTATACAGCTTAGCTCTGGAAGCAAAAGAAACTATTTATTTTTATGTAAATAGACAATTTTCAGCTGCATTTCTATCAGTCATTTGCTGCAGATCTATGTATGAGTGTTTAAGATGCAGTTACTCTATTCGCTATGTTTTCAAAGGGCGATGGGAGCCAATCTGGTCCTGTTTGAGAATTTTGTCGACGAGGGCAGAGGCAAAATAATAATAATAATAATAATAATAATAATAATAATAATAATAATAAGCTGTACCTTTCTTTTGTTATTGCATGTTTACACCCAGGCATGACAATGAAAAAACTAACATTTTATCACTTAAATTCTGAGATTCGACATTTAGTCTTCGTGTGTGCCCTAATTATGACGTAAGGAAGAGTAACGTTCTAACATTTTTCACTTCTAACCAGTTATTTTCCTATTTTACGTTGTGGCTAGTAAAACGTATGTCAAATATTTACTGCTTGTTACAACTAAGATCGCATAGTAGCAGCTGAACTAACTGCACATTGGCAAGCTCAGCTGTTTATTTTTGATAAAGCATCATGTATTTCATAGGACATTTTCTTTTGGTTTTGCAATGCACAATGTTTGCTGGTCAGTGGGCAGTCCAGTGTCTGAACTACAACAGAAAACATAATATCTTCTAACTTCAGAATTTTTATCTCATCCATAAATTCTTCTCTTAATTTGGTAATTACACTGTCTGATAAAAAAAACTGAAGCACCCAGAAGACATGGTCGGATGCCATTCTAACTGCGTTCATGAACACCACCAACAATGGATGTGCATAGTATGTAAATGACTACACTTGCAGTTCTCTGTACCAGCTAGAAAGAGCATCAAAGTGCATTACTGTTGATCGTTTTTAGTGTGCTTACCAGACCTTTTAGGGTAGATAAGGAGTGTCAACAGCCCTAGATGTTGAGTAATGACAGTGAAGTACACGGAGGTGCGGAGTACTTGCGTGGGACAGCGGTATCAGAGCCTCACAAGGTTTGTGGGTTCCATTTCACCGACTGATCGAAACGTGCAGTATCTATTCTTTTAAGGATTTCAGATATAACAGTGGCCCAAAGTTGATCTGTGTGGGAATGTGAGAGCAGACATAGCCACTGTCAAGGTTCTGGTTGACCACGTCTGCCTGTCATAAGGGAGGATCTCTGTATTGTACACCAAGCACATCGCAACCCTGTCACATCTACGCCTGCCTTCTGAGAAAAGGTAATGGAATCTCTACAACATTCTGTGTCATCCTGCAGCAACAGCTGGAATAGGGAATTACCACCCCATGTGTAGGTTGCCATTAACACCACCACACAACTCAAACAGCTACATTTAGTGTGGCGCCGTGACCAGCAAGCATGAACTGCTGATGAATGTCGCAACATTGTTTTCGTCAATGCTTCACGTTTCTGCACTGTTCCATATGACCAACAGAGAGTATGATAGCGACATGGAGCTAGGAGTTCCATTTTTCCACTGTTTTGGAGAGGTACAGCGGTGTTACTCCTCGGTCCACTGTATTTGGAGCCACTAGATGTGACTTGAGGTCACAGCTGGTATTGACTGAGGGAACTCCGATTGTCCATGACATACCACTGTATGATCAGCATCCCCATGTGTTATCAATCAAGCAACAGTATCGTTATGCCATTCTTCAATATGATAATGTTCATCCACACATGGCGTGTGCGTCTATGAACTGTCTGCATGACCTTGAGGTACTCTCGTGGCCAGCAAGAGCTCCAGATGCGTCCCCAATAAAAGATGGGTTGGACCATGAGATAACAAGGACCAGTTAGAACATCTGTGGCCAGCTTGCCCGACGACACGGTCGTACAGTGAGTTTGCAGTACCCTTCCACTCGAATCAGTGCATGCATTCAGATCAGAAGGCACGCAACGCGAAGCTTATAAGTGGGCTCATATTGCCAAGTGTTTTTCTCCGTCAATCGCTGAAGACTCCTTTGTTTCCACCTTCCAGTCTGGGTGCTTCGCTAGTTTGCTAGAGAGTGCATAACAAGCGGAATGTGTGATACACGGGCAAACCTGAACAAGTAAGAAAGCTTTATAAATGAGACTAATCATCAGTTCCAGTCATTTTCACCCTCTAAAACCTCAAAATGACAAGGTAGAAAACTATATAAATAAGACTCATATTGTTTATGCCTGGCTCTCTGTAAACGAAATTTACTGAATTTCCTCTTCCGTAAAAGACTCTGAGTTAGGAAAAGGCGCGAGAAACGTTTACTTAGAAAGCTGCATTGTACGCTATTTGAAATATACAGAGTTTTTGTGTAAACTTGAGGAGACTAAATATATCGAAAACGACGCACCGTACGAAAGAAATGTTCCTGGTGAATAGTTAATATTAGTAAAGCGGACATCTCTCTGTGCTACAATCAGCCATCTCCTAACCTCCCCTCCTGCGTGAGTAGGATCAACTGAGCGGGATCAACTTAGTATTTTCAAATGGAAACCCCTCATTTTTATTGCATATTTGAATTATCTCCCAAAAAACACTTATAGTTTCTATGAGAATAGTAACTGTTCTCCAAAGAACAGATACCATTGATGACCGTGCAGCCTCTCTATAACAAATGATAATTCACTGAAACCCTCAGCTGCCGAGAGGTGTTGTTGATGTACCCCGATGTGGACAGCTAAAAATGTGTGCCCCAACCAGGGCTGGAAACCGGGATCTCCTGCTTACATGGCAGACGCTCTATCCATCTTTTGTTTTTACCTGAACTGCTGGTAGCGCTTTGGGGCGCACGAGTAATTCCTTGAGCTCGTTTCACGCAACTTTTTTCAACAGCTCTCCGCAGTGCTGACAGACCCTATCTGACCGTCTCGGTTCAGCTGTGGTTGTTCCTTCGCGCTCCCACTTCACAGTCGCATCACCAACACTTGACTTCTTTAGAGGGGTTGCATTATCGCTAACGGATTTGTTACTCAGCTGACATACGAAAACTAGTCCAGATTCGTGGTCACTGAGCTCTCCTCGCCTATCCATTCTGCTGTTACTGCTTTCCTACTGGCAACACTATACTCTTCGCCTGGTTTCACACTGGGGCGGGTCCGCCTCTCGTGACGCCTGTTGATCAACTCCGCCATACATAGGGGTGTGCGGATACTTTAGATCAGGCAGTGTAGGCTGTGTTGCATGTGGCAGTTCTTCGTTTCTGCTGGGAATTGTGCACTAAGAAAGTCCGAAATGGGAAGAGCTGAAGAGAGCATATAAGAACGTCAAATCTCCACAAACGAGGTGTAGTGCCTATGCGCCAGCCTCGAGCGGGAGAGGGAGTCGTACAGGTAGTAAGGGTCAATGGACGATGAGGTTATCTGGCTTCTTCTTAGAACAGCCCCCCCCCCCCCCCCAAACTGCTCGTGAAGCTACACTCGCCCGGGCTCGTCCTAAATTGTGCTGTGCGTCAGCATTAGGAATCTGAGTTTAATTTATTTCTCAGTGTCAACCGTGGAAAGTTATCATACCTACCTGCTGTTGGGGTCCAATAAAGCTGCTCATGAGACTAAGATGGGTGAACAGACGTTAGAATAGAGGAAAATCAGTTATTGTATTTGCGTATACAAGGGTGTTCTGAAGTCCCTGTTACAGACATCTAGGATTTGTAGAGGGTAGTAAGAACATATTATTTTGAACAGGAACCCATGTCCAGAAACTTACCGTTTCCGTTATACGATGATTTCAGTTCAGATGTTTAACTCATCCACTTCCACTTGAACAGCTGAATTAGGCGCGACTCAGTACAGTTGTTAGGTGACGATTCGAAAAGAAACACATCGAAACCTCCATTTATCACTTAAGCACATTTGTTTTGTATTAACACGTCAACATTACGTCTTCACACCACTCCCACGTAAGCATTCTGTACGTACAGAACAGTATTGATTCATTACAACAGCGGCTCGATGTGGCGACCTCTAATGTTGTTACAGAGATTGCACCTACGAAGCATGTTCTGGTACACACTCTCCATCCCAACCGATATTTCCGCAATTTCTACTGCAGCGACCAGAAATCATGCCAGCACGACTTCCTCTGTCTCTACAGGAGTCTCGTAAATCAAACTTTGCATTTGGCCCCACAAGAAGTAGTCAATTGGAGTTTTAGTTAAATGGGAGCTCTGTCTTTGTTAATGGTCTCGCGTAAATGCACATGTATGTATCTGAGTGAATCGCGAGCCTTGCTGGCTTCCTTATATAACAGAGGACGTTTCATAAATACCCATCCGCAGATCGGAGAAATCACTTCAGATAACAATTTGTCCATTTTATTTGGACTGTTGAGCTCCGTGGCCGTGGATCATGATATTTTACTATAAAAATACAGCGACCAGACACTTTTTTTAATGCATTTTGTTTATGCCAATATGTATTTCGGGTTTGCACCCTTCTTCAGCTGGAAAATTACATGTATCTTCAGTTTCTACAATGGTAAAATCTCGACAGCAGTTTGGATGCTGCAAGCTGGCCTGTGCAAAAGCAACGATGCCAATCATTTACTTCAATTTCGTGAGTTTAAAGTTACACACTCTCAGATGTTCATTTCACTTACATTCTCCTCTCCTTGTTTTTTCTTGGCTTTTCTTCTTTTTTGTAACAACACAAACACATTTTGTCACGTATTTTACACAGGTGCACTGCGTTATTTGCCATGTTGTCGACTGGCAGTATTTGTTCACATACAAGCAGTTTATCTATGGACAGAGTTATATTTTAGGAAAGTTTTGAGGTTCTAGATAAGCTACTGCTTACTAAACATTGACTTGGGTGATAGAAGTATTCTAAGTACGATGTATACAATTTCATTTTTTTTTAGTTAGGTAGTATTGAAGATAATAAACTAACATAACACATTTATACAAAGCAGTAATTCATACATTTACAATATAATAAAGACAGAATTAAGATTTTGTATGTTGTATATTATTACATGCATATGTTGGGTTTATATTAGAATATGTTATTTCTTGATTGTGCTTAATAAGTGGTTTGATAAGTAGAGTGTGGAAGTTTTTCAGATATATTCGGTTTGGTAACTCTGTTTGATCGTTAAGTATGTCAGAAGGGCATGCACGTTTATGTGAATAAATTTCGATTTCTTCTAGGAGGTTCATTCTTTGTTCTTTGTTAGCTAGGTGGAGAACTTGTAGGTTATGGGATATGTCTGTTACTTGATGTTCTTCTTCTGCTGCATGTTGGACAAATGTGAATTTATTTAAGTTTTTTTAAGGAAGAGCATCCATGTGATCTCGAAACCGTATGTTGAAGTTTCTCCCTGTTTGGCCTATGTATGTTTTTGGACATGAGTTGCAGTTAAGTTTGTATATTCCTGATTGATTGTACCGTTTGGTATTATTTTTAATGTTATGGATAGCTTTGTCCTTTATTTTGTTATTTGTTTAGTAGCTGATTCTGATATCTGTTCCTCAGAACAGGTTTGCTATTTTATATGACAGTTTTCCTACAAATGGCAAGCTTACATGTTTTTCTTTTGGCTTTGTTGTGGTATTCTTTAATTTTGTTTTGTTCTTGTATTTGGTTATGTGTTGTTACAAAAAAGAAGAAAACCAAGAAAAACAAGGAGAGGAGAATGTAAGTAAAATGAACAACTGACAGTGCGTAACTTTAAACTCGCGAAATTGAAGTAAATGATTGGCATCGTTGCTTTTGCATAGGCCAGCTGCAGCATTCAAACTGCTGTCGAGATTGTACCACTGTAGAAACTGAAGATACATGTAATTTTCCAGCTGAAGGTGGGTGCAAACTCGAAATGCATATTGGCATAAATAAAACGCATTAAAAAAAGTGGCTGGTCGCTGTATTTTCATAGTAAAATATCACTTCAGATACCTAAGACAGTAGGAGTCAGTTGCCCACAGGCAGTCCGCCAGGCTCTTTATGTACCTTCCTCGCCAGTTTCTAGCTTACCGTGTGTTTCAAGAGTAACACATTGTGCACATCATTTATAGGAATTAATCATAGTAAGTACAGCCCATTGCTTACCGTATATAGCGGGAATATCTGAGGAATGACGATAGAATACTGCGCATGTCGCCAACAACAACCTGTGATATGACACTGGTATAACGCTTTTTGTTTCGCTTTGCACTCAGAATGAAGCTTTAGTACGTATTTGACTCATTTTTATACCTCTTTAACAGTAACAGCAGCAGTGAATAATTGTTCATAACGACGAAACTCGAAATACACTGGCGTGCAAACATTAGGTCGAAAGTAATTTTCGCATGATGTGCCACAGCGGAATGAAATACAAGGTGAGACGAACAGAAATGACAATTTTACTCAAATTGCACTGATGTCACAGCTATTGATGGTGGTCGCCTGTACGTTAAAAAGGCGAGACACGGTTCTTGATAGATGGTCTGATCACTACGCACGTTAATACATGCTCTGCAGTGTGCGCTCATGCTGGCAACAAGGTTGGTGATGGTAGGGCGTCCCATCCCTCCACCAGCGCGATTGACAGCTGCTGGATGTCCTTTGATGCATGTGGAGGTGCTGTGATATGTCTCCCCAACGCGTCCCATACGTACTCGATGAGTCGGGGGGACGGGCAGGTCAGTACATTCGCTGAATATCTACTCGTTCCAATGCTCCTCCAGCCGCGCAGTCCGATGCGGTCGCCAATTCCAACCCATAAAAGTAAAGTTAGGGCCGAATGCAACCCTGAAAAGAGGCACATTTGGAAGGAGTACGGAGTCAATAACGACGACAGGTGAGTATACCGTGTTCAGAGGTTCGTAGGTCAGTACACCAATGCAACATTAAGTCTCCCCACAGCATAACACCTACACCATCAAAACGATCACGTTTGACAATCTGGAATGAGATTTTCACTCTGCAGCGGAGTGTGCGCTGATATGAAACCTCGTAGCAGATTAAAATTGTGTGCCAGACCGAAACTCGAACTAGGGACCTTTCTCTTTTGCGGGCAAGTGCTCTACCATCTAAACTACTCACGCTCCGTCCTCACAGCTTTATTTCTGCCAGTATCTCGTCTCCTACCTTCCAAACTTCACAGAAGCTCTTCTGCGAACCTTGCAAAACAATCACTCCTGGAAGAAAGGATATTGCGGAGAAATGGCTTAGCTACAGCCTGGGGGATGTTTCCAGTTCGGAAGGTAGAAGACGAGATACTGGCAGAAGTAAAGCTGTGAGGAAGGGACGTGAGTCGTGCTTGGGTAGCTCAGACGGTAGAGCACTTGCCCGCGAAAGGCAAGGGTCCCGAGTTCGGGTCTCGGTCCGACACACAGTTTTAATCTGCCAGGAAGTTTCATGTTAGACAATGTTCCTGGGTTCATTACGCATTGCGACGTGTTATCTCATATGAGTGTAGTCCACCGAGGGCGTACTGACGTCGAAAGAGGGTGGGTACTAACATTCCACTTTTGTCGTGCAGGAAGCTGCTGCAGAAGTACCGTTTCATCGACCGCTCGCGCGTCGGCGTCTGGGGCTGGAGCTACGGCGGCTACACTGCGGCCATGGTGCTGGCCCGGGACGACAAGAATATCTTCAAGTGCGGCGTCTCCGTGGCGCCCGTCATCAGCTGGATATACACTGGTGAGTACTGCAAAAGCACACGCTTCTCTGATTCACACTGGGAAGTATGCAGGAGCATACGTCGCTCTGATATACACTGGTGAGTACAGCAGAAGCACACGCCTCCGGCCACGACCACCGAATCTTACTCGGTAAAGCCAACTGCAGACCTGGCCAGGCAGCAGGCAGCACCGATATTTTAATGCCGTCGAACCAGAGAATGGAGGTAGCAACGGTGCACACTCAGGTGAATCCTTACAAGCAAAGAGCTTATCATGCTAAACACCCTTACACAAATGCCCTGATAAGCACTACTAATCGCCGACTGGTAAATGCAAGTGTCGTGTGACTAGGGCCTCCCGTCGGGTAGACCATTCGCCGGGTGCAAGTATTTCGATTTGACGCCACTTCGGCGACTTGTGCGTCAATGGGGATGAAATGATGATGATTAGGACAACACAACACCCAGTCCCTGAGAGGAGAAAATCTTAAACCCGGCCGGGAATCGAACCCAGGCCCTTAGGATTGACGTTCTGTCACGCTGACCACTCAGCTACTGGGGGCGGACGCCGATTGGTGCTTTTCTTAGACGACACTGTTTGGAAAACATTTATTCACAGTGTAATGTGTATGGGTTAAAATTTCGTCTGAATAAACCACTGACGGCATCAGGTCCGATCCAACATTTTTGTTTCATAAAAATGTAGAGCGCTCTTTTTAGAAAGGGCCGTCTTATTCGCAAACGTGACATCTCGTTTACTGTAACATCTATTAAAACCAACTCCCATAATCTGATGAATTTTTCCGGCGTTACCTTCCTTTCCTCGGAGTGCAGCCTGGTCTGACAGAAGCTGCAAAGTTTTTGCAAAGTGGGCATTTATTGGTGTTGTTCACAATAACGGAGAAATCACGGCCTAATAACACATTTATCCACATGGGAATGCAGACTTTCTTGTAGAATTTTATTGTTGAAATCTTCTCGGGTTAACAGAAACCAACTATATTAGCCGTATTCGAGCTTTGTAATAAATTCAAAGCCGACAGGTCTCCAACCCGGTTTTCACCTTGACCGCCACGGCCTTTCTGGCACGCCTCCCATTTGACCCAAACTTCGATCCTGTCGTGCCGAAATAGCGTCTCTATCCATTCCCCTCTATTCCGCAGCTCACCCAGATTCCCACATGAATCCGGACGTAATGTGCATCTCCACTGAAATAATTGTGAGTGCTGTCGCCCTCATAGATATGGTTTGTTTTGTTCTGGTTTAGGGCGCAAAAACAACTAAGTGCATAAGTGACCATGTCAGAAAGAAGACCTAAGAAGGACTTCCCCTTAGAGAAAAGTCCACAAAATAAGATGTAAACACAATGGAGGTCCCAAATTAAAGATTAAATGTCCTTCGCCTTATTGCTACAGAGGATAAAAAGTGAAACGCGGTCGACAGCCCGCGCGTCGTTCGCTAAAACGGCCGATAACTCAGATGCGAAACATACACTCCTGGAAATTGAAATAAGAACACCGTGAATTGATTGTCCCAGGAAGGGGAAACTTTATTGACACATTCCTGGGGTCAGATACATCACATGATCACACTGACAGAACCACAGGCACATAGACACAGGCAACAGAGCATGCACAATGTCGGCACTAGTACAGTGTATATCCACCTTTCGCAGCAATGCAGGCTGCTATTCTCCCATGGAGACGGACGTAGAGATGCTGGATGTAGTCCTGTGGAACGGCTTGCCATGCCATTTCCACCTGGCGCCTCAGTTGGACCAGCGTTCGTGCTGGACGTGCAGACCGCGTGAGACGACGCTTCATCCAGTCCCAAACATGCTCAATGGGGGACAGATCCGGATATCTTGCTGGCCAGGGTAGTTGACTTACACCTTCTAGAGCACGTTGGGTGGCACGGGATACATGCGGACGTGCATTGTCCTGTTGGAACAGCAAGTTCCCTTGCCGGTCTAGGAATGGTAGAACGATGGGTTCGATGACGGTTTGGATGTACCGTGCACTATTCAGTGTCCCCTCGACGATCACAAGAGGTGTACGGCCAGTGTAGGAGATCGCTCCCCACACCATGATGCCGGGTGTTGGCCCTGTATGCCTCTGTTGTATGCAGTCCTGATTGTGGCGCTCACCTGCACGGCGCCAAACACGCATATGACCATCATTGTCACCAAGACAGAAGCGACTATCATCGCTGAAGACGACACGTCTCCATTCGTCCCTCCATTCACGCCTGTCGCGACCCCAGGAGCAACAGTGTCCCTAATTTGCTGGGAAGTGGCGGTGCGGTCCCCTACGGCACTGCAAAGGATCCTACGGTCTTGGCGTGCATCCGTGCGTCGCTGCGGTCCGGTCCCAGGTCGACGGGCACGTGCACCTTCCGCCGACCACTGGCGACAACATCGATGTACTGTGGAGACCTCACGCCCCACGTGTTGAGCAATTCGGCGGTACGTCCACCCGGCCTCCCGCATGCCCACTATACGCCGTCGCTCAAAGTCCGTCAACTGCACATACAGTTCACGTCCACGCTGTCGCGGCATGCTACCAGTGTTAACGACTGCGATGGAGCTCCGTATGCCACGGCAAACTGGCTGACACTGACGGCGGCGGTGTACAAATGCTGCGCAGCTAGCGCCATTGGACGGCCAACACCGCGGTTCCTGGTGTGACCGCTGTGCCGTGCGTGTGATCATTGCTTGTACAGCCCTCTCGCAGTGTCCGGAGCAAGTATGATGGGTCTGACACACCGGTGTCAGTGTGTTCTTTTTTCCATGGGAAAAAAGGTCAATCGGTCAGGAAATGGCGAACCGCCGAAGGCTGATGGCAATAAGTACAAATTGGTGGGGATCACCACATAACAAACGGCGACAGCTGAAACGACAGTGCCCAGTATGTAACCTAACTAAAATGATCTCCTCGCGGTGAGAGATCCGAGAACAGGTCGTCCAATCCGCTGGGAGAGGTTCAGTTCGCCGAAACTTGTCCCCATGAAGGAAAGATCAGTGGTGATGACAAAGTAATACCACCTGCTGACAGACAGCGACATGGAGATCATTGGAAGGAAAGGAAGAACTAGAGGGCTGCGGTAGGAGGACTGCAGCCTTGGCAGCAGTGTCAGCGGCCTCGTTGCCTGCCATACCGACGTGACCAGCGGTCCGCATAAACATTACAGTAGCTAGTAGCTCCGTTAAGACTGCTCACGTGGATACTTTCTCGAATCCGTTGAACTAACTGATGGACTGTACACAGCATACAAAGACTCTGAGAGCCACTCAGAGAACCGCAGCAGATGACACAATTGAAAAGCCAGTGTTGCCGGAAGTACTGTGTGGCCTGATACAGGGTGAATAACTCTGCTGTAAATTCTGAGCAGTATTCCGGAAGCCGATACTGAAAATCGTCGGGCCAGTGACGAAGGCACTCCCGACACCACTGTTAGTCTGAGAGCCATCAGTGTTCACACAGGGACTATCGCCTATCGCCTATTTGCATAGGTTGAGAAGGTCATTCCTTAATAGATCTTGTTTGCTTTGCAATCAATATTTCGCGATGAATAATTTTTCAAAATCTCTGCAGGTCTTGCAACTTCAGCTGCTTCCGATGCCCACAATGTAACTTCTCCACTGGTCTTTGACACTATAAACTGTATTTTATCTTGTTTCTTCCGAGATCGGAGAAATAAACTTCTGAAACTTTTTATAAACCCATTAGGTGCATAGAATTTTTGTCTTTCGAAAATATTTGAAACTGCCTAGCTTTGTAAATACTGTGTGCAGTCCCCTTGCGACCATAGTATCGATCTTCAAGATCCGACTCATCGCTATTTCCTAACGGGCTATCGATTTCTGGAATACGGTTCTGGGTATATTTCAAATTGGTTTTGTCTCTTAGGACAACCCTCACCTTTTGACAAACGACTGGTTACATATTCCTGCCAAAAAAGTATCTCGGATAAAACTTTCTCCTCATAGAATTGAAGTCTACTTTCATTTGTTTCACGCTGTCTACCTCCACACGTCGTGGAGCATTTGGTTTATTCTGTTGCGTCGCTTTCTCGATAGCATTCTGAACTTGCGTGTAAATGTGTAAACTCCTCCCCCCCCATTCTAACCATTGTGACATATCTCTTCTATCTTAATCGCCTGTTTACTAAGGTAGTCATCATATAAACTCCTGCCCTGTGATTTTTAAGAGCTCTACTTGTTTAGTTACTTTATCAATCGATTGCTCCACATTCCCTTCTAACTTGGAGACCGAAGCTTGCAATGTTTCGTTCATTTCATTAGAAAATTGTACTCTTAATGTTAATTTATGTCTCACGTAGATAAATATTAATCGCTTTTCTTAATACGTGATTCTAGGTCGTTAACAATCTGTAATACCTCTTTCTTAAATTCTTGGTCTTGAAGAGATCGTTGTTTCTGTTATTCTAAAATCTCCTCCCCAAAAGTCTTTTCCACTAGTTCGCGTCGTTTCTCTTGTTCTAAAATTTTCTTTCTAATGGCTTTATCTCTAAGATCACATTATTTGCGCGTGCGTCGTGGGTTGTCGTAGTGGAGAATATGAAACATATAATTGGAAGTTTTGAGTCACTGTTCATTATGCAACCACGACAGTTATATTTCGCCACTGTTTATTACGTAAAAATTGTTTTCATACCTTTCTTCAGAGTCACGCGTTGGGCGCCAATTGTAGGCGCCCTTCATCTATCTACTGTCGTCGGCTTCTCTGACGTAAGATATTGATGTTGTTATCTGCTGTGTATGCCAAACTTTCCGTTATATCCACCTAGCAGATGGAGACCACACATATATCTGCACTGTAACGGCGACTAAATATCGGGTCTTCACAATAACAATTAATGTCGACTTTTTACACAGTCGATCACTCTTCATTTGTTGCTGCGTTACCGAAGACAAGATAGTTAATAACATCTTTGGATGTTAGTTATTATTTCAACTTCCTATTTCCGACGTTACTACTACTTATCAGCACTGTTTCTGATTTTGTATTAGTTCTGTCCGATTGGAAATGAAATGGTATGTATCCTTGAAGTCACAATTTACGCTTCGTAATATTTCATAATCGAACCTTCCGTCATTCAGAGATACAGTTTGCAGCTTGCTTATGATTATCGTTGACTAATACACACGCTATTGTGGAAATCAGTTTAGTTTCTTATTAACAACATTAGTAATAATTAAATTATCATGACTGATTGTGATTTGTATATAGGGAAAAGGAAGGTTAATCTTACAATTACTCTCAGCAATTACAGGAATTAAATATCCGTGATTTTTATATTTCGTCACTCAAAGGTACCATACTTTGACACATTCATTCAAACTTCGTACGCTTATACTTTCACAAAGCTAAGTGTCCAATTCCGTCCTTGTATTCAATGTAACGTCCCTTCGTACAGTCCACAGATCACATATTATCGGTTATTCGGCATGTAATAGACTTTAGTACTGAGAGCTACTTTTTCTCTAGCAGATATTCTTTGTTCGTAACCTTACGGCAACAGTTTGTTCCGTATAAATTAACTACAGTCAGTTCTCTTGCAGTTTAAGAAAAGTGCACTGATCCTTTTCGTAACATATCATACGGAAATGCCGGCCATATCGCACGCCATAGCTACGCAGACTTATTCAGAGCGCAGAAAAGAAGACGAGAGAACTGATAACACCCGCGCATGGTTTACACAGTAGGATTTAGAAACAAAAGCAGCCGTGTCAAACCCTCTTTGGTTTCCCTGAAGTGCTACTTTGATGCGAGGGTCATTCTAATGAGAGATCATATATCGATAATTTTAATTAAAACTTTTTCAGTGCTATTAACTATTTCAGATATTATCGATCACATCTCACCTATATGAGAATAAGCCTGATAATATTGCTCTTAATTCAAAGAGCGGTTATAGAGCGTGGGATGTTAGCTTCCTTAAGCGGGTGAGTAGGTTAGACAGTATAAAATTGGAAATGAATACGTTGGAGTTACACTTAGTGGGAATTAATGAAGTCCGGTGATAGGAAAACAGGACTTCTCGTCACTTGAATAGAAGTTTACAAATACGAAATCAAATAGAGATAGGTCTAATAATGAATAAGAAAACAGTAATGTCCGTAGCGTACCACAGCATTGTGAATGCAGTATCGTAGCCAAGATAGACATGGAGCAAATATGCACCACAGTAGTAGAAGTTTATGTGCTATGTAACTTCCCAATAAAGAAACTGAATAATTTCCTTTATTTCATTACGCATTCTCTCAGACAATCAAGACAGACGAAAATTTAATTCTAACGGGGGACTGGAATTCAATTCGTTGGAATAGGAAGAGAACGAAGTATAGGAGGAGAACATGGAATGAGGGAAAGAAATTAAAGAGGAAACCTCAAGTAGAGTTATGCACAGAGAATAGTTTGACATTTTTTTCTGTAACACTGCTTTCACATCTTTTCCTTGTATAGCCATTCTATATAGTCCTTCCGACTTTCTGCTTTCCCTTCTTTCCGTTCTTTGGTGTTTTGTACCAATAGAATAACGAGGCAGGTCGCAGACCGTCAAGATGCAAGTCAATTTATATAGGAATGACAGGAATAAATCTGCAAACTACATACAAAGAATACATAAAAGACAGGAAATGTGAAAATAGCCATCCCGTTTTTCCGGAAAACCTAGTAAATCATGGACATAAACCATTTAACAAACAGCATAGTGAACGCATTATTGTGGCCAAGATAGATACGAAGCCCACACCTACTACAGTAGTACAAGTTTATATGCCAACTAGCTCTGCAGATGACGAAGAAATTGAAGAAATGTATGATGAAATAAAAGAAATTATTCAGATAGTGAAGACTGACGAAAATTTAATAGTCATGGATGACAGGAATTCAGTAGTAGGAAAAGGGAGAGAAGGAAACGTAGTAGGTGAATATGGATTGGGGCTAAGAAATGAAAGAGGAAGTCGCCTGGTAGAATTTTGCAGAGAGCACAACTTAATCATAGCTAACGCTTGGTTCAAGAAACATAAAAGAAGGTTGTACACATGGAAGAAGGCTGGAGATACTGACAGGTTTCAGATAGATTACATAATGGTAAGACAGAGATTTGGGAACCAGGTTTTAAATTGTAAGACATTTCCAGGGGCAGATGTGGACTCTGATCACAATCTATTAGTTATTAACTGCAGATTAAAACAGAAGAAACTGCAAAAAGGTGGGAATATAAGGACATGGGACCTGCATAAACTGAAAGAACCAGAGGTTGTACAGAGTTTCAGGGAGAGCATAAGGAACCAATTGACAGGATTTGGGGAAAGAAATACAGTAGAAGAAGAATGGGTACCTTTGAGGGATGAAATAGTCAAGGCAGCAGAGGATCAATTAGATAAAAAGATGAGGGCTAGTAGAAATCATTGGGTAACTGAAGAAATATTGAATTTAATTGATGAAAGGAGAAAATATAAAAATGCAATAAATGAAGTAGGCAAAAAGGAATACAAACGTTTCAAAAATGATATCGACAGGACGTGCACAATGGCTAAGCAGAGATGGCTAGAGGACAAATGTAACGATGTAGAGGCTTATCTTACTAGGGGTAAGATAGATACTGCGAATAGGAAAATTAAAGAGATCTTTTGGAGAAAAGAGAACGACTTGTATGGATATCAAGAGCTATGATGGAAACCCAGTTCTAAGCAAAGAAGGGAAAGCAAGAAGGTGGAAGGAGTATATAGAGGGTCTATACAAGGGCGATGTACTTGAGGACAATATTATGGAAATGGAAGAGGAAGTAGATGAAGATGAAATGGGAGATACGATACTGCGTGAAGAGTTTGACAGAGCACTGTAAGACCAGAGTCGAAACAAGGCCCCCGGAGTAGACAACATTCCTTTGGAACTACTGACGGCCTTGGGAGAGCTAGTCCTGACAAAACTCTACCATCTGGTGAGCAAGATGTATGAAACAGGCGAAATATCCTCAGACTTCAAGAAGAATATAATAATTACAATCCGAAAGAAAGCAGGTGTTGACAGATGTGAAAATTACCGAACTATCAGTTTAATAAGTCACAGCTGCAAAATACTAACGCGAATTCTTTACAGACGAACGGAAAAACTAGTAGAAGCCGACCTCGGGGAAGATCAGTTTGGTTTCCGTAGAAATATTGGAACACGTGAGGCAATACTGACCCTACGAGTTATTTTAGAAGCTAGATTAAGAAAGGGCAAACCTACGTTTCTAGCATTTGTAGACTTAGAGAAAGCTTTTGACAATGGTGACTGGAATACCCTCTTTCAAATTCTGAAGGTGGGAGTGGTAAAATACAGGGAGCGAAAGGCTATTTACAATTTGTACAGAAACCAGATGGCAGTTGTAAGAGTCGAGGTACATGAAAGGGAAGCAGTGGTTGGGATGGGAGTGAGACAGAGTTGTAGTCTCTCCCCGATGTTATTCAATCTGTATATTGATCAAGCAGTGAAGGAAACAAAAGAAAAATTCGGAGTAGGTATTAAAATCCATGGAGAAGAAATAAAAAGTTTGAGGTTCGCCGATGACATTGTAATTCTGTCAGAGACAGCAAAGGACTAGGAAAAGCAGTTGAACAGAATGGATAGGGTCTTGAAAGGAGGATATAAGATGAACATCAACAAAAGCAAAGCGAGGATAATGGAATGTAGTCGAATTAAGTCGGGTGATGCTGAGGGAATTATATTAGGAAATGAGACACTGAAAGTCGTAAAGGAGTTTTGCTATTTGGGGAGCAAAATAACTGATGATGGTCGAAGTAGAGAGGATATAAAATGTAGTCTGGCAATGGCAAGGAAAGCGTTTCTGAAGAAGAGAAATTTGTTAACATCGAGTATAGATTTAAGTGTCAGGAAGTCATTTCTGAAAGTATTTGTATGGAGTGTAGCCATGTATGGAAGTGAAACATGGACGATAAATAGTTTGGACAAGAAGAGAATAGAAGCTTTCGAAATGTGGCGCTACAGAAGAATGCCGAAGATTGGATGGGTAGATCACATAACTAATGAGGAGGTGTTGAATAGAGTTGGAGAGAAGAGACGTTTGTGGCACAACTTGACTAGAAGAAGGGATCGGTTGGTAGGACATGTTCTGGGGCATCAAGAGATCACCAATTTAGTATTGGAGGGCGACGTGGAGGGTCCAAATCGTTGAGGGAGACCAAGAGATGAATACACTAAGCAGATTCAGAAGGGTGTAGGTTGCAGTAGGTACTGGGAGGTGAAGAAGTTTGCACAGGATAGAGTAGCATGGAGAGCTGCATCAAACCAGTCTCAGGACTGAAGACCACAACAACAACAAACCATTTAACATCGGATAGGATATCAAAATCGGTAGAGATGCGACAGCGTACTTGCCTAGTATGTTCCTAAGCGCCACGCATAAAAATGGGAAATTCTGGTGCTTATATCTCGAGATCTGTTAGTGACAAAAAATGTAGGATCGAGTGTTTCGGATAGCCTTTGGGTTAGGAACCATTTTCATACTGATCAGAAGGATCGCCTTAGTGTCACTATCCTACAGTACAGGGTCAAAGTACGAATATTACACACTTCCTCCTGCTCTGGTAAATAGAGGAAACAGGTTGCTTCTTTTTGAATCTGATGTGGTCTTCGGTGGACTTGATGGGACTTATGGAGACAACATTATTCCATGGGCGGTTCCATGGAACCCAAAGAGAAGTATTTTGTTTTGTTTTGGCATTTATCTGGTAATAAATATACAACCAGACGCTTGTTTACGATTTATTCAACCATGAACATGTTTTCGAGCCGCTCCACGCTCCTCATCAGATGGAGGTGTTACAGGAACATTATGTTGTGGACCAAGTGTAGCCAGATGCAGTGCTGGTGAGTGCACTGCCTTGTGGTATCCGCATCAGATTGCTTCTTATAACGTGCGTTATTAAGCTATGTACACAAATAAACGAAGTAGGTTTTACATACTTTGTAAAAACATCGAATGTTTACATGCTGTGATCCAGTGTAAAACCAAATGTAGCTACGTACTGTGTTTATTTGTGTACAGAGCGTAATAATGCACGTTATAAGAAGCAATCTGATGTGGATACCACAAGGCAATGCACTCACCAGCACTGCATCTAGCTACACTTGGTCCACAAGATAATGTTTCCATCTGAATATGAGCCTGCAGTGGCTCTAAAAAATGTTCATGGTTGTGAAACCTTAACTTTTCCCGGCGAACTGAATGTTCAAATAATTAACGGGTTTGCTGCCGGGTGACGTCGACGACAATTTCCGATATTTCGGCAGGAGCACACCCTGCCATTCTCAAGGCACAACTGCAAGGAGGAAGCAACGCACAAGGGAATTTAATACCTCATTTCACAGAGGAGAAACAAGGAAGATACCACACACAGAACAAGTAATTGCAAAGTCAACACGCAACCAAAGATAACCAACATCAGAAATATCGGTAGTGACTATTAATCAACAGGTGAGGTAGCCCTAATTCTGTCCCTCTGTTTTTTTTATGAGAGACAGAGCCGGATTCCAAACAGTATTTAAACAAAATCCACCATCTCTGTTTATAAGGTTGCTTGATAGTTTGATTTCAACAGCTTCCTTAATGACACTATCCCAATAGCTGGACGTGCAAGCCAGAATCTCTGTGTTGTTGTATTCCATAGGATGACCGGTGTCAAGGCAATGTTCTGCAATAGCGGATTTGCTCGGCTGTTGTAAGAGTATGTGACGCTTATGTTCAATACACCGGTCTTCCCCGGGCCTGATTGTCTGACCAATATATGACAATCCACAACTGCAAGGAATACGATAGATACCAGCCTTACGCAAACCAAAATCAACTTTTACGGACGCCAACAGGGCCTTAATCTTAGAAGGTGGTCAAAAAACAAATTTCACATCGTATTTCCGCAAAATACTGCCAATCCTGTTAGAAATGCTTCCTGCGTAACGCAAAAAGGCCGTAGACTTAGGTGCCATTTCGTTGGTATCGTCACTCACCCGTTGCACAGAAGGCTGATAGCGCAACGCACGTTTGATTGCCTCTCACTATAACCATTCTGACGAAAGGTGACTTCGAGATGTGATAGCCCAACTGCCAAACTTTCAGGGTCTGAGATAACGTGGGGTCTGTGAACCAGGGTACGAAGTACTCCTTCACGCTGAGCTGGATGGTGACAACTATCAGCTCGCAGATACAAGTCAGTGTGAGTAGGCTTCCTATAAACAGATTGTACCAACGTACCATCAGTCTTCCTTGTGACCAACACATCAAGGAAGGGAAGGCCTCCATTCTTTTCCACCTCCATAGTGAACTGAATATTCGGGTGGATGGAATTCAGGTCAGACAGTCAGGACTGTGGGAGACCGGTGTATTAAACATGAGCGTCACACACGCTTACAACAGATGAGCAAATCCGCTAATGCAGAACATTGCCTTGACACCGGTCATCCTATGGAATACAACAACACGGAGATTCTGGCTTGCACGTCCAGCTATTGGGATAGTGTCATTAAGGAAGCTGTTGAAATCAAACTATCAAGCAACCTTCTAAACAGAGATGGTGGATTTTGACTAAATACGGGAACGATACGACACAGCATCTCCGAGATAGCGAGGTAATGGGGATATTGTCGTACGACCATTTCACGATTGTACCGTGAATATCAGAAATCCGGTAAAACATCAGATCTCCGACATCTCTGCGGCCGGAAAAAGATCCTGAGAACGGGACCAACGGCGACTGAAAAGGATCGTTGAACGTGACAGAAGCGCAACCATTCCTCAAATTGCTGCAGGTTTCAATGCTGGGTCGTTTACAAATGTCAGCGTGCGAACCGTTCAACGAAACATCATCGATATGGGCTTTCGGAGTCCAAGGCCCATTCGTGTACCTTTGATGACATCATGACAAAGCTTTACACCTCGCCTTGACCCGTCATCACAGACTTTGGAGTGTTGATAACTGGAAACATATTGACTTGTCGAACGAGTCTCGTTTCAAATTCTACCGAGAGCATGAACGTGTGTGGGTATGGAGACAACGTCATCAATCCACGGACCTTGCATGTCAGCAGGGGACTGTTCAAGTTGGCGCAGGATATGAAATGGTGTGGGGCGTGTGCAGTTGGAGAGATATGGGACTCCTGATACGTCTAGATACTACTCTGACAGGTGACACGTACGTAAGCATCCTGTCTGATCACTTGCATCCATCATGCCCATTGTGCATTCCGACGGACTTCGGCAATTCCAGTAGGACTTTGCGACACCCCTCACCTCCAGAATTGCTACAGAGTGACTCCAGGAACACTCTTCTGAATTTAAACTCTTCCGATGGCCACAATACTACCCTCACATGAACATAACTGGGCATATCTGGGATGGCTTGCAACATGCTGTTCAGAAGACATCTCCACCCGCTCCAACTCTCACGGATTTGTGGACATCCCTGCAGGATTCATGGCGTGAGTTTCCTCCAGCACTACTTCAGACATTAGTCGATTCCATGCCACGTCGTGTTGCGGGGGCCCTTCACGATGTTAGTGGGCTGTACCAGTTTCTTGGGATCTTCACTGTAATATACAATAAGGTGAGTAAAGACAGGGGACAGTGATATGTATGTACTGTACTACCTCGATTCACCGCCAGTTGGCCCAATTGAAGGAAGGTTATGTAGCATCAACAGGTTAGTGTTCATCACGAACGTGGTTTTGCAGTCAGTGCAATGTTTACTAATGTGGAGTTGGCAGATGCCCATTTTATGTATGGATTAGCACGGGGCAATAGCCGTGGCGCGGTACGTTTGTATCGAGACAGATTTCCAGAACGAAGGTGTCCCGACAGGAAGACGTTCGAAGCAATTGATCGGCGTCTTAGGGAGCACAGAACATTCCAGCCTATGACTCGCGACTGGGGAAGACCTAGAACGACGAGGACACCTGCAATGGACGAGGCAATTCTTTGTGCAGTTGACGATAACCCTAATGTCAACGTCAGAGAAGTTGCTGCTGTACAAGGTAACGTTGACCACGTCACTGTACGGAGAGTGCTACGGGAGAACCAATTGTTTCCGTACCATGCACGGCGTGTGCAGGCACTATCAGCAGCTGATTGGCCTGCACGGGTACACCTCTGCGAATGGTTCATCCAACAATGTGTCAATCCTCATTTCAGTGCAAATGTTCTCTTTACGGATGAGGCTTGATTCCAACGTGATCAAATTGTAAATTTTCACAATCAACATGTGTGGGCTGACGCAATTGTGCAATCACGTCATCAACACAGATTTTCTGTGAACGTTTGGGCAGGCATTGTTGGTGATGTCTCGATTGGACCCCATGTTCTTCCACCTACGCTCAATGGAGCACGTTATCATGATTTCGTACGGGATACTCTGCCTGTGCAGCTAGAACATGTGCCTTTACAAGTACGACACAACGTGTGGTTCACGCACGATGGAGCTCCTGCACATTTCAGTCGAAGTGTTCGTACGCTTCTCAACAACAGATTCGGTGACCGATGGATTGGTAGAGGCGGACCAATTCCATGGCCTCCACGCTCTCCTGACCTCAACCCTCTCGACTTTCATTTATGGGGGCATTTGAAAGCTCTTGCCTACGCAACCTCGGTACCAAATGTAGAGACTCTTTGCGCTCGTATTGTGGACGACTGTGATACTATACGCCATCCTCCAGGGCTGCATCAACGCATCAGGGATTCCATGCGACGGAGGGTGGATGCATGTATCCTCACTAACGGAGGACATTTCGAACATTTCCTGTAACAAAGTGTTTGAAGTCACGCTGGTACGTTCTGTTGCTGTGTGTTTTCATTCCCTGATTAATGTGATTTGAAGAGAAGTAATAAAATGAGCTCTACCACGGAAAGTAAGCGTTTCCGTACACATGTCCAGATAATATATTTTCTTTCTTTGTGTGTGAGGAATGTATCCTGAAAATTTGGCAGTACCTTTCTGTAACACCCTGTATAGGCGTTGCCGTCCGCAGCGCCGTATTCTGCCTGTTTACATGTCTCTGTATCTGAATTGCATGCCTATACCAGTTTCTGTAGCGCTTCAGTGTATATTGGAAGTGAAAGGAAAGCACGGCAGAGCCGGAGAATATGTATGGAGACTAATGCTCACGTTGTAGCTGCAACACGTTCACGTCTTGCACTGTTCTCAGACTCCCTGTACACCGAGGCGTACATGGGCTACCCCACGCCGGGTGACAACGAAGCTGGCTACAACGCGAGTGACGTGACGCGGCTGGCAGCGCGGTTCGCCAAGAAGAAGTTCCTGCTGGTGCACGGGACGGCGGACGACGTCGTCTTCCAGCAGAACTCCGCCATGCTGGCCAGGGCCTTGGAGGAGGCCGGCGTGCTCTTCAAGGAACAGGTACGCCTCCAAGGCGCACTTTCCAGCTCTCCCCGAGCAGCAAATTTCAGTCTGTGTGCTAATCCTGCCCGCTATCCATGGCAGGAGAAATGGGAGCTGACAGGATCAGGGCCTCATAACTCCATCTCATTACACAGCTCACGAATCTGCCATCCAAAATTTACATAATGCTGTGACGTGTTGTGAATCAAATCATATACGCTACTGGCCATTAAAATTGCTACAACATGAAGAAATGCAGATGATAGACGGGTATTCATTGGACAAATATATTGTTCTAGAGGTGACATGTGATTACATTTTCAGGCAATTTGGGTACATAGATCTTGAGAAATCAGTTCCCAGAACAACCACCGCTGGGCGTAATAACGGCCTTGATAAGCCTGGGCATTGAGTAGACAGAGCTTGGATGGCGTGTACAGGACCTGCAACGTGCGGTCGTGCATTATCCTGTTGAAAGGTAGGGCTTCGCAGGGATAGAATGAAGGGTAGAGCCACGGGTCGTAACACATCTAAAATGTAACGTTCACTGTTCAAAGTGCCGTCAATGCGAACAAGAGGTGACCGAGACGTGTAACCAGTGGCACTCCATACCATCACGCCGGGTGATACGCCAGTGTGGCGATGACGAATACACGCTTCCAATGTGCGATCACCGCGATGTCGCCAAACAGGGACGTCCACAGTTCAAAGTGCCGTCAATGCGAACAAGAGGCGACCGAGACGTGTAACCAATGGCACCCCATACCATCACGCCGGGTGATACGCCAGTATAGCGATGACGAATACACGCTTCCAATGTGCGATCACCGCGATGTCACAAAACAGGGATGCGACCATCGTGATCCTGTAAACAGAACCTGCATTCATCCGAAAAAATGACGTTTTGTCATTCGTGCACCCAGGTTCGTCGTTGAGTACACCATCGCAGGCGCTCCTGTCTGTGATGCAGCGTCAAGGAAACCCGCAACCATGGTCTCCGAGCTGATAGTACATGCTGCAGCAAACGTCGTCAAACTGTTCGTGCAGATGGTTGTTGTTTTGCAAACGTCCCCATCTGTTAACTCAGGGATCGAGACGTGGCTGCACGATCCGTTACAGCCATGCGGATAAGATGCCTGTGACCTCGAATGCCAGTGATACGATGCTGTTGGGATCCAGAACGGCGTTCCGTATTACCCTCCCGAACCCACCGATTCCATATTCTGCTAACAGTAATTGGATCTCGACCAACGCGAGCAGCAATGTCGCTATACGACAAACCGCAATCGCGATAGACTACAATCGGACCTTTATCAAAGTCGGAAACGTGATGGTACGGATTTCTCCTACTAACACGAGACACCACAACAACGTTTCACCAGGCAACGCCGGTCAACTTCTGTTTGTGTGTGGTAAATCGGTTGGAAAGTTTACTCATGTCATCGCGTTGTAGGTGTCACCACCGGAGCCAACATTGTGTGAATGCCCTGAAAAGCTAATCATTTGCATATCACAGCATCTTCTTCCTGTCGGTTAAATTTCAAATCTGTTGCACGTCATCTTCGTGGTGTAGAAATTTTAATAGCCAGTAGTGTAGGTTCCCAGATATGCGAGTGTCTCGAAGACTTCTTAAGTAATAGAACCCAGTACGTGGTCCTCGACAGCGAGTAGTAATCAGAGACAAGAGTATCGTCAAGAACGCCCCAGGGAAGTGTGAAAGGAGCGCTGTTATTTTCTATTTACATGAATGGTCGGGGGGAGAGGGTGGCCAGCAGATTGTTGTTATTTGCTGATGACGTGTGGTGACCGGTAAGATGTCTAAGTTAGGTGACTGTAGGAGGATACAAGGTGACGTAGACAAAATTTCTAGTTGGTGTGATGTATGGCAGTTAGCTCTAAATATAGAAAAAAATATAAGTTAATGCGGATGAAGTGGAAAACCATGGCATTAGTAGTGTAGTGTCTGACACAGTCACGTCATTTAAATATCTCGGCGTAACACTAGAAAGCGATATGAAATGCAAGGGCATGTGTTGATTATGGTAGGGAATGCGAATGGCAGAGTTCGGTATGTTGGAAGAATTTTGGAAAAGTTTGGGACATCTCTAAAGGAGACCGCATATAGGGAGCTAGTCCGAGTTATTCTTTAGTAGTGCTCGAATGTTTGGGATTAGCACCAGATCGGATTAAGGGAGGACATCGAGGCAATTCAGAAGCGGGCTGCTAAATTCCTTACCAATAATTTCGAATAACACACAAATATTGCGTAGATGCTTAGAGCATTCAAATGGGAATTCCTGGAGGTAAGGCGACGTTGCTTTCGAGGAACGCTATTGAGAAAATTTAGAGAACGTCATTTGAAGCAATGGTTTGAAGTCAAAATCTTCATTGTATGCCGCGCGGGGTAGATGTGCGGTCTAGGGGTCTGGTCATGGTTTGCACAGCTCCCAACATCGGAGGTTCGAATCTTTCCTCGGGCATGGGTTTCTGCGTTGTCCTGAGCGTAAGTTAGTTTAAGTTAGATTAAGTAGTGCGTAAGCCCAGGGACAGATGACCTCAGCAGTTTGGTCCCATAGTCCTTACCACAAATTTCCAAATTTGTTACTTGTATATGTACATAGTTTCAGCCTTTGGAACAAACAGATGGCATAAACCAAAGCACATAGTCATAAAATTATGGAAGTTTAACAACACAAATGTTGATCTCTCCAAGTTGAGAGTGACATTAACAAGATACACTTTATGTGTAATATTAATCAGCCTTGGAAATTTGGATATTTCTGGTAAGTTCCTATGGGGCCCAATTGCTGAGGTCATCGGTCCCTTGGCTTACACAGTATTTAATCTAACTTAAACTAACTCACACTAACTTACACGCACACCCATGTCCGAGGGAAGACTCTAACCTTTGACGGCGGGAACCGCACAAACTGTGCCAATGCGCCTCAGACCACATGGCTACCCCACGTGACAATCAGCCTTGCTCCTACAGTAAGGAATGGATAATGAATGAATATACATTTCTCCTCATATCTTCACAGATTCCTAAAATGAAGATTCATACATCATGATTAGTTCACAAGTAAGACAAAATAATTACATGAATACAGTTATTCCATTCTTTATGTCTCATCCTCTGACAGATACTCTCTACAGGATTCGTGTTACCTAAACTGATTCATTCATATTTTGGTTACATTACACAACATAGTACATAATGTTGATCAGAATGCATGATAGTAAAAAGGAAAACTAAATATGCATGGAAATAGTGTCACCACTTACATTAGCAATAAATTTTCTTGGATAATTTCAGCTGTCTCTATTTATACATCACCTCATAAACATTACGCCAACTTTCAGTACGATATACCATCTCTCACTACTCTTGTTTAGTCTCCCGAAGAACATCTGTATTAATCATCCAGCTGTCATCACTCACCTACTTGGTTTCCATTCTTCATCAACATACAAAACAAATGAACTGCCAAAGGAGCAGCAGTTATCCTGAAACTAAATAATATTTTATTTTTTCATCAAACAAAACATGAATATTCAAGACACATCAAAGTTCTTGAGTAAGATGTAGATCTCCACTATACATATAACATGATTATTCATGCAGCAGTTTCACTTTATGTACTTGATTCATGAGAACAACATTCCTAGGTAACTCTTGGTTTTTGGTGGTATTACTATTCAGTGTATCATGGAGAAGACTACAGTTAATCAATGGGAGATGAGGAGAGCACCTTTTTGGAAAAAAGTAAGGAGAGAGAAGAAGAATCGAAAGCCATGGGGCATTCTAATTCAGACGCCTTGTCAGATGTTGCTACTCAAGGAAGTCATAATATAATTGTGATTCGTATCTTGTGCCCAGTAGTGAAGCAGAATGTGCTGCAGTTAGTGATTTTATTGAATTTGAGGAAGTCAGTCATGGATGAGAATGAAGTTGGTTCTGGTGTGATTAATCCACATGAGTCTGTCGTTAGTTGCTGTGTCCCAGCAGAGCCTTCTACTGCTTCTACAGATTCTCCTGTTCAGATTTAACAGCAAAATAGTTGCTCCATTTCTACTCTTTCCTTTGATCAAGATTTTATTGATTCATTACTGGAATCTTTAGTGAGACACTGGAGGCCAGTAACTTTGTGAAATAAGAGATGTTAGGGGCTAATATGAAAGAACTTTGTAAGAAAATTGGAATCTAGCACAAGGCAATATTTCGGACATAATGAGAAAATAGAAACTACCGTTAAGAGTCTTGAGGAGAAATTACGACAGAGAATAAAAGCTAAGACAAGGAAGTTAACTGATAAGTTGCAGGCAAATATTACGACTCTACAAGGACAATACTCCTTTTAGAAATGTTAATCCATTAGTGAAGAGGTTGTAGGGAATTTATATGTACTAGGTACACATTTCAGGGAATAATTGTATTTAATGAGAGAATGTCTAATGTTAAAGCTTGCCATTGTTCAGAATGGTCAAATCAAATTTCTAATGAATGAGATAAGAAATTGTATAGTGACATACAGAATTTAAGGGAGGAATGTGAAAGGAATAAGATTAGTGTGCCAAAAAGTTTTAGGTGGTATCTAGTCAGGAAGTAGTTACACAGAATTGGCAATATATTTCAAGTCATGTTACATTATTACAGGGTTTGGGAAATAATTTTGAGGGGTTCAACCTTAGTTCAGAAAAGGAGGTATCAGAGATTAAGGAAGAGATTAAGCAGACAAGAAGGTTGCTAAATTGGGTACCTATGTTGCAAAAGTAGTGCTTAACAGAGGTCTGGTAGCCCAATACATTTTGGGTGCATGACTAAGAGGAAGTGAGACCATTTAAGGATGGCCAGATGGAGATTAACGGAAGTAGGAGGGAGCTAGCCCAAAATTAAATGAAAGAGTATTGAAGATGGAGGAGAAGCTAGGCAAAAGGTATTGCTGAAGGTGATTTTTATAGCAGAGTTCATGATCCTTATGATGGTGTGGATTCAGATCATGAAGATAAGTTAGATCAAAAACCTCATTATGAGAGGAGGATACATTATAGTCATGGCGATTTCAGTTGTGGGAATTTGCAACTCAAAGGCAGTCTGATTTTGATTACAGTAATTTATTATCTGTCACAGGGTTTCAAGTGTTTAGAAATCCATTAAATGTTATTCACCGTCGTGATTAGTTGGAGCAAAATGATTTTTAACACCCACCAAATTGGCCTGCTGATCAAAAATCCAATTTTTACGTTATTACTTGTACGGTGAACTAGCTGTGTGCATGTGTGTCCTATCAAGAATTTAGGTATTTGTTGTTGTCTGCTTATGGTGCTGAAGCAGCACAATAGTTATGAACAAGTGAATGTGGTGAATCAGGTGTAATTTTTTGGACATATTGTGACTGCATGATGGATTCTACTTGATCAATCATAATAAAAAGGAAACGGATTAGAGCATTCTTGGGTTTCATCAATTTTTATAAAAGGTTTATAGGTTTTAGCTATACCATTATTGCATACATTTACATGGAAGAAATTCCTTAGGACTGGGATGCCCCAGCACTAACAGAATTCGAGAGTGTGAAACAGGCTCTTTCATTAGCGCGTTTTCTGTCGCATCTAAACTTACGTAAGGATTATTGTCATGAAAAAATATTGTAAATGGCTAAAATATAACCGTAGAATTGAAACAGCTAAAGATCCGCTGCAAAATGTTAATCAACAGCACTATCTACAAGACCCTAAATAGTATAAGTAACTCTAAATAAAACAGCAACTAAATAATTGAATGAGATATATAATAAATGTGTTCAACTATTTATAATTTATCAGTTATATGGAAAAAACCTTCAGATTCACCGTCTATAAGTCACCACAACGGGAGGGGAAGAGGGGTTGGGGGGGGGGGGGGGGAGGCACGAGTTTCACTAAGTTCACTGTTTCAGTCACAAATCTTGATTTTTCCCTGAATTATACTTCATATTATTTCATAAGATTATCGATCTCTAAATTAAGCCCACTGATTTCCAGATATGCTCTTCCTTACTGATTGATATCTTCTTGTAGGAATCTTATGAACCACACAAAAATTTTTACCTCCTCTCGAACCATTAAGATAAATAGATAATGCAAGAGTTCCAAAATATGGAATTATAGTTCCAAAATGACACAAATCAAAATAAAAGAAATAACGTAACACTAAAGAAGAAATCGGACCTTGGCGGTATAAATCAGTGTACTTCCAAATCACAGCAAAAGAGCAACATCAGCATTACGAAACTAAAAAAGAACTATTAGATCAATTTCGCAAAAAATAAATATTAACATAGTACTCATCAGAGATTACAGATTTTAATGTTTGCCAAAGTGAAAGATGAATTTTCATTGTATTCTTGACTACTAATGAAAAATATTTAGTGATAAATCCTACTAACTTGTCACACTGTTTCACTATATATGATACTCTGCATTCGAATTAAACACAAATAATCTGCTGTCTATTGAGTACAAATATCAAGCTGAATTATAGCATAATTGAGCTGTAGCTCTATAACGTTATCATAAATATAAGTGCAGAAACTAAAATTACAATTCTGGAAACTAGTTTGAAAGTAGTGAAAAACAGTTTTCGCCATTAGCTCATCAAAAGACCAAAAATCTAAATATTCTGAAGGGCTGACCGCAAATGAAAAGTGTGCGTTTGTTATATATATATATATATATATATATATATATATATATATATATATATATATATATATAGAGAGAGAGAGAGAGAGAGAGAGAGAGAGAGAGATTAGAGATAGGGGGGGGGGGAGAGAAATATCTTAGACCACTCTCATAGGTAGTGATAAACAAGCCACAATATTTTAGTAATATGCAGAATGAGATATGCAGTGCGGAAAGAAAAAGTTTTCAACACTATTGTTGCAAGTTCAGAATTTCTAAAAATGAATAATTACTCATAAATCTCACCAGTATCACCACAGAATTTAAGACTGTACAGAATGAAATGAAGTTGAAAATGATGCAGTAACCAGTCTCCAAGCTCTTGATAATTCGCAACCTCTCTGAACACATTTCGCTACGCATAAGGATACGGACAGACACCAGAAACTACTACTAATAAACAAATACGGCTAACTTCATACAATAAACTATACTTCAGCTAAATAACATGGCTCTTCAACATAAAAAAGTGTCTTTATCAGAACAGCAAATATAGCTCCTGAACCAGGCATATCTCAACACTCCGAAGTTCTGTGCAGCAACGTATCTGAGCAAGTACTGCACTGGCTGACTTCCTTCGAACAAGGAACCCATATGAGTTGCTAACTATCAACGAACCTTATTGGCTGATAGCCAACTGTCTCACCAAGGACCGACTATTGGAGCAGTGGTTTAGCAAAGAGTTTGCGAAAGCATCTCAATAGAAAGCGGTTAGTACAACATCTTGTTGCTGCTAGTAAAATAAATGTTACAGATAACATGTGGAAATGAAGGAGACAACTAACAGTCACATTTGAAGTTGAAAAACGTAAATTTATAAAGTTACTGTCTCTAAAATAATAAAATTGAAAGTACTTAGATTATAACAATTTAGTTTCATTCATTCGTGTCCTAGGTGTTTTTCGGACTAAATCAGAAGCGGGATACTGCGTCTGGCGATGATGAAAATGCGCAATATAAGACAGCGTGTTCTGGAGATCCTATGGCTCAGGACTCGCGGACGACCCGCTGTCTGCGTTTAACGTGTTCCAGATGAGATGGTCTAGACTGAGAATTTTGCCCTTCGCAGGCCACTGAGGTGCCGTATTGGTATGAGTAATGAGCTTAGTTGGTACAGCACTCGTCCACACAGGGCAAAGTTTTAGGGTTCGAGTCCTTGCTCGACATACATTTCTAATCTGCCACGAAGTCCCATATCATCGCACTGCAAAGACAAAAATTCGTAATATGCACTATGATCTGTTCAGCTAAAACATTTGTTAACTGTTTATTTTAAGTCTCCACAGCAGCCGCAGCCTGATCCTCTTCATCATTTTGTTTAACATTTAAATGCATGTACCCACCTCTGGCAACTCAATTCTGGGCGCAAACTGTAAACTACAGAAAAATAGACTGACCTGCTGAGTGTGCCTATGGTGGCCACAAGGTATATTACCTTTATTTCATCACACATTTTACAAAGATTTTTGGTAAATATCGCAGTACCACACACATATTCAGTACATCACTGTGTAGTATACAGGGTGGTCCATTAATCGTGACCGTCCCAGATATTTCACGAAATAAGCGTCAAACGAAAAAACTGCAAAGAACGAAACTTGTCTAGCTTGACGGGGGAAACCAGATGGCGCTATGGTTGGCCCGCTATATGTCGTTGCCATAGGTCAAACGGATATCCACTGCGTTTCTTAAATAGGAACCCCCATTTTTTTGTTACATATTCGTGTAGTACGTAAAGAAATATGAATGTTTTAGTTGGACCACTTTTTTCGCTTTGCGATGGATGGCGCTGTAGTAGTCACAAACATATGGCTCAGGTACGCTTGAACATTTTTATTTCGGTTGTTCCAGTGTGATTCATATACCTTTGTGAACTTATCATTTCTGAGAAACCATGCTGTAAATACCACATTAATGCAATAAATGCTCAAAATTATGTCCGTCAACCTCAATGCATTTGTCAATACTTGTAACGACATTCTTCTCCACAGTGAGTAGTTCGCCTTCCGTAATGTTCGCACATGCATTGACAATGCACTGACGCATGTTGTCAGGGTTGTCGGTGGATCACGATAGCAAATATTCTTCATCTTTCCCCTCAGAAAGAAGACCGCGGACGTCAGATACGGTGAACGTGCGAGACATGGTATGGTGCTTGGACGACCAATCCACCTGTCATGAAATACGCTATTCAATACCGCTTAACCGCATGCGAGCTATGTGCCGGACATCCATCATGCTGGAAGTACATCGCCATTCTGTCATGCAGTGAAACGTCTTGTAGTAACATAGGTAGAGCATTACGTAGGAAATCAGCATACATTGCACCATTTACATTGCCATCTATTAAATGGACAACTATCCTTCCTCCCATAATGCCAGACCATACATTAACCTGCCAAGGTCACTGATGTTTCAGTTGTCGCAGCCATCGTGGATTTCCCATTGCACAGTAGTGCATATTATGACTTTTTACTTTACCGCTGTTGGTGAATGACGCCTCGTCGCTAAATAGAATGCCTGCAGAAAACCTGTCGTCGTCCCGTAATTTCTCTTGTACCCAGTGGCAGAACTGTACACGACGTTCAGAGTCGTCGCCATGCAATTCCTGCTGCATAGAAATATGGTACGAGTGCAGTGGATATTAGTGTAGCATTCTCAACACCGACGTTTTTGAGATTCCCGATTCTTGCGCAATTTATCTGCTACTGATGTGCGGATTAGCCGCGAAAGCAGCTGAAACACCTATTTGGACATCATCATTTGTTGCAGGTCGTGGTTGACGTTTCTCATGTGGATGAGCACTTCCTGTTTCCTTAAATAACGTAACTATCCGGCGAACGGTCCGGACACTTGGACGACGTCGTCCAGGGTACCGAGCAGCATATATAGCACACGCCCGTTGGGCATTCTGATCACAGGAGCCATACGTCAACACGATATCTACCTTTTCCGTAATTGGTAAACGGTTAATTTTAACACGGGTAATGTATCACGAAGCAAATACCGTCCGCACTGGCGGAATGTTACGTGATACCACGTACTTATACGTTTGTGACTATTACAGCGCCATCTATCACTAAACGAAAAAAGTGGTCCAACTAAAACATTCACGTTTTACTTACTACACGAATATGTAATAAAAATGGGGCTTCCTATATTTTTTTTTAAAACGCAGTTGATATCCGTTTGACCTATGGCAGTGCCACCTAGCGGGCCAACCATAGCGCCATCTGGTTTCCCCCTTCAAGCTAGACGAGTTTCGTTCTTTGTAGTTTTTTGTTTGATACTTATTTCGTGAGATATTTGGCCCGTCACTATCAATGGAGCACCCTGTATACATCTTTTCCTTTTCTCACCTGATGAATTAAAAGCAAGAATGAGAGTGTGCAAGGTAACTTTCAGCAACTAGATATGTGGAAGTAAAAGTAGTCTGCTACTCTGGCAGCATAGTCAATCCTATGAAGCGCGTTCCAGGTAGCAAAGAGGTTTCTTTTCGCCTTGGACGAAGCTCTTGTATAGGTTGGCTCCACACAATAGGAAGCTATGGGCACTTCTGGAGGAACGGGACGCGTGGGTTGCAAAAGAGTTCGACAGTGTTTCGGGACACGAGATGGACGACACCGACTAAGTGTGAGTGTGCCTATTCAAAGTTAATGCATTACCTTAATTATGTAGATTTCAGTTCCAGTCAGAATTAACGTCTTGCTCTCATCGCTCACTGTTCGTTGAGCGGCATACGTAATTTTTCTGCTTAACTTCGGAGCATTATAAGCAGTTGCACTTGCCCACGCATGCAAGCCATTGTTCTGCGCTACCTGTGTTGGTACATGTGGACTCGTGATGTATCTCCTCAGTTCAGTCTGGTTTAGTTCGTTGGTGATCTCACGTGTGCAGTATAATTGAATACATTTCTGAAATGTCGCTAATTTTGATTTCAGTTCGGAATGTAGTTTCCACATGAATGAGATTTTCACTGTGCAGCGGAGTGTGCGCAGTTATGAAAGTTTCCTGGTTCAAATGGTTCAAATGGCTCTGAGCACTATGGGACTTGACATCTGTGGTCATCAGTCCCCTAGAACTTAGAACTACTTAAACCTAACTAACCTAAGGACATCACACACATCCACGCCCGAGGCGGGATTCGAACCTGCGACCGTAGCAGTCGCGCGGGTCCGGACTGCGCGCCTAGAACCGCTAGACCACCGCGGCCGGCAAAACTTTCCTGGCAGATTAAAACTGTGTGCCGGACCGAGACTAGAACTGGGGACCTTTGCCTTTCGCTTGGAAAATAGGAGACGAGGTACTGGCGGAAGTAAAGCTGTGAGGACGGGCCGTGAGTCGTGCTTGTGTAGCTCAGATAGTAGAGTACTTGCCCGTGAAAGGCAAAGGTCCCGAGTTCGAGACTCGGTCCGGCATACAGTTTTAATCTGCCAGTAAAGTGTCATAACTGCACACTCCGCTGCAGAGTGAAAATCTCATTCTGGAACCATGCCCTAGGTTGTGGCTAAACCATGTCTCTGCAATATCCTTTCTTCCAGGTGTGCTAGTTCTGCTAGGTTCGCAGAACAGTTTCTGTGAAGTTTGGAAAGTAGGAGAAGAGGTACTGGCGGAAGTAAAGCTGTGAGGACGGGGCTTAGGTAGCTCAGCACTTGCCCGCGAAAGGCAAAGCTCCCGACTTCGAGCCTCGGTCCGGCACGTAGTTTTAATCTGCCAGGAAAGTTTCATTGTTTGCACACGTCCTTGTTGTCTCAGCACGTGTTAAGTATGGATCTGCGAGCCTTAAGTGCGCAGATAGTGACTCACAGTAATGTGGCCTGTCCAATTTGGTCAGTTATTCTAAATTTTACAACTCATTTAATGCAGAATTTTTGTTTATGGCGATCACGTGATCGCGGATTGTGAGAATCATTACATGTCACAGTTACCGATTCTCGGGATAAAACTTCCAAATTACTTTCACAGTTTATTATATGCTGCAACTATTAACAGCTTTTCCTTATCGATGAATTCTCGTTTACTTTCTTAGTGCACTCAAGCCAAGGGAACCACCGTTTGCTCACCACGTGCATACTGGTAAAGTTTTTTCTTTGTTCTTATATTTGTTCCGAGTATTTATTATATGTGTAGACTTGCGTGAATGTCGCCATTGAAAGATTCCTCTGACCCTTCAATAATTAATAATAAATCGTGCTGGGCTCCTCAAGACGCAGTTGTAAATGTAATTTTATAACTCAGTCGAGAGTGTTATGAAGGACAGCAATCACCACCCATTTATTAGTTTGTTATATTAGTATGTTCAACTGTTCCTGAGTATGCGTGATAGTTTTACCAGAGATCACGCTTGCGTATTCCCTCGCAGACTTCCATTTTACGTCCTACTGCTATCCGTTGTGCAACAGATAAATATGGCCAAGTTATTTATTAAAATTTATTCAACTACCACAAGTGTGCAGGCCCGGCAACTCAGTCCATCAAAACATCAAAGGTTTTTCTTTCATATTCATCCAGATACCGTCTTCCCACCTTCCATGTTAATAGATACCTCATTTTTGTGGTCACCTTTGGATCTTTCACCTACAGACACCCCTCACTTGCTGCTTACCGCTTGTTTGTTTTACTGTTTACAGATTTACCCTGACGAGTACCACTGGCTTCTGAGCCGGAAGCATCACCTCTACAGGACCATGGACCAGTTCTTCCGAGAGTGCTTCGACAGATCTTATCTTCTGATCGATATTATACGAGAAATGGTCGCTTCGCAGCATCAGTGATTCGCATTTATGTATTCATTCGATATAAAATTACTAGCGACTCTGGCAACAAGGAAAGGAAAGCGTGACAGTAACAAGACGAAAGTATTCACTTCTAAGGACTAGGTGCTATTTGACGGCGGTATTACGTCGCGTCCAGTGTACCTTCACAGGAACGAGGCTACGGCTGCAGCAGCCCGCATCACACTGCTTTCCCGAAGCGTCTCAGCCACTTGCCTCCTAAATCCACTTTCATTAGAGAACCGTGTGAAAAGGGGAAAGAGGACTATTTGTACTGCTAACTAGGGCGGCTCCCATCAATCTGAATATAGAACATTTCAGTTGTAATTGCTTTGCCATCCGGAAAAAAGTTGCTAAGGTTGCGGGCATAACTGCCCACTATGGAAAAAACATCAACTATGTTTGTGTGTAAGGACAAGAATTAGCTTTAATGGATCGCTTTTATTCACAAAATGTGCTATCTCGTATCACGTAGGCAATCGAACGCTTACGAGGACTGCTGCAGTGTCTGAAGGAAAATGCGCACCCTCTTGGTCGTTGGCCACTATGAGTTATACTCAAGTAATTAGCTATTAATGTTGTGATTCTTCCGTTTCTCCCGGCGTATTTCTTGCTCGAACAGTACACTCATGGACTGTTGTCTGTCGCTGAGACAAAAAAACCTCTCCCTCATTACTGGGTGTACTGTGTCTCGAAACGCTCCAAGTTAAAGCCATGTGCGGATCGCAACATTTCGGACTGGGACATCTGTCTTTCGTGGCATTTTCCTTCCGTTTCAGGTGTACATAGTGCAGTTCGGACCGACCAAATTACTGATGGCTCGGCTGCACAAATTCAAGCCTCGGTCTGCATACAGCTTAACTTGTCACAAATATTTCACTGTGTCTTTGCTACGGAAGTTGTGTTGTCAATCTATCGATTCTGAAATTACGTACCGTAAACAGCCATTATCCACCATCGTACTGTACGTGGCTGCAGTTGCTGGTGTCCTCCAAATGTGCGAGTAGCGGTGGAGGCATTTTATGAATGGTTCTTCCTAATGATCCCGTATGTCCGTCACGCCAGTTTCCTTATCGACGTTAATTCACTTTTCCAGGAACACAAAATCATAAATATCACTTCACAGTGCCCAATCACGTCAAAAAAGTTCTCTGCTTCAATTCAACCATTTCTGTTGAGATGCGTTCTCAACAATCTCATCTGACAAGAGACTGCAGAGATTTTTCTCCGACGTTTCATCCAGTGCAGTCCATTTCCTGTGTTACGCTCGCTGGAACCGGCCAACAATTGTGAAATAACCCAACACTTCGCTCATTCATGATAAAGCACGCCATGTGCAACTAAACTGACTTCTCCTGTTTATTTACGATGCAGTTACAAACAATAAATTAAGAACTCTATGGTAATACAAGGCAAATATCATACGTCATGTAATTATTCTGCTTCACGAGTAAGCATATATGTTTTAATAAACTGTGTTTTCTCCAAAATTTGTTGTCGATTTATTTCTGTTAGACCCATAGACCCCTGAATTGTTTCCAACAGAAATGCAGATTTCTACGGAATCCAGCGTTACCCCAAAAACATTCTGATTGTGGCGTTAGTGCTTTTCTCAGCTATTGCAAAACGTTCGAAATAATGTGCTACCACATAGGAGGTCTAATCAGGGAAAACTGAGGCAGCTTGACAAACGAGGCAAGATGACTGATCACCTGAATGGACCAGTCAATAAAGGCCAAAAAAGTTCGAGTGGGGGCGAAAAAATTCGTGCAGTTACAAATTTTTGTACAGTGTAGGGGCAAATACCGTGAACAATATACAAAATAGTCCTTTAAACGCCCTCTAACACCTCCCCACTTCAACTAAAGATAAGCGTTAATTTTATACCACTAACACACTCAGTACCGGCCCAATACTTGTCCATGTCCGCAAATCAGCAGAATCCAGGCAATTTTATCTCTATTCAAAAAATTATATTTTGGAGAATATAGAACATACAAGTACAAAATTAGCACTATTTTAACCCCACTTTGTGTTCTTGAGTATGCAACTATGAACAAAATCTTGCCTGGTATAACATAAACAAATTATGCTATTATATATGAAATTCTTTTCGTAAAATTAAAAAAAGTCATATATTCATAGCGGTAGAGTAAATGAGTTCATTAAATACGTAATGGTCAATGCTGAATTTCGTATTTAAATACAACATAACTGCTAGATGCAGCCGGCCCATGTGGCCGAGCGGTTCTAGGCGCTTCAGTCCGGAACCTCGCTGCTACTACGGTCGGAAGTTCGAATCCTGCCTCGGGCATGGATGTGTGTGATGTCCTTAGGTTAGTTAGGATTAAGTAGTTCTAAGTTATAGGGGACTGATGACCTCAGATGTTAAGTCACATAGTGCTTAGAGCCATTTGAATCATTTTTTTTGCTATATGCATTTGTACTGCATTTTCGTACGAAATATTTTAAAACGGGGTTCTATACACAATTCAACACAGCACTGTTCGCACTGATAAAATTTCTCCCTGCGACTAGCTTTCCCACTTTCTTTCTTTGATTTTGAAGTTTTTTGCTTGTGGGTGGTAAATGTTGCAGGAAATGTCTCTGTGTCAGTCAGCCGACAGATCCGCTTTGGTTATTTGGAGCAGTTGGCAAGATTGGTAATGAAATCAGTTATTGTCATTTTCTTGGTCTGAAATGAGCTGTGTAACCAAAATGCATTCGACACTCGTACTAAGATCAAATGAAAAAACAGTTTCCACCACCATTTTATAGTTCTGTGGCTGAACATATTGTACTGCAGCCGCCGTCAATGAGGCGTGTGTCGTCAGAATCATCTTCACTATCTAGAGCATTGACAATGTCTCCAAAATCCAACAAATCGACAATTCCTTCATCAGATAAACCACAGCGCGCCATTTTTCTTACAAATAATGTGCTCTATCTGTAGGCAAAAACAATGAATCATAACGAACGAAATACAGCGAAAACAAAATCCACATTCACGCCATCTATCCGTGGAACTAATCAATGACAGTATAAACATGGTACATCGATAGTCGGCGGTTTGAAAACAACGCGCCGCGCTTTTTAATCAACAAAATTCGCTATCACGTAGAATCTACAGTCTTGGCCGAGGGAGTATTTTTTAATAATCTGCGGTATAGCCATCCACTCCAACGCGGGAATTATTTCAACCCCGTTTCTTGTTCATCAGCATGCAGTTATGAACAAAATGAGACCTTTTTGTAGGAAGTTAAATGTAGTTTGATTTTTTACGGGGATACTTTTCACTAGAAACTGCTATTTTAGTGTTATTCTAGAAAAACATAAAAACTGGTACTACTGAAACTTTAGACGATGTGATGCTAAAGACTCGCATAGGTACGTCATTGTTGCCAGTTTCTACATCTACATCTACATACATACCCCGCAAGCCACCTGACGGTGTGTGGCGGAGGGTACCCTGAGTACCTCTATCGGTTCTCCCTTCTATTCCAGTCTCGTATTGTTCGTGGAAAGAAGGACGGTCGGTATGCTTCTGTGTGGGCTCTAATCTCTCTGATCTTATCCTCATGATCTCTTCGCAAGATATTCGTAGGAGGGAGCAATCTACTGCTTGACTCTTCGGTGAAGGTATATTCTTGAAACTTTAACAAAAGCCCGTACCGAGCTACTGAGCGCCTCTCCTGCAAAGTCTTCTACTGGAGTTTATCTATCATCTCCGTAACGCTTTCGCTATTACTAAATGATCTTGTAACGAAGCGCGCTGCTCTCCGTTGGATCTTCTCTATCTCTTCTATCAAGCCCATCTGGTACGGATCCCACACTGCTGAGCAGTATTCAAGCAGTGGGCGAACAAGCGTACTGTAATCTACTTCATTTGTTTTCGGATTGCATTTCCTTAGGATTCTTCCAATGAATCTCAGTCAGTTTAGTGCACGTTAGACTATTGTTATATACAGTATGTTGCTTCACTTCTGATACTTTTCAATACAGTCAGCATAAGCTCTTGTGAAATGGAAGATAAAATACGCTGACGGAAGAAAAATCTAAACACGGAGAAAGAGTTGTGTGACATGAACGGAAGTTGATGGCCGTGCTGCTACGTCTGAACAATGGTGTACAGTAAGTCTTCGCGCCAATCGCATAATAGTGGCGCTTACTTTACGTATTATACATATGGCAAGGGCCTTATCGACCATACGCCTGCTGTATGAGCCTCTTCCACTTCTGCCTGTCCAATGCGCTGTTTGTCCAGTTGCTGTTGCTGTTCATCCTAGTTGTGTCCTCCCGAATGTTATCTCGCCATCTGACTCTTCCTCTCGTTCCATCTATTGTTCTGCTGAATGCCATTCTAGGTAGTCTATTCTCTGTCTTTCTTGCTATATGGCCTGCCTAATTGAACCTTCTCGTCTTGAGCACTTCGACGGCGCTAGTGTCGCCATTATGAGGATGCAAATCAGGTTTGCTTCAAATACTGGCTGTAACGGTCTTGAGCGTTAGTTACGTTTTGTGACTGGACGTGGTGAGCTAATGTTAGTCAAGATTGAGTTTACGGCACCAAAGACGCCATTATCAACAACTCACTGAATTTGAACGAGGTTGTATAATGGGGCCACGAGAAGCTAGATGTACCTTCAGCGGTATTGTAGAGAGACTTGGCAAGACTGTAGCCACTGTACATGATTACTGGCATCGGTGGTCACGAGAATGTACGGTGGCAATAACACTGGACTCCAGGGGGCCACGTGGGATTATCTAGAGGGAAGACCACGGAGTTTGGCGTATGGCTATGGCGCGTCGTACTGAATCTGCAACAGTAATTTAAGCAGCATCATGCACTACAGTGTCAGAAGGAGGAGGAGATTAGTGTTTAACGTCCCATCTACAATGAGGTCATTAAACACGGAGCACAAGCTCGGATTAGGGAAGCATGGGGAAGGAAATCGGCAATGCCCTTTCCAAGGAACCATCCCAGCATTTTCCTGAAGTGATCTAGGGAAATCACGGAAAACCTAAATCAGGCTGGCCGGGCGCGGGACTGAACCGTCGCCCTCCCGAATCCGAGTCCAGTGTGCTAACCACTGCGCCACCTCGCTCGGTATCACAGCGTCACAACGAAATGTTACAGATCAGTTACTTCAAGGACAGGTCCGAGGCAGACGCTCTGTAATGTGCATTCCACTGACCCCAAACCACCACTATTTGCGACTTCAGTGATGTCAAGCGAGAACTCATTGGAGGGTAGAATGGAAGTCCATTGAGTTTTCTGATGAAGACTGGTCCTGACTTGGTGCCAGTGATGGGCGTGTGTTGGTTAGGACGGGGCCACTTGAGTAAATGCACCCACCCAACCTGTCTGCATGCTAGATACACTGGAATTGCAATTGGAGTTATGATCTGGGGTGCGATTTCGTATGACAGCAAGAGCAATCTCTTGGTTATCCCACGCGACCTGACTGCGAATCTGTTCGTCAGTCTGGAGATTCGTCCTGTTGTGCTACCATTCATGAATAGCATTCCAGGGGGTGTTTTCCAGGAGGATAACGCTCGGTGAAACACCGCTGTTGTAACCCAACATGCTGTACAGGATGTCGACATACTGCCTTGGCCTGCTCGATCAACAGATCTGTCTCCAATCGAGCACATATGGGACATCACCAGACGACAACTCCAGCGTCATCCACGAACAGTATCAATGTTTCCCGTGTTGACCAACCATGTGCAACAGGCATGGAACTCCGTGCCACAAACTGAGATCCACAATCTGTACAACACAAAACATGTACGTTTTCATTCTTTTGTTTAACATTCTAACATTACACCGGTTGTTAATGTACCAGCATTTCACATTTGAAATGGTTTATTTCACACCTTTTTCCCTCGGGGGAGCCTGTAACCTTTAGAGGGTGCGTTCTCGGGTGGCGGGCAGGGGAACGCCTCTCAAATATCGGTGGTAGGAAGGAAATCAAATACCTCTCGCGGACCAACAGGCTCAGCCGGGCCTGATTCATAGTGTACGGCTGCTAACAGCGTCTGTCTCCATGTTAGGAGCGGCTGACATTTTAGGGGGAGGTAACGGAATACCACCGTGGCAGTGTTCCTAGAGTACTACCTGGATAGATACATTCATTTCTAAATGTTCCGGAGTTTTAAATAGTTCCCCAGTCGGATCTCCGGGGGGAACAGTTTTGAATGGATCCACGTTAAAGATCAACACAAGGAAGAAAACTAATATGGAACCTGGAATGTTCGAAGTATATATGAAGCAGGAAAATTAGCATATGTTATCCAAGAAACGACACGACTAAGTATTGATATACTTGGTACAGCAGAAACTTGGTGGTCTGACAGTGGAATGTGCTCTACAACTGGATGTACACTGTTTTATTCTGGGAGTCATGACCGAAGTCGTAGGAGTGGACGTTATTGTCTGCGAGCGCTATTCCAAGAACGTTACGGGTTTCGTGCCACTTTCCGATAGAGCTGTCTTGTCAAAACTCAGTGCCAAACCAGTTACCCTCAATATTAGTCAAGTGTATGCACTAGCTGCAGATGCAGATGAACAAGAAGTGGACTCTTTCTATGACCCAGTCAAAGAAGTGTTTGCCCTTACAAAACATCACGAAATTAATATAATAATGGGAGATTTCAATGCCAAGCTGGGAAACGGCAGATATGAGTACCTCATAAGTCCTTTTAGTTTAGGAACACGAAACGAGAGAGGTGATCGTCTGCTACAATTCTGCCAAGAAGAAAACATGAAAGTCACAAATACATGGTTCTAATTTCCACCACGACGATTTTATACAAGGAAATCGCCAGCTGACAACAAAGACAACATAGTCCGTAACCAGACAGACTATATTTTAATTAATAAGCATTTTGGAACTTCAGTTAGAAGCGCATCCACTTATCCTGGAGCAGATGTTCCATCTGACGATACACTACTAGTAGCTTCTCTAAAAACAAAAATTTGTAAAACACAAACACCAACTCAACAAAGTAAGATAGCTTGTGAAAAACTCGAAGAGCCTGAACTAAGAAGTGAAGTTAGCAAGGACATCAACCATAAAATAGTGACAATGAAACCTCTGACTGACCAAGAAAACAGTACTATAGTATGGGAAGACATGAAAAACATTATGCTAACCAAGGCTCGAGAAAACTAGGTTATAAAACAAGAGATCTAAAACAGAAATGGACGACTGATGAAATTCTTTCATTCATGGATGAACAGAGAAGGTATAAATCCCAGTCAGATAAAACTAAGTATAATAACATCCAGAAACTCACAAGATCAAAGATGGAAGCAGCAAAAAATGAATGGCTACAATATGAATGTGAAGATATTGAAAGCTTGCAAGCTTCACATGATGATTTTAACGTACATAAAAAGTTAAAAGAAAGTGCTGGGATATATAGATGAAAAAACGTCTCCTTATTTACCAACAAAAATAATAAAATAGTTTTACATACCTTTGAGAAGAAAGAGATATGGGAAGACTACATTAAGAACCTCTTTTGATATGATACACCAAATGTTGAGACTTCTAGGAACAATTTAACAGGACCTCTAATCACGAAAGAAGAAATTGCGAAAAACCATCAAAAACTCAAAAACCAATAAATACACAGGGCCAGATGAAATTCCAATCAAACTTATTAAACTCCTTGATGTAGAAGGTATCAAAATCTTACACAAACTGTTTAACAAAATTTACGACACTGCTCATCACACTGCCGAATGGCTATTATTAACTCTCATTCTCTTACCAAAGAAGAGGTATGCGAGAAGATGTGAAGATCACAGACTTATTAGTCTTATGAGCCATTCTCTGAAAATATTTCTGAGAGTCATCCATAAAAGGTTATACGAAAAATATGAGACGTTCATTAGTGAGACACAGTTTGGATTTAGGAACGATTTAGGTACAAGTGAAGCATTAGTCGCACTACAAGTTCTAGTGTAAAACTGCTAAGATCTGGGTAAAAATACAGGTCTCTGTTTTGTTGTATACGAAAAAGCATTCGACAGAGTACAAAATCATAAACTATCAAAGAATTGATATAGATGAGAAAAATATTCTCTGTATAGAGAATTTATATTGGAATCAGACAGCGCAGGTTGAATTTGATAATGAGGTCACAGATTTGTTTAATATATGTAGAGGAGTCTGACAAGGATGTATACTGCCATCCCTGTTACTTAACTTACACTCTGAGAGTGTGTTTCACGAGGCACTTGACGATGAGAAAAAGGCATAAAGGTTAACAGGGTGTACACCAACAACATTCGCTATGCTGATGACGCGGTATTGATAGTTGATAATTTAGATGACCTTCAACAACTCGTCAACATAGTAGGAGATTACAGCAGTACTCTAGGTCTGAATATTAACATCAAAAGATTAATTTTATGGTTGTCACACTAGAACTCGACTCATTTAAAGATGCAAATCTACGATTTCAAGAGTCTGTACTACAAAGAATCAACAAGTTTAAACACCTCGGAACCTGGCTTTGTGAAGACTAGCGAACAGACTTGGAAATGAAATGTCGCTTAGAGAACTCCAGAAACGCGTTCATAAAATTTAAGAATATTCTTAGAAGTACAGACGTAGTCCAATTTGTAAAATGCTACACCTGCTCCGTGCTTCTATATGGCTCTGAACAATGGACACTAAATATGACAACAACGAAGAAGTTAGAGGCCTTTGAAATGTGGATTTATTACAGAATGCTTAAAACACCGTGGACTGCGAGAATAACCAACACCGAATTACTGGAATGAATGAACAAGCAGCGAGAAATGTTGGCAGAGCTTAAAAGAAGAAAAACTGCATGCCTACGATATACATTACGGAAAACCAAACATAAGCTTCTGCAGTTAATAATAGAAGGAAAGATTGAAGGAAAAAGGAAGACATGGGCGTAGAAGAACATCCTGGTTGGACAATATAAAGCAGTGGACTGGACTACGAAGTATAGAGCAGCTATTACATACTGATAGATACAAGTTACGGTCGCCAACATCCATTACTGGGTAAACAGCACAAGAAGAATGCTAATCACTTAAATGTGTTATCTAGACACATTAATTGCAGAAATTTCATTGTTTTACATCAATTATTTTTTGGTATTGCATTTGTTTTCCGACTGTGTATCTGGTTGTTATTTGTTGTAAGCGAATACGCTTACAGCAAACCACGGTTCTTTAAACATAAAATGATTCAAATGGCTTTGAGTACTATGGGACTTAACATCTGAGGTCATCAGTCCCCTAGACTTAGAACTACTTAAACCTGACTAACCTAAGGACATCACACTCATCCATGCCCGAGACAGGATTCGAAACTGCGACCGTAGCAGCAGCGCGGTTCCGGACTGAAGCGACTCAAACCGCTCGGCTACAACGGCCGACTTCTTTAAACAGTCGAAGTCCCTTCTGTAGAACAGCTTTAGACATCTGATTTCCTTACAATTGATTTAATGTATCAAATGTTTACATTACTGTCGGATATAATAGACAAAAGAAAATCACCACATCGCATCTTCAAGCTTAAAGATTTTACATGCTTAGTCAAAGACCGACGGTCTGTTGAATTATTGTTGCGCATGAAATTTGTTGTCTGGTACTCAAATACTGGTGATTGTGTTACGCTGAATGTAACGGGATTTTCACGAGTTTATTACAACTTTCCTTGGTCGTCAAGTTAATCTTCCACGTGTTTCATACCTCCATGTGAGTTCACCGAGTTCTCGGAAAGCACAAGATCCTTTTTCCCACTTTTAAAGGTCACACTTTTTGCCTCTTTTTTTAATGGTGTGCCTCGTTACAGCTGATAAGTTAAGAAACTCCCCCATTGTGTATGGCACTATTTCAGAGACTTGGTGTTGATATTGCGACTCCGTAACTCTGGTCAGGCTCGACATATGCCGAGAGGTCAAATAACAAAGGAAGAGGCCTCAATTAATTAAAATCGGATATATGCTGCTACAGAGGGTTGGTCCCCTAATTACAGCTAACACTGGTGTACTTCATTTCTTAATTTTATTTCGATGTGTTAATAACTTTACATTCAGATTTTTCCCAAAAATGAAAAAAATCAGAGCGTAAAGAGACTATCGTAGTCAGATTCCTTACATACTTCAATACAGTGTTTCGGTATCTGATCTATGATACGACTATACTGAGAGAATTTAACAGTCTGCGAAACGGCGACGAGCGTTAATTAGGTTGACAATGTGAACGGCTCCTACTTCAAAAACGAAAACGTCGTCCCTCGGGCTGGTCGGCGCCTGGAGAGGATGGGAAACCTGTGAGGAACGACAGCTTTGTTTCCTCTACTTGTCCCAGCAGATTTTTTCTCAAGTGAGAACCTTACTGTGCACCAACTACGCCCAGGCCACATAACTCCGATACGTTCGGAAGGCGCCAGCGATTATCGAATTCGGGTCCAGGCTCTTGCCGCCTAGGCGTCCTCTTACAGATTTGCCGTTCATTGTCTTTGACAGAGATGCATAACGATCGTTGCAACAAAGCACCGCCAATTCAACGCGGTGCAAGCATTGTTTAGGAAAGTCGTGGTCGCCTGCAGCTTGCTGCACCTTCAAAATCGCTGCGTGGTGAGCAGACGTCGCCACTAGAACCCTTTGAGCGTCGCAGAATACTCTGGTTTTTACAGGAAGCTTTTTCTCAACATTATATGTACTGTAGAGGTTAAATATACGAGGGGGAAACTAAATTGTTCACAAAACAAACTTGGCCCGTTCAAAATAAGCTACTCCATAACTAATACATTTGTCCAACTGGTGTTTTCATTGTTCAAAACATTTTTTGTAGTCGTCTTTGGAAATGGGTGAAACCTCCTCGCTCTTTTTTCTTGACTTCCTGAATGTTGTCAAATCAGTGTCCTTTCACGCTCATTTTCATTCGCGGATATAAGAAAAAGTCGCACGGAGCCAGGTCATGCGAGTAAGCTGCGTGAGGCAGCGGAACCATGCCATTCTTAGCCAAAAGCTGTCTGACAGAGATTGTTGTGAGTGGAGCTGCGTTGTCGTGGTATAAGAACTAGTCTCTTGCCTGCCACAATAGGGTCTTTTTTGCCGAACACTGTTGCGCAACCTTAAAACTTCCAAATAACAGGTTTGATTGACGGTCTAACCTGGGAAACAAACTCTGAATGAACTACACCCTTGACAGGGAAAAAAAAAAAAAAAAAAACAATTCAGCATTGTATTTATGTTAGTTTTTGCTCTCCGACATTTTTTGAACGGGATGACGATGACGTCTTCCCATCGGTTTGAGTGTTAACTCGTTTCTAAGTCGTAACCACCACGATTCATCACCAGTAATGCCGTTTGATAGAATATTTGGATCAGTTTCAAGTTGTTGTTACAAAGCAAGACGTTCCTTTTGACTGTCAGGAATAAACTTGACAGCAACCCTTTTCATTCCCAAGTCTTCCGTTAGAATTCGCTGACAGTTGATCAGTTGTCTGTCAACGGTCTATGAGCACAAGCTCCCGAATGTTTTCAGTATTTTCGTCGATTCGGGCAATTGAAGGACATGCAGAACGATCTTTGTCATCAATCGACATGTCGCCATTTTTATTCCGAGCAAACCACTCGTACACTTGAGTTTTTTCTGTAGCATCATCTTGGTAAACATTAAAATAGTTTCAGCAGTTTTTTTTACCGAGTAGGAAAAAAATTTCACAGGTGCACGGTGTTCACTTAAACTTACCGTCAAGAAAACGAAACAAGAATAAAAAAGCGCTAGCAAAACAATGACTGTCGATGAACAGAACAAGAAAGGTCGACAACACAGGTGGTACTGAACTGCCAATGAGTTGCGCTTTACATGCCTAGGAGCAGAATTGCGTACTGCACAAGTTCTGCCCACAACTTTTTTTTTTTTTTTTTTTGCTATACCTCTTAGATTCTAGAGTGACAGAACATTGTCCACCTTCCTGTTAGTAATTTATTAATAACGCCTGTTTCGTTTTAGGTGTCAATGATTTGCTTATGGTTCTCTGCAGTGAATCTTTGGCCTCAATGGTACTTTTTAGAAGGCTGTTCACGGCGGTTTTATGGTTCTTTGTTTTAATATATGAACAATTTAGTCATAAGGTATTTCATCGTGTGTTGTATCCCTGCCCACCTCCTCAGTTTCTTAATTTATCGCTTCACAAACCCCTTAAGTAGGAACCACGTCGATTGCCCTACTCGACCAAGACTGAGATTGGAAGACATAATTTTCCTCACGGACAGGGCACGACGAGGAGACACTCAGACAATCTGCTCACATAAGCGGAGATTTCTACACGGAAGAGCCAAAGAAACTGGTACACCAGCCTAATACCGTGTAGGGTTCCCGAGAGCACGCAGAAGTGCCGCAACACGACGTGGCATGGACTCGACTAATATCTCAAATAGTGCTGGAGGGTACTGACACATCTTGCAGGGCTGTCCATAAATCCGTAAGAGAACGAGGGGTGGAGATCTCTTCTGAACAGCACGTTGCAAGGCATCCCAGATATACTCATTAATGTTCATGTCTGAGGAATATGGTGGCCAGTGGAAGAGCTTAAGCTCAGAAGAGGGTTCCTGGAGCCACTGTGTAGCAATTCTGTCCGAATGTGATGCCACGTTGTCGTGCTGGAATTCCCCAAGTCTGTCTGAATACAGAATGGGCATGAATGGATGAAGGTGATCGGACAGGTTGCTTACGGGCGTATCACCTGTCAGTGTTATCTAGATGTATCGGGGGTCCCATATCTCTCCAGCTGCACACCCCCAACACCATTACAGAGCCTTCACCAGCTTGAACAGTCCCTTGCTAACATTTAGGGTCAATGGGTTCAGGAGGTTCTCTCCATACCCGTATACGTCCATCCTCTGGATACAATTTGAAAACAGACTCGCCCGAGCAGGCAACATGTTTCCAGTCATCAACAGTCCAATGTTGACAGGCCCAGACGAGGCGCAAAGCTTTGTGTCGTGCAGTCATCAACGGTACACGAGTTGGTGTTCGGTTCCGAATGCCCAAATCGATGATGTTTCGTTGAATGGTTTGCACGCTCACATTTGTTGATGGCCCAGTTTTGAAATCTGGAGAAATTTGCGGAAGAGTCGCACTTCTGTCACGTTGAACGATACTCTTCAGTGTCGTAGGTCCAGTTCTTATGATCTTTTTGCAGCCGCAGCGATGTCGGATATTTGATCTTTTCCCTGATTCCTGATATTCACGGTAGACTCGTGAAATGATCGTACGGGAGAATCCCCACTTCATCGTTACCTCGGAGACTCTGTGTCCCATAGCCCATGCGCCGACTATGCCACCACGTTCAGACTCACTTAAATGACCATAACCTGCCATTGTAACAACAGTAACCGATGTAACAACTGCGCCAGACACTTGTCTTATATAGGCGTTTCCGACCGCAGCGCCGTATTCTTCCTCTTTACACATCTCTGTATTGAATATGCAAGACTGTACCAGTTTCTTTGAAGCTTCAGTGTATATGCTGCTGCCGCTGTTACCGAAAGACATCCCACTGTACATGAGGCAATCAGTGTGGTACCAACATGACGGATGTCCCTCCCATTCCGCACATGTAATGTCAAGCCCTCATCAGAGAACACTTACAGTGCACTGGGAGGGGAGTTCAGGAACTGCAAAAATGGTCTTCACTAACAAAAAACATTAGACTTCTATACCTTCTACATGCGGCACTGAGCTGTTTCACTGTTGAATCGAAACGCCTCGCTGCCTCACCCCACTGTGATACGATTACAGTTTCTGTTCTCCAGTCACCATTCAGCTCGGCTCTGCATCGCATCGTGTGAGAGGTAGGTAAATTCAGTGTTGACTCGTAAGTGCACAGGGGTGCATGACTGCGGTTTTCATAGACTTTTGTCACTGTGAAGTTTAAAAGTGCAGTGAATACAGTGGCAAACTGACCGATATACTTTATAAGCGAACGTAAACTACAAATGAAAGTGAAGGAGTCGAAAAAGATAGTCTATGTTGAGGTATCGCAGAAAAACGCTGAGTCAAACGTAACCATCGCTATTAAAAATTCCACTAATAGTACGGATGGGGAAAATAGAAACGGAGTGAATGTCTGCGCTTATTTCAAGTGCGTTGATGGAAAGGGCTAGTAGTAACGTGGTCTGTATTCCCGATAACGGAAATTACAATGAGGAAAAGGATACTGACGATTGCCTATACTGTAAGATTTTATTGAATCCATGGCAACTCGAGAAGAATTATAATTTTAAGAATGACGTAGACGGCACAAAAAGAACACGACAGACTGGCTGTCATTATATCCCTAGCTGGCCTATTCTAAAGCGGCTTAGGCTGCCCTCTGTAAGTTTTACGTGCTTTTCCGCCCACACATAACGCGTGGTAGTCGTCATGGCGCATTAATAAGGCGCCCATTCATTTATTTCAAATACTTTCGTGAGTATACAAACACGCACATGAATTCCGAATGGCATAAAGATGCAACAGAAAAGTCTACTAATTTTGTTAATGTTCTGACAAACAAAACTAAAAATATGGAAGAACTCATCAACGAAAATCTTGCGAAATTAGTACATACTAATCGCACAAAATTAAAAATCAATTGTTTCTTGAATGTTGTGTTGTGCATTACATAACTTGTCTTTAACAGGAAAAACAAATTCATATGCTGTATTTGATGATTTACTACAATTTACAGTACACTGAGGCTACGAAACATTGCGGAAACATTTCGAGAGTGCTCCTAAAAATGCTACCTATGTTTCTCAAAGAACCCAAAATGATTTAATTGATGCATATGTCAGTGCACTAAGAAATGATTTGGTTACCACAATCGTAACAGTGAATCATTTTCAATCTTGGCAGACGATACAATGGATATTGCAGCCACAGAATAGCAACCTCTTTCTGCACGTTAGTTTGACCCTGCAACTAATGTCAGAGAAGACTTCCTTAGATTTACACCATTAGCAAGACTAGATGCAAAATATGTTTCATACACTATAATAAATACTTCATCTTCTTGGGGTTTAAGTCTAGATAAAATGGTGGGACAAGACTATGACAGGTGCAGTACGAGGGCCGGTAAAACTGGCGGAGTACAGAAGACACTAGCTGAGAAATATCCCAAGGCTCACTGCTGTCATTGTGCTAGGTATAGACTTGATTTAATCGTGAATGATTTGAACTCCTTAGCAGACGTTAGAAATGCCATTGGTACTATCAAAGAAGAAATTTCTTTCTTCTAGGGCAGCATGCAAAGGAAACTTCTAGTTGGGAACCTTCAAAAACTTTGTGACACTCGTTGGTCTGAGAAGTTTAACTCTATTAGGAAATTTAATGGAAAGTTTTCAGAAATTGTTGAAGCATTAACAATTTTACATAAAGAAGGAGAGCGTGAAACTAAGCAAAAAGCCTGACAACTTTACTGCGTACTTACTTCAAACGTTTATTGTTAGGTTAAAAGTCATGGCAAAATATTCAGCCAAACTAGAATCTGTCACCAGTATCCTACAATCAGTAAACACAAACTTGTTAGAAGTTTCGGAACATTGTAAAAAAATGTTAATGGATGACAGAGAAAATGCGGAAACCGAATTTCAAATGGTCATGAAAAGTGCTGAAAGCAACTATACTGCACTTGGAACAGACGTCGCTGGTATTCGACTACCGCGAGTTGTTGCACGGGAAATACATCGCTCGAATCGTCCAGCTGTTTCGTCGCTGAGTACTATAGAAAATCTCTCATCATTCCTTATTTGGATTCCCTAGTTCGGTTCTTGCAACGACGGTTTTCAGAAGCATACAGGGCATCTTTTGAGATTTCCTGCTTGCACCTAAAGGTAATGAAATCCCAAAGCGACCTAGATAGGAAAAGAATAATTGAAAACAACGAAAAATTTAACCGCGGTCTTTTAGATAATTTCACTGAAGAATTATGCACAGGGATTAGTATGTGGAAATGTGATACAGAAGGAGATATTGCTGAATTAAATGTGACTCACTTACTGGACAAAGAGAAATTCTTGCCCGCCTTAGCTTTAGTCTGTAAACAGCCCTTAGCTTACCAACAACCACCTGCTCTGTGGAGGAAAGATCGTTCAGGTACGAAGTCAGTCATTCTTACGAACTTATCGGCTGTTTTAGTCGTTATTTCTTATATTAGAAACATTCGTCTTTAATTTATTAATAGACAGTCTAATACCTTTCTGCTGATTCATGTATAGCTGGAAAATTTGTCTGGTGATCTTCGTAGTTGGTGATACAAATTGTAGTATCCTGCCCACTCGTCTAATATAGGGTGTCTAGGAAGCTGTCTTCTCAGATCGCTGGAGTTTATTTATCTGGGCGGGAAGGAGCGCCTGGTCTCCGGCACCAATCCGCCCGGCGGATTTGTGTCGAGGTCAGGTGAACCGGCCAGTCTGTGGATGGTTTTTAAGCGGTTTTCTGCCTCTGCGAATGGGGGCTGGTTCCCCTTATTCCGCCTTAGCTACACTATGTCGGAGGTTGCTGCACAAAAAAGTTCTCCACGTACTCGTACACCACCATTACTCTACCACGCAAACATAGGGGTTACACTCGTCTGGTGTGAGACGTTCCCTGGGGGGTCCACCGGTGGCTGAACCGCACAATAACCCTGGGTTCGGTGTGGGGCGGCGGGGGGGTGAAGTGCACTGCGGTAGTTGTCGTGGGGTTGTGGACCACTGCGGCTGCGGCGGGGACGGAGCCTCTCCATCGTTTCTAGGTCCCCGGTTAACATACAATACAATACAATACAATACAATGGAGTTTAATACAGTTAAGTTAAATTGACAATATTTAAATTCGCGTATTCACAAAGATGTGTCGCAAGCGACGGTGACATGCAAATAATCAGTGTCGTTCGGTGTATACAATTTCAATGCAAGCAAAACATAGAGTTCATAGCTGTAGCATTTGTATGACGGCTCCTCTTCCACTCCGTGCAAGGTTAGGCGACGCGGCGTTTATATGAAGGGCTTATTTCAATAGTGGTACAAGTCCATTTTTATTCATTTTGAGATACAGAGTCCTAAAGTTAAATGAGCGCTGTAAAATCTGCAGTTGAGATACCAGAAATATTGGAGCATGTGGCTTCTTGCTAGAGATGAACCTTTCTTTCTGTTTGTTTGAATCATTAATTTCAGAATCATTATAGGCAGAAAAGTGGAGGTAAGGGACTTGTACCACTATTGTAAGAAGCCCTTCATATTCGTGTAGAGGCCGCTCCTGCCACGGCGTCGTCCTAGAGAGGGGTCCGTCAGTGTACTATCGGCTGACGTCGTCTCACAGCCCTCTCAGCTCTTCTGTTCTTCTTCGTCGTGCCGGCGTTTCTCGTTACGCCAGAACGTAAATTATCAGAGTCTCCATGAAGATTACTCCCTTCGTGAATTTCACGCACAGCCCGCCTTCATATCTTTATTTTCCTAAGAAAATCTAATTTTACCGCCTAACTCTCGAGCTACAATGTTCGGCTGTTCAGCGGCACAGTCTTACAGGAGCAGCTGGTCGGCTCCAGCAGCCATCTCGTAGCGGGAGACGGCCGCTCACACGCAGGAAACCCGACAGTATCGTCCAATGCTGGTGCTCGCCGCTCGTGTGTCGCGTATTCAGAGACATCCGTCGCTGTCGGCCGCTCCTGTTGCTTACGTAGTAAGCTTTCTTTTAGGTCTTTTGCACATACATTGAACCCCCAAAGACACTGGTACCGTCTAGCTTATTCAAATACACTCCTGGAAATGGAAAAAAGAACACATTGACACCGGTGTGTCAGACCCACCATACTTGCTCCGGACACTGCGAGAGGGCTGTACAAGCAATGATCACACGCACGGCACAGCGGACACACCAGGAACCGCGGTGTTGGCCGTCGAATAGCGCTAACTGCGCAGCATTTGTGCACCGCCGCCGTCAGTGTCAGCCAGTTTGCTGTGGCATACGGAGATCCATCGCAGTCTTTAACAATGGTAGCATGCCGCGACAGCGTGGACGTGAACCGTATGTGCAGTTGACGGACTTTGAGCGAGGGCGTATAGTGGGCATGCGGGAGGCCGGGTGAACGTACCGCCGAATTGCTCCACACGTGGGGCGTGAGGTCTCCACAGTACATCGATGTTGTCGCCAGTGGTCGGCGGAAGGTGCACGTGCCCGTCGACCTGGGACCGGACCGCAGCGACCCACTGATGCACGCCAAGACCGTAGGATCCTACGCAGTACCGTAAGGTACCGCACCGCCACTTCCCAGCAAATTAGAGACACTGTTGCTCCTGGGGTATCGGCGAGGACCATTCGCAATCGTCTCCATGAAGCTGGGCTACGGTCCCGCACACCGTTAGGCCGTCTTCCGCTCACGCCCCAACATCGTGCAGCCCGCCTCCAGTGGTGTCGCGACAGGCGTGAATGGAGGGACGAATGGAGACGTGTCGTCTTCAGCGGTGAGAGTCGCTTCTGCCTTGGTGCCAATGATGGTCGTATGCGTGTTTGGCGCCGTGCAGGTGAGCGCCAGGTGGAAATGGCATGGCAAGCAGTTCCACAAGACTACATCCAGCATCTCTACGATCGTCTGCATGGGAGAATAGCAGCCTGCATTGGTGCGAAAGGTGGATATACACTGTACTAGTGCCGACATTGTGCATGCTCTGTTGCCTGTGTCTATGTGCCTGTGGTTCTGTCAGTGTGATCATGTGATGTATCTGACGCCAGGAATGTGTCAATAAAGTTTCCCCTTCCTGGGACAATGAATTCACGGTGTTCTTATTTCAATTTCCACGAGTGTACAAATATATGTAAACAGGCACAATACGCCGCTGCTGTCGGCAACGTCTATGTAAGACAAGAAGTGTCTGGCGCAGTTATTAGACGGTGACTGCTGCTACAGTAGCAGGTTATCAAGATTTAAGGGAGTTTGAACGTAGTGCTATAGTCTGCGCACGGGCACAGTATCTCCGAGATAGTGATGAAGAGGCGATTTTCCCATACGACCATTTCACGAGTGTACCGTGAATATCAGGCATCCGGTAAAACATCAAATCTTCGACATCGATGCGGCCGGAAAAAGGTGCTCTAAGAATGGGACCAACGACGACTGAAGAGAATAGTTCAACTTGACAGAAGTGCAACCCTTCTGCAGATTGCTGCAGGTTTCAGTGTTAGGCCATCAAGAAGTTTTAGCGTGCGAACCATTCAATGAAGCATCGTCGATTCTTTCGAAGCCGAAGGCCCATTCATGTACGCTTGATGACTGCACGACACAAACATTTACGCCTCGCCTGGACCTGTCAACATCGGCATTGGACTGTTGATGACTGGAAACATGTTGCCTGGTCGGACGAATCTCGTTCCAAATTGTATCGAGCGACTGGACGAGAACGGGTACGGAGGTAACCTCATGAATCCATGGACCGTGCATGTCAGCAGGGGACCGTTAAAGTTGGTGGAGGCTCTGTAATTATGCGGGGCATGTGCTGTTGGAGTGCCATTGGACACCTGATACGTCTAGATACGTCTCTGACAGGTTACGTGTAAGCGTCCTGTCTGATCATGAGCATCTGTTCGTGTCCATTGTGCGTTCCGACGGACTTGGGCAATTACAGCAGGACAATGCGATATCCGACACGTCCAGAATTGCTACAGAGCGGCTTCAGGAACACTCTTCCGAGTTTATACACTCCCGCTGGCCACCAAACCACCCAGACATGAACATTATTGAGCATTTCTGGGATGCCTTTCAATTTGTTGCTGAGAAAAGGCCTCCACGCCCTCATACTCTTACGAATTTATGGACAGACCTGCAGGATTCACGGTGTCAATTTCCTCCAGCAGTACTACAGATATTAGCTGAGTCCATGCCGCGTTATGTTTGGCACTTCTGTGTGCTCGCGGAAGCCCTACACCTGTTAAGTAGGTGTACGTGATTGTTTGGCTCTTCAGTGTATAAAGAGTCTACGCCGTAGTCTCTTCCCACAGCAGCTCGGTTCGTTCAAAATCTCCCTCCACCTGAATATTTCGGGGTTGGCAAGGAGGGGAAGGTGAGGGGAGGGCAGTGCTGGAAGAGTGATGCCCGCTCCTTTGGGGGGAGGGGGGGTGCGTTCGTATCTGGAAGAAAGCAGATGGCAGTCATATGAGTCGAGGGGTATGAAAGGGAAGCAGTGGTTGGGAAGGGAGTGAGACAGGGTTGTAGCCTATCCCCGATGTTATTCAATCTGTATATTGAGCAAGTAATAAAGGAAACAAAAGAAATGTTCGGAGTAGGTATTAAAATCCATGGAGAAGAAATAAAAACTTTGAGGTTCGCAGATGACATTGTAATTCTGTCAGAGACAGCAAAAGACTTGGAAGAGCAGTTGAACGGAATGGACAGTGTCTTGAAAGGAGGCTATAAGATTAACATCAACAAAAGCAAAACGAGCATAATGGAATGTAGTCGAATTAATTCGGGTGATGCTGAGGGAATTAGATTAGGAAATGAGACACTTAAAGTAGTAAAGGAGTTTTGCTATTTGGGGAGCAAAATAACTGATGATGGCAGAAGTAGAGAGGATATCAAATGGAGACTGGCAATGGCAAGGAAAGCGTTTCTGAAGAAGAGAAATTTGTTAACATCGAGTATTGATTTAAGTGTCAGGAAGTCGTTTCGGAAAGTATTTGTGTGGAGCATAGCCATGTATGGAAGTAAAACATGGACGATAACTAGTTTGGACAAGAAGAGAATAGAAGCTTTCGAAATGTGGTGCTGCAGAAGAATGCCGAAGATTAGGTGGGTAGATCGTATAACTAATGAGGAGGTATTGAATAGGATTGGGGAGAAGAGGAGCTTGTGGCACAACTTGACTAGAAGAAGGGATCGGTTGGTAGGACATGTTCTGAGACATCGAGAGATCAGCAATTTAGTATTGGAGGGCAGCGTGGAGGGTAAAAATCGTAGAGGGAGACCAAGAGACGAATAAGCAGAGTCAGAAGGATGTAGGCTGCTGTAGGTACTGGGGCGGCTTTGTCCGCTCATCGGATAATCCGAAATTGCGGTTTTTTTCTCTGCAAACTGCTGCCACCTCGTTACGTTACACTTACTGCACCAGCCTTCACACACCATCTGGCGGCATTCAATCTCGCGGCGTACAGTTGTCACAATGTTCAGATCACCAGTGTATTTACAACGTCATTGCTTTATCATCACTCATTATGAACAGAAAATTCAATTCTACTAACTACAGCTATCTACAATCTATCTGTTTCGAATTCAGTACTGAAGATGGGAGGGCCGGGTGATTTTTGTGTCGGAATAGTAAAACAACATTTCTTGTCATCGCCTCCAACGGTATTAGTGGAACTTCCTGTCGTCTTAAAAGCATATGGCAGATGTACGTATAAAAGGAACGAAAAAAATTGTGTGCCAGTGTCTGATGGCAGCAGGCCTCTCTCACAGCAAACCCGGAATATGGCTGTGATCCGGACGAGAAACGTCATTCTTCCTGTGGTTTAATCACCCCGCGGAAAGACTTCCGCTACGTTTATCGCTATACTTAGCCTGCGCTGCCTGCGATCTGCTCTTCAAGTGTTTCCATCACAGTCTGGACAGCTGGAACAATGCATCCAGGGGACGTAGCTGCAAGGTTGCTGCTTTTTCTGGCAGCAAATGGGACCGCGGTCCTCGATTGTTTCTGCAACCACGTTAACGGCGGATACCAAAGCAACGGCCTGAACGGACTGAACTTCGCTGAAATAACGATATGGCTGAACTACTGCCGCTATCCGAGTGAGTACCTCTCGTACAATATGGATTCACACGACTCTTATCCAGCATGCAATTAAGTACTACTGACTGGCAGCTTGCCTTGAACGCGCTATTACGAAGTAGCATAAAGCCTTTTCAGCATGAGGATGGAGGGCTATATTATGTGGAAACTGCACTTCACTTTCCACTATTTAGGTCAACGAATTTTGTCCCACCTTTTGTGAGTGAGGACATATCATGTAGTACGATTTGGAGAGGATGTAAATGAGCTCAAACCGTTTTCCATATTTGTGAGAACAGGTGGAAATCACACATTTGCCAGATGTCATAGATAGTTTTTACGCTACCAAGAATGTTTTTGGGGAGATCTTGATGTACCTTGTCATAATCGTTCCTTTATGTATTGTCTTTAATTACATGTTTTACATAATTATGGAGATTCAGATATTACAATATATGGCAATACAGAGTGAAAATATTGATGAGCAAGTATGTAATACGTCAGTACGAATTACAGAATGTGTGTAAGAAATTTATAAATTCCGATCGTTGCGCAATTGCACTGCACCGCTGCATGTGCTGTGATACGTAAGCGGGAAGTTCCGTGTCTTAAGAGAAAATGGCGAAGGGTATTCTGCCTGTTAGGAGTTAACAGTCGGCGATCTGCCGTTACAGTGCAGAGAAGATATATTTTTAATTATATCGATGGTTTGCAGCTGTGACTTTATTCAGTGCACAGGAAGTATGAATATAAACACCTTCAGTCAGAATTTTTTCGTTTTTGCTAAATTAAACTATGCATTTCCGACTCTCTGGGTCCATCGTAAGCTGTAGTGGCGGACTAAGGCCGTCGGAGGCCCGTGGTGGAGTAACTATAGTAAGCCACCCGTCAGCTTAGAAATTAATCTACTTGTAGTGCTCATTTTCTAAAACGTGAATGATGTAGATCTAACGGCTGATGAAAAATTAAATATTTGTAATGTGTGTACTCGTGTGTGCATGTGTTTGTTTCTTTTGGAGTTTACGGGTGCTCAACGGATAGGGCATCAACGTCCTTACACACATTAAAAGAAGGATAAAATTACGAAAATTGTTAATGTATGTACTGAATCTCTCGTAACTGTAGTACGCATATGTGAAGGTATAAGTAAGAAACTCAAAATACGAATAAGCAGTTAGCACAGCAATCATGAGGCAGAATGCAAAGAAATAATAAAGAGTATAATAAGAAAATTATCTCTTATTTTATAGCCTGGAAACAAAACTTATACAGTAAGAATATCGCTTAGTTTCGTAACTTGAGTACTAGATAGTAGTTAAAAAAGACTTAGTTAACTCCGTGTTTAGGCTTTGAAGACCACTCTTCAGCCGACCGACCGCCATGTCTTCCTCAGTGATTCATCATTGGATTCAGACCTCGCACCGGTTAGCTCCTCAATTCGCAGCACTAGGTTGTCTGCGCCCCGGTGTAGTTCTGTCAAAGAAAAATACCCAGCAGTACCGGTAATCCAACCCGGGCACCTGTATGGGGGGGGTCTGTCGCATTAACAGCTTGGCAGTGGCGGCGGTCGAAATTTGTGGTCTTATTGACATCACTGTACGACATGGTTTGTGCCTTTATTTTAATGAAATTCTCAGTAACGTCGTTGAAATCTGTTTCTTTCAATATTGGCAATATTGATAACATGGAGAGATTTCTTAGTCGGTTTTGATTCGCTGAAGAGCAAAGATAATTTTTTATTAGTTTCAGTTCAGAAAACATTTTCTCGCATCTTGTGACTGAGTCACAAATGGTCATGAGGTATTGGATTATAACTGACGTACAAGCTAACGACTCACTGAAGTCCAATTTATTTATCTACTGAAGGATTCCTTTGGCTGCCAACGTAGCAACAACGTCCACACTCAATCTGTTGCACATAATAGCTAAGCTACATTTTTATTTCTTGCAGAATCTACTCGCTATCAAACTCATTGTGAATTTGTTCCAGAGTTTCTAGTGCTACAGCATGAGTGTCATGGGAAACTTCAAGCATTGATTTTGTTTCTACAATTTGGATTGGTGTGTTCCTTTACGACTGTGTATCGCTGTGACAACTCTTGTATAAATAGGTCTTCCTGCTTTCTTTTGGTTAGATGTTACATTATCCATTGGTTGGCTATGCCATTAATCCCAAAAAGCGTCAGCTTATCTAGAAGAATACTGTGAATTGCACAGTCAAACGCCTTTGATATGCGACAGAAAATACTAGCTGGTGCTATTTTACTATTTTTTGCTTATAATATCTGGTGAGTTAATGTGTAAAACTCATCTCAATAGAGTAACCTTCTGAAAACCAAACTCTGATTTGATAAGAATACTATTGTTGCTAAGGTGAGATAATATTTTAGCATACATTGCTTCTCAAAAATTTTGGAAAATAATGTCAGCAGTGGAATGGGTCGGTAGTGATTGACATCTGTAAATCATCCTCCTTAAAGAGGGGTTTAATAGTGGCGTATTTCAATCCCTCTGGAAAAATGTCTTTAGTCACTGATACAGTACATATTTTAGATAAGACTGGGCTTGTTGTATGGGAACAGATTTTTAGTACTCTATTGGAAACACCACCCTAACCAGATGAGCTTTTATTTTTGGTAGAATGTATGATTTTCTTAATTAAAGTAGGAGAAGTTGGTGATACATTCATGTGATTGAATTTTATGAAAGCTAAATTTCAACATAATGATGTGATTTTGCTCTTGAACTGTTTGTCCCTGTGCTCTCTAATATATTTAAGAAATGATGCTTAAATGCATTTTTTACCTGTGACTCATCATTTACAGCACTCCCATTCAGTTCAACAGCGATATTGTCTTGTTTTATGGCTGGCTGTCCTGTTTCTCGTTTCACTACATGCCATATAGCCTCAAGCCTGTCGTCGGAAATACTGAGTTCTAAAATTATTTGCATCTTCTTCGTTTTTTAATAATGTTTCTTAGAAATTTTGAGTAGTTTTTGTAGTGTGTGAGTACTGCAGGATCCCTATTAATTTTTGCCAAAGGATACCTTTTTCTTTTCCTTTCACAAGTTATTTTCTTACTTTAAGCATCATCAAAGAAAACATTGTCAGTTGGGGTCCTACTGTCTTTATACAGCCGTTGCTGGAAAGTTAACTACTGATACCAAAGTGTAGAACACAAATGAGGGTTTCACATCATTTTCTTATCAGATTCCTTTAGAAAATCTACATGCTTGCAGCTGTTTGACAGAACAGTAAGGCATACAGATTCCTCATAAATAATTCAGAATTTCCAGTTCGGATCTATAAACAGTAACAATTCATCATTAATTCACAAGAAAACGCTTCTATGTGCTGATCACTACCATATCTACTTGTCTCAGTGTTTTTGAACTTGTGGGAATAGGAGGTGTTAGATACATTGAAACACACACATTAGTTCTGCATGAGTAAGCTGTAATAGTGTAATATTCTATACGTAACTTACCCAACCTTGTGGTTATGTGGTTCTCAGACGGAACAGGATGTCTGTTAGAAAAATTTAGAGACTCTGAAAAGATAGACAAGAAGCTCTTCTGCCTCGTTACTCAGTCCTCTAATATTTTGGTGAAATGTACTAACCTTACTTTTCTATGGATTATTTACCATCTTTTGGGGCTCTTGTGTTTTTTTTATTCACAGCTTTAAAAAAATAGGGTGATTGAATCCTGATTCCAACTTAAAAAAGGTGTTCCTCTGACCCTACTAACCACACCGATCTTCCTGTGTGTGATGGTGGCCCCCTATATATTATCTGCAGGAAACTCAGCAACCTATCTTTCCCTCTCCAGTTCAGTTTAGGACATGTCTAGTACATTCCCGTCTCCCAATTGTAGCAATCTCATATGAGATTTCTCTCCAGTCAGCAGCAGCCTGCTCAAGTCAGTGTTCCCACAGCCCACATCAGTGTTTATCCAGGGCTGGTCATGGTGCTGCAGGATCTCCACAAAACCAACATTTGATTGTGTAGTTGCTACTCCTATTTCGTCCAGGTTACCTGTAATGCTGTAATTACTGTTAGTAGTTAGGATGTTCCCTGCTCCACCAAACATAATAAGCTGATCCTCTTTGCCAAATCCTTTGCAAAACGTCTGCTGTCACCTAGCATGTGGATTCACAATACTTGCGACCTGGTACTCTGCCCGTAATTCGTCGTGTACCATCTGGCACACACCCGTCAGACGCCTACTATCTAGCAGCAGGACTTTTTGCTTCCTGCTCCCTTTCGGTACTGTCATGCATAGAGTTTCTTGCTAGAAGTCTGCTGTACCCCAGTGTGACATACAGCTGGATGAGGCTTTTTCCCTCCTACTTCATGTAACAAGTTAAGTTTATTCAATACTTTTAGCTCAAACGTAGATGAAGCTGAAGAGCTGTTCTCCTTTCCCCCATTTCTTGTTACCTTTACCCAGTTCCCAAGATCTTTATACCTCATCAGCCTATCTAGTTCAAATTTTGCTTGCTCTAATTCAGCCTGAAGAGAACAAATCTTTGCCTCTTGCCCAGCGATTCTCTTGTCCCTTTCGCAAAGCCTACACTTCCAAGAGAGAGCTTCGTTGTGTTCAGTTCCCCACCACAATCACCTCAGTGAAATTCCAACCCACACTGTACACGTACCATTCCCTCTCTGACTATCCTACTGTACCATCCACACTTACCACGCATTGCAACACAGATTACACGCTCATGACTAGAATTAAATCACGTAACACACTTTACGCAATACCAATTTTCGTTACTTATGAGCAGCAAAAATTAGACCTACAGGTTAGCGCTTCAGGTGTATGATGTAACGCAAGAAGAACTTTACACTCACTAAACTGCAGTATCCTTTAAAATATCTTAACCACAACAGAAAGTAACTTTATCGTACGCCAACAAACTGCACGTAAAAAAGCGACTAGTGCAAAAGATTATAAATCAAACAAATTAAGATTTACGCTATTTTATGAAAACATGAACTTAACAGTGAAAGGACACGCTCAAATTCAATTGTTGGAAAGAAAAACAGAACAACTGCGCGGATTTTTTAAGTGATTTTTTCCAAAACGTAAAAAGCAAAAGCAAAACCTTGGACGTCTCGCCTGGCGCAGGGCTGGCAGGACATTCGGAGTGGGAGGGAACCCTAGTAGAAACCCTGAGCTCAGTTACTGACTCTCTCAGGCAAAATTACACAATGACAGCGATGCTATTGACGATTTCATTTATTGTCACAGCTAAGCAAGGATAAATAGAGTATATGACGCCAGAATGCACCCTGCAAGTTTCAACAGATAACAAAATACAGATCAGAGACAGGGAATTTCAAAGAACGCATGGTCTGCTTAACATTATTTTCCTAAGACCCTCAAAAATGATAAATTATTCACCGATAGATCTGGAAATGTATAGTGGAAAATTACATTTGCAGATGTACATAAAAAGCTGCTGGGAGACTAAAAAACCCTCACTGCTGCTATGTTGTGCATCTAATATAGGATTTATGATGGGTTCGTATTTAAGCCTGCTTTGAGTTTGACATTCAGCATAAAAGAGTGAACAACCGATTCCCCCAGTGTATACATTATGATGATCGCAGTGAGCTAATAGACCAGGTATAACTGATTATGACATCAGCTGTCGCTGGTAATACAGCTCATTCGAATGAAGTTGCTTCAATAATTTTCCTACCTTAGAGAGGGAGATATCATCGAATGAGTGTGGTGTCAGTAGTTCGATAACTACACAAACCAACATTAAAAACCTACCCCCATAGACAAGCTATAATTAAAGGTTTGGATGACTTATGGGGTAGAGGATGTTATAGATATGACGGAATACTCATGTGTGGATGGTGAAAGATACGTACTCTAAATTCGCCTGGGCGATCCTGGTATAAATAAAAGTAGTGGAGATGTTGCACAAGTATTTGAACGATAGCTGCAGATAGGAATGAATCACTGCTTCAAACATATCACAGTGGAGAGTTTAAATGGATATTTCAAAACTGTGATGAAGCGGTGTGGAATACTCCACTATCCACCATTCATCCATCTGAAGGTAAGTATCGTTGAACTCCTGAACTGAGCACTGAAAGCTCAAATGTGGAACAGTCTGCGTCCTCACCTAGGAGACTGGCATATTAACTTTTCCCCAGGGCACTGATGATCATGATGTTGACCACCCCTCACTTCAAATCATCATCAACATCCGCATCCAGTGTCGTGAATAGTAAACTTAGATATTTTATAGTCCCTAGTGGTAACAGATTTTTTCATACACTGACTTTAAAACAATATGAGATTGAGAAGCTTACGTCGACGAATCCGCATCGTTTTAGAAAGCATGCGATACATGCCCTTTTCTCACATTGTATACTGTGAGCTATGGATGAAGGACAACAGGCAGATTCCATATTTCTAGATTTCCAGAAAGCATTTGACACAGTACCCCATTGCATGCTGTTAATGAAGGTACGAACATATGGAATAAGTTCGCAGACATGAGAGTGATCCGAAAACTTCTTAAATAAGAGAATCCAGTATGTTGTCCTCGACGGCAAGTGTTCGTCAGATACAAGGGCGTCATCAGAAGTGCCCCAGGTAAGTGTGATAGGACTGCTGTTGTTCCCTATACACATAAATGATTTGGTATACAGGGTGGGCAACAATCCGCAGTTGTTTGCTGATGATGGTGTGATAGTATGGTAAAGTGTCGAAGTTGAGTGACTGTAGGGAGGTACAAGATGACTTACACAAAATTTCTAGTTGGTGTCATAAATGGAAGCTCGCTCTAAATGTGGAAAAATGTCAGTGAATGCGGATGAATAGGAAAAACAAACCTGTAATGTTCGGTTACAGTATTTCTAGCTTCTTCATTGACACAGTCAATACGTTAAAACATGTGGATGTAAGGTTACTGAATGACATGAAATGGAACGAGCATGTGAGAACTGTGGTAGGGAAGGCGAATAGTCAGCTTCAGTTTATTGGGAGAATTTTAGGAAAGAGTGGTTCATCTATAAAAGAGGCCGCAAATAGGACACTGTTCTTGAGTACTGCTCGAATGTTTTGGATCCGTACCAGGTCAGTCTGAAGGAGGACATTGAAGTAATTTAGAGGCAGGCTGCCGGATTTGTTATCGGTAGGTTTGAACAACACGGAGGTGTTAGGAGATACTTCCAGAACTCAAATGGAAATCCCTGGAGGGAGGACTACCCCCTTCATTATCATAAGTTGAAACTTTGCGTCATCGGTATATGCGCTTGGTGTGATGTCCATATCATCCTGAGGCAGATTTTCAACAGGTATCTGGAGTGGTGTCTAAGTAAAACTTAGTGAGTATAGGAGATGGAGCATAATTCTTGGCGTCATTTATTTGGTGAATGCAATGTATTTTTCTAGACTCTTAGGTCGGAACCTGTCATAATAATTCCTCATACAGAATTCAGCCAACTGCTCAAGAAAAAAGTGAGCATCCAATCCGCTCTAATTGTCAAAAAGGCGTGTTTGTGACAGAGTAATTTATATTTAAAGTTGCATGAACTGTGAGTGGCACCACGGATCTTTCTCATTTGACAGCAGTATTCCTTGAGAGGACTTTACGCCTTTATTTTTAACAGCAGCCCACAAATATACGACAGTCATCTACACCATCGTACTAAACATTACTCTCCTTCGACTTAGTCATGAGAGTGCTGCTGCTGTAAAGCTTATCGACCTCCCAAGAAAGTTTTTCGACCTCAGCGAGCAGACAAATCACAGAATTGTCCCTGACAAATGATTTGTGGTGGTTAAGACCTGGTACACTAGAGCATTTTATGTGAAGGTGCTGTGTAAGCCTTCAGTGTCGCCTTCGCAGCAAGTCACAGGAGTGAGGAGGCACTTAATTCAGCATACACTGCCAAGGGACATCGATTATGATGATGGGCCCTCTTAAACATTAGAAATTTATTTTCCTCACTTAGTTCAGCATACGTTACAAAGGGACATCGCTCCTGATGGCGGATATTCTTAAACACTAAGAACTTATTTTGCTCAGTGAGCATTTCAAAACAATCCAGTTTCTTGGTAGAACAATCTACAAGATACTATGCTAATGACTCGCTTGTGGAAAACACGTTCAAACACTAAGGCAATAATACATTCTACCATTATGATTATTCAGTTAGGAGGAAAGTAGGCAGTACATGTCTTTGATACATATGTAGTGATGCCTATGACCCTCAGGGAACATCAGCAGTCTACACTAACCTATAAAATCGCAGAAATGAAGTGTCCATGGACTTTATGTTTATCCCGTATTTTCTGCTCGTCTGACTGCATTTTTCTTTCTACTGGCCATAACCATACACATGAGCCAATTTTCCGAGTCTCAAATTTAGGTATGTCGTGGATCTTAACAAAGAACTCAACTACGTCAAAGACATAAAATATAGAAACATCAGTATCTCTACCGTATTGAGATGTACACTGTAGATTTGTCTTATAATTTCTCTTCCAAGCCAGGAAAACAAAACCTATCATTTTAATTTTTGACATTAATATATGCATGCTTGATTGCTATATCCTTCAGAAGTTTGATGTAGCTGGACCCTCCAATTATGGAAACAAGTACATGTGAGTGTATATCGAAGTGAAATAGTCATATGTTTGTTTTACTTGACCCTTTAATTTCCATCTCGGAAAACTTGGCCTCTAGAACACTCGAGATGAATTCATGAAACGACTTAGTGGCTGAGGTGCTCCACTCTACCATGCCATTTTCCGCTCAAATATACACAATGTTTCTCTCTTCAACGCCACAGTCCTGTTTCAGGGTTGCTGTGAGCTCACAGTATAGAACTGCACCTAAGTTCCGTTTCCTGAACAGAGAGGCACGCTTTCAGAAAGCTAATTGGATCTCTTCATCCTCCACTTGAGTTCTTTATGTGAGTAAAAACTAGATGCTCTCCTCAAATGCATCTTCAATCCCTTTGAGTCAGCAAAGCGATGCCACAGTTAAATTACAGTGTCCACCACTAATAGGAGGTATTCAGCATGGTGCATCATCCTTGCAAGTCACTGGCAGTTAGTTGGAACCTCCTCACATGATGCATCAGGCCAGAAGCATCATCCAGGTTGCAGAGATGGCTGCCATATTGGGGGGATGAGATGTGTCGGTGACTTCCAGCCCTGATTCAGTTGGTAGTGGCATCCTAACGACTGGATGGGTGGAAGACTGTCAGCCATTTGCAGCCCACAGCTGGAAGAGTGAAGACGCAGGTGTGGCAGTGGAGATGGAGATGGCGGTGGTGGAGATAATGGGGCGGAGACAGTTATGGTGGCTGCCTGTGCACCACCGAGACTCATCCTGATACAGGCGAAGCATGCCTGACAGGACTGCGGTTTGATGATATCTTCACCAGTCCAAGCACCAGGGCCATATCATAATGTGGTGGTGGTCTGGTGGAGTGGCCCCTAGACGCATTCAGCTCGCTGACTTACAGAAAGAATAACGAAAAAATAAGTCTAGTGTTACAGACATTAATTAACCTCTTCAGCTTCAAAGAAAGAACACTGATTATGTGCACTGCTACAAAAAATAGCGTTGAAGAAGCTTGTTTGCTTCAAAGAAAGAACACTGATTATACACTACTGACCATTAAAATTGCTCCACCAAGAAGAAATGCAGATGATAAACGGGTATTCATTGGACAAATATATTATACTAGAACTGACATGTGATTACATTTTCACGCAATTTGGGTGCATAGATGCTGAGAAATCAGTACCCAGAACAACCACCTCTGGGCGTAATAACGGCCTTGAGACGCCTGAGCATTGTGTCAGACAGAGCTCGAATGTCGTGTACAGGTACAGCTGCCCATGCAGCTTCAACACGATACCACAGTTCATCAAGAGTAGTAATCGGAGTATTGTGACGAGCCAGTTGCGCAGCCATCATTGACCAGACGTTTTCAATTGGTGAGAGATCTGGAGAATGTGCTGGCCAGGGCAGCGGTCGAACATTTTCTGTATCCAGAAAGGCCCGTACAGGACCTGCAACATGCGGTCGTGCATTATCCTGCTGAAATGTGGGGTTTCGCAGGGATCGAATGAAGGGTAGAGCCACGGGTCGTAACACATCTGAAATGTAACGTCCACTGTTCAACGTGCCGTCAATGCGAACAAGAGGGGACCGAGACGTGTAGCCAATGGCACCCCATACCATCACGCCGGGTGATACGCCAGTATGGCGATGACGAATGCACGCTTTCAATGTGCGTTCACGGCGATGTTGCGAAACACGGAAGCGACCATAATGATGCTATAAACAGAGCCTGGATTTATCCGAAATAATGACGTTTTGCCATTCGTGCACCCAGGTTCGTCGTCGAGTACACCATCGCAGGCGCTCCTGTCTGTGATGCAGCGTCAATAGTAACCGCAGCCATGGTCTCCGAGCTGATAGTCCATGCTGCTGCAAATGTCGTCGAACTGTTAGTGTAGATGGTTGTTATCTTGCAAACGTCCCCATCTGTTGACTCAGGGATCGAGATGTGGGTGGACGATCCGTTACAGCCATGCGCATAAGATGCCTGTCATCTCGGCTGCTAGTGGTACGAGGCCGTTGGGATCCTGCACGGCATTCGGTATTACCCTTCTGAATCCACCAATTCCATATTCTGCTAACAGTCATTCGATCTCGACCAACGCGAGCAGCAATGTCGCGATACGATAAACCGCAATCGCGATAGGCTACAGTCTGACCTTTATCAAAGTCGGAAACATGATGGTACGCATTTCTGCTCCTTACACGAAGCATCACAACAACGTTTCAACAGGCAACGCCGGTCAACTGCTGTTTATGTATGAGAGATCAGTTGGAAACTTTCCTCATGTCAGCACTTTGTAGGTGTCGCCACCGGCGCCAACCTTGTGTGAATGCTCTGAAAACCTAATCATTTGTATATGACAGCATCTTCTCGCTGTCGGTTAAATTTCGCGTCTGTAGCACGTCATCTTAGTGGTGCAGCAATTTTAATGGCCAGCAGTGTATGTACTAATATAAAAATAAAGAATAAGGAGGATGAATATATAAATTATCGATATCACTCTGCCCCTAGGTCGTCAGGGATGACTTCCACCAGCTCCAGCATCCCTGACCCTACGTTGTGACGTTCACATAGTTGCAGTTCTCGCTCCATATCTTCCACCCACTCTGGCATCTCCATGTCGTGGTCAGCATGGAGCCAGAGGTCCAGCTTCCCACAATCACCTACAACAACATTTAAAAAGAGGTATACACAAAAATTACAGCACTACAAAAAATTGAAACCTGAATGTGCGCTTACATGAATGTTGTAACAGTTGAGTTGACGCTGGAAGCTTCTCCAGCTATTCTAGGGGTTTTGTACAACCCCACCCCCAGACTCATTAGCATCCTGCTGCCACATTTCAGCCTCCTGCTGCTGATCGAGACTGGCCAGCATTTCATGAACAAATGCTGTAACAACAACACAAAGAGTTGTTGTATATTATTGGCACATGTCAAAGCACTCAGTACTACTAAATGTGAACGTACACAGCTGCTAATATATGTGAAAATTTTTCAACGTGAATATTTACCTACATGAGAGATGTGATGGTTGAACTGCTGCTAGAGGATGCTCCAAGTATTCTGGGGATTGTGTGGCACCATCTCCAGACTCACTGGCTTACTACCTTTTATCCTTTAGCTGCCAACTGAGTCCAGCCAACACCTGATGTATATATGCTACAGCAGCAACAAAAACAATAAGAACTGTAGTGTGCTACTAACAAACATGTTCAGTACTGCAAAATTTGAACGTACGGACTAAAGTACATTTAAGTACATAAAAAACTTCGTAGTATGTCAATTCCTCCAAGAACTCAGACTGTCTTGGGCATTTGCCGATGCCACTGGCACTGATGGTATTTGCTGTTGCTGAGCGCTTCCTCGTGGATCAGCGAGACTGAGCATAAACAAACAAATATGACTGCAGACTAGTGTAGAATGAGGATGATGATGCAGGGATTGGGGTTTATGCTGATTAAAGTTCTGTCCACTACTTTCATGGAAACCAATAGGAATGCGGTATCCTGGGGAAAACTTTGGTCTGCAGGTTCCTACGCGTCTGGGATGGGGTGGTCTGCAGACAGGTATTATGTTGTTGTTAACAAGGGAAGAGCGTCCTTCAGCCTTTCTGGTCATTCTGGGAAATATGCTTAATGGTTTGCAGATGGGAAGACAGGATGAATATCCTGGTATTTCCCCAGTGACATTTAAGCACTCCAGTTCTCCGAGAAGAATAGGGTGCTGGACAACTTGAGCAATCTCTTGACCCAGCCTCATTCTACAGGAGGGTTTTCTAGGGGACACAGCTGGCTAATATTCCATATCGCTGCATAGTACATTTTTATAAGGAAGAGATGCATCGCAGCATGAATAAATTCGATAAGATCCGCCGCCGAAGACGACACTTGCTGAGTGCTCTTGCGTTTCGGAAGAGATGTTGTGCCCAGCAGGTTCTGCCGAATTTTACTAAGGCCACGCTTCATATCCATTCTGCAGCAGCCAGGAGAAGTAAGAGGCGGGTCAGCCTTGCTTCGATGTGTGAGAAAGTTCACTTTACCCGCCGGAGCATTGAGTACAACTTTCACGAACTATTTAGACTATATTCGCAATTGGCTGATCATTTTAATATGTGGACCTGGGTCTGGATTGACGGTGTTACCCTGGTGGCAACCGATTCCGCCGTTAGGAAAGCCATCACTGGAGGCCCCATGCAAGACGGTAATCAATCTGACTGACATGGCGCTGACTGACAATGCAGTTTGGAGAAGGGACTTAACTTTGCTACCAACCCTAAGTTCACAACAGGAATGGACGTCGTCAGCGCAGTTGAACAAATTGGGGCGCTACTACTGCGTCAAGCAGCTGAAAATGTACGGCATGAAACCTGTCATGCTCTGACGAGAACCAAGGCTATTAAATTGAACATGAGCAGAGAGAGGGAGGCTATTCATGACCTCAGAGAGTGCCCTGAGGTTGTTGTTTTACCTGCTAACAAAGGCAACAGTATTGTTGTTCTTTCCCACAGGGATTACACTGAAAAGATGCAGAGCCTGCTACATGACGACTCCCACAGGGAGGTCAACGCTGGCCCTTCAAAGAAGGTGGAGAACAAGACTAGGCCTCTTTTCAAGGACACGGATTTATCAGAGGGGTCACCATGAATTTGTTACCTCAAGGACCTATACCACCAAGACTTCATGGCCTCCGTAAGGTTCACAAAGATTGGGTGCCGTAGCGTCCCATAGTCTGTAACATTAGGGCACCTACTAATTTGCCGGCAAAGTACCTGAGGAAAGTACTAAGCCCTTGTGTGGATAAATGCACTCATCAAATCTGTAATTCTGTGGATTTTGTAAAGTGCCTCTACAAGTTCACACTTAAAGATTCGTCAGATTCCTGGTGAGCTTCGAGGTCGTTTCGTTATTCACCAGGATACCTCTACGAGAATCACCAGAGCTTATGTCCGCCCAGATAGCTGAGTGGTCAGTGACGGATTGCAGTCCTACAGGCATGGGTTAAAAAAATGGTTCAAATGACTCTGAGCACTATGGGACTTAACATATGAGGTCATCGGTCCCCTAGACTTAGAACTACTTAAACCTAACTAACCTAAGGACATCACACACATTCGTGCCCGAGGCAGGATTCGAACCTGCGACAGCAGCGGTCGCTCGGTTCCAGACTGTAGCGCCTAGAACCGCTCGGCCACCTCGGCCGGCGCCCCGGGTTCGATTCCCGGCTGAGTCGGGGATTTTCTCCGCTCAGGGACTGGATGTTGTGTTGTCTTCATCATCATTTCATCCCCATCCGGCGCGCAGGTCGCCCAATGTGGCGTCGAATGTAATAAGACCTGCACCGACTAGGCAGGACCTGCCCCGTAAGAGGCCTCCCAGCCAATGACGCCAAACGCTCATTGCGATACCAGAGAAACACGCATACGACCATCATTGGCACCAAGGCAGAAGCGACTTTCATCACTGAAGACGACACGTCTCCATTCGTCCCTCCATTCACGCCTGTCGCGACACCACTGGAGGCGGGCTGCACGATGTTGGGGCGTGAGCGGAAGACGGCCTAACGGTGTGCGGGAGCGTAGCCCAGCTTCATGGAGACGGTTGCGAATGGTCCTTGCCGATACCCCAGGAGCAACAGTGTCCCTAATTTGCTGGGAAGTGGCGGTGCGGTCCCCTACGGCACTGCGTAGGATCCTACGGTCTTGGCGTGCATTCGTGCGTCGCTGCGGTCCGGTCCCAGGTCGACGGGCACGTGCACCTTCCGCCGACCACTGGCGACAACATCGATGTACTGTGGAGACCTCACGCCCCACGTGTTGAGCAATTCGGCGGTACGTCCACCCGGCCTCGCTCAAAGTCCATCAACTGCACATATGGTTCACGTCCACGCTGTCGCGGCATGCTACCAGTGTTAAAGACTGCGATGGAGCTCCGTACGTATGCCACGGCAAACTGGCTGACACTGACGGCGGCGGTGCACAAATGCTGCCCAGCTAGAGCCATTCGACGGCCAACACCGCGGTTCCTGGTTAGTCCGCTGTGCCGTGCGTGTGATCATTGCTTGTACAGCCCTCTCGCAGTGTCCGGGGCAAGTATGGTGGGTCTGACACACCGGTGTCAATGTGTTCTTTTTTCCATTTCCAGGAGTGTATATTGGACAGACACTGCGCACCATCCAAGGTCCTTGCCGAGAACACCAGAGGCACGTTTGACTGATGTATCCCAACAAGTCGGTGATCGCAGAGCACTGTTTGTCCAAGAATCACGTGATGGAATACGAACGTACCAGGATATTGAGCCGTATGCGGCTCGCGTTGATGCCGTTCCTAGCTTGGAATCTTGTAATAGCTGTAGGGGCGTCTCGTTTTCTTACTGTGTTCACTGGCGCCACTACTTTTTCTCTCCTTATCTGTCCGTGAGTGGCAGCAGCAGCGCTTATCGATAGCGCATACTGTGGTACCATCTTTGAAGCGGCCTCTAGTATTTCCGGGTCGTCGTGTGTCGAGGCTAGTGGCGTTGCCACAGAGCAGCAGTGATGTCAGGACAGCCAGTACACCCCCGACCGCTGGCGACGCACATGCACTGTCTGACGGAAGGATGTGGTCACGAGAGTGCATGGCCACGTCAAGGACCGGATTCAGCGAGTTTTAGTTGAACGGATGGTGATGTTCGAGGAGTGTAACTTTCACCTGTGTGTGTGTGTGTGTGTGTGTGTGTGTGTGTGTGTGTGTGTGTGTGTGCCTGTAGAAGTGCCCACATGACAATAAGATGTCAGCCGACGATTTATACTGGGATCTTTTCCATGCTTGACTTGAATGGGGACGACCGCTGGTTGTTCGTTCGGTCGGTCGTCTCAGCGGACGACGTACATTTGGTTCTCCGATCGCTTCTGCTTCTCTGTGTTTGTACCGACTTACAATTCGACTGTGTTGTTTCACAGTGACTGGTTTTATTGTGGCATTGTCTTCGCGGATTCGTGTGTATCTTGTGTGGTTTTTAATGTCCATTTGTTTAAATGCTGCCTGCGTTCTGGTGTCGGTAGTTCTGCTTTGGACGGAGCAGCGAGGAGCTCCGCAGCGTGAGGGCAGGCCTCAGCAAACAAAACAATCTGGCAACCATGGTGGGCACAGAAGGTACGACGACACTATAACAGACTCCGTCGCCAGAGTCTCCGCGACCGCCGACGCATGGCCGCGGGCGCGGAGCACGGAGGGGGTAGCTTGCATTGGTATGGGATATTAGGCGACCGCCGCAGGAACTCAGTTCGTCAGGGCACCTGACGATCTCGGCATGTCTGACCGCAGTGTCTCTTGGACACTATGAACTGGCACATCGCTCGCGGGCTGTTCGATCAACAAATACGCTATGAGAAACTGAAGAATCAGGTATTTTTTAGATATTCCGGAAAGACCAACATCGTGAACAACAGAAAAAGACATCTGAAAACGTTTCGCCTTACAGGTGGAAACACAGTAAGTGCTTCATACCTTGTTGTTGTTTCTGGCGGCCAGCGGCATTTAAGAGTGGACGTGCCCTTCCAGGAAATACTTCGTCTGTTGTTGGTGAAACGTCCTGTTATCTAAACGCTCTGTCCTTCCAAGAAGAATGGGACGTTGGATAAACTGGAGAACGTTTATGAATCACTCTCAAAAAACCTGCTTGTGTCAAGACAGGAAGTGCTGCCACTGTAAGGCTGCCGACAGACGGAATTTTTTGACATGTAATGATTTGCAGGTGGTCTCTGTGTGAATACACATTTCTAAAAACCAGAGACTGCCTGGGAATTTGTTCTGTGACATACACTTGATGGCCTATGTGAGAAGGCAGGAAGCACGTCCAGAATGATATTTTCACTCTGCAGTTGAGTGTGCGCTGATATGAAATTTCCGCCGGCCGATGTGGCCGGGCGGTTCTAGGCGCTACAGTCTGGAACCGCGCGTCCGCTACCGTCGCAGGTTCGAATCCTGCCTCGGGCATGGATGTGTGTGATGTTCTTCGGTTAGTTAGGTTTAAGTACTTCTAAGTTCTAGGGGACTGATGACCTCAGAAGTTAATTCCCATAGTGCTCAGAGCCATTTGAACCATATGAAATTTCCTGGCAGATTAAAACTGTGTACCGGACCAAGACTCGAACTCGGAACCTTTGCCTTCCGAGGGCAAGTGGTCTACCATCTGAGGTAACCAAGCACGACTCATGCCCCCTCCTCACAGCTTTACTTCCGCCAGTACCTCGTCTCCTACTTTGCAAACTTCACAGAAGCTCTCCTACGAAACATCCCCCAGGCTATGACTAAGCCATGTCTTCGCAATATCCTTTCTTCCAGGAGTGCTAGTTCTGCAAGGTTCACAGAAGAGGTTCTGTGAAGTCTGGAAGGTAAGAGACGAGGTACTGGCAGAATTGAAGCTGTGAGGACGGGGAGTGAGTCATGCTTGGGTAGCTCGAATTGCAGAGCACTTGTTCGCGAAAGGCAAAGGTCCCGAGTTCGGGTCTCGGTCCGACGCACAGTTTTGATCTACCAGGTAGTTTCAGGAAGCGCTTCGTTCGTAACGTTTTAGAAGCATCGTTTTTTCCGCAGTTCAGGCACTCAGGGTACTGATGATCCACTGATATCGCAGAGCTGCCAGTCAACATCATAAGAAGCCGCCGCTAGCAAAAAGTTCCCTGGGATATTACGAGCTCTGCAAACAAAGATGGCCGCGTTGTCCTTCACGAGCCTCTGCCGCCTGCCTGTCTGAGTAAGGCTTTAGTCATTAGCGAACAGGCTGTTCGGAGGGGCACATATGCAGTCCTGGTACTGTGGTAGTTCAAGGTGTGGCTGCTTGAGGCGCTGCACTTAGTCAGTTGCTGTCTTCTGGCTCGGGTACATGGACGTAGGTTTCTGGACGCTGCGCTGAATGGACATGCTGTGGCATGAGGCTGGGGACATGCCAGCCGCAAACCATGTGTGCTCTCACATGTCTTAGATATGTGCAGGAACACATTTTTATGCCCCTCTCTTGGAAGGTGCTGCCAGATATCTTTTTGTGATATACACAATCTTTATGCGATACGTAGTGTGTGTGCTCATGATCTGCAGGTGAAGTTTAGGAGTGTTAGCTTAATGTATTTCACGATATTTGCAATATGTTTGGATCTGTAGCTGTTCAAGTGGATGTTTATGATTTTTTATGAGCAGTAGGTGGAGTTAAGGTGAGCCTTTTAGCTGTGTTGGGTTACTTCTTCATGATCTTTGCAACATGTTTTTCATCTGCAGCTGTGCATACAGATGTGTACGATTTTTCTAACTGATATAGATTGACGATCTGTAGCAGTGTAATTAGGGCATGTAGTTGTTATTTGACGCAATGGGATAATACTTGCTGCTTCCTAAGCTTTTCCTGCCAGTTTCTGGCGATATTTTGAATGCAAGAAAATTCTCCCAACAAGGTAACAACTGCACAAACCAAAAAATGATGAATTAAAGACATCCTTCTACACCAACTGCACAGCATAGACTTAGATTTTCTCGCCAATTCCCAAGTGGGGGAGGGGAAGAGGGAAAACGAGGGGAGGGTGGTGGGAGGGAGGGGTAGGGGCGAGAGGAGAGGTGATACCATGACATCATCTGCGACATCATCAATCCGTTGTTGCCATACCTATCGACGCCATCTTGAATAAATATGGGAGCAATGCTGACTGTGCTCTCTTGCTCTTTGGCCCACTTCTGACAGTTTCTTCTGTGAATATACAAAATGAGAGAATTCGTATGAAATTATTTAATAGGTTACAGAACATGCCAAGTGTGTCAGTCGACCCATATACATGATCTACCCAAACTCTGTATTGGTTATGAACGTGAAGTTTTTCTATTTAAAAGTTAACTATGTTTATGTGTATATTATTTGTGTATAGTTTTGCAAATCACTATGAAATTCTCAATGTTTAATTACAATCTGCACACCATCATGGCATCCTGATTTTTAGCTTTAATAATGATACCTGCCTGCAGTGAGAAGTATTTCTTTGTCAGGTTACAACATGGCTGTTCCATGTACTGTAAGGTACATGATCAAGGATACACGATACAAGGAACATAGCATGGCGCAAGTAGAAAAGTGTTCAGATGCTTGCTCATAAGGTTAACTCACGACCAAGATAATTTCAGAGCACTCTGCCAGTAAGCAATGAGCAGATGTACAGGGCATATTATGTGCTATCGCACTTAATGATTTGATGGCCATTTTTCCACTTTTATGACTGATGTAATGCAAGACTCTATGGGTGAGTTCAAATGGACAGCCAGTCAGGAATCAATCAGCAGTAAATAAATTTCTTCTCCTGCCACTTATGATGGGTTTCATAATAGTTATCATCACAACAAAAAAGTTGTAGATGCATTCCAAACTCAGCATGTTGGCGATACAGAAATTCGAAATTGCTATCTTTAACTGCAAATGGACCCTCACCATAAAATCCACAGGCCTGAGTATTCCTCCACAACTTTGCTTCTTTCAAATGGTTAAGTAACTGACAGTTCGTATTCCAAGTGCCGTTTAGGCGCCAATATCACACACACACACACACACACACACACACACACACATAAACAACACGTCAGGCTACTGACTTTATGTGATGCTGAGCCCACAGGCATGTAAACATACCCACAGAAACAGTGGGCTGTGAACTACACACAATTTTTCTCACAAGCATGAGTGTGCTGCGCACAAGCATATATTGCCACGAGGGGCTGCCTCTCTGACCCCTGTTGTATGGTGTCCTTCTGTCACCCAGCAGCAGGCCAGAGGTATTTTCTGCAAGTGGCTACTACCGATATAAGTGAGCAGACGCGGTATGGAATACACATGGCTCACTAACTACTGTATACACAGAGTGATTTCAGCAATCATTCTTCCCATGCACCATATGTGAATGGAACGGCAAGAATCCCTAGTATGTAGTGCAATGGAAAGACCCTCTGCAAGCATCTGGCAGTCGTTTCTGATTTACAGACATACAGTTACACTTACGGCCATTAAAACCATAACACGAGGAAGTATAACAAATAACGAAATTTTACATATCTTGCTTATACAGTGTAGTAGGCAGAACACATGACTACCTTTGTTGCTGACTGGAGGGTACACAATGTGAACAGTAAGTTCACAGTGCTGCGACCTGTGCCTTCAGCAATGACTCTAATCCAGATTAGCAGTGAATCGAACTGAGCGTTGATAACAGGTGTGGGATATTACTTCACACTACTCCCACTGTGAAACAGAGTCTAGCAGTCAGCGGTCTCTCGGTAAACTGTGGCCGGGTGTTTCCAGCGGGTAAGGCATCCAGAGAGTGTCCTGGTCAGGGCAGCAGTCAGGACAGCACAAGCAAAATGTGGCCTTGTATAATTTTGTTGTTAGGTAACGTCACGGGTATCTCAAAGATACAGCAGATCCAGCAGTCTCTTGACAAGTCAGAAATGTAGCGGCTGTCGTCCGAATTACTGAGTGCATATTTATGTACTGTGTCCAGTTAGATAGACATACGTCAGGTGCGTGATGGTGACGAATGATTCAGCCTGGCAACCTTCACTCTCCTCGGTGCTTCCATACTTGGATCGTCCATTTAGATGCTGTAATAAGAACCGAGAGTTATCTGAAAAGACGACACGGTATCACTCCTGTGTGAAGCATAGCTCATTGAGTATACCACTGTCTGGCGCCCCCCTCTGCTCCCGTGTCAGGGTAAGCCGCAACAATAGTCGCCGTGATTACAGCGGAAAGGCTAAATATTTTAATGTCGAAGCATATTTTTTTGCAATGTTGATATTTCTCGATTGCCACATTCAAATTGTTGAAATTTCAATGGTTAGTTGTGTTCATGAAGACTGAAGAGCCAAAAAACTAGTACACCTGCCTAATATCTTGTAGGGCCAACGCGACCACGAAGAAGTGCCGATACACAACGTGGGATGGACTCGACTAATGTCTGAAGTAGACCTGAGGGAAATGACATCATGAATCCTGCAGGGCTGTCCATAAATCCGTAAGAGTACGAGGAGATGGAGATCTCTTCTGAACAGCACGTTGCAATGCATCCCAGATACGCTCAATAATGTTCATGTCTGGGGAGTTTGGATGCCAGCGGCAGTGTTTAAACTCAGAAGAGCTTTCCTACAGCATCTCTGTAACAATTCTGGACGTGTGGGATGTCACATTGTCCTGCTGGAATTACAAAAGTCCGTCGGAATGCACAATATACATGAACGGACGTAGGTGATCACACAGGATAGTGTCGTTCGTGTCACCTGTCAGAGTCGTATCTAGACGTATCAGGGATCCCATATCACTCCAACTGCACACGGCCCACACCATTGCAGAGCCTCCACCAAGTTGAACAGTCCCCTGCTGACATGCAGGGTCCATGGACTTATGGGGTCGCCTCCATCCACGTATACGACCATCCGCTCGATACAACTTGAAACGCGACTCTTCCAACGGGGGAACATATTTACAGTCATCAACATTCCAATGTGACGGGCCCAGGTGAGGCAGTCATCAAGAATACACGAGTGGGCCTAAGGCTCACAAAGCCCATATCAATGATGTTTCCTCGAATGGTTCGCTCACTGACACTTGTTGGCGGTCGGATTCGAAATCTGCAGCAATTTGAGTAAGGCCTGCACTTCTGCTACGTTGAGTGATTCTCTTCAGTCGTCGTTGGTCCCGTTCTTGCAGGATCTTTTTCCGGCCGCGGCGACGTCGGAGATACAATGCTTTACCGGATTCCTGATATTAACAGTACACACCTGAAATGGTCGTACGGGAAAATTCCCATTTCATTGCTACCTCGGAGATGCTGTGTGCAATCACTCGTGCGCCAACTACACCACCACATTCAAATGTATTTAAATCTTGGCAACCTTCCATTGTGGCAGCAGTAACTGATATAACAACTGCTCCAGGCACTGTTGTCTTTTATAGGCGTTGCGCCATATTCTGCCTGTTTACATGTCTCTGTATTTGAATATGGGTGCCTATACCAGGTTCTTTTGCGCTGAAGGTGTAAAACTTAGTACACATAATTGGTGACAGGATTGTAGCAGAGTCAGTTAAAATATAAGAAGTAACCGGGGGTGAACCCGGGACCAAACGACGACCGAGTTTACTGGCCTTTTGGATCTCGCCATAGTGGTAGGTTCTGCTTGCGCTTTTTGACATGGATAACGAGCACCCACAGTGTAGGGAGCCACACAAGCGAATGTCATCATCAAGCATGGCATTACACTGCAAAATGTATAAAAATCACTGTTCCGCCTACGAATTTTGAAAACCTCTAAGGGAAGTCGAATACTCTTTGTAGGCTACAGAACTTCCCTTTCAATCGGTGCACTGCCATGTGTTAGCTGCTGCTCCAGCCGGCCCTACTCCCAGGTGCAGAGTGAAAAAAAAGTGGATGCCTTCAGTGAGGGTCAAGCTCACGAACTCTGTTTTACGAGACCAGTGGTCTGTCACTTTTTCTTTTTTTCGTTCTTTTTTACCACTGTTCTTGTAATGCACATACATATTCCCTTCACGTATTTAAGCCAAGTATTACGCACGGGAATGTTCAGTAGCAGCCAGGCTACATGTACATTTAACAATTAAGCAAGACCAAGAGCATTAGTGATGAAACCATACGAGGCAATGTTGTGCAACCTTAGTAGGGACAGGATCCGACTATTCGGGAGTAGGATCTTACAATCTGAGACAGTGTTCCGAAACAAACTTCCGTCACAATGTCCTCAAACAAGACGTCAGATCCGCCTAGCAACAGCAATCTGAACGCCCGTTGGCTGAAAGTTTGGTGTGTGTGTGTGTGTAGCAAACGAGAGAAGCGTCCTTATTGGCTGAGGGAGAAAGGGGAGTCTCTCTTGTCCTTCGGGAAGGCAGGGCGAGTCAGTCGCGAGGAGCCACGCAAATCGCACGATCGAGTAACCGGGGTGGCTCTAAATGAACGGTCGCGAGTACATATCTCAGCTGTTAAACAAGACAGAAAGTGAAGTTATTAGTTATAAGAACGCCATGTGTCGTGGGCAGTGTCTGTGATTATGTAAAGTCAGAAAACTGTATTAATGTGTGAGAAGGGTCGAATATAACGGCATAGTCCAGAGCCGCCATATTGCAAATACTGATTCTGTGACGTTTGTGACAAAGCAATTTCTGTATTAAAACAAGTACAGTACAAACGTTGTTGACAATTAACAACCTGCATCCCTAAACACTCCACTTCAGCAGGATCACCACCTACATGGAACCTGGCGACTGAGCGCTGGCCGGCCGGAGTGGCCGTGCGGTTCTAGGCGCTACAGTCTGGAACCGCATGAGCGGTACGGTCGCAGGTTCGAATCCTGCCTCGGGCATGGATGTGTGTGATGTCCTTAGGTTAGTTAGGTTTAATTAGTTCTAAGTTCTAGGCGACTGATGACCTCAGAAGTTAAGTCGCATAGTGCTCAGAGCCATTTTGACTGAGCGCTAGTATTGTGCTACGAGGGACTCACCGAAGCAGGAAGACACCAGGTTAGTGATACCGCCCAGAGAAGTACTTCCTTCTCTCTACAATGCCACTGAGGGTGTTGTACTCTCCGTGTCCCACCGCTCGTGGGCCTACTGTAACACCACGTTCAAACTCACTTAAATGTTGATAACTTGCCACTATAGGAGCACTAACTGATCTAACAACTGCGCCAGACACTTGTTGTCTAATATAGGCGTTGCCGAACGCGGCCCCGTATTCTGTCTGGTTACATGCCTATACCAGTCTCTTTGGCGCTTTAGTAAAAATAGAACACGGGAATAAAAGCTTGTCTGAACAGTGTGTAAATTACAAGCTGTACGAGTGCTCAAATAACTTACGGGTTGGCTGCCGGGTGACGTCGTCGAACACAGCCGATATTTGGACAGGAGCACACCCTGCCATTCTGAAAGCACAAATGCAAGGAAGAAGAAATGTGCAAGCAAATTTAATACCTCGGTTCACAGAGGACAAACAAGGAAGACACCACACACAGAACAAGTGTCAACACAACCAAAGATAACCAACATCAGAAATATCGATAGTTACTATTAACCAACAGGTGAGGTAGCACTAATTCTGTCCCTCTGTTTTTTGATGAGAGACAGAGCCGGATTCCAAGCAGCATTTAAACAAAGTCTACCATCTCTGTTAATAAGGTTATTTGATAGTCTGGTTTCAACAGCTTCCTTAATAACACTATCCCAATAGCTGGACGTGCAAGCTAGGATCTCCGTGTTGTTGTATTCCATAGGATGCAGTTGCAGAACATTGCCTTGACACTGGTCAATAGCTGGACGTGAAAGCGAGGATCTCCGTGTTGTTGTATTCCATAGGATGCAGTTGCAGAACATTGCCTTGACACTGGTCATCCTATGGAATACATCAACACGGAGATTCTGGCTTGCACGTCCAGCGGATGGGATAGTATTATTAAGGAAGTTGTTGAAACCAGACTATCAATCAACCTTATTAACAGAGATGGTGGATTTTGTTTAGATGCTGTTTGGAATCCGGCTCTGTCTCTCATCAAAAAACAGAGAGACAGAATTAGTGCTACGTCACCTGTTGATTAATAGTAACTAACGATACTTCTGATGTTGGTTATCTTTGTTTGTGTTGACACTTGTTCTGTGTCGTGTCTTCCTTGTTTCTCCTCTGTGAACCGAGGTATTAAATTTGCTTGCACATTTCTTCTTCCTTGCATTTGTGCTTTGAGAAACGCAGGGTGTGCTTCTGTCGAAATATCGACGGTGTTCGACGACGTCACCCGTCAGCAAACCCGTAAGTTATTTGAACATTCAATTCGCCAGGAGAAGCTAAGGTCTCACATTGTACGAATGCTGTTTGGCAGGAGCTTACTCGCTGCTGGAGACGTGCGAGAACCTGGAGGCGCTGTTGGCCGTGGTGCCGGCGGTCGCACGCCTGGTGCAGCCGCCGGGAGGCGTGGAGCACTGCGCCGGAGCCCCGGCTGTGATCCGGGACCTCACGGGACCCTCGGCCAGGGACGAGGCGTTCACCACGGAACACCGCTGCCTCGTGGCTGCCGACTGCATCGACTCCTGTTACGCACAGGGGTACGGACATCATTGAAGGCCACGACTACTAATCCAACATCTGATCCTCTCCTCCTCTCTCCAAATTTGTTCTTTACGCTATCACCGTAAAACAAGGCCCTTGCAGTAGGGACGGTCACCTATGATGAAACACTTCCATCTGGTGCGCACCATGTAAGAGACAGGCGAAATACCGTCAGAGTTCGAGACGAATATAATACACTACTGGCCATTAAAATTGCTCTACCAAGAAGAAATGCAGATGAAAAACGGGTATTCATTGGACAAATACACTCTTGGAAATGGAAAAAAGAACACATTGACAACGGTATGTCAGACCCACCATACTTGCTCCGGACACCGCGAGAGGGCTGTACAAGCAATGATCACACGCACGGCACAGCGGACACAACAGGAACCGCGGTGTTGGCCGTCGAATGGCGCTAGATGCGAAGCATTTGTGCACCGCCACCGTCAGTGTCAGCCAGTTTGCCGTGGCATACGGATCTCCATCGCAGTCTTTAACACTGGTAGCATGCCGCGACAGCGTGGACGTGAACCGTATGTGCAGTTGACGGACTTTGAGCGAGGGCGTATAGTGGGCATGCGGGAGGCCGGGTGGACGTACCGCCGAATTGCTCAACACGTGGGGCGTGAGGTCTCCACAGTACATCGATGTTGTCGCCAGTGGTCGGCGGAAGGTGCACGTGCCCGTAGACCTGGGACCGGACCGCAACGACGCAGGGATGCACGCCAAGACCGTAGGATCCTACGCAGTGCCGTAGGGGACCGCACCGCCACTTCCTCGCAAATTAGGGACACTGTTGCTCCTGGGGTATCGGCGAGGACCATTCGCAATCGTCTCCATGATGATGGGCTACGGTCCCGCACACCGTTAGGCCGTCTTCCGCTCACGCCCCAACATCGTGCCGCCCGCCTCCAGTGGTGTCGCGACAGGCGTGAATGGACGGACGAATGGAGACGTGTCGTCTTCAGCGATGAGAGTCGCTTCTGCTTTGGTGCCAATGATGGTCGTATGCGTGTTTGGCGCCGTGCCGGTGAGCGACACAATCAGGACTGCAGACGACCGAGGCACATAGGGCCAACACCCGGCATCATGGTGTGGGGAGCGATCTCCTACACTGGCCGTACACCTCTGGTGATGGTCGAGGGGACACTGAATAGTGTATGGTATATCCAAACCGTCATCGAACCCATCGTTCTACCATTCCTAGACCGGCAAGGGAACTTGCTGTTCCAACAGGACAATGCACGTCCGCATGTATCCCGTGCCACCCAACGTGCTCTAGAAGGTGTAAGTCAACTACCCTGGCCGGCAAGATCTCTGGATCTGTCCCCCATCGAGCATGTTTGGGACTGGATGAAGCGTCGTCTCACGCGGACTGCACGTCCAGCAAGAACGCTGGTCTAACTGAGGCGCCAGGTGGAAATGGCATGGCAAGCCGTTCCACAGGACTACATCCAGCATCTCTACGATCGTCTCCAAGGGAGAATAACAGCCTGGATTGCTGCGGAAGGTGGATATACACTGTACTAGTGCCGACATTGCGCATGCTCTGTTGCCTGTGTCTATGTGCCTGTGGTTCTGTCAGTGTGATCATGTGATGTATCTGACCCCAGAAATGTGTCAAAAAGTTTCCCCTTCCTGGGACAATGAATTCACGGTGTTCTTATTTCAATTTCCAGGAGTGTATATTATACTAGAACTGACATGCGATTACATTTTCACGCAGCTTGGGTGCATAGATCCTGAGAAGTCAGTAACCACAACATCCACATTTGGCCGTAATAACGGCCTTGATTCGCCTGGGCGTTGAGTCAAACAGAGCTTGGATGGCGCGTACAGGTACAGATGCCCATGAAGATTCAACACGATACCACAGTTCATCAAGAGTAGTGATTGGCGTACTGTGACGAGCCAGTTGCTCGGCCACCATTGACCAGACGTTTCCAATTGGTGAGAGATCTGGAGAATGTGCTGGCCAGGGCAGCAGTCGAATATTTTATGTATCCAGAAAGGCCCATACAGGACCTGCAACAAGCGGTCGGGCATTATCCTGCTGAAAAGTAGCGTTTCGCAGGGATCGAATGAAGGGTAGAGCCACGGGTCGTAACATATCTGAAATGTAACGTCCACTGTTCAAAGTGCCGTCAGTGCGAACAAGAACTGACCGAGACGTGTAACCAATGGCACCCCATACCATCACGCCGGGTGATACGCCACTATGGCGATGACGAATACACGCTTCCAATGTGCGTTCACCACAATGTCGCCAAACACGGATGCGACCATAATGATGCTGTAAACAGACCCTGGATTCATCCGAAAAAATGACGTTTGGCCATTCGTGCACCCAGGTTCGTCGTTGAGTACACCATCGCAGGCGCTCCTGTCTGTGATGCAGCGTCAAGGGTAACCGCAACCGTGGTCTCCGAGCTGATAGTCGATGCTGCTGCAAACGTCGTCGAACTGTTCGTGCAGATGGTTGTTGTTTTGCAAACGTCCCCATATGTTGACTCAGGATCGAGATGTGGCTGGACGACCCTTACAGCCATGCAGATAAGATGCATTGGCCATTGAGCATCTCGACTGCTAGTGATACGAGGCCGTTGGGATCCAGCACGGCGTTCCAAGTTTACTCTCCTGTACCCACCGATTCCATATTCTGTTAACAGTCATTGAATCTCGACCAACACGAGCAGTAATGTCGCGATACGATAAACCGGAATCACGATTGGATACAATCCGACCTTTATCAAAGTCGGAAACGTGATGGTACGCATTTCTCCTCCTTACACGAGGCACCTCAACAACGTTTCACCAGGCAACGCCGGTCAACCGCTGTTTGTGTATGAGAAATCGGTTGGAAACTTTCCTCATATCAGCACCTTTTAGGTGTCGCCACCGGCACCAACCCTTGTGTGAATGCTCTGAAAAGCTAATTATTTGCATATCACAGCATCTTCTTCCTGTCGGTTAAATTTCCCGTCTGTAGCACGTCATCTTCGTAGTGTAGCAATTTCAATGGTCAGTAGTGTAATTCCAATTACAAAGAAGGGAAGTGCAGTTAGGTATCAGTATTACCGAAATTATCGCTTTGATGATTCACGGTTGCAAAATATTGGTTGTCTCGAAAAGAATCATCCGATTTCAAATAATCATAACTATTACGTTATCTGAAATACGTGCGTGAACAATGTACTGTTGGAAAGAGTAGACTCTGGAATTTTACATGGTTCCCGCTGGTAGCAGCAGCTGCTCTCACTTCAGTTCTAGTAAAAATGTTTCGGGACAGCAGAAAGCATTTCGCGTTCTACGTTTTGCGCAGTGCGGGTCAGTAATAACTGTTCAGCCTGACTTTCGTACTAGCGTAAATATTTGTACATGGTTACTTTGATCAACTTGACAACATATTTGTTTTATTCTGCGTGTATATTTTTCATTTGTTGTTATTGATACAGTCTTCTTATAATGGTAGTCGCTAAGACCGAAACAAGTAGAAAATAAAAAAAAGTTGTATGGCTAACGGTCATATATTCTTCATGAATATATGCGCAGACATTCTTATATTTCAACAGAAACAAGTAATCTTACGAAAATGTCAGCGTCCATAGGAAAACGGTTCCCTTAAGGTTTCCCAGTAAACATACTACTTAAAGTATCCTCGCAAGGAAACCACATGCATCACAACCATTCACCACATTTTGACAGGTAGTCCCACTGTAGCGCTCATTGCAGTGTGAATTCCCCTGGGAATGGTTGGTTTTCCGGTACTGCTGTTCACGTAAAACAATTACTTGGTGCCTGGTTGCACTACTTCGTGGAAATTGCATCTTACTGTATTTGTGCATGGTTTATACGGTTTGACTTCGACAACAGATTCTCCTCGTGACAGGTCAACATTAACAGCAGATTAACTTAACTAGAATATCTGCCGAGAAAGTTGCACAGCACATTATCGAATATTCTGCATCAGAATCACACTGTAATTAAAATCTAAAACAGGGATCATGCTGTAGCCCTCGCTTACATGAGACACCACATCTACATTTTGTCTAAAATTGGTTGCTTCCAACTGAAAATTTACCAGTATTGAAACAATTGGCCATATATCCCCTACCACAGGCATATTATAACTTGTTGGATCCCATTACCTTTTACCCACTTAATCTCTCAACGCCAACAGAAACACAGTTGCCACCTGCTACACTCCTTTTAGCACTTTCCACCTCTGCATTGCTATCCCACAATATTGCTGCTGGTTCATATCACCCATACTGTTGTTCTCATAAAATTGCTAATAGTTCATTGCACCTCTATTATTCCGTGGTTGACGGCACCGCCTCTGCACATGCCCCATGAGCCCACACTTGAAGCACTTTATGTTCGCTGCAAACTCGTTTCGTCGATATGTTATTTCTGTCGCAACATCAGTCTCCACAATTTCCATTGCTAGTCTAGCTGCTGCATGGACAGCCCTAGGTGCCCAATAGTGCACCCTTCTAGACACAAACCCATCAGAAGAGCATTGTGTGCCCTGTGCTCGACTTCCTGTAACAATACATTGTTTGTGCACACTTCTGCATCAGTTCTTAGGTGTGCACATTAAGTTTTAGAATCCTGTCTGCGAAATCCTCAATGGTATAATTAAACCTTGTATAAATTACACTTGACTGTTCACATAATAGCTTCACACTCGTCTGCTTATTATATCTGTGCAATGAACCATGTCTGAGCTCCTCAAATGTTTTCATCTTTTCCAGTGCCATGCCCCTCCAGGGGGTCCCCAACTCTTTTGTTGATACTTGCATGCTGACTCTGAGCTGGTGCAGTTCTCTTTCTTTTCTGGTCTTCATACCTTCCTTTTCCACATCCTTCCCTGTCCCCGATCCTCCCCCCCCCCCCCCCCCCCCCCGCCCCTCACACTCCCTCACCCCTTCCCTTCCCATTCTCACTCTTTTTGGGAGTATGTTTCGTGTCGAAGTCTGGAGACGGACGCTTGTGAGTGTAAGGCGTAGTTTCTCTTCTTTGTTCTCTATGCTGGAAAGTCTCTGTCCTCCCTTTATCCTTCTCGTTTCCTTGCCTTTTCCCTTTACCCTCTTCTCCGCTTCGGCGTTTGATGCCTCACTTCTTTCCCATTCTTTGTTCCTCCCTTACTATTTCTTTCCTTCCTGTGGGTGTCCAAAGGCTGTCCCACGCATTCCCACACATAGCCGGTGACAGGGTAACGCGTAATTCCCCGCCCTGGGTAGACAGGTAGGACATGTACATACCACTTAATAAAGGCCAGGTATGGGTGGTTACCCAAGCTGGTACCTTCCGAACTTGCCGATGGGTCCCACCATCCATTTCTCAGGAGGTGTGACCTGAGGTGTGGACAATCACCTAAGGTGGGAGTGCCCACAGAGAAGGCCCCCATGAGGAAGGAGCGCGCCATCGGAGATGCTGGTAATCATGGTGGATACTTTCGCAATGGTTTCCTCTACTTCCATAGCTTATGCCCGCAGCAGAAAGCTAGATGAGTCTCAGTCATGGACAATTCTTCCATCAGTGCCAAAGTTTCTAGTTGTTTCTCGGTCTGATGAAGGTCAAGACTTCTCCTCAGTCAACCCATTCATTATTCAGAAAGGTGTCGACGCAACTGCAGGTCCTGTAAAGGCTTGTTCCCGATTACGAAATGGCACCTTGTTGTTAGAAACAGTCAGAGCCCTCCAGGCACTAAAATTGCTGCGAACTACACTGAAACACGCATTCCCTATACGGGTGGAAGCACACCGTACTTTAAATTCACCAGGTGGGGTGGTTTATACACGCTTACTGACGGATTATCGAACGAGGACTTTCAAAATTACCTGTCTGACCAGGGTGTAACGGCTGTTGACAAGGACTTGGTACCGACCCTTACTCTATTCTATATGTTTGAGAGAGTTCAACTTACATCGAACATTAAAGCAGGATATGAGATAATTTCAGTTCGCCCTCACATCCCCAACCCAACGCGTTGCTATCGGTGTCAGCGGATTAATCATACCACCCAGTTGTTTTCCAAATTGGCCAAATGCGTTACATGTGGTAGGGGTGCCCACAGGTTGATTGTCCAGTTCCATCCCCTCGTTGCATCAACTGTACGGGCCACCACATTGCTTCCTCTTGAGATTGATCTATTTTCAAAGATGAACAAATTATTCAGGAAATCCGAGTGAAGGAAAAGATGTCTACATTTGCTGCTCGAAAGTTATTTGCCAGTAGAAAGCCCAGTGTGCTCCCAGCGGTAAATATATCACTGTCCATGCATCTCCTCAGCCTACTAAGGAGGTAGTCACGTAGACTGGTGATCTCACCTTTAGCACAACGGTTGTCAGATCGGCCAGCCCAAAGATCGCCCTTTCCACCTCCCCACTATCACCTGCTCACTCTAAGGGTTACCCTTCACTGGCTCCTGCTAAATCACAGGCCCCAAAATCGGATGCCCGGACTTCCAAAACAGAGCCTACTCGCAAAGATTTTTTACGCACCCTGACCTCACATCCCAGCGTCCTGCTTCCAAGGAGGTTCATAAGAAACAAAGTTCCTCTCCTTCTCCGCCACAGCGTGTCTCCCTACAGGGCCACCCACCAGTAGCCGCCCTCGTCCGCCTTCTGTGTCGCTGAGACACACTGCTGACGGCTGCTCAACCAGCCGATTACTGATGGCAAAAACTGCCTCCAAACAACCAATCCTCCTACGATCCTACTCCCTGGTCGTCTTCTGTCTTCAGGAAACAAACCTAGATAACCATGATCGCTTTGTCTTCCCTCATTTCCAGTCGGTCCAATTTGATCTCCCCTCTGTTGATGGCACTCTAGTACATGTGGGACATAAAATTCTTCTCCATGATACTGTCCGTTATCACCCAATCTCCTGAAACAGTTCCTTCCAACCCGTCGCTGTACATCTTTCCCTTTCTGGTTAAACCTTCTCTCTTTGTACCGTATACGTTCCATCGTCCACCCCAATGGCAAGAGCCAGTCTCCTTCATCTCCTTGATCAGCTCCCGCCCCCGTTTTTCTGGTGGGAGACTTCAATGCCCACCACCCGCTTTGGGGATCTCCGCGTTCTTATCGGCGAGGCCCCCCTATTGACTGACCTCTTTCACCAAGCGGATCTTGTTTGCCTCAACACTGGGGAACCTAAATATTTGTCTGCCTCCATGTCAACCTATTCTCATTTGGACCTTTCGCTCGGTACTGTTCGTCTAGCTCGGCGCTTTTATTGGTTCTCTCTTGATGATACACACTCGAGTGACCATTTTCCATATGTCTTTCAATTACAGTACAACTGCTATCTTTGCGCCCAAGACGCTGGAAGTTTTCCAATGCTCATTGGACACTTTTCTCCTCTCTAGCAACATTTGATGACCGTCAATTTCCTAGCATCGAAGATCAGGTCACTCATGTTATGGAAGTTATTCTTTACAACCACGGAACGTTCAGTACATCGTACCTCACCTTTCCCCCGGCGCGCCCCCCCCCCCCCCCCCCCCCAGTTCCTTCGTGGAATGAGGCGTGCCGTGACGCAATACGCTATCGGGGACGTGCTCTTCGCGTTTTCCGGCACCATCCTACGTTGGCCAACTGCATTCGTTATAAGCAGTTAAGTGTGGGATGCCGTCGCATCATCTGCGATAGCAAAAAGGTAAGCTGAGACTTTTTTCCCTTCTCGTTTAACACCTTCACTCCCTCATCTGTAGTTTGGAGTCGCATTCGACTGTTATCCGGCACGACCTCTGGGCTAACTGATGGGCATGATAGCTTAGTAGACCCAGTCGCAATTTCTAAGTCATTGAGTCAACACTTTGCTGAGATTTCGATCTCTTCAAATTACCCGACCGCCTTTCTCCCGAAGAAACGAGCAGCGGAATTGGGACCTCTTGCTCTCTCCTCTCAAAATAGCGAAAGCTATAGTACTGTTTTCTCTATGTGGGAACTCCAAAACGCACTGTCTTCCTCCAAAGGACCGGATGGCATCCACGTCCAAATGTTGCTACTTTATCACACTGTAGTCGGCGTTACCTCCTTCGCCTTTATAATCGAATTTGGACCGACAGTACCTTTCCCGGAAGATGGCGGGAAGCTATCGTCATTACTGTTCCGAAACCTGGAAAGGACAAACATCTCCCCTCTAGCTATCGCCCCATCTCTTTCACGAGTAGTGTATATAAGGTTTTGGAGCATATGGTATTTGACGTTTAGTCTGGTGGCTGTAGTTTCGAAACCTTTTAACACCTCCCAATGCTGTTTCCGAAAGCATAGTTCCGCAGTTGACCATCTTGTTGCTCTCTCCACTTACATCATGAACAACTTTCTTTCAGGAAACGCTAAACAGTAGCTATATTTTTTGATCTGGAGAGAGCATACCATACCTGTTGGAGGACTGGAATCCTCCGCACACTGTTCCCTTGGAGCTTTCGAGGTCGGCTACGACTTTTTATTCGTGAATTTATGACAGAGCGCACATTTAAGGTGCGAGTGAACACTACTTTCTCCCAAGAAAACGGGGTGTCCCAGCCCAGGGCTCCATGCTAGGTGTTGCACTGTTTGTCATCGCCATAAATCCAGTTATAGATAATCTCCTTCCCAATGTCTCGGGCACCCTCTTTCTCAACGATTTTGGGAACTACTACAGCTCTCAACAGACCAGCCTTCTTGAACGACGTCTTCAAGGATGTCTCGATCGCCTCCACTCATGGAGCATCGAAATTGGCTTCCGCTTTTCTCCCAGTAAGACCATCAGTATAAATTTTTTGCGTCGTACAGAGTTTCCTCCGCCTTCCCTACGTCTAGGCCCTGTTGACCTTCCGTTTGCGGACGCCGCCAATTCCTTGGCCATTATGTTTGACACTTATCTTTCGGCTCGCTGTCTGCGATCCCTCACCACGCTCTGTGCTCTGAGTGGTGTCTCCTGGCGAGCGGACCAAGTGGTCCTCCTCCGCCTATATTGCGACTTAGTGCACTTGAAATTGGACTATGGACGCACAGTTACTCCTCTGCACGGCCGCGTATTCTTCGGCGTCTCGACTGTGTCCACCACCGTGGATGCGTTTAGCATCTGGAGCTTTTTGCATCAGCCACGTAGCCAGCCTTTACGCTGAGCCTGATGAACCTCCGCTGTCCAATCAGCGAGCTGTCCTACTGAGTCGTTACGCTAGTCATCTGTCTTCCATGCCTGCTCATCCGACCCACACCCTTTTTTTCGACACCTCCTTGGATTAGGGTATATAGGCCGATCTAAGCAAAGAAGGGAAGGCAGAAAGGTGGAAGGAGTATATAGAAGGTTTATACAAGGGCGATGTACTTGAGGACAATATTATGGAAATGGAAGAGGATGTAGATGAAGACGAAATGGGAGATACGATACTGCGTGAAGAGTTTGACAGAGCACTGAAAGACCTGAGTCGAAACAAGGCCCCCGGAGTAGACAACATTCCATTAGAACTACTGACGGCCTTGGGACAACCAGTCCTGAGAAAACTCTACCAGCTGGTGAGCAAGATGTATGAGACAGGCGAAATACCCTCAGACTTCAAGAAGAATATAATAATTCCAATCCCAAAGAAAGCAGGTGCTGACAGATGTGAAAATTACCGAACTATCAGTTTAATAAGCCACGGCTGCAAAATACTAACGCGAATTCTTTACAGACGAATGGAAAAACTGGTTGATGCAGACCTCGGGGAGGATCAGTTTGGATTCCGTCGAAATGTTGGAACACGTGAGGCAATACTGACCTTACGACTTATCTTAGAAGAAAGATTAAGAAAAGGCAAACCTACGTTTCTAGCATTTGTAGACTTAGAGAAAGCTTTTGACAATGTTGACTGTAATACTCTTTTTCAAATTCTAAAGGTGGCAGGGGTAAAATACAGGGAGCGAAAGGCTATTTATAATTTGTACAGAAACCAGATGGCAGTCATAAGAGTCGAGGGGCATGAAAGGGAAGCAGTGGTTGGGAAAGGAGTGAGATAGGGTTGTAGCCTCTCCCCGATGTTATTCAATCTGTATATTGAGCAAGCAGTAAAGGAAACAAAAGAAAAATTTGGAGTAGGTATTAAAATTCAGGGAGACGAAGTAAAAACTTTGAGGTTCGCCGATGACATTGTAATTCTGTCAGAGACGGCAAAGGACTTGGAAGAGCAGTTGAACGGAATGGACAGTGTCTTGAAAGGAGGATATAAGATGAACATCAACAAAAGCAAAACGAGGATAATGGAATGTAGTCAAATTAAATCGGGTGATGCTGAGGGAATTAGATTAGGAAATGAGACACTTAAAGTAGTAAAGGAGTTTTGCTATTTAGGAAGTAAAATAACTGATGATGGTCGAAGTAGAGAGGATATAAAATGTAGACTGGCAATGGCAAGGAAAGCGTTTCTGAAGAAGAGAAATTTGTTAACATCGAATATAGATTTATGTATCAGGAAGTCGTTTCTGAAAGTATTTGTTTGGAGTGTAGCCATGTATGGAAGTGAAACATGGACGATAACTAGTTTGGACAAGAAAAGAATAGAAGCTTTCGAAATGTGGTGCTACAGAAGAATACTGAAGATAAGGTGGATAGATCACGTAACTAATGAGGAGGTATTGAATAGGATTGGGGAGAAGAGAAGTTTGTGGCACAACTTGACTAGAAGAAGGGATCGGTTGGTAGGACATGTTTTGAGGCATCAAGGGATCACAAATTTAGCATTGGAGGGCAGCGTGGAGGGTAAAAATCGTAGAGGGAGACCGAGAGATGAGTACACTAAGCAGATTCAGAAGGATGTAGGTTGCAGTAGGTACTGGGAGATGAAGCAGCTTGCACAGGATAGAGTAGCATGGAGAGCTGCATCAAACCAGTCTCAGGACTGAAGACAACAACAACAACAACAGGCCGATCTTACACTCTACTACCGCTAGGAGTCTGCTTCCGTCAACTGCTTCGTTCTCTTTCCTTCCACTTTCCTAAAACTTCATTGACAAATGGGGGTACGGCGCCGCCTTAGCTTCGTCCCCGGACCTGCCTGCTCCGAGACCTGTGTCAGCTTCCCGAGGATAGTTCCGCCGCTGTAGTTTATCGTCGGGCATCTGCTGCTCTGTGCGCACAATTGGAGGATGCCATATTTATTTACGCGGGCGGCTCAAAAACCACATTTGTTTTTGGGAGTGCCTATATTGTTGGCTATGCACCTAATAGATTCGGCTTTGCGACCAGTGTTCGGTTTTTACTGCCGTGCTTTACGCTGTTCTCTAGGCTGTCAAATACATCCGTCGCCAACAGCGGCTATAGTATATTATATGCTCGGGTTCGCTCAGCTCTCTCCTCAACCTCCAAGCTCTTCATCCCGTCCACACTATGGTCCACGGGATTCAGGACTGCCTCCACTTGCTCCACTTGAGGGACGTCTCTGTGGCATTCCTATGGATCCTAGGGCATGTTGGTATCCGCGGTAACGAGGCAGACGATATACCGGCCAAGGCTACAGTTTCTCTTCCTCGGCCTGCAGTTGGCATGGTTCTCTTTGCCGATCTACATAGCGTTTTATGTCGTAGTGTTGCTCTTTTATGGCACACATATTGGTCTACACTTCCCGATAATAAATTGTGGGACGTAAAACCTCTTCCCTGTGCTTGACCCTCTTCCTCCCAGTCTCGTCCTCGGGAGGGCGTAATTTTAACTAGACTCCGAATAAGGCACTGTCTTTTGGGTCATCGACATCTTTAAAGTAGCGATCCTCCCCCGCTTTGTTCCCATTGCTCTCAACTGTGGACGGTGAGACACCTTTTACTTCAGTGCCCCTATTTTAGTCGGCTACGCGCCCGTTTACAGTTATCTCCTGATATATCTTCCCTTTTAGCAGATGACACGCGCTCAGCCGATCGCGTCCTTGAGTTTATCAGTGTCTGTGAGATGACATCGGTCATTCGAAGCTCTTTTTTGGGGAAAACAGCGCCCCCCTTGAATAGTAGTTTACTAAGATTTCCTTCCGTTTATAGTTTCGCTCCTTTTTGAGTTTCGCTCCCATTGCTGCTGATTTGACATTCGAGAATGGGCCCTTATGACAGTAGCAGTTTTGCGCCTTAAAAAAATAATAAAAAAATATAAAAAAGTCCAGTACCTCTGTGATCACACAAATGACTTCAATTTTACTGACAAACGCAATCTTGCTACCTGCAAAAACCGTTTTTCTGCCAACTTCTAAGTTAGCCGATTACGAGAGATCCTTCAGAAATGAAAGCACCTCCTCCTACGAACTACTGGGAAAGGGAGTAACAAGACTTGCCACCCTGGCGATTTCAACAGTACCAATCCTAACCATTCTCAACTAGGTTATTATTCACAAATGTATTCTCTGCTCTTTAACGCGCTATCTTATCAACCAATGATTACATAGCTTCCTCACCAGTTTTTCTGATTTTGCCATTGCATCATCCTTACTCACATTTATGAATTCGACAATGACAACCCAACAATAACAAGAGCACTCCTTAGTTATACGAACTACCACAGTTATTTCTGACGTCTGATCATGAACCACCTTGACTCCCTCCATTGTCCTGTCATATGGCCAAAGTGATGACACGTCAAACGAACAATAGAGACAGACTTTACACAAGGGGCAGAATGGCCAAGTATATTGTACTGTTCACATCACACGGGATCTAACCATTGAGTTTTAGAATTGCTCTGAAAATGGGAGACGACCATCGGTTCCTCCAGCCTCACAAAAGAAAGTTTCCACTTACAATGACACTTTCATCCCCCCCTTCCCCCCACAACAAAGATACTACAAGCTGCAGTTCAGTTGGCTTGCTGTGGGCAGTGGTACCCACTCCACTGTCCGCTCCCACTTCTGATACCACTCTGTTGAGTGGCTGAATGCGGTAGACTTGAGTTACGCACTATGTAGCTGAGAAAGTGAGGCAGTCAGGCTCCACTCTTGCGTGGCAGCCTGCTGGCCTGCACCCTAGTAAGAGGTAGATGTGTGAGCACCCTATGTTGCTGACGTCACGCCGAGCAGCAGGCGGCGGTCTGTCAATGGGCCGACGCTTTGGCAGGAGTCTGGCGACGCCCTAGCTCCGAGTTCAGAGGGGAGGCTGCTGGACTGTGAACGAATCTCCCTCAGAATTCACAGCAATTTGTACTGTTCCAGGACACATTTGTTGTATTATTACCCAGCCCTCAGTTAAGTAGCTCATAGCCGGGCGGTGTGGCCGAGCGGTTCTAGGCGCTTCAGTTTGGAACCGCGCTACTGATATGGTCAAAGGTTCGAATGCTAGCTCGTGCGTGGATGTGTGTGATGTCCTTAGGTTAGTTAAGTTTAAGTAGTTCTAAGTTCTAGGGGCCTGATGACCTCAGATGTTAAGTCCCATAGTGCTCAGACTCATTTGAATCATCAAGTAGCTCATAACCCGGTTCATGCATTCCCGCGTTGACAGCGTTCTGTCCACTCCAGGAATTACCACTGCACGATTCAGATTTCTCCGAGCACAGTTATCCGTCTTCCAGTCCTTTTGTGTACATGTTGCTACAACATGTATATCACGACACGGAGGTTACCAGCCAGTGGTAGCCAATGCAACAGTTCTGATGGCTTTATTACAAATACCGAGAAGTTACACTTAAAACTAGGTTACAACACCACAGATTAAACAGAACGATCATTAAGGTACCAACATAATGATTCATCTCTGCCGGTAGAAGTACACTGAAGAAATTATGCACATAGCCGGCCGGAGTGGCCGTGCGGTTCTAAGCGCTGCAGTCTGGAGCCGAGCGGCATCTACGGTCGCAGGTTCGTATCCTGCCTCAGGCACGGATGTGTGTGATGTCCTTAGGGTAGTTAGATTTAATTAGTTCTAATTTCTAGGCGACTGATGACCTCAGAAGTTAAGTCGCATAGTGATCAGAGCCAGCCAAATTATGCACATATGAGACATGTAGAAACCTTACAATACAAGGATCACCTTTTAGAAATTGATTTGTGTTATACACATAGATGCGAGGGTAGCCCACAAAGTAAGTTCCGTTTCTGTTTCCATCCGCGGCAGCGCTACGATCGCAGTTCAAAGCATGCGCGGCAGTTACTCTGACTCAAGAACAAGACGTGTACGCCATTTTCATATCGCTACAGTCGACTTGTGCCTTGTAGTGCTTCTTCATAATGTCAGCCATAATTGAAAATGCCGCCGCGTGTGAAATCAGATCTGTGACTCGTTTTCTAAATTCAAAGAAAGTTAAACAAAAGGAAATTTATCGACAAATCTGCGAGGTTTACGGACAAAATGCTATGAGTTATTCAATGATTAGAAGATGGGTCTGACTGTTCAATGAAGGTAGTGATCAATTGCACGATGAAGAATGAAGTACACGCCCATCTGTGGTTACTGACCCAACTGAAGAGAAGATTAAGCATGAGCGCAATTTTACATTAAGTGCCCTTGCTATGGAAGTTCCTCAAATCTCACGATCACTAATTCACCATATTGTTACTGAAAAACTGAAATTTCGAAAACTTTGCTCGCGTTGGGTACCCAACATTCTTACCAAACAGCATAAAAAACAACGGATGGGCTGTGCGCTTAAGTTTTTCACTACACTGAAGAAGGTGATGGGTTCCTTTCTCGGATAGTCATGGGAGATAAAACTTGGTTATTGTACGACACCCCTGAAACAAAACGGCACTCAGTGGAATGGAGGCACACTTCATCCTCATCAAAGGGTAAGCCTAAGCAAATCTTGACACCTCTAAAATTCATGTGCACCGTTTTTTTGGACAGAAAAGGCATTTTGGTGATTGATTGCATACCACGAGGGCAATCAATGCACATGGTTACTGCGAGACCATTAAGAAATTGCTTCGCGCAATACAGAACAAGCGCCGAGGATTACTGTCAAAAAGTGTTGCTTTTTTTCCCACGATAATGCCCGACCTCACACGGCGAATGTGACCAAACAGCTCTTACGGGAATATCACTGGGATGCGTTTGATCATCCTCCGTGTAGCCCGGACCTCGCTCCTACCGACTTTCATCTCTTCTAACACCTCAAATCTGTCCTTGGTGGTCAGCACTTCAACGATGATGACCAACGGAATTAGAAAATGTTGCCACATGGTTGAATACACAGGCGGCAACCATCTGTGAAGAAGGCATACAAAAATTTGTGCCACGCTATGACAACTGCCTACAAAATTTCGCAAACTATGTAGAAAAGTAGTTTAACGGTTGTAGATTTCTTTTTACAATAAATTTTTTTTTCTGTATCTGTAAACGTTTGTTTTATATAACCAAACGAAACTGACTTTGTGGACACATCTCGTACATATTTTTCCTAATTGAAAGAGTATCCTACTAGGAGCCCAATAGCTTCGTTAATTCCCTCCTGAAACCAGGAATCTGTTCGTCACGATTTATAATTACAAAACTATTCCGCCTCTTCTGTGGTTCCAAACAAAATACAGGTCAGTGGATCTGGCTTCGTCTAAAGCTCTGGCGTCGGAACTAAACACAGAAAAGATCAACACTTGAAGAACGCTGTTTTCCAACGCAGAAGTGTACTTCACGGCGTTACGCTGTCATCGCCGATGACACGTCGACGAGAACTGAATTGTGGGACTGCAAGAAGTTGGCAAGTGAGTCGGGCACCTATCGTCGACGAAGACTGTGCACGATTCCTTGAACAGCCGTTCTCCAGGAAGAGACCTTCAGCCCCTTGGTAAGTCGTGACCCGGTATAGGCGCGCTCGTGCGATGCGCCCAGCTATCTCTTGCTGTTGCCTGCCGCGGTACCTGGTGGTCCGTAGGTAGCCCTAGGTGCGCCTCCATGCGGTCTGGGGTCGTACTTGAAAATCCTGCGTGGCTGCTACGGACTGCGTGCGGATTGCTTTCCGTGACTCGAACGTTACAGCCGTCACATGTGTTGCGCCTGGTGCTCCTGGGCGACATAGTACATATAGTCAACAATCAACGAGGCTCTATTTCTGAAAGCACACTATATTTAAGAGCAACCTCTTGTTAACATTAGAAGAAATGTAATAGCTATAAGAAACAGTGGAATGAAAAATGTCTATTAAAGATCGTCTGTCATACTTGGCAACGGCCTTGCCACAGTGGATACACTGGTTCCCGTGAGATCATCAAAGTTAAGAACTGCCGAGCGTGCCCGGCACTTGGATGGGTGATCATCCAGGCCGCCCTTCGCTGTTGCCATTTTTCGGGGTGCACTCAACCTCGTGATGCCAATTGAGGAGCTAATCGACCGAATAGTAGCGACTTCGGTCACATATACCATCATAACGGCCGGGAGAGTGGTGTGCTGACCCCACGCCCCTCCTATCCGTATTCTCCTTGAGGATGACACGGCGGTCGGATGGTCCCAGTAGGCCACTCGTGGCCAGAAGACGGAGTGAGTGCTCTCATACACACTTATCTTAGTTAGATCCAAAAGACAAGGATACATCCATTTACAATCCAGAATGACATAGGTCATAGAAAGGTCTCAGTTAACATTTACTCATGTGCAGTTGTCTATTGAAAACCTTATGTGAGAATTTCATGATCATTCCAGCCTAGGAGCACAATGAAGTCATGTGGACACACTGTAGCTAATATTTTGAAGAACATAATTCTTATTATAGGAAACTGCGATCTAAGATCATCATAAAACAACTGGAAGCAGTCTTGATTGCATAAATTTTTTAATGTGGTGACTGGTTTCGGTCTTATTTTAAGATCGTCTTCAGACCATAGTCTGGTACCGCGCGCCGCATAATTTGAATCTCCGCCATCATGGACGTCAAAGACCGAGAGAGATCTCTGCACCATCGCGCCATAAGCTGTGCCGGCGCGCGCCTCCTGGCCCGCTTTTAGTGTGAGGGCGCCACAGTGGAACACGTGGTTCCAGCGGCCAATAGTGGCGCTCCCGATAGACTACTTAAGCGCCTGCCTCGAGTTCAGCCAGCCCCCCCCCCCTTCAATCCTCTTTTTTTCCCCACCTCCACTCTCTCTTCCCCCTTCTCCCCCCCCCCCCCCCCCCCAGAGTCCTTTTGCATTTCCCTCCTCTGCCTCTTCTCATTCCCTCTCACGTCTGCCCTGCCACTCTCCCCCCTTATGAGTCCTCTCCCTCCTTGGTGCCCCCCTTTTGTTTTTCCCTCTCCTCCCTCCTTGTTTTTCCCCCTCCTCCAGGTCACCCCCCCCCCCCCCCCCTCATCTGCCTTTGGCTCGGGAGTGTCATCTTTGTGCCGCCAGTTTCGTGCAGTATTTTCCAGTGAGTGTTTTACAGTGAGTGTTCCGTGTAGTGTCTTTTGGGAAGTGTTGCGAATGGCCATCATACTGTCGCTGGGTGTGACTTTTTTATCTCTTGTGAACAGAAACCAGACTATCGCCATGTTTTTTTTATTGTGTGTCTACTATGTTACTTGTCTTTTTCCTGTATGTTTTATTAACATGGCCAACCCCTTTGCTTTCTGTTTTAACTTTCCGCATTTTTCCGCCATTTTACTGTTAAAGTTACCGTTTTATCCTCTGTTTTTCTTGCTTCTTTTCTTCTTCTGTTTTTAAAAAAGTCTTTTATCGCCGGCTTTTATTGTTTTTCCTCTTATTTCTTATGCTTTAAAAAGTCTGTAGGCTGCAAAGCAGCGTAATAAGCTGCTGCCAGCCCGCTCCCATCGGGGGGAATCGAAATACAATAAAGGAAAATAAAAAAAAGCTCAGCCAGCCAGTCTAATCTCGCGTACGTCGGTTTACAGCTCGCTTCACGCCAAACATATTACTTCCTTGTTCTGTGTACGAGTGGACATGGTTGTTTCGTTGTGAGTCCGTTGTTCAGTCTTGTTGTGTTCGTTCTTTACTTTGTTGGTCGTGTCCATCCTCTCCCGTTGTGTTGTTGTTTGCAGGCCTCTCTGCGGGTCCCACCGCGCTTTCCGTCAGTGCTACCCCGCGACCGTACTGGTCGCAGTTACAACACATAGATTTCTGCCCAAGGCAGTGGCGCATGGAAACGCTCTTGCTTGCGGCTGGTGGTGTACTGCCACAAGCCACAAGCAAGAGGGTTTGCATGCGCCACCGACAGACATCTATGGTCTGAAGATAATCTTATTATAAGATCGAAACAGGTCACCACATTAAAAAATGCGATAAATACTGCTTCCAGTTTATTTACACTGTAGCTAATATGGAAAATAATTAGAAATTGATACATAAAATTGCTAAAGGTGTATTTACGAACTTATTAGAAGAAACTGAGACTTTTTGTGAAACTCAACAATACACTAACATTTTAAATAACCAGAAGGAGCCGAAGAACAAAACGTATTAGACAACTTCGCTAAGATCTTGGAACCTAACCGGATGGTTACACGATTATTGAAATTCTTATGTTCTACATCCTATTTTATTTTCATGGTAAAAATGTGATAATGAGGTGGTTAATACGAACCTCACAGCATGATTGCGCAAATGATTAACATGAAATATTTAGATTCATTATAAGAGACTATTAGTGATTATATACTGATTAATGGGTACTCATGACTATTTCCACTGCTGCGCTGAACTTACATTCGTGGCGTAATTATGACAATATTTCTAGGGAAGAATTTATTTTTCAAATATTGTGCTCTTTCTGCAGCTTGCTTAATGAAAAAAATAAATGACTAATGGTGAAATTATTGACTTTTGCTTCCACCAGAGCTCGACTCCTGAATCCCCACATGCTTCAGCACTAATCAAAAGTCAAATAAAGTAAGAAGACACTATTAATAGGTCTTTCCAATGCGCTGTTGTATTTCAGAATATTGGTTCCATCACTGGCAAGGGGCCAGCCAACGCATCTGCCACATTTAACCCTAAATGGAGAGAGTCACAAGTTTAATAAAATTGCGGGCAGGAACTTACGGAGCAGTAGTGTACACTTTTCACTTTTAATAGACTGCTTAATGTTCAAGAAAAAAATAAACTAAATATCTTTCAACGCCCTTCACCATAGTATATTATTAAAACAATATTTGTCAGTGTGAGAATCTAAGTAGGTGGGGCAGCATCATGTGTTCGCTTATCTTTTACCAAATCCACGAAAATTACAGCTCGCACCCATGTCTTTCGCAACGCCTCGGCTGCCAGTGGTCTGACACGACGAGAGCACACGGCCACCTCTGTTAAAAGTTTATCATGGATTATTGGGGATGTACCATGTTATTTGTGATTGTCCAGATGAGCAAGGCAACATATTTACATGAAATATGAGAGATCATTACTCACTACTCATGACTATTTCAGCAACTGCAATGAACTTAATAATACTTGTGTGTACACTATTGGCCATTAAAATTGCTACACCACGAAGATAACGTGCTACAGACGCGAAATTTAACCGATAGAAAGAAGATTCTGTGATATGCAAATGATTAACTATTCAGAGCATTCACACAAGGTTGGCGCCGGTGGCGACACCTACAACGTGCTGACATCACGAAAGTTTCCAACCGATTTCTCATACACAAACAGCAGTTGACCGGCGTAGCCTGGAGAAACGTTGTTGTGATGCCTCGTGTAAAGAGGAGAAATGCGTACCATCACGTTTCCGACATTGATAAAGGTCGGATTGTAGCCTATCGCGATTGCGGTTTATCGTATCGCGACATTACTGCTCGCGTTGGTCGAGATCCAATGACTGTTAGCAGAATGCGGAATCGCTGGGTTCAGGAGGGTAATACGGAACACCGTGCTCGATCCCAACGGCTTCGTATCACTAGCAGTCGGGATGACAAGCATCTTGTACTCGTGGCTGTAACGGATCGTGCAGTCACGTCTCGATCCCTGAGTCAACAGATGGGGACTTCTAAAAGACAACAACCATCTGCACGAACAGTTCGACGACGTTTGCAGCAGCATCGACTATCAGATCGGACACCATGGCTGCGGTTACCCTTGTCACTGCATCACAGACAGGAGCGCCTGCAACGGTGTACTCAACGACGAACCTGGGTGCGCCAATGACAAAACGTCATTTCTTTCGGATGAATCCAGGTTCTGTTTACAACATCATGATGATCGCATCTGTGTTTGGTGACATCGCGGTGAACGCACATCAGAAGCGTGTATACGTCATCGCCATACTGTCGTATCACCCGGCGTGATGGTATGGGGTGTCATTGGTTACACGTCTCGGTCAGCTCTTGTTCGCAACTGATGGCACTTTGAACAGTGGACGTTACATTTCAGATATGTTACGACCCGTGGCTCTACCCTTCATTCGATCCCTGCGAAAGGCTACATTTCAGCAGGATAATTCCCGACCGCATGCTGCAGGTCCTGTACGGGCCTTTCTGGATACAGAAAATGTTCGACTGCTGCATTGGCCAGCACATTCTCCAGATCTTTCGCCAACTGAAAACGTCTGGTCAATGGTGGCCGAGCAACTGACTCGTCACAATTCACCAGTCACTACTCTTGATGAACTGCGGCATCGTATTAAAGCTGCATGGGCAGCTGTACCTGTACAAGCCATCCAAGCTCTGTGTGACTCAATGCCCTGGGGTATCAAGGCCGTTATTACGGCCAGAGGTGGTTGTTCTGGGTACTGATTTCTCACTATCTATGAACCCAAATTTCGTGAAAATGTGATCACATGTCAGTTCTAGTGTAATATACTTGTTCAATGAATACCCGTTTATTATCTGAATTCCTTCCTGATGTAGCAATTTTACTGGCCAGTAGTGTATCTTCCTGTTCCATGTAATATGACTATGGCTTGTATTCTTTCACATTTCGCTTAAATATATCAAGTGAATTTAAAACTATTTGTGTGATGTTTGTATATTGTTATCAATTCATTGAGCCTTATTTATTGGTTAGGTATTGTTGTTCTGCTTGTGTATTTTCAGTTCTGTAGTTTTTTAGTAACTATAAGGCACCAACTCATAGTATTTGCAACACTCAGAAATCTACAAAGTGTGATTTCTGAGTTCTAAGTGAGACATCGCCCTTGTCCTTGCTCATGACATTCTTCATGTCGATACTGTTTGCAGCCCAAGGTCTAGATTATGTGAATGTAGGGGTCTAGATTGAGTACACTACGTATATTTCGAGTTCTTCAAGAGAGACATATTAAAAAGTAGTAATTTTTAAAAATTTATCTCGGTTTACACATACATACATAAGTGCAATTATATTACGAGTGTAATCCCAAAAGTAAGGTCTCGTATGTTTTTATAAGTATATAGACCTGTTTATTGCTACAGCTTGAACATTTCGCTATTTTTCGACATAATCACCATTTCTGTCGATGCATTTTTGTAGACGCTATGGCAGTTTTTGTATCCCCATGTCATACCAGCTGGCCGCCATACTTTTCAGAAAATTGTGAACCTCTTTTTTCACCTCGTCCTCGGGGCTGAATCGCTTTCCGGCCGAACATTCTTTTAACCTAGAGAACAAGTGATAGTCACTGGGCGCCAAGTCAGGACTATGGGGTGGGTGGGTGATTATGTTCCACTAAAACTGTTGCAGGAGAGCAACAGTTTGCCGAGCGATGTGTGGGCGAGCGTTGTCATGGAGAATGTGTAAGCCGTTGCTCAACATTCCTCTTCTCCGGTTCTGAATTGCCCGTTTGAGTTTTTCAGAGTCTCACAGTACCTGTCAGCGTTAATTGTGGTCCCAGCGATTCAACTCCGACGACGAGATGAAAGAAGAGGTTTGTAGCTTTCTGAGCTGCAGGGCGGCGAGCTGGTATGACATGGGCATACAAAAACTGCCACAGCGTCTACAAAAATGCATCGACAGAAATGGTGATTATGTCGAAAAATAGCTAAATGTTCAAGCTGTAAACTGATGTAAACGATTGTAGAAATAAACAGGTCTATGTACTTATAAAAAAAATAGGTGACCTTACTTTTTGGATTACCCTCGGATATTACATTATATTCAGGAAGATGGCTGATACAAGTTACTCCTGACGAACGTCACAGTCTACGTTTCATTACTGTGACTATTTTATTGATGTATGTAACGCAAATTAAGTACTAAGAACAGATATTTCCAAAGCATCTAGATTTTGCGTTTAAAGATAAGTTCCATGAGGTACTCGTTTCAATAGACGTCCGTTAACTATACTTTCCTATATTAGTAAATTAAACACGACTTCATAACAATTTCCTCACATAATTCTATACGATTCTGGACTATAGATGGATGTCTCCGTCTGTTTTGTACTAACATAGGGAAAGTATATACAACATGCGAACTTTGGAACACATTTTTCACTGCACATTTTGTTATTGCTACGATGTGTCTTTATACTGTCAACGACATAAACGCAACGTAACTATTATGCGTTTTTAGAGATTGACCTCCACAGTCTGCATTTTATTGATGGTTGCCAATATATATCTTTATATCTAACACAAACAGATTACGGAAACGTGTTGGATATCTAGATCTGTTATGTGTACATATGCTCCTCGGTGCAGTCGTATGAAGAGAGGGTGATCTTTGTGTTACTAACTTAATGATCGTTCAGTCTGAGTGTTGTGAAGTCAATATTGAACTGTGCGCTGGTATCGTAATCATGGCCTACTGTAAGTGGTTTTTTAAACAAACAAAAAAAAAATGGTTCAAATGGCTCTGAGCACTATGCGACTTAACTTCTGAGGTCATCAGTCGCCTAGAACTTAGAACTACTTCAACCTAACTAACCTAAGGACATCACACACATCCATGTCCGATGCAGAATTCGAACCTGCGAACGTAGCGGTCCCTCGGTTCCAGACTGCAGCGCCTAGAACCACACGGCCACTCCGACCGGCGGTTTTGTAAACATTCTACGTTTCTTATGGCTTTCAGTTGATCTAGTTGGAAGTTGAATTGCATATCCAAATAATGTACTTCCACATGTTTAACTTTATCAAGTCTACGAGTTATTTGTTTTATCCTGCGTGCACATTGTTCGTTTCTTTTGTTGATGTAGTGTTCCAGTGAAGATATTTTTTACTATCGAAACTGGTAGAATAAATTTCCAAACATGCTATTCTTCAAATTCCTGAAAGTTGTGTCCTGGCACCTCGTCAGATTGTTAGATTTAGAATATCATTTCTTACATCAGGTGACCATACTTTATTTTGAAAGGTTGGATGGCGTGGAATGGGACATACAAACGCTGGCAACAGATCATCTGAGACGTCCTGTCCTCTCACAGTTACTGCACGCTGTTTACCGCATCTCGAAAGCTACAAGAGCCGCGATGGGATGTGCAGATGTGCATCCATGGAATCTGCATCAGAAGAACTTGCACACAAGTGGTGAGTATCTTATTTGTATGTTCTTTGAATTCATAATTTCTCAGCGATTTTTTTCGAAGATGTCTTTTACGGTTATGAGCCTAATAGTGACTAGTGACATCGTGTTGTCAGAACTTTTCGATGAGTTTATATTGATTAATGTCGCCATTCTAGAAAATCTCTTCTGTGATAATGAACACGTAAATGATGTAGTTGTGTCGGAAGTGAAAACTATGTCCTAATGACATTACGTAGTGAACAAAACTTGGAACTAAGTAATAGCCGCAGCAGACACAATAACCGACGTCTGTTGATAACTAATTTGCACCTACGCATGTGGTACCTTTCTACTTCTACATCTACATCTACATTTATTCTCTGCAAGTCACCCAACGGTGTGTGGCGGAGGGCACTTTACGTGCCACTGTCATTACCTCCCTTTCCTGTTCCACTCGCGTATGGTTCGCGGGAAGAAAGACTGCCGGAAAGCCTCCGTGAGCGCTCGAATCTCTCTAATTTTACATTCGTGATCTCCTCGGGAGGTATAAGTAGGGGAAGCAATATATTCGATACCTCATCCAGAAACGCACCCTCTCGAAACTGGACAGCAAGCTACACCGCGATGCAGAGCGCCTCTCTTGAAGAGTCTGCCACTTGAGTTTGCTAAACATTTCCGTAATGCTATCACGCTTACCAAATAACCCTGTGACGAAACGCGCCGCTCTTCTTTGGATATTCTCTATCTCCTCTGTCAACCCGACCTGGTACGGATCCCACACTGATGAGCAATACTCAAGTACAGGTCGAACGAGTGTTTTGTAAGCCACCTCCTTTGTTGATGGACTACATTTTCTAAGGACTCTCCCAATGAATCTCAACCTGGCACCCTCATTACCAACAATTAATTTTATATGATCATTCCACTTCAAATCGTTCCGTACGCATACTCCCAGATATTTTACAGAAGTAACTGCTACCAGTGTTTGTTCCGCTATCATCTAATCATACAGTAAAGGATCCTTCTTTCTATGTATTCGCAATACATTACATTTATCTATGTTAAGGGTCAGTTGCCACTCCCTGCACCAAGTGCCTATCCGCTACAGATCTTCCTGCATTTCGCTGCAATTTTCTAATGCTGCAACTTCTCTGTATACTACAGCATCATCTGCGGAAAGCCGCATTTAACTTCCGACACTACCTACTAGGTCATTTATATATATATTGTGAAAAGCAATGGTCCCATAACACTCCCCTGTGGTACGCCAGAGGTTACTTTAATGTCAGTAGACCTCTCTAGTCCTTTAATAATCAACATTAATTTTTTGCCTGTCGTTATGATGTGACATCAAATGAAATTTGTCCTCAGTGTTAGTCTTCTCCACAGGAGAGAGCACGCCAATACCGCAGTACAGTATAGAACACTACCTGTACCGTTGAAAGTCTACGTTCGGCGAGAAGGAGAGTCCACATGTTTGTCCAGGAACGCCGTCCCCAGCTGGGGTCACTCACTACATCACATGGGGCTACTAAATTACGTGAATATTGCTTACTACGTTGTACGTGTTAATCCCATACTTTTTTATGACAGTACACTCAGATGATTCAGCGAGCTAGTTTAATGTGGATTACAAATCATCGTGGAGTTTGTCCACTTTTTTTAGTTATCCTGTCAGAGAACTCGACTTTGGTAGAGTATTTATTTTTTCCAGTCCTCTATTAGTCCAAATCCTTTCCCTTCTCTCCGTCCAACTCCTCCTCCCCCCATCTCCCGTTCCTTATCCATCTCTTGCTCCTGTCTCCATGTCCATCTCTTCCGTATCACTACCTGTACATCTACTCCTCCACTTCTATCCGTCCATCTCATTTTCCCCTTCCTCACAATTCACCCCCTCCTCCCCCTCTCTCACCTTAGCTGTGCCTATCTACATGTATATCGCATTAAATACATTCTATACTGATGCCGTACACACAAGTCATGTAGCAAGTTTGAGTTGATCTAGTGGAGACGTGTAACGAACGAAAACACACACACACACACACACACACACACACACACACACACACATACGAGAGTTGACTGTTGACTGAAAAGTAATACCTCGACCTTCGTAACTCTTCAACAGTTGGCAGCATTGGAATATGAAAGGTACTGGCTTGTTCCGTAGCCTCTTCTCTACAGTTCCAGTTGGCGGGAAGCCTTAGCATTGAACGGTTGTGTTGTTACAGTGTGAAGTATGGAACCCTGCGCAGACTGTCGGTCAATGCGATTTAAGCACCGTGCAGTCATTGAATTCATGACAGCAGGTGGTGTCACCCCAAAGGAGATTCATCAGAGAACCTAACCAGTTTATGGTGGTTGCGTTGGTGCGAGTACTGTGCGCCGTTGGGCGAGAAGTTTAAAGATTTTGAGAAAGGAACATCTGACCTGCTCGACAAACAAAGAGTTGCTCGTCAAGTGACAGCAACAGCCCAGTTTCACAGGCAAAATGTTGACAGACTGATTCAGGACGATCGTCGTATCACTCAGAGAGAAACTGCAAGCACAATCGGCATTTCACAAGAACGTGAGGGTCACATTATTGCTTTGCTTGGCTATCGGAACATCTGTGCACGATGGGTGCTCCGGATGCTGACTCCTGAAATGAAAGCGCACAGACTTGAAATTTTCCATGAACTGCTCTCGCGTTACGAGGATGAAGGTGAAGCCTTTCTCCGTTCAATTGTGACAGGAGACGAAACTTGGGTACACCATTACGACCCTGAGACGAAACGTCGGCCTATGTAATATCGACATAAAGACTCGCCCCAGAAAAAGAAATTCAAGACGCAGCCGTCAGCTGGAAAAATCAGGGCCACAGTGCTTTTGGAATCAGATGGAGTTATCCATGTTCCTTGATCGTAGAACATCAATAAATTCAGAGGGTTACATCACAACGTTGATAACTCTGAAACGACGGCTAACAAGGGTCCGAAAAGTAAAGGGAAATGTTTTCCTATACAACATGACAATGCCAAACCACACACTTCACGTGCCACCACAGCCGAACATCAGAGACTGAATCTCTCCACCGTACGGCATCCTTCATACAGTCCAGATTTAGCACCGTCTGACTTACATCTGTTCCTGATAATGAAAGACGATCTGCGGGGATATCATTATGCTTCTAATCAAGATGTTGAGAGAAACGTGAGACTGTGGTTGCGGAAACAGGGTGTCGACTTCTTCCGTGGCGGCTTCAGAACACTTGTTCATCGTTGGCAGAAATGTATCCAATTAGCTGATGATTATGTGGAAAAGTGAATATTGGTAATTAAAGATCACATTCTAAGGATTATTTTTGCGTGTGATTTATTAAAATATTCCCATTTAAACCCAGTTAACGAAGGTAGAGGCATTATTTTTCATTTAACCCTTATATCTATACAACAAGTTGTATATAAATATAAGTAGGTAAAGAAATGTAATGTCGGGTGTAGTTCGAAGGATTATGCATTTTATTTCTGTTTTATGTAATTTTATGAATTTAGAAAGTATGTGACAGAGTAGGGTAAGAAGAGAGTATATATTGGTTACATAAGTCTTGCTGCACAGAGATCGGCAGAACGCATATGATGTCATAATGTATGAAAGACGTACGTAAGTTTTGGAAGGGGGGAGGGTGGGGGCAATTTCAGAGTTATTTAAACATGTTATTTTGGAAGGTTTGGATGATATATGTGATTTATTTGTAATTACTGTTCGGCATGGATTTGGTGCATGGAGGTCATCAAACCTCACTAAAGTTTTGATTGGTTTTGGTGCGTAAAAAGTCTAACTATGTGCAAAATAATAGCATAGTTTTGGGAGTGCATTTCGTGGGTTAATTGTGCCGTATATTTTGGAAGGGTGTTCAACAGATTTATGTGTCTACATTTGGGGACATAAATATATAAATGAGAAGAAATTACGGCGTTATGCATCATTATTGCGCGAGTATGAATCCTATTAGATAAATTTACGATGCAGTTGTCTGCTTTTTCCAGAAGAATGTTAAATGGGAGGATTCTGCCCAGAGCGGTTTCATGTTGTTCTTTTAAGTTTCTGGTTAGATGTGATTAAAACTGTGACACCTGATGAAATTTCGACGAACGAACGCCGACTGTGTTTTGCTTTAAATACAGTGATAGTGAAGTGCTATATATGAGAGCAACGGCGCTAAACATTTCTGTTAAAATTCAAGGTGAACCAAAAGTTTATACACACGTCAAAAAAAGTTTTGCATCACATCGGTTCCGGAAGATGTACAGAAAATTGGAGTAGAGATCAACATAAACATCATTTCCGCCCTTTTTATTGCTCATGAAAACCACACATTGCATGTTCTACCACCATACAGCGAGACCTTCAGCGGTGGAAAGGTATTGGTCCAGATTGCTGTACACACCAGTACTTCTAATACCCAGTAGCACGTCCTCTTGCACTGATGCATTCTTGTATTCGTTGTGGCAAACTATCCACAAGTTCATCAAGGTCAACATTGTCCCACGCCTCAACGGCGATTTGGCTAATGTCCCTCAGAGTGGTTGGTGGGTCACGTCGTACATTAACAGACCTTTTCAATCTATCCCAGGCATATTCGATGGGGTTCATGTCTAGAGAACATGATGGCCACCCTAGGCGAGCGATGTCTTTATCCTGAAGGAAGTCATTCACAAGATGTGCACGACGGGGGCGCGAATTGTCCATGAAGACAAATGCCTCGTCAATATTCTGCCAATATGATTGCAGTATCGGTCGGAGGATGGCTTCACGTATCGTATGGCCGTTATGGCGCCTTCCATGACCATCAGTGCCGTATGTCGGCCCCACATAATGCCGCCCCAAAACAGGAGGGAACCTCCACCTTGCTGCACTCGCTGGACAGTGTGTCTTAGGCGTTCAACCTGACCGGACTGCTTCCAAACACGTCTCTGACGATTGTCTGGCTGAAGGCTCATACGACACTCATCGGTGAAGAGAACGTGATGCCAATCCTGAGCGGTCTATTCGGCATGTTGTTTGGGCCTATTTGTACCGCGCTGCATGGTGTCATTGTTGCAAAGATGGACCTCGCCATGGACGTCGGGAGTGAAATTGCGCATCATGCAGCCTATTGCGGACAGTTTAAGTCGTAACATGACTTCCTGTGGTTGCTCGAAAAGCATTATTCAACATGGTGGCCTTACTGTCAGGGTTCCTCCGAGCCATAATCCATAGGTAGCCGTTATCTACTGCAGTACTCAGGCGCCTAGGGCGGTCTAGGGCGCCATGTCACTTATTGCGCTGCCCCTCCCATCGGAGGCTGGAGTCCTGCCTCGGGATGGGTGCGTGTGTTGTTCTTAGCAAAAGTTAGTTTAAGTACTGTTTATGTCTATGGACCAATGATTACAGCAGTTTGGGTCCCTTAGGAATTGACACATTTTTACGTCATCTGGTGCTACAAAACAGCATTTTGTCAGGCCGTCCTCGATTTCTGTTACTTCAATATATTCGTCACCAGAGCTACTTTCTATATCTGACCATTCTGGATCACTATTCGGTTCTGACATAACGCCTTTCTTAGACACATGTTGTTTTCCTCTCCGATCTTTTGTCTGTTCTTAAATACTCAGGGTCACGGTTTCCACCTAATGTCATTAGTTCTTTTCTTTCACAGCAGGCTCTACATCTGAAGAGTCGTTTACTTAGGCTCTAAAGACGTGTACCTTTACTTCGTAAATGTGTAGCCTATGTGAACATCAGCAATTCATAAACAATCGTCTGTTCTACTTCTTCCGGCTTACTGACAACAGTTTGTTCTGCTGGCGATTCATTAATCAGGAATACTTTTTCAGCAACGCCGAGAGTTTCATCTTCTTCCATTCTCCTCACTGCGACCGTATTTCTCTTCTTACTATTAATCTCAGTATTATTGGCAACTCGCGTACTTTGCGGGGTGCCGTTTTCATTACCATTTGCCACCTCTTTGCTAATTGCTGCTCACTAACTTGGCGCGGCGTTACATATTTCCATTTCCTTCTTGCTGTCGGACCGCGTCCTATTCTCGACGTCCTTTTTTCTCCTTCCCACTACTACTTAAATTTTTAGGTCACACAATCGCCTATGAAATGCTTTCATTCCCATTGGGAGAAGCCTGAAGATACCAGAAGGTATAAGATAGATTATATAATGGTAAGACAGAGATTTAAGAATCAGGCTTTAAATTGTAAGACATTTCCAGGGGCAGATGTGGACTCTATTGGTTATAAACTGTAGATTAAAACTGAAGAAACTGCAAAAATTTGGGAATTTGAGGGGGTGCTACCTGCATAAGCTGACTAAACCAGAGGTTGTACAGAGTTTCAGGGCGGACATAAGGGAACGATTGACAGGATTGGGGGAAAGAAATACAGTAGAAGAAGAATGGGTAGCTTTGAGGGATGAAATAGTGAAGGCAGCAATCAAGTAGGTAAAAAGACGACGGCTAGTAGAAACCCTTGGGTAACAGAAGAAATGTTGAATTTAATTGATAACAGGAGAAAATATAAAAACACAGTAAAAATGCAGTAAATGAAGCAGGCAAAAAGGAATACAAAGGTCTCAAAAATGATATCGACAGGAAGGGCTCATTGGCTAAGCAGGGATGGCTAGAGGACAAATGTAAGGTTGTAGAGGCCTATCTCAGTAGGGGTAAGATAGATACTGCCTACAGGAAAATTAAAGAGACCTTTGGAGAAATGAGAACCACTTGCATGAATATCAAGAGCTTTATTGGAAACCCAGTTCTAAGCAAAGAAGGAGAGTCAGAAAGGTGGAAGGAGTATATAGAGGGTCTATACAAGGGCAATGTACTTGAGGACAATATTATGGAAATGGAAGAGGATGTAGATGAAGATGAAATGAGAGATATGATAGTGCATGAAGAGTTTGACAGAGCACTGAAAGACCTGTGTTGAAACAAGGCCCCCGGAATAGACAACATTCCATTAGAAATACTGAGAGCCTTGGGAGAGCCATTCCTGACAAAACTCTACCATCTGGCGAGCAAGATGTATGAGACATAGTGGGAATTAGCGAAGTTCGGTGGCAGGAGGAAAAAGAGTTTTGGTCAGGTGAATACAGGGTAGGCATGGACTTCGTGTCTATCTTGGCCACAATAATGCGTTCACTATGCTGTTTGTAGTACCTTACCCACACTCCTATTTTTTTTTATTCGTTATTAATCCGACTCCTGCCTTACCACTATTTGATTTCGTATTTATAACCCTGTATTCGCCTGACCAAAAGTCTTGTTCCTCCTGCCAGCGAACTTCACTAATTCCTACTATATGTAACTCTAACCTATCCATTTCCCTTTTTAAATTTTCTAACCTACCTGCCTGATTAAGGGATCTGACATTCCACGCTCCGATCCGTACAACGCCAGTTTTCATTCTCCTGATAACAACGTCTTCTTGTGTAGTCCCCGCCCGGAGATCCGAATGGGGGACCTCCGGAATATTTTACACAAGAGGACGCCATCATCATTTAATCATACAGCAAAGCTGCATGCCCACGGGAAAAATAGTGGTCTAAATATGACCTATATGAAATGAATGAATGTAGCTGAAGTGACAAAGATAAAATAAAATAAAATAAAATAAAATTTGAAAAAGAAATGTAATGTAAAGAATCTTGGAGGATATCATGATTTAATAGTCATAGGTGACTGGATTTTGAGAGTAGGAAAAAGGAGAGAAGGAAATATAGTAGGTGAATATGGATGTGGTGTAAGAAATGAAAGAGGAAGCCGCTTTGTAGAATTTTGTGCAGAGCACAACTTAATCATAGCTAACACTTGGTTCAAGAATCATGAAAGAAGGTTGTATACATAGAAGAAGCCTGGAGGTACTAGAAGGTATTACGTAGATTATATAATGGTAAGACAGAGATTTAGGAACCAGGTTTTAAATTGTAAGACATTTACAGGGGCAGATGTGGACTCTGAGCACAATCTATTGGTTATGAACTGTAGATTAAAACTGAAGAAACTGCAAAAAGGTGGGAATTTAAGGAGATGGGACCTGGTTAAACTGAAAGAACCAGAGGTTGTACAGAGTTTCAGGGAGAGCATAAGGGAACAACTGACAGGAATGGGGGAAATAAGTACAGTAGGAGAAGAATGGGTAGCTCTGTGTTGTGGTTGGCAGGAGAGCCAACCGTGTTTTTCTAAAGGAGGCGTGAGGTCTGGAACATGACAAAGGAATTAGAATTGAGAAAAACGGACGTAGCTGGTGGAATACTTAACTTTAATCCATTAATGGTGAACGTCGCTCTTTATGGTACATGATTGACAATATCAATAGTACGGATACCGGCGCCTTTCTAGGTCGTAGCAAATAACGTAGCTGAAGGCTATGCTAACTATCGTCTCGGCAAATGAGAGCGTAGAAGTCACTGAACCATCGCTAGCAAAGTCGGCTGTCCAACTGGTGCGAGTGCTAGGAAGTCTCTTTAGATCTGTCGTGTGGCGGCGCTCGGTCTGCAATCAATTGATAGTGGCGACACGCGGGTCCGACGTATACTACCGGACCGCGGCCGATTTAAAGGCTACCACCTAGCAAGTGTGGTGTCTGGCGGTGACACCACACTCTGAGAGATGAAGTAGTGAAGGCAGCAGGGCTAGTAGAACTCCTTGGGTAACAGAAGAAATATTGAACTTAATTGGAGAAAGGAGAAAATATAAAAACGCAGTAAATGAAGCATGCAAAAAGGAATACAGACGTCTAAAAAATGAGATCGACAGGAAGTGCAAAATGGCTAAGCAGGGATGGCTAGAGGACAAATGTAAGGATGTAGAGGCTTATGTCACTAGGGGTAAGATAGATACTGCCTACAGGAAAAGTAAAGAGACCTTTGGAGAGAAGAGAACCACTTGCATGAATATAAGAGCTGAGATGGAAACGCAGTTCTAAGCAAAGACGGGAAAGCAAAAAGGTGGAAGGAGTATATAGAGGGTCTATACAAGGGCGACGACGACAATATTCTGGAAATGGAAGAGGATTTAGATGAAGATGAAATGGGAGATACGATACTGTGTGAAGAGTTTGACAGAGGACTGAAAGACCTGAGGCCCCAGGAGTAGACAACATTCCATTAGAACTACTGACGGCCTTGGGAGAGCCAGTCCTGACAAAACTCTACCATCTGGTGAGCAAGATGTACGAGACAGGCGAAATACCCTCAGACTTCAAGAAGAATATAATAATTCCAATCCCAAAGAAAGTAGGTGCTGACAGATGTGAAAATTACCGAACTATCAGTTTAATAAGTCACGGCTGCAAAATACTAACGCGAATTCTTTACAGACGAATGTAGAAACTGTTGGAAGCCGACCTCGGGGAAGATCAGTTTGGATTCCATAGAAATGTTGGAACTCGTGAGGCAATACTGACCCTTAATTGACTAAGGAAAGACAAACCTACGTTCCTAGCATTTGTAGACTTTGAGAATGTAGACTGGAGTACTCTCTTTCAAATTCTAAAGGTGGCAGGGGTAAAATACAGGGAGCGAAAGGCTATTTACAATTTGTACAGAAACCAGATGGCAGTTATAAGAGTCAAGGGACATGAAAGGGAATCAGTGGTTGGGAAGGGAGTGAGACAGGGTTGTAGCCTCTCCCCGATCTTAATCAATCTGTATGTTAAGCAAGCAGTAGGTATTAAAATCCGTGGAGAAGAAATAAAAACTTTGAGGTTCGCCGATGACATTGTAATTCTATCAGAGACAGCAAAGGACTTGGAAGAGCAGTTGAACGGAATGGGCAGTGTCTTGAAAGGAGGATATAAGATGAACATCAACAAAATCAAAACGAATATAATGGAATTTGGTCGAATTAAGTCGGGTGATGCTGAGGGAATTAGATTAGGAAATTCGACACTTAAAGTAGTAAATGAGTTTTGCTGTTTAGGGAGCAAAATAACTGATGATTGTCGAAGTAGAGACGATATAAAATGTATACTGGCAATGGCAAAGAAAGCGTTTCTGAACAAGAGAAATTTGTTAACGTCGAGTACTGATTTAAGTGTCAGGAAGTAGTTTCTGAAAGTATTTGTATGGAGTGTAGCCATGTATGGAAGTGAAACATGGACGATAAATACACTCCTGGAAATGGAAAAAAGAACACATTGACACCGGTGTGTCAGACCCACCATACTTGCTCCGGACACTGCGAGAGGGCTGTACAAGCAATGATCACACGCACGGCACAGCGGACACACCAGGAACCGCGGTGTTGGCCGTCGAATGGCGCTAGCTGCGCAGCATTTGTGCACCGCCGCCGTCAGTGTCAGCCAGTTTGCCGTGGCATACGGAGCTCCATCGCAGTCTTTTAACACTGGTAGCATGCCGCGACAGCGTGGAGGTGAACCGTATGTGCAGTTGACGGACTTTGAGCGAGGGCATATAGTGGGCATGCGGGAGGCAGGGTGGACGTACCGCCGAATTGCTCAACACGTGGGGCGTGAGATCTCCACAGTACATCGATGTTGTCGCCAGTGGTCGGAGGAAGGTGCACGTGCCCGTCGACCTGGGACCGGATCGCAGCGACGCACCGATGCACGCCAAGACCGTAGGATCCTACACAGTGCCGTAGGGGACCGCACCGCCACTTCCCAGCAAATTAGGGACACTGTTGCTCCTGGGGTATCGGCGAGGACCATTCGCAACCGTCTCCATGAAGCTGGGCTACGGTCCCGCACACCGTTAGGCCGTCTTCCGCTCACGCCCCAACATCGTGCAGCCCGCCTCCAGTGGTGACGCGACAGGCGTGAATGGAGGGACGAATGGAGACGTGTCGTCTTCAGCGATGAGAGTCGCTTCTGCCTTGGTGCCAATGATGGTCGTATGCGTGTTTGGCGCCGTGCAGGTGAGCGCCACAATCAGGACTGCATACGACCGAGGCACACAGGGCCAACACCCGGCATCATGGTGTGGGGAGCGATCTCCTACACTGGCCGTACACCTCTGGTGATCGTCGAGGGGACACTGAATAGTGCACGGAACATCCAAACCTTCATCGAACCCATCGTTCTACCATTCCTAGACCGGCAAGGGAATTAGCTGTTCCAACAGGACAATGCACGTCCGCATGTATCCCGTGCCACCCAACGTGCTCTAGAAGGTGTAAGTCAACTACCCAGGCCAGCAAGATCTCCGGATCTGTCCTCCATTGAGCATGTTTGGGACTGGATGAAGCGTCGTCTCACGCGGTCTGCACGTCCAGCACGAACCCTGGTCCAACTGAGGCGCCAGGTGGAAATGGCATGGCAAGCCGTTCCACAGGACTACATCCAGCATCTCTACGATCGTCTCCAAGGGAGAATAGCAGCCTGCATTGCTGCGAAAAGTGGATATACACTGTACTAGTGCCGACATTGTGCATGCTCTGTTGCCTGTGTCTATGTGCCTGTGGTTCTGTCAGTGTGATCATGTGATGTATCTGACCCCAGGAATGTGTCAATAAAGTTTCCCCTTCCTGGGACAATGAATTCACGGTGTTCTTATTTCAATTTCCAGGAGTGTAGTTCGGACAAGAAGAGAATAGAAGCTTTCGAAATGAGGTGCTACAGAAGAATGCTGAAGATTAGATGGGTAAATCACATAACTAATGATGAAGTACTGAATAGAATTGGGGAGAAGAGGAGTTTGTGGCACAATTGACAAGAAGAAGGGACCGGTTGGTAGGACATGCTCTGAGGCATCATGGTATCACAAATTTAGCAATTGAGGGCAGCGTGGAGGGTAAAAATCGTAGAGGGAGACCAAGAGATGAATACACTAAGCAGATTCAGAAGGATGTAGGTTGCAGTAAGTACTGGGAGGTGAAGAAGCTTGCACAGGATAGAGTAGAAACAGACTCTTCCAGGACAATGTCATCGCCCTCTTGGTCGGAAGGATCCTGGTGGCAGCGTAACACAGCTATAACTGCCTCAGGTGCGTGTAACCGTTGGTATAACAACTGTGAAAAAGATGCACAGTAATATTAATAACATTACAGGTACGGTCGGGTAGGATCATGACCTGGAATACGCTTACCAAGCCAAGGTCACTTACGCGATGACTGCAGTCAGTCTAGTACGCAGAGCACGGCTGTCTAGTGGGGTTCCTGGCTGGCTCGACTTCCTTCACTGAGTGGCTAGGGCATTCATTGTAGGGGAAAACAGTCCCGCACCGTACCATTTGAGGGTTAAGGCGTCTTTTTGTTCATTGTCATAATGATTAATACTATTGTTATTATTTTGGCGATAATCACGTTTACTTCACTAGTGGTCTTCATCCTCTACTCTTTCTAAAAGCGCAGAAAGACTGTTGTGACTGCTTGCTACGTATCTCTTAGAATCATCTGGCAGTTTTTTTCCACAGCTCTCTTATAATATCTGGAATGTGTCAATTTTGGGTACCTGGATTCACAGAAATCTTTCATAGGGTTTCTGCCCGTGTTGTCATATAATCTAGCCATTATTACTTTTCACCATGAACAATCTTGTTTCTGTCGTGACCAGTATTCATACATGGACTTTGTTTGAATTCGTTAAATTTCATCTGATCAGTGTTCAGATTTAGTCCCCATTGTTTAGTATCACCTGCTAATGCACTGATATCTACGTTAATCTATTCCTGGTCTGTCAAATATTCAGCAAAAATTCTTTCGCAGATTTTCAGAAAATCCAATAGGTGCCAGCCAATACATATTTTGCCAGGATCAAAGCGTTCTTCACTCGTTAATAGTATCCTATCATTGACACAGTTGGACTTGTCTCTTATTTTCTTTTCAAGGTCACAGATCTTGCCCTGAATTCGTGAGGTATTTTGGTTACACTTCTGTCCGCAATTATTTACTTGTTTGCTTATTTCTTCCTCAGAATCAACGACTGCCTTTCTCAGATACGAGATTTCATTTCTACATTCACTAACCATTTCAGCTTTCAGACCGAAAACTTTTTCGTCCACTTTGTTACTATTAGTGGTTCTACCGATTATTGGATCTTTATGATATCTAAATCGAACTATTCGTTTATATAACTAATCTGCCCCTGCATGGTGGCCAAATTGGCACTCATGGTATTTATTTCAAGTTTAATGTCTTTGATTGCAATACTCAAAACACCTACTTTTTCGACCTGTTTACTGATCTTTACACCATGTGTTTTAAGTTGGTTATCAGGACCACTAATTTGTGCCTTAATCTATCTATTAATGGTGCTACCTCGTGCTTTAATTTGTGGAGATAAAATTTTTAACGTACCATTCATGCTCAAAAGTTTTTCACTGTCATGTTTTACTGTACTTCATGTTCTGATTCTAACTCGTGTTTCTCGATTCGATTCTTTCTCTATTTGTGGCGAACTGAACGACCCTACCGATTCATTCGCATAATCATTATTTTTCAAGTAATCTTTCTCATTCATTCCATCCTTTGCTTCCTGAATTCTTCGTGACGGGCTCATCATGTGAATCTGATAATTTACGTACGGATGGCATACAACGTAAGCCAATTTTCGTTCTGTGGCGTTACCTGTATACTCTTTTCGGTAAATGCTATCGGACTCCATGCTGTTTCTCGTTACGCCCCATACTGTCTCGTTCTGTTCGCTTTGATCTACTACTGATTTTGTTTTCATTTAATACTGAAATATAAATAACAATTTACTTTCTAAACTCCCGTAACACTTGCAATTATTTGTTTTATTATATTTACTGCAAGTTTGTGGCGCTGAACTTGCAGTTCGCGTAATACGTTCGTTTTGTGCTTAGTACATTGGGTATGGTCTGTATTTGACTGTGTACCAAGCTAAAAAATACCCTGTCACGCAGCGCTAAGTATATGTACCGTAAATCTACCAGATACTTGACACACATCCTTGAAATAACATGGGGTTTTATTAGAACCACTCCATATTGCTAGACGCGTGAAAGATCTCTTGCGCGCGTCGTTTGGTGACGATCGTGTGCTCAGCCGCCACATTCGTCATGCTTGGCCTCCCAGGTTGGCTTTGGGGGTTAGTCGAAGTCGCAAGTGTATCGTGATCGACCGACATCTCTAGGGATGCTGAAAGACAACATCCGATGCCAATGCCTCACCATAACTCCGGACATGCTTTTCAGTGCTGTTCACTACATTATTCCTCGACTACAGCTATTGTTGAGGAATGATGGTGGACATATTGAGCATTTCCTGTAAACATCATCTTTGCTTTGTCTTACTTTGTTATGCTAATTATTGCTATTCTGATCAGATGAAGCGGCAGCTGTTGGAAATTTTTCGAACTTTTCAATTTTGTTGGTTCTAATAAAACCCCATGTCATTCTAAGCACATGTGTCAATTTGTACCTCTCCATTTACATTATTCCGTGATTTATTCAGTTATCAAATTTATACAGACTCTATGATCACCCACTATATCAATGCCTGTCGACAACGTAGGGTCTTGATTTTATTTACGTTCTTACTAAAAATGCTCTTGCATAAGGATCAAATTTCGATCAGCACATCCCACAGGCATAAAACTACTAGTGTATGAGTTCAGTATTGTTCCGTAAAGTAAACGACGAAGATTCGAAAAGTAAATTCTACATTCAAGCAGCCTGTAAGCTGTGGAAGGCAGAAAATCTTGTGACACTGCAACAGAAATTTGTTCCACCGGATACTTCACTAACATGTCACCTGTCTTCTTTTGCAGAAGTCCCAGCTGTGTACTCAGTCTTCTTGGAACACCTGTCCAACTACTCTCGAGACGCTGCGCAGCTGCTTTCACTTGGTGTGACACATGTGTCACAACTTTTCGTACCCCTCGCATACGAACATGTGGTAAGTGATGCCTTTTTACCCTTTTTAGATATATTAGACGTACGAGAGATGAGAAAATGACACAAGCATGCTCATATAAGTGGTTAATGCTCGGACTCAGATTCACACTGCTGCTGTCTTTCACTATCAGACTGTGATGTTAATTTTGGATTTTGACCCACCTCTGCAACAGTGATCCTCCTGCGGTTATTACATGAAGAACGCAACTTCGGAACACATAACAAAAATGGTTCCAATGGCTCTGAGCGCTGTGGGACTTAACTTCTGAGATCATAAGCCCCTAGAACTTAGAACTACTAAACTTAACTAACCTAAAGACATCACACACATCCATGACCGAGGCAGGTTTCGAACCTGCGGTCGCAGCGGTCGTGCGGTTCCAGACTGTAGCGCCTAGAACCGCAAACACATAACAAAAGAAAAGAGTGTCGTCCGTACCTTTTTTTCTCGTATATTCTGGAAGTTCTCTTAAGAAGTTGGGACACTTCCTATCGGGTCTAGAAGTCCGTTACACACTGGGAAACTTCGTTTCTGATCCTGTTTTACAAGGCTCATGGCTTCCCATTTAGTGCAGAAAAGTCTGGATTCTACTGTCTCCTATTTCATATCACAATCTGTAAATTTTCTTCTTCGGAGTCAATTATTCCAAAGAGAAGTAGCGGCAGGGTGAGGTTTATATATTACATACCCACCGTAATCACAGTAGTCAATACCAACATATGAAGACATTTTTGTACATTGGTATGGGTGTTGTAAGGAATATTCCCATCCATCGTAGCTCTAACAAGGTTTTCTAACTTAAGCTAAATTGAGCAGCCACTGAAAATTCAAGGAGCACTTACATTTTCTTTCAGCTTAATTGCTAAGAAATTGTGCAAATTCATTATGTACTACATCTGATTTCCTGGAGGCAGACATTCCATTGATACCAAATAACTCAGAACCTTATTGCTAAGAAAAATTCTCCTTTGGGAAGAGGAGATTAATACTGAGTGGCTATAACTAAGGTGCAGCTACTTAAGAGATTCAGTGTAGGCCAAAATTACCAAACGGCAGCGAAACTTGGTAGATATGCTAATGCTGAAAAAATTATTTCCAATTATGACCACAAGGTGCAACTCGGTAAGCGACAGGAAATGAAGATCAAAATAATGAACAAAGGGAAGAAGTACGGTGCTCCTCCAGGCGTGTGCCCCTCAAATGGGTTGTCAATCTCAAGAAGAAGAGGACTTTGAAGAAGAACTGCAAAAGAAATTGCATACACACAGCACAATAGCCATGGAAGACTTGAATGTACATGTAGGGAGTGAAAGACAAGGATATAAAAATATACTGGTAGCAGGAGGATGGAGAAGTATTAATGAAGAAGGAAAGAGTGTTGGAATTCTGCAAGAGAAACGTTCTAGTGATAGATGCTTTCGGAAGAAAGAGAGCCACAAACTGATATGATACAGCAGCAGTCGAGGCAAGAAATCTCTGGTGTTTTACATAGATCACAATAGATTGTGATCAGAGTCGTCATCTGTTCATGGAAATGTCTTACAATTTTAAACCTGGTTCCTAAATCTCTGTCTTACCATTTTATAATCTATGTGATACCTTATAGTATCTCCAGGCTTCTGGTATGTACACAACCTTCTTTCATGATTCTTGAACCAAGTGTTAGCTATCATTTAGTTGTGCTCTGTGCAAAATTCTACCAGGCGACTTCCTCTTTCATTTCTTAGGCCCAATCCATATTCACCTACTACGTGTCCTTCTCCTCCTTTTCCTACTCTCGAAATCCAGTCACCCATGACTATTAAATCATGATATTCTCCAAGATTCTATATATTAAATTTTATTCAAATTTTATTTGCATATTCGAAATCTTTGTCGCTTCAGCTAGATTCATTCATTCATTCATTTCATATAGGCCATATTTGGACCACGATTTTTCCCGTGGGCATGCAGCTTTACTGTACGATTAAATGATTATGGCGTCCTCATGGGTAAAATATTCCGGAGGTAACATAGTCCCCCATTCGGATCTCCGGGCGGAGACTACTTAAGAGGACGTTGTTATCAGGAGAAAGAAAACTGGCGTTGTACGGACCGGAGCGTGGAATGTCAGATCCCTTAATCGGGCAGGTAGGTTAGAAAATTTAAAAAGAGAAATGGATAGGTTCGGTTACATATAGCAGGAATTAGTGAAGTTCGTTGGCAGGAGGAACAATTCTTTTGGTCAGGCGAATACAGGGTTATAAATACAAAATCAATTAGGGGTAAGGCAGGTGTCGGTTTAATAATGAATAGGAAAATAGGAAAGCGGCTAAGCTACTACAAACAGCATAGTGAACGCATTATTGTGACCAAGATAGACACGAAGCCCACGCCTACTACAGTAGTATAAGTTTATATGCCAACTAGCTCTGCAGATGACGAAGAAATTGAAGAAATGTATGATGAAATAAAAGAAATTATTCAGGTAGTGAAGGGAGACGAAAATTTAATAGTCATGGGTGACTCGAATTCGGTAGTAGGAAAAGGGAGAGAAGGAAACGTAGTAGGTGAATATGGATTGGGCCTAAGAAATGAAAGAGGAAGTCGCCTGGTAGAATTTTGCACAGAGCACAACTTAATCATAGCTAACACTTGGTTCAAGAATCGTAAAAGAAGGTTGTATACATGGAAGAAGCCTGAAGATACTGACATGTTTCAGATAGATTACATAATGGTAAGACAGAGATTTAGGAATCAGGTTTTAAATTGTAAAACATTTCCAGTGGCAGATGTGGACTCTGATCACAATCTATTGGTTATGAACTGTAGATTAAAACTGAAGAAACTGCAAAAAGGTGGGAATTTAAGGAGATGGGACCTGGATAAACTGAAATATCCAGAATGCAGGCTTTCTCGGCGAATCTTGAAGATAAATGCTTCTCGGGTTGACAGCTGAGTCAATGCGTTGTTCTCCAGCAACGTTTCAGCAAATTTTTTACTTGCCATCTTCAGGCGAAGATGGCAAGTAAGAAACTTGCAGAAACGTTGCTGGAAAACAACGCATTGACTCGGCTGTCAACCCGAGAAGAATTTAGCTGCAAGATTCAGAGTTTGTACAGAGCTTCAGGGAGAGCATAAGGGAAGAATTGACAGGAATGGGGGAAGGAAATACAGTAGAAGAAGCATAGGTAGCTTTGAAAGATGAAGTAGTGAAGGCTGCAGAGGACCTAGTAGGTAAAAAGACGAGGGCTAGTAGAATCCTTGGGTAACAGTGGAAATACTGAATTTAATTGATGAAAGGAGAAAACATAAAAATGCAGTAAATGAAGCAGCAAAAACGAATACAAGCGTCTCAAAAACGAGATCGACAGGAAGTGAAAAATGGCTAAGCAGAGATGGCTAGGGGACAAATGTAAGGATGTAGAGGCTTATCTCACTAGGGGTAAGATAGATATTGCCTACAGGAAAACTGAAGACAACTTTGGAGAAAAGAGAACCACTTGTATGAATATCGACAGCTTTGATGGAAACCCAGTTCCAAGCAAAGAAGGAAAAGCAGAAAGGTGGAGGGAGTATATAGACGGCCTATACAAGGGCAAAGTACTTGAGGACAATAATACGGAAATGGAAGAGAATGTACATGAAGATGAAATGGGAGATACGATGCTGCGTGTAGAGTTTGACAGAGGACTGAAAGACCTGAGGCCCCAGGAGTAGACAACATTCCATTAGAACTACTGACGGCCTTGGGAGAGCCAGTCCTGACACAGCTCTACCATATGGTGAGCAAGATGTATGAGACAGGCGAAATACCCTCAGACTTCAAGAATATAATAATTCCGATCCCAAAGAAAGCAGGTGCTGACAGATGTGAAAATTAGCGAACAATCAGTTTAATAAGCCACGGATGCAAAATACTAACGCATATTCTCTACAGACGAATGGAAAAACTGGTAGAAGCTGACCTCGGGGAAGATCAGTTTGGATTCTGTAGAAATATTGGAACACGTGAGGCAATACTGACCCTACGACATATCTTAGAAGCTAGATTAAGGAAAGGCAAACCTACGTTTCTAGCATTTGTAGATCTGGAGAAAGCTTTTGACAATGTTGACTGGAATACTCTCTTTCAAATTCTGATGGTGGCAGGGGTAAAATACAGGGAGCGGATGGCTATTTACAATTTGTACAGAAACCAGATGGCAGTTATAAGAGTCAAGGGACATGAAAGGGAAGCAGTGGTTGGGAAGGTAGTGAGTCAGGGTTGTAGCCTATCCTCGATGTTATTCAATCTGTATATTGAGCAAGCAATCAAGGAAACTAAAGAAAAATTTGGAATAGTTATTAATATCCATGGAGAAGAAATAAAAACTTCGAGGTTCGCTGATGACATTGTAATTCTGTCAGAGACAGCAAAGGACTTGGAAGAGCAGTTGAACGGAATGGACAGTGTCATGAAAGGAGGGTATAAGAGGAACATCAACAAAAGCAAAATGAGGATAATGGAACGTAGTCGAATTAAGTCGGGTGATGCTGAGGGAATTAGATTAGGAAATGAGACACTTAAAGTAGTAGGGGAGTTTTGCTATTTGGCGAGCAAAATAACTGATGATGGTCGAAGTAGGGAGGATATCAAATGTAGACTGGCAATGGCAAGGAAAGCGTTTCTGAAGAAGAGAAATTTGTTAACATCGAGTATTGATTTAACTGTCAGGAAGTCGTTTCTGAAAGTATTTGTGTGGAGCGTAGCCATGTATGGAAGTGAAATATGGACGATAACTAGTTTGGACAAGAAGAGAATAGAAGCTTTCGAAATGTGGTGCTACAGAAGAATTCTGAAAATTAGGTGGGTAGATCATATAACTATGAGGTGCATTCAAGTTCTAAGGCCTCCGATTTTTTTTCTCCGAACTGGAAAGAGATAGACAACATTCAAAACATGCACATTGTTTTAAAATGAAGGCGCGTTCATTGTCAATACGTTCCAGAGATGGCAGCACTGTACGGCGTGAATAACAAAGTAAAATCGCTTCAAAGAACATCATCACTACATAAGAGACTCGACAATAGACTACCCAATTGACCTCTGTGATGCTGGACTACCGTAAAAGAACACACTGACAGAGAAACTGCAAATATTAAGACTAATGCAAATTGGGAAAAGCGAAGGGGGGAGCAGGCGATAGATCATCACCTGTAAAGCATCAGACTAAGGGGAGTGATTGTACTGATAAAGCATGCTATATGAACAATACTACTAGAAGGAGTTGTGTTGTAAAATAACCAGTAAAATAATAAACTAGACCTCACTGAGAGCCGTGTGTACCTAGAAATGATGTTATAGGTAGAATAAAAATACACTCAAAATAGAAAAGGCAGGAGTAGGTCTAAGATGTTTGATTACTAGAATGTTGAAACGCAACTTTAAGGCGGATGACAAAATACATTTTAAAATAAAAGATGTATGCTTACTGAAAATGGAAGTTAGAGGAATACAAACATGACACCGAGACCAGCACTGAGAGGTAATCTTGACTGCTCAGCCAGAAGTAGAGCTTACAAAGCCTTCGACACAACGTCAACTTGTTAGTTGATCCCGATCGTTTAAAGCGTAGCCATCGTTTATCTGTAAGTGTTCGAAAATTTCAAGCTCTTCACATAAATCTAATCTGCACCCTTTCACTGCTTTGTGGAAGATTACGGTATCCTCTAAATACAGCGGAGAATGACTAGAAACAAAAAAGTGTTCCACAAAGATGGAATTGTGTACATTACTTCCATCCTTTCGCAACAGATGTTCTATGCATCTCACCTTGATTCCTCTACGAATTTGTCCCATGTATACTGGTGTCCAAAATTTAAGCAGCAAACGGAAATTTTGTAAGGTTGCGTTTACTTTGGCACAAAACATTATAAACAGTTGATAGTAAAGAAGAAACAATTTGTACAGATCGTAATCAGCTGAAACATGCCTGACGGTAAACAAAAATGTTCTTAATTTTCTTCCAACCTAACGGATTTGCACACACATTCTGACAACTGGTTAATATGCTCGGTGTGTGTGTAACCACCTCTGGCGCCAATACAGACCTGACAACGATGGGACATGCTGTGAATGATATCACCAGTCTCATATTGAGCCAATAACGCCCATTCTTTCTACAGAGTTGCTTACAAGTCTTGGAGAGGAGTTGATGGATGCTGACGTGATGCGACCCGTCTCACTGGTGCATTCCACACATGTTCTATGGAATTCAAATCGGAAGAGCAAGCAAGCCGCGCCATGTGTTTACACACAAAAAAAATTGCTGGTCATACTCTATAAGGTCGAGCATTATCGCCCATCAATTAGAAGTCTGAGACCACAGCACCATGCAAGAACTGCGCATGAGATCCCAAGATCTCGTCACGATACCTGTGACAGCAGTTAAATCTTGCCGATTCACCTGCAATTTTCATGAAGAGGTGTTTGAGTGGACAACGTAATCCCTTCCCATTCCATTAGTGATCCCCCTCGATATCGGACCCTTGCCACAACATTTGCGTCCCTAAATCGTGTTCCACGTGCCCTCCAGATGCGAATCCGTCGAGAAGCCCTTCTTTTCTTTTGTTTTTTCTTTTGCTCGTGCCTTTTTCCCGCAATGACGCAGGGTCGGCATGGTTAATCGGATCTGGCAAGGTTAATTTAAGAGGTGAGCAGATGCCCTTCTTGTCTCCACCTCGTATCCCCTGGGACAGAATTAGTGTGCCCCAATTGTTTGCGTCTAGTGTAATCCATGGAACAGTGCGAATGCGTTCATGTGTGTGCGAGCCGTGTAACTGAGGTGGGATACAGGACCAGTCCGGTATTCACCTAGTTGGATGTGGGAAACCACCTAAAAACCACATCCAGGCTGGCCAGCACACTGGCCTCTGTCGTTAAGCCACCGTGCGGATTTGATCCGGGGCCGGCGGGTCGAATCCGTCGAGAATCACTCTCCGGTCCAAATCGGGGTTCATCTGTGAAAACGACATTGGCCTACACTTCGACCGTTCAGGTCGCGTGTTGACGGCTCCACTCTACCTGTGGCGTGTCTTCGCAGAAGGGAACATATAAACAGACAGCAGGTCTCTGACAATAAAGGCCCATCCACTGAACCGTTCCGTACATCGGTTGCCTCGATGCAAGACGTCCAGGGGATGCTGAGAGGTCAGACGACATTGAACTGCTGTAGCAAGTTGGTACCATCGTGCCGTTACAGCCAAATAACGATCTACTTTTTCTGATGTCTCATGTGTTCGGACCTGTGCTGGTCTCCAGGATACAGTTCCTGTCTCTATGAAGTGTCACCTCAGTCGAGAAACAACAGAAAGATTGACATAAAGCCATCGAGCTACATCAGTTTGCGACTCTCCTGCTTCTATTCTTCGTATGGCCCTCCACAGCAGAGTCTGTAAGCATCTTCTCTTTGCCATACTGTGCCGTCTGTGACGGAATACACAGAGACACTGGATTAGGGACTACCCTGCAAAGACTACCAAGCTTGATAGGTGCCCTGACGTCATTGCTGACGTGGTTGTCCGTTGCCATATTCCTTGCATAACACGATCGTAACGACATATGTTGACAGTTTGTATGATTATATAGTGAATTAGACACAGGAAGGGGAAATAGCAGTCTGTTGTTTTAACTTTGGACGCCAGCGCAGTAACTGGGAAAATTACTGCAGATCATTTTGTAAATGCTAGGATTTAAGAACGGATCCTCAGCATTTTTAATAGTAGGTGCAAGGTGTTTTTTTAGCATATTATTACGAGGTAAAGTGAACATGCATTTATATTTGTTCACTAAAAGATTAAACGCCTCTTGGTGAAAAATGCAAATGCCAGGTAACTTTTTCTGTTAATAATAACTTAAATAAACATGCCTTTATGTCTGAACGTGACACATTTACACTCTATAAGATCTAATGCAACGGTTTATATGTAAATGTTAGTTTTTTTCTTTCTTTCAAGTGGCTTTCTGTGTGTTGTTGTATCCAGCGTCAAATAAGTGATATTTAAAACGTTTGAAGACAATTCCTACAGCAGACAGTAATACTTTATATTGTGTATATTAAATGGTGATTAATGGATGACTTGTGCTATACAGATTCAAAGACCACAACACTGGTTATAGATAATGTGATTCTATATGACTCTGCTTCACTAAACAATTTTTTAAACATTTCCAGTAATTTTGATTAATGTAAACTTACTGTTTTTGTTTCACATAGAATTTCGTTTTCTTGTTTATAAGTGCAATATCTTCTGAAGAAGACGGTTTTAAAACCCTCAAGATAACAACCAAAGATTAACAAACCTGTACATTGCAACTGTTTGTCCGTTATTTGTAATCCACTGAAGCTCCTGCACACTCAGTTGCTCAAATGCAACCGCATTCAAAATCTCGAGAAATGTATTCCTGATAAAAAAAATATATAAGTTAAATAAACTGCATTGAATATTGATAATTTCGTCAGTTTTGTTGCATTTCTATAATTGCATTGCTGAGAGCAAATTTTTTTCTTTGTGATAGTCCTTACAGTTTTTTAAATTTTTGTGTCTATACAATTGGTTTGAAGAGAAACAGTGAATATCTTTTATTTTTTGACAAATAAATCATTTCGTTGTTATGTTTCAGGATGTTTGCTACATTTCATCGTATTTTCATCGATAATTATAATTTCGAACATTCATAACTGTAAACTGTTTTTAGGTGGTAATCACAATAATAAACTGACAGTATTCTCCACTCACACAAAGAACTCACATTTTATTAAACTTATGATATTTATTAAGACATTCACAGCATAAATTCCTATCTTTATCGTTTGTGTATTTATGTGCGTGAAAGTTACTTATTGATTTCTCCTCTTGATTCTGCACTTTTTGAATTTAATCACTTCCATTTACAAGCAAACAATTTTTAAGACAAATATTATAAATACTATTAGTCTTAAAATGGTTATTGAAGTCAGTACCACACTACTTATTAGAATTATTAATGAAAGGTTGAGAACATTAGACATTAGAATAAGTTTAAAAATTATTAACATACAAAGAATGTTCCATTTTTTATGCTGATTTTGAAAGTTTTCTATTAGAGATGGATAATTATCAATCTGATCCAAATATATCAAATACAAAGAATAATCAAAGATATGAACCAACTGGCTTTTGTTACTGTATTAAATATATGAATGGACATTATAAAAATTCAGTTGTACACAGTGGTCCAGATGCACATAAAATACTTATTGAGTGTATGTAGGAAGACATTTTAGTGGTTGGGAATTCATATATTGAAACTTTCAACCACAGAACAACAAGTAAGACAGAATAAATCATAAACTTGTTCCCCTTGTCAATGTCATTATTCAGTAAAAAATAAAAGGTTCATCATCACAATCATTAAAGTGAAAATAAATGGCTCCATTGTGCAATAATTTTAATGTACAACTAAAGCAACCACAGCTTGATCCAACTTATTTTCGTAATCTCTCAGAGATTTGATGTTTATTTATTTGAAACAGAATCTAGTGATGAAAAAAAATAGATTGAATACCTAACAATGAAGACAGATATATTATTTTTTATAAGAAGACATAAAATTTGAAAATGACCTTCAGTAACACAATTAAATTCATGACTTTATCATCTGCTGAACTTCCATCAAATTTAATACAATATCAAATGTCAAACATTAGAAAATTCTTTCCACGTAAAATATGAGATTTAGGCATTAAAACATTGTGTATTCTTATGATTACATCGGTAAGTGGAAAAAATTGAAGAAATACAATTTCCAATAATACAAGACACACATAATACAATCAATGCTTGTGGGTCAATACAAAATTAAGCTAGTTGAAAAGTTTAAATACCGTGGAAAATGGATAACAGCCACCTTATCAGAGAATGAAGCCTTCATATCATGCATTAACAAAATGGAAATGGCATTCCATTTAACCTAAAACATCTACAACAAAAGGTCAGTATCGTTCAATGCAAAGTTAAGGCATTACTGCAGTGTTATCCGTTTGGAGGTATTGTACACTTCTGAATGCCTAGTAATGAACAAAAAAGGCCTAACAAAGTAACTGAGGACCAAGAAAAGGAAGATTTTGAGAAAGATCTTAGGTCCCACCAGAGAGAATGGGGTATATAGAAGACATCATAATCATGAACTGCAATCCCACATATAGAAGATAACCAATACCATCTGGAAAAGAAGGATTATGTATTATTGATATATGATCTGGATGAGCTCTGGAAGACTCACCATTTATATGATCACCTACTTTCAGGAGAAGGAAAAAAAGGACCTCTTTCACAGAGGAGGAGAAAGATCTTAAAGAAGTGAGGATCAGCAATGATGACATCTTGACGCATGTCTCACTCAGAAACTAATGGCATGGCAGGGTTTCCAAAAAAGGCCGAAACTATAAACAGGAAAGACTTGGACTCCAGAAAGGAAGACGCAACACTGAGAACGAATGTGCGACAATGGGCAAACATCAGAACATGTACAGCAATACAGTTGAATTGTTGTTGTTGTGGTCTTCAGTCTTGAGACTGCTTTGATGCAGCTCTCCATGGTACTCTATCCTGTACAAGCTTCTTCATCTCCCAGTACCTACTGCAGTCTACATCCTTCTGAATCTGTTTAGTGTATTCATCTATTGGTCTTCCTCTACGATTTTTACCCTCCACGCTGCACTCCAATACTAAATTGGTGGTCCCTTGATGCCACAGACATGTCCTACCAACCGATCCCTTCTTCTAGTTAAGTTGTGCCTATTCAATTTGGTCTCGCGGTTCTAGGCGCGCAGTCCGGAACCGTGCGACTGCTACGGTCGCAGGTTCGAATCCTGCCTCGGGCATGGATGTGTGTGATGTCCTTAGGTTAGTTAGGTTTAAGTAGTTCTAAGTTCTAGGGGACTGATGACCACAGCAGTTGAGTCCCATAGTGCTCAGAGCCATTTGAACCTATTCAATTTCTCCTCATTACGAGGCGCATTAAAGCTCTAAGGCCTCCGAAATCGATGAAACTGGCGTTACTTCTCGACGTAATCGCCCTGCAGACGTACACATTTTTCACAACGCTGACGCCATGATTCCATGGCAGCGGCGAAGGCTTCTTTAGGAGTCTGTTTTGACCACTGGAAAATCGCTGAGGCAATAGCAGCACGGCTGGTGAATGTGCGGCCACGGAGAGTGTCTTTCATTGTTGGAAAAAGCAAAAAGTCACTAGGAGCCTGGTTATCACCAAGAAACTGTTCGTCACGTTAGCTCGATGTGCAGGTGCGTTGTCTTGGTGAAACAGCACACGCGCCGCCCTCCCGGACGTTTTTGTTGCAGTGCAGGAGGGAATTTGTTGTTCAAAACATTTTCGTAGGATGTACCTGTTACCGTAGTGCCTTTTGGAACGCAATGGGTAAGGATTACGGCCAGAACATGGACGCCATCTTTTTTTAAGCACTGGCGGTTACCCGAATTTTTTTTTGGTGGCGATGAATCTGTGTGCTTCCATTGAGCTGACTGGCGCTTTGTTTCTGGATTGAAAAATGGCATTCACGTCTCATCCATTGTCACAACCGACGAAAAGAAAGTCCCATTCATGCTGTCGTTGCGCGTCAACATTGCTTGGCAACATGCCACACGGTAAATCCCGAGTGTTCACGCACAAGTGCTTCTCATATGTTTTGCACATACTGTAAAGACTACGTTCCGTTTACCCGAGCCTGCGGGCTCTTTGTAGGCCATGTGACGTTAATGACACACGTTCCATCCCCTCTCCTTTCCCTATTTTCAACAATTTAGTTAATATGCTAAGTCTGTCAATAATGCATAGCAGTCAAATCGCGTGCGCTGTTCAGCGCAGCTAGACGCATATAGAACGTGTGGGAGTGCCTCTTATAAAACGTGACTTAAGGCTAGTGCAGCTGCTCTTCAGTCAGTCGGCGCACAGTACTAGCTCTGAACGTCTATAGGATCCGATCCCACGTTTTATATTCAAATGTCAGTTTTATACACATCTTTCAAGTGGACTACGATACGTTGCATCGAGCGGCAGTATGTCATATTTTAAAAAGTGTTATTAAGAAAAAGCGCTACATTAGATGCTAATACTTTCATATAATGTATGTTAAATAGTAACTAAGTGGCTGACATTTACTAGACAGAATCAATGACTCCCGCGTTGGCTATAGAGAATGTGATTCCATGTGAGTATTTTTCTCGAAAAAATTGGTTGTTAACATTTCCTTTAATTTTGCGTGTTGTAATATTACTATATTTGCTCCACACACAATGTTGTAATCTTGTTAATATGTACAAAATCTTCTGAAGAAGATGGGTTTAAAACCGTCGAAACTACGGTCAAAGCTTAATAAACTTTTGTATTGCTACTGGATTTTTGTTATTTATAATTTATAATAAGCAAGACATATTTATTTCCTTCACCACTATATTTTATTTGTTCACATGAAAATATTTTATGATAAATAGTGATCAAATTGATACAGTTTATGATTGCTTAGCATCATGACTGTTGCAAAAGTAGTAAACTGAGTAGATATAGCAAATTAAACTTATTTCATTGCTTTTATTGTTGAACACTATAATGTTCCAAAAAATCTTTTGGATCATTTACCTTATTTTGAAATTGAAAATGAAGATGATATTTTCAAATGTGGCTAAACTAAACAGTATAAAGAAATTTTTCCAATTTCTACTAATGTATCTGAGAAACAAAGAAACAGAAACCAATCAATCATAATCTAATTATTAAGGCTTTTGGAAGTCAGTTACAGAGTGTTAAAATAAAGAATATGCATTCATTCAACAGTTTGCACATAACTACATGGAAATGTCTGCAGCTCTCTTATACATGCACATCCAGTGATGCCTGGGGGTGAGGATGACACGACGGCCGGTCGGTACCGTAGGGCCTTCATGGCAAGTTGGGGAGGAGGGGCGGAGAGACAGAGAGAGAGAGAGAGAGAGAGAGAGAGAGAGAGAGAGAGAGAGAGAGAGAGAGAGAAAAGGATTTACTAACTTAAATCTGTAGAAAAAAATTGGAACTTTCAGCGTAAAGCCATATTTGCACATGAATTTACAGTGTGAATGTAAAATAATTCATTCCTCATTATTAAGATTTATCATGCAAATGATCCACTTAACATGAAACTAACCAACTGTGTAGTCAAGCGCTGTAAGTAATTTAAATGTTATGTTCGAACGGTAATGACTAGCTGCTGCTTGTGAATATTATTCAAGCAACATGAAGGATTTTCTGTATGCTTCAGGACACCCGCCCGAATGACGAGCAACTGCATGGCTGGATTAAGGACGTGGAACGTGTTAGAGACATGCTTCGCATGAAATTACGGGGTTTGGTTCATGATTTGCAATCTGTCAGCGAGATGATGGTGAACTACAAGATCGAAAAAGACGAGAACAATCCAGGAAACTATCTAATAAGGTATAAGTCAGTGTACATTCAAATCATTGTCATACTCATTATGTTCAATGAATATTTATTTTATTTTTTCCCAGGGGCGTATTCTTTATTTTTTATACAGGGAACTGAAATCATAAAATTCACGGTGGAGTACAAAACGTGACTGGTGAAAAGTAGATGAAAAAGTTTTACGAAATTTGGGGATTCTGTTTCGTCTTAAATTTTTGGGTTGTGTTTTGTCTTTGATGTGGCACATATTATTAGGCACTGGTCAATGAACGATGTTATCCCTTTCACTAGAGAAAAACTGTTGCTACCAGGTGATTACAATGTTTTAATAATACATAGGAACAGTGATAACTTGGATATAGCTGCTGTACTTGACGCAAAAACTGAGTATACGTGTTACATGGGGAAAAAATATACAACTCCAGGAAATACCACGCTAATATCATTCAATAACGCGTCTAGGCTAGATAATGGCAACGATTCCGTAAGGAAAAGCTTTCAAATGTCATGTTAATCTCAATATACAAAGGAAAAGGCTAAGCACTGATTAGGATTAAACGAACTATTGGGAGATGTTAACGAAGTGTGGGGTGGAAGAGGGGCATTGACCATGGTTTTATCCTTCTTGTTATGATTGGTGTATCTAAACCTGTTCATAGCATAGAGCGTAAATACTGGGAGCGAGAGGTGCAACAGATATGTCTCTCCATTCGTGGAAATAAGGTACATGGAGTGGTGAAGTCAGGATAGTCAAGGATAACGAGTGTATCTTGGAGGTAGAAGGCGAGAAGTTTTACTTTTCTTGTGTTGTTAAGGAGGCGTTGATTGTTGAGAAGAATTGGATAGTGTAGGCAAGATTACGCCGGTAACTCGTTGGAAAGGTTTCTAATACTTAGTTGAGTATATGGTAGGTGCCGTATTAAGAGCATGTATGTCGCCATGTATGCATTAAGGATATATCGGAGCCCCCCCCCCCCCCCCCTGCAATTACTGGTGGAATATTAGTGGGTCCTGGTCATAGATATAGAGGAAGGAGTGGTTGTGTCTGTGGGATTCTTTAAACATTTACAGAACTTGTGGTGTGAGGAGAAAGTTGAACAGATCGGACGTGTATGTGTGTGTGTGTGTGTGTATGTGTGTATGTGTGTGTGTGTGTGTGTGTGTGTGTAGTCGCAGCTGCTGTCAAGATTTGTTGTAGGAAAAGAATAGTGTTGAAGGTATTTTCGTGGGATGGAGAGTGACAAGGTGGTTTCCAATTTGTGTGTGGATAAATTCCCAGGAGGCATATTAGATTTTGTAGTGGTGTTGCAGGTTTATTATAGGTTTGTTATTGTGGGGTGGCTGTGAAGGAGGGGAGTGAGAAATAGGATTGGCAGTAGGAATGAGTCATTATTGCTTGCAATAAGATGAAGAGCATGTGCAGTTACTCATCGGAGGATGTTGGTAGTGGAGTCACTTTGAGAATGGGCGTGTCTAGAAAACATATTGTCTCCTAAAAGGAAGGTCATCACCCCTGACGTCCGCAGTTAAGTTCAGCGTAGAAACTGTTGTCGATATGCAGATGGACAACAACAATGCAAAGACGAAATTTTATGGGCTGGGATGACTCGGATAGATGTGTACGGTGCACAGGTGAATGTTGAGGTGCTAAATACATGCTCAGGATAAAGTGTTGCCCACGATGATTGAACTGGTTTTATACCCTAAAGGATATGTTTTTGAGCAATCCAGTTGGTACTAAATATATGGCTCGTTTGCTGGATGCAGTATCGGCGACTACCCGATTGGCCGCGCTTTCAAATACATGCGCCACCAGTTAGTTGCACAGTCGCATTTCCTACAGCCGCCACCGCTGCACGAGGGCGCTGCCACAAACGATTACGCCGCTGCCAATGAGAGCAACCGTCGCCTCTACGGAGACCCAGCGGCCGGTGTACTTAAATTCGAACATTCGTGCACTGACATCCGGTTGTTTGCGACTGAACAATATTTGAAGACTTTCTTAGTGGCCAGGGTTTGACATCTTCCGAGTAGACATTGTATTGAAAAGAGACAAATTTATAAGTAATATAATGTATCTGTATACATTTCTACTTTCGAGTCTACTATTGCAAACATATGCTGCAAGTTCAGCAACAAAGTTACGTATTATTTTTAACATTTGACATTAGATGTAGAATAAATTAATATCTAAATTCTGTGTTCATGAACTGCAATTGTTAATCGCTCCTGTATCCACTAAAGAACCAGACAGAATGAAAAGTGCTGTATCTACAGAGTAAGAATCAACTCGTTTTGCGAACTTACTTATTAAGGAAATGATAATAAACCACTAACAGTAACACACTCTTCAAAACCAACAAATCGATAAGGATCCCTTCTGCAGATCAAGCAAAGAACAACTAATCCTACAATCATAGATCCCTTCGACTCTACACCCGTGCAACTGCTTAAGTCGGGTGGTAGCAGCTTGTATAAACCATAATCGGACGAAAGTGACGTATCCCAAACGTTGCGGAAGAGAGGATGATCGAGGTGGCACACCGCCTGACCGGCCGATCTTCTCCGCATTCGGAGAGTCGGGAACTACCCACTGAACGGCCTGACGCCGGCTTATTTTGCGCCTGGCGGAAGGATATTTCCGGGACTATTTGCAAACACGTAATCGACAGGAAACAGTTCGTCGATCGTCGCGCCTCCTTCCTCTGCTGCTGGTTGATGGCCTCTGATGTACGTTGGCCGCCTGTATGGACTTGCAAACACACTTGCGTCGGCCAGACTTCGCAACGAAGAAGGCAAACCGCATCGCTGGTCTGTCTGCTGTGCTGCCGCTGCAGTAGGCGTTTGTGGTGGCTGCAGCACAGAGGAAGTCAAAACAATCGGGTTATTCGTTCACTGCTCTACATCTGGCATTGCAACTGCATATAGGTTATTGGTTTGCTGCATGCTATAGGAAGGCATGCGTTTAATGCGGGGGTGGTAAGAGCATTTATATTCCATCGGGCAATCGTGTTGGTGAAATGGACTGTTTTGAGACAGATAATGTACTGCTGTTGTGCCATTTGAATTTTAGAAAGTGGGATATGGAAGTGGTTGGCTGTAACTGAGATCGAAGAACTGTTGAATGCACAATTGATTGTGGGAGTAGGTGGCAGTTTTATTGAAGTGGGGTACAGACTATGCAGCTAGGGTGAGTTGATGTAAGGCATGGTTTGATAAGATGTATGTTTCTGAGGACTGTGGTAACAAATATGACTACATCTTTGTGGAGATGGCGAGGTATGTAATGGCAACAGGTCAGCGGTTATCACATTGGACTGTGTGGCACACATTGTACTCGAGACAGTGGATAGCTTCCAGCTGGGCTTTGGATGATTTTACTGTACTTTGTGGTGTTAAGTAAATTCTCTCTTTTGGACTAGTTGGTCGATGCTGCTGCAGGACTGTGAGAACAGTTGCACAAAAAGAAACTTCCTGGCAGATTAAAACTGTGTGCCGGACCGAGACACGAACTAGGGAGCTTTGCCTTACTCGGGCAAGAGCTCTACCAACTGAGCTACCCAAGCACGACTCACGCCCCGTCCTCACAGCTTTACTTCTACCAGTACCACGTCTCCTACCTTCCAAACTTTACAGAAGCTCTCCTGCGAACCTTGCACAACTAACACTCCTGAAAGAAAGGATATTTTGGCGACATGGCTTAGCCACATCCTGGGGGATGTTTCCAGAGTGAGATTTTCACTCTGCAGTGGAGTGTGCGCTGATATGAAACTTCCTGGCAGATTAAAACTGTGTGCAGGACCGAGACTAGAGCTTGAGACCTTTGCCTTTCGCGGGCAAGTGCTCTACCAGCTGAGCTACCCAAGCACGACTCACGCCCCGTCCTCACAGCTTTACTTCTGGCAGTACCTCGTCTCCTACCTTGCCAGCGAAAGGCAAAGGTCCCGAGTTCGAGTCTCGTTTTAATCTGCCAGGAAGTTTCATATCAGCGCACACTCGGCTGCAGAGTGAAAATCTCAGTTGGACAAAACTATTGCACCCATGGTTGTTATGGACATGGGTAGCAGTATGGATTTCTTAGAGGGTGGAGGAATTGATTTTCTGTATGCCCTCCTCCACAGTCACCTCAAGGTTGACGTTCTTGACAGTAATAGTGAGTTTCGGTGGGCAGTTTGGAGTACGCTATTGTCTGGGAAGAAGAGGTGAGAGTGGCAGGAGGTTTGCAGAGCAGGTGAGTAAAGAAGTGGAAATTTATGGATTTCATAACGATAGAATTTTTCTTGGGTATGGTTTGGAAAATATAAGTTTGGAGAATATATTCATATTTGCTTTGGTAGTATATTTGAGTATTGAAACCTATGTATTTGATACAGTTATGGTGTCACGATTTACAGTCGGTTGTCGTGTAAGGGTACTATTAAAAGAATTCATAGAGCAACCCATGCAGGGATGCTATGTGTACGGAACCTGTTAAAAGAATTGGACCTGGGTATCACTGGTAGAGACACCACTTGTGAGGGAGGGAGAAAATTTGACTTCTAACATTGGATTGAACAGAATTGGTTTTGACGGACAAAAAAACCTCCAGAGTATGGCTGAAGGGGCAAGAGGGGACAATTTAAATACACTCTTCTCTTACACTGTAACGCAGGTATAATGGATCATGCACTTATTACTCAGGATATCCAGTCAGATTATCATTACTTGAAACACGTAGTGGTAATATTTTAAATGTTCTTTTGTACTGATATAGCATATTAATTTAATATTTGAAAACGAGCCTTTCTCTCCAAAGGGAAAGTTCATTATTATGAGAGATAGTAGTAAATAGGAACTATTCTGAAAATTTATTGCACCAGATAGGATGCATAGATTGTTATAAAATCTACCCTTAAGCTTCTTACACACGTGTAAACCAGTGTTAAGTTTCTTTTCTTTCGGTTTTTTTTTTCTTAAGGGACCAAACTGCTGAGGTCATCGGTCCCTAGATTTACACACTACTTAAACTAACTTATGCTAAGGGCAACACACACACTCATGCCCGAGGGAGGACTCGCACCTCCGGCTGCAGAGGTTGCGCATTTCGTGACGTGGCGCCTCAAACCACGCGGCCACTCCGCGCGGCAGTGTTCAGTTAAACACGATCTACCTTGAAATGATGTGTAGAGGCGGTACAAGCCTGTAATTGACGGTAAACCCTGGCAAACTTTAAGAAGAGGATACGGCCGTGCGTCAAAACTCTGTGGCGAGAGGAGGGTGCAGGCGTGCCGGTGTGCGTATTTTGACAGCTGAGGGGGCTTTGGGGACTGGGCCTGGGGCAGCACGGTAGCCGCACTAGCTTCACTGTATCCTCAACAGGTGGCAGCACCCTTTGACCCTTATGATTAGCGGACACTCTGTGTACGAGAATTACCAAGACCGCATGACAATAGAAGACGTGCTATGGTCTCGTGGTCGGGAAAACCGTACTGTTGGCGCGAAACGTGAAGTGGTAGCCGCCATTGCTGGATTGAGTTTATAGAAAAAATATCAAAATAGACAAAATTTTAAAAAACCTGAACTCAACTAGTTACAGACAAGCCAATAGCATGGTTTCCATGACAAAATTAAGAAGAATATGTGTATACATCAGTGTCATATTTTTATATACATAATTGCATATTGTGTTCATTGCACCAACTGTTTTGCTTATGAGAGCTGACTCATATGAATTTTCTTTTAATTTTCAATTTTATGCTATTCTTCTTAAGTTTCGATTTACTGAACTTTTTTTGAAGCTATACCACATTATTTCTATTTTTTTGTTTACAAGTTACAATAAATTTACTGTTTTCTTAGTCTGATGTGTCGGTAGATCTGGATAATGGATAATTCTCTGCCTGAGACCAAACTAGAGTATGCAGCTTACTATCAGAAACACGGCAAGAGTAGTGATCTTAATGGTTATCGTTGGATTTTGGCATTGGTTTTCTTGATATTCCTTAATGTATTGAAACATTTTTCCCGTCAAAATTTTGCCTTGGTGTCACGCTACATGAGTGTCTGAAGAGCGTATGAGATCAGGATTCAGAGTGTTCTTAAGGTAGGTTATGTTTTGCGTTGGCAGAACTTCCAGTGTTTTCTCTGGTCAATACAATGCATAGTAGGGTAGTTAGAGTACAGTTATACCTGTGAATGTAGCTGGGAGTCTGTCTCACAAGCTGCGTCGTTCACCAAAATACCGCTATTATTTAATGCGAAATCTGTCATGCACTGAGGTGTTCCATTCTTGTAGCGATTCATGATCACAGTTTCTGGAGCAAATATTATGTCCAGTCTGTTCTTACCTTCTGAAAATGAGGCTGTGGTGTTAATATTTCTTTCTGACGTTCCACTTTTCCCAGTTGGACAGTTGGACATGTCCTGTGTGTGCGTCAGTTTGGAATTCTCTCGTTGAACAAATGCTGATATTTTCCTTCAAACGCTATTGTAGGTGTCTTAATGACATAAGAGCATGATCGTCTCCGTGCTCCTAAATACTGAAACCTCTCGCGCCTTTCTTTGTACCCATTTATCCATCATTCCCCATCTTACTAGATATGGGTGGCCCATATAAAACAAGTAGTGTGTGTTCATCACTACCGGCGGTAATCAGACCAGTATGTACAACTTTGTTTTGTCCGCATTTACTTCCGCCGTTGCTGTACAGTAAAAAATTGACGAGTTCTTTTACAAGACCTCTGCCACTCGTTGTAGCTCCACAAGAAACTCTTCTTCAGCTAGATCCAGCCCTGTCAAGAATTGTTCTGGTTGTAGTAATAGAGAATACAATTGCCTGTTTACCACATGGCAAACTGTTTCCTGTAATGACCCCACTCCAGTTCTCGCATTGCAAATTCTATCTGAGGATGCCCATAATAGTGTGGTTACCGCTACTGCGCTGCCCGGTAAGCTCAGTCGTCTTTATGTTTTCCCCAAACCACTATTCATTGATTTCATTGTATGCCAGATGTACTTGGTTAACTCTGTTGTTAAATCACGTTCCCTTTTGGTTATTCACGACGCCCTGCGGCAAATTAGACAACTGTGTGGTATGTCCATCTACTGCGCTCTTGGTACTGTCTGTCATTGTTTGCACTTCCCTAATCGTATTGTTCAGCTCCTGAATATCTTCGTAATGCTCCATACCGAGTACTGATTTTAATATTTGTCCTCTTGCGTCGAACCACCTTCTTCTCCTACGAACTAGCGTCCGTGGTGCGTCAGTGATTTGTGTCATTCGGGCATTCAGTTTGGCATAGAATACCCTCAATTCCTAATACTCACCCTGCACCTCAGTGAGAAATTTTTCCTCTGCGCTTCCCCATGCAAATTCTATGAATGCTTCATGCAATCTGCATACTTCGTTCTTTACCTCCCACAAATCAACGGTGAATGTCAATGTCCATTGATGACTGATTAGCAACACATTTGTGAGTCTATAAAATAACACACCTGAGTATAACAGTTGGATGCGAACAATGTGCATGGCTCTTCCATTGATGACGCGCTGCAACAACAGGCCTACCGCAATCCACCTGGTTTTTCCTAGTGGTACAGCACTTGAGGAGAGGAACTTTTGTCATCCGCTCCTTCACAAATATGTATAGAAAACTAAACGACTCGGAAATAAAACTAAACCAATGTACAACGCTAACGATCTGCAGTAACTGATACAAATTCAGAATACACACAAACAAGAATAGAACAACACATGGATTAAGAAGTTGTTAGAAAAAACACAACTAAATTCAAATACTACTACTTGTCACATGGCCTTAATGCGTAGGATAGGCTATGTCCACTGTGCTTGTCCACTGATCTACGATACTTGACTTTTTCCGTTTTCATGCATTTGTGGCAATACATCCACCATTCCTAAAATGGTTCAAATGGCTCTGAGCACTATGGGACTCAACTGCTGTGGTTATCAGTCCTCTAGAACTTAGAACTACTTAAACCTACCTAACCTAAGGACATCACACAGATCCATGCCCGAGGCAGGATTCGAACCTGCGACCGTAGCAGTCGCACGGTTCCGGACTGCGCGCCTAGAACCGTGAGACCACCGCGGCCGGCCACCATTCCTCTAAAAGGTTTAAACCTATTTATATGAACTACAAAACTTTTGTGGGAAACTGCACTTAAACGTTCATTGTCTTCATAAGAACCCTAATAATTAGCCAAGAACTTCTTCGTCTTTCCTTTAGGCGGGTGGGGATTGGTGTCTATCACTCACCGTCCCACATTTTGCATGTACTGTTCCCATCGTTCCACATCTGTAGTGCTGGCTTGCTGTACTTCCTGCTAGAGCTCCCATATCCACTTTGTAAATTTTTTCAACCTTATTCACAGTTAGGTCCTAGCTTAGGAATCATGACATCGAATGGGGACAGTATTTCTCGATTGTACACCACCTCGAAAGGTGACACACCTGCACCAATATGTACTTTCGAGGTATTAGGGCGAACTACATATTGTAGATCTGAGACATGGCCAGTATGCCGGCTATTGATATAATAACTCATTTCAGAGGTAGTCCTATGAATGCATTATATTCTATAATTTTGTGGATAGAATGGGCTAACCTGAACTTCGGAAATGAAATGCTTGACAAACTGTTTTACCAAGTGTGACACAAAATTCGTTCCCTGATCCATAACTATGCAACTTTAAGCATTCAGCTGTTAACAAAAGCTCGGGCTGCTGTACTAGCTTGCTAATCGGGGCTGGCCGGTGTGGCTGAGCGGTTCTAGGCGCTACAGTCTGGTACCGCGCGACCGCTTCGGTCGCAGGTTCGAATCCTGCCTCGGGCATGTGTATGTGTGATATCCTTAGGTTACTTAGGTTTAAGTAGTTCTACGTTCTATGGGACTTATGACCTCAGATACTAAGTCCCTTAGTGCTTAGAGCCATTTGAACCATTTAAACATTGGTCATTGACGTCCGCTTACGCATCAAGGCACTCTCCATAACGTATTCCACTCGCTAAGAGGACAATTATAGAAGGACAGTTCCAGTCAACACCAATACCTGGAACGGACCACGATGCGAGTGTCAAGAAGGCTGCTTATCGTAACTGGAATTGTGAATGGCACGCATCCCAGAACTGTAAGGGCGGCCACCTGGCGGCCATACTAACGAACGTCTCTTTACGGCCGTGGTTCACTGCGGTGAGGCTCAGTAGACGTCATGTGACCTCTCCCATCCGCATGTGGCTGGGACACGGGTGTTATCCCGCTCACCTGTATCAGTTGAAAGTCATCCCTTCTGCGAACTGTGATCAGGACATAAAGATGGTGGGGGATCTGAACCACATCACAGTGTCACGTACCCCCTCCCTACAAGCATTACTTCACCAGTTTGATACATATAGGTGTCAATTGCTCATGAACTATTTAAAAAACACCGATATCCAGCTTCGACCTGCACGTTGTGCGGATTTTGTCCACCCTTGGAACCAGCCCAGTACAGAAGTTGTGACATCCGTTTCCTTTTTACTTTGCAGTATGCATTCATCCCTGTAAACGAAGCCGTTGTCCAGCTTTCAGTTATAACCTATTGTGAACGTCATTCTCCCCTGGAACTGGCCCAGTTCGAAACCTAGGTAAAATTTTTTTTCTTTTTTTCAAATTTATATAATGAACTTATCTTCGTACTCCACACTCTTATCATTGTTCTAGTGTGAAATTTTCACTGATGTTAGTTAACTTGACACTGCTGTGACACCTGGTGGTTTTATGGTGTTCGTCTTTTAGTGTTTCTTTTATAGTTATACTGTGGAAATTGTTAGTATGTTACAATGACACTTCTGTAACAATTGTTGGTTGTACGATCTTCGATGGCAAAGTCAAAATAAAAAAGCGAATAAGTGATGTTCATTCATTGTGTTAGCGGAATCCTAGGAACTGCTTACCTTCTCCTTCTAACAAAAATACGCTATAAGATTTCTTGATTGATTTATTAACTTTATTAACTGTTGGCGCTATGATGATATCATGATCACTACTCCATGTCTCTGTACTGACATTGGCAGTAAGTCTAAAGGAACTGGTGCACCTGTCTGATATTGTGCAGGGCCACCGCGAGCACGCAAAAGTGTCGCAGCACGACGTGGCATGGACTCGACTAATGTCTGAAGTAGTGCTGGAGGGAGCTGACGCCATGAATCATGCAGCTCTGTCCATAAATCCGTAAGCACGTTGCAAGTCTGGTGGCCATCGGAAGTCTTTAAACTCAGGAGAGTGTTACTCGAGTCACTCTGTAGCAATTCTGGACGTGTGGGGTGTCTCATTGTCCTGCTGGAATTGCCCAAGTCCGTCGGAATGCACATTGGACCTGAATGGACGCAGGTGATCACACATTATGATTAGGTACGTGTCACATGGCAGAGCGGTATCTAGACGTTTCAGGGGTCCCATATCACTCCAACTGCCACGCTCCACACCATTACAGAGCCTCCACCAACTTGAACAGTCTCCTGATGACATGCAGACTCAGTGGATTCATTAGGTTGTCTCCATACCCGCACACGTCCATGCACTCAATTCAATTTAAAACTAGACTCCTCCGACCAGGCTACACGTTTCCAGTCATCAACAGTACAATGTCGATGCTGACAGGCACAGGTGAGGCGTAAGGCTTTGTGTGATGCGATCATCAATCTGTTTATCAAAAGCCGGATTATGTAGTTTCTTCAACACGTTTTGAGTGTCTCTGAGAGTCAACACTAGCCAGAAGACTGCGTGTCAAAATAAATTGCCTCCCTGAGGACCAGCAAGTACACTGTGTAGACAGATGATTCAGGCGGCGGTGCAAACGTTTTGTATTTTTTATCGTCTCGTTGTCACTGTAAAGGTGTATCTTGGGAAGCGAGGAGAGGATGTTGGCTGGTAGCAGGTATCTTCTTTCTATAACAGAAACTATATGCATGTATTATTTGGTTCTTTATTCATGTTGTTGTTGTTGTGGTCTTCAGTCCTGAGACTCCATGCTACTCTATCCTGTGGAAGCTTCTTCATCTCCCAGTACTTACTGCAACCTACATCCTTCTGAATCTGCTAAGTGTATTCATCTCTTGGTCTCCCTCTACGATTTTTACCCTCCACGCTGACCTCCAAGGCTAAATTTGTGATTCCCTGATGCCTCAAAACATTTCCTACCAACCGATCTCTTCTTCTAGTCAAGTTGTGCCACAAACTTATCTTCTCCCCAATCCTATTCAATACCTTCACATTAGTCACGTGATCTATCCACCTTATCTTCAGCATTCTTCTGTAGCACCACATTTCGAAAGCTTATATTCCCTTCTTGTCCAAACTAGTTACCGTCCATGTTTCACTTCCATACATGGCTACACTCCATACAAATACTTTCAGAAACGACTTCCTCATACATAAATCTATACTCGATGTTAACAAATTTCTCTCCTTCAGAAACGCTTTCCTTGCCATTGCCAGTCTACATTTTATATCCTCTCTACTTCGACCATCATCAGTTATTTTACTTCCTAAATAGCAAAACTCCTTTACTACTTTAAGTGTCTCATTTCCTAATCTAGTTCCCTCAGCATCACCCGATTTAATTTGACTACATTCCATTATTCTCGTTTTGCTTTTGTTGAAGTTCATCTTATATCCTCCTTTCAAGACACTGTCCATTCCGTTCAACTGCTCTTCCAGGTCCTTTGCTGTCTCTGACAGAATTACAATGTCATCGGTGAACGTCAAAGTTTTTACTTCTTCTCCATTAATTTTAATACCTTCTCCGAATTTTTCTTTTGTTTCCTTTACTGCTTGCTCGATATACAGATTGAATAACATCGGGGAGAGGCTACAACCCTGTCTCACTCCTTTCCCAGTCACTACTTCCCTTTCATGCCCCTCGACTCTTATGACTGCCATCTGGTTTCTGTACAAATTGTAAATAGCCTTTCGCTCCCTGTATTTTACCCCTTCAGAATTTGAAAGAGAGCCTTCAAGTCAACATTGTCAATAGCTTTCTCCAAGTCTGCTAATGCTAGAAACGTAGGTTTGCCTTTTCTTAATCTTTCTTCTAAGGTAAGTCGTTTGGTCAGTACTGCCTCAGGTGTTCCAACATTTCTACGGAATCCAAAATGATCCTCCCCAAGGTCCGCATCTATCAGTTTTTCCATTCGTCTGTAAAGAATGCGCGTTAGCATTTTGCAGCTGTGACTTATTAAACTGATAGTTCGGTAATTTTCACATCTGTCAGCACCTGCTTTCTTTGGGATTGGAATTATTATATTCTTCTTGAAACCTGAGGGTATTTCGCCTGTCTCATACACCTTGCTCACCATATGGTAGTTTTGTCATGACTGGCTCTCCCAAGGCCGTCAGTAGTTCTAATGGAATGTTGTCTACTACCGGGGCCTTGTATAGACTCAGGTCTTTCAGTGCTCTGTCAAACTCTTCACGCAGTATCTTATCTCCCATTTCGTCTTCATCTACATCCTCTTCCATTTCCATAATAATGTCCTCAAGTACATCGCCCTTGTATAAACCCTCTATATACTCCTTACACCTTTCTGCCTTCCCTTCTTTGCTTAGAACTGGGTTGCCATCTGAGCTCTTGATATTCATACAAGTGGTTCTCTTCTCTCCAAAGGTCTCTTTAATTTTCCTGTGGGCAGTATCTATCTTTCCCATAGTGAGATAAGCTTCTACATCCTTACATTTGTCCTCTAGCCGTCCCTGCTTAGCCATTTTGCACTTCCTGTCGATCTCATTTTTGAGACGTTTGTATTCCTATTTGCCTGCTTCATTTACTGCATTTTTATATTTTCTGCTTTCATCAATTAAATTCAATATTTCTTCTGTTGCCCAAGGATTTCTAGCAGCCCTCGTCTTTTTACCTACTTTATCCTCTGCTGCCTTCACTACTTCATCCCTCAGAGCTACCCATTCATCTTCTACTGTGTTTCTTTCCTCCATTTCTGTCAATTGTTCCCTTGTGCTCTCTTTGAAACTCTGTACAACCTCTGGTTCTTTCAGCTTGTGCAGATCCCATGTCCTTAAATTCCCACCTTTTTGCAGTTTCTTCAGTTTTAATCTACAGGTCATAACCAATAGATTGTGGTCAGAGTCCACATCTGCCCCTGGAAATGTCCTACAATTTAAAACCCGGTTCCTAAATCTCTGTCTTACCACTATATAATCTATCTGATACCTTTTAGTGTCTCCAGGATTCTTCCATGTATACAACCTTCTTTTATGATTCTTGAACCAAGTGTTAGCTATGATTAAGTTATGCTCTGCACAAAATTCTACCAGACAGGCTTCCTCTTTCATTTCTTAGCCCCAATCCATATTCACCCACTATGTTTCTTTCTCTCCTTTTTCCTACTGACAAAGTCCAGTCACCCATGACTATTAAATTTTCGTCTCCCTTCACTGCCTGAATAATTTCTTTTATCTCGTCATACATTTCATCAATTTCCTCATCATCTGCAGAGCTAGTTGGCATATAAACTTGTACTACTGTAGTAGGCATGGGCTTTGTGTCTATCTCATTCATAAGAGGAGAAAATTACTTAACTGAAGGTAGTTCAGGTGTTGTGGTACAATCTTTCCGTGACAGACGATGTTAGCCTCGCCGCTGATGAAGTACATGTCCACTATGCACACTACTCTACTCGCTATGTGCTACCTGCGACTTCTGCAACTGCAAGTTAGACTGATGTGTCGGTGACTCCCATGATGCCAAACTGGAAATGACTGATCGCGCCTGCCGGTGTGGCCGTGCGGTACTAGGCGCTTCAGTGTGGAACCGCTTGACCACTATGGTCGCAGGTTCGAATCCTGCCTCGGGCATGGATGTGTATGATGTCCTTAGGTTAGTTAGGTTTAATTAGTTCTTAGTTCTAGGCGACTGATGACCTCAGTAATTAAGTCGCATAGTGCTCAGAGCCATTTGAACCATTTTTGACTAGTCCCTCCAGGCCGCAGCGGCGATCTAAATACTGGTGACCGAGAGGACGTTGGTGATGCGCTTCTTGCAAGTTTGTCTTTGGCCTCTATCGAGCTTCTCGAAACCTCTTTGCCGCTTGGTGTGCTGGCGCCAGGTTACACCAGTACATAGAATGTCGCTAGAGAGGCTGGAGATGGCGTAGCCCGCACCTACGTCCCTTTTAGAGCTATTTGCATAGATGAAAGCGTGCTGTGGCCAACGTTGGGTATGGAAGTGCTCCTGGTCTTGATTAATTTTCGTCCCTGTCCTGAAATCTGATGACAGGTACGACTCTGGGGCTTTGGTGAAGAAAGTCCCAAATAGAGAGTGAAAACAAGCGCTTCAATTCTTGCAGGACTAGCAGTAAACGATGTCACCACCTCTCATAGCTCCGGATTAGTAAGAAACTTCTGGTCGTCTGTCTTCTGTGAGATGCCTGCGTGAGCCGCCAGAACTGAACCACTCTTTTGAGGGAGGCACAACATGTATGTAAGACCGACTAAAGAGAAAATTATCGGAAAATATCTGCCGACGTATGGTGAGCGGCAGTGCAGACGCTCCCACCACCAGTGCGTTGGCGGGAGTTGACATCATGGTCCCAAGAACAAGACGAATTACCCTGTAATGGAGGTCATTGAGTTTATGCAATGTCGATTTCGTCGCATCTCCACAGGCGATGCCACCTTAATCGAAGGCAGGACAGATCCAGACCTGATACATCGTTAAGGCGACTGTCAGGTCTGCTCCCCACCGTAGTCTAGCAATCATCCGCAACACACTCGTAGTGTGTTCCAATTTATCCATGAGGTACTCAACACAGCAACACGATTTGTCCAAGTCTGTTTGCAGACAATGTAGACAGCAAATAACTCATCGCATGCCTCAACAGAAAGGTTCTAGGGGCCAAATTTTAGTTCTCATGGGAAGTAATTGCTTCGTTTTCTCGTGAATGGGTATCATTTAGTTCCTTGTAATGCACTTAGAGGAATTGTGGGCATAGCTTAAACGAGTTGTAAATCACGCTCTGGAGAAGTATGTGCAGAGTGAGTGGATGAAGAACGGAAAAGACCCGCCGTGGCAAATTCTGAGGAAACGAATGCTATTGCATTCTCTGTTCATAAGAGAAGATGCAAATGACGACAGGCAAACGTTAGTACAGCTTTCGATGTCTGCAATAAGAGCTATGCCAGAAATACACAACCTCCGTCATCGTACCTTGACAATAGATCTGGTCGAGAACCCGCGAAAATTCGGATCTGCACTCCTGGATATTGAAATAAGAACACCGTGAATTCATTGTCCCAGGAAGGGGAAACTTTATTGACACATTCCTGGGGTCAGATACATCACATGATCACACTGACAGAACCACAGGCACATAGACACAGGCAACAGAGCATGCACAATGTCGGCACTAGTACAGTGTATATCCACCTTTCGCAGCAACGCAGGCTGCTATTCTCCCATGGAGACGATCGTAGAGATGCTGGATGTAGTCCTGTGGAACGGCTTGCCATGCGATTTCCACCTGGCGCCTCAGTTGGACCAGCGTTCGTGCTGGACGTGCAGACCGCGTGAGACGACGCTTCATCCAGTCCCAAACATGCTCAATGGGGGACAGATCCGGAGATCTTGCTGGCCAGGGTAGTTGACTTACACCTTCTAGAGCACGTTGGGTGGCACGGGATACATGCGGACGTGCATTGTCCTGTTGGAACAGCAAGTTCCCTTGCCGGTCTAGGAATGGTAGAACGATGGGTTCGATGACGGTTTGGATGTACCGTGCACTATTCAGTGTCCCCTCGTCGATCACCAGAGGTGTATTGCCAGTGTAAGAGATCGCTCCCCACACCATGATGCCGGGTGTTGGCCCTGTGTGCCTCGGTCGTATGCAGTCCTGATTGTGGCGCTCATCTGCACGGCGCCAAACACGCATACGACCATCATTGGCACCAAGGCAGAAGCGACTCTCATCGCTGAAGACGGCACGTCTCCATTCGTCCCTCCATTCACGCCTGTCGCGACACCACTGGAGGCGGGCTGCACGATGTTGGGGCGTGAGCGGAAGACGGCCTGACGGTGTGCGGGACCGTAGCCCAGCTTCATCGAGACGGTTGCGAATGGTCCTCGCCAATACCCCAGGAGCAACAGTGTCCCTTATTTGCTGGGAAGTGGCGGTGCGGTCCCCTACGGCACTGCGTAGGATCCTGCGGTCTTGGCGTGCATCCGTGCGTCGCTGCGGTCCGGTCCCAGGTCGACGGGCACGTGCACCTTCCGCCGACCACTGGATACAACATCGATGTACTGTGGAGACCTCATGTGTTGACCAATTCGGCGGTACGTCCACCCGGCCTCCCGCATTCCCACTATACGCCCTCGCTCAAAGTCCGTCAACTGCACATACGGTTCACGTCCACGCTGTCGCGGCATGCTACCACTGTTAAAGACTGCGATGGAGCTCCGTATGCCACGGCAAACTGGCTGACACTGACGGCGGCGGTGCACAAATGCTGCGCAGCTAGCGCCATTCGACGGGCAACACCGCGGTTCCTGGTGTGTCCGCTGTGCCGTGCGTGTGATCATTGCTTGTACAGCCCTCTCGCAGTGTCCGGAGCAAGTATGGTGGGTCTGACACACCGGTGTCAATGTGTTCTTTTTTCCATTTCCAGAAGTGTACATAAAATCGCGAGGTGGGTCAACGGCTTCTCTCCCGTCAATCGTTGACAAGCCTGGCGTGACAATAGAAGATAGTGAAAGAAAAACTGAAGTTTTAAATTTTGCATTTTAGAACTCGTTCTTGCATACCGGCATTTGACTGTCGCATTGACTCCTCCTGGAGGACACACGAGTATTTATTAGCGTTCCTGACACAAAGAATCGGCTTCTGACCCCTTATTTAGCCTGGACGTATCGCGGATCTCTCGCCCAGCGTAACGTTCCAAGCGACTGGAAAAAATCTCAGGTGACTCCTGTAGATAAGAAGTGTAAAAGAGCAGACCCCGCTAAATCTTGGCGTTGGTCTGGTACGGAATAAATATTGTTAGTTCGAATACAATTAAGTAGCGTGAGATGGAAAAGATCTCGTCCACAAATCAGCACGGTTTTAGAACGTTTCGCTCATGCGAAACTCTCCTTGCCCTCTACTCACATACATTCTGCGTTTTATGGCTGAAGAGCAACAGGCACATCTCATATTCCTAGATTTCCGAAAAGCGTTTGGCGCAATGCGCCACTGCAAACTATTAACGAAAGTACGAGGTGGAATTGATTCACAGATACGTGAGCGCATCGAAGACCTCTTACTTAAATGAACGCGTGGTGTCTGTTCTTTCGGGAGTGTCTGAAAGAACAGACACCACACGGAAACCGCAGCTGTGATACATTTTATGTAAACTGAAGGTAGAGGGGGGAGAAAGAATAGCAAAGGAAATGACGATATCACCTGTATCCGGATTTTATGCGGTATCACCGGCGACAACCGAAAACGTTCTGAACTAATAGAACCCAGTGTGTTGCATAACGAGAGTAGGATTCGTTATGAATATAAAAGTAGGGCAGAGAGTGTTTTGTTGTGAACAGTTCAGTGATTAAGTCGGAATCGAAAGCAAACAAACATCGAAAACGATATGAAGAAATCGGAAAAGAAATGATTGTTTAAAGGACTGACTCAGCGTACAGCAAAGTCAAAACAACTTCCGGTGAAATTAAAAACAAGGGTGGTAACATTAACAGTGGATCGGAGATTCCACTGATAAGTGTAGAGGAGAGAGGGGACAGGTAAAAAAAGTACACTGAAGGTCTGTACCTGATGCGGTAGAAGAAGAAACAGGAGTCGATTTAGAAGGGACAGGAGATCCAGTATTAGAATCTGCGTTTAGGAGAGTTTTGGAGGACTGACGATCAAATAGTGCTGAAGGGACGGATACTTTTCCATCAGAATTTCTAAAATCACTGGGGTAAATGGAAACAAAACGACTATTCACGTTGGTGTGTATAATGTATGAGTCTGGCGACAAGTGCGAGAATTATCGCACAATCACCTTAACAGCTAATGTATCCAAATTGCTAACAAGAATAATATACAGGAGAATGGAAACTAAAACTGAGGATATGTTAGATGACGATAATTTTGGCTTAAAGAAAGGTAAAGGCACCATATAGACAATTCTGCCGTTTCGTTTGATAATGTGATCAAGATTAAAGAAGAATCAAGACACGTTCACAGGATTTGTCGACCTAGAAAAAGCGTTCGACATTGTAAATTGGTGCAAGACTTTCGGAAAATAGGGGTAAGTTATAGGGAGAGACTGGGACTATACAATAGCCACAAGAGCCAAGAGGGAATAATAAGAGTGACGTCTAGAACAAAGTGCTTGGATTAAAAATGATGTAAGACAGGGATTAAGTCTTACAGTCCTACTGTTCAGTCTGTACATCGAAGAAGCAATGATGGATATAAAATAAAGGTTCAGGAGTGGAATTAATGTTGAAGGTGATAGGATATCAATGACAAGATTCCTGAGTGAAAGTGAGGAAAAATTACATGAACTGCTGAATGGAATGAACAGTCTAATGAGTAGAGAATATGGGTTTAGAGTAAATCGAAAGAAAGGGGAAAGCAGTGAGACGTAGCAGAAATGAGAACAGCTAGAAACTGAACACCAGGATTGATGGTCACGAGGTAGATGAAGTTGAGGAATTCTGCTACTTACGCAGCAAAATAACCGAAGACTAATCGAGCAAGGGGGACATGAAATGCAGATCAGAAATGCCAAGAAGGGCATTACTGGCCAAGAGAAGTCTACTGGTATGAAACACAGGCCTTAATTTGAGGAAAAAATTTCTGGAAATGTACGTTTGGAGTACAGCATTGTGTGGTAGTGAAACATGGATTGTGGTAAAACTGGAACAGAAGAAGCATTTGAGGTGTGATGTTATAGACTAATGTTGAAAATTAGGTGGACTGATAAGGTAAGAAATGAGGAGGTTCTGCGCAGAATCGGAGAGGAATAGAATATGTGGAAAACACTTACAAGGCTAAGGGAGAGCATGATAGGACATCTGTTAAGATGTCAGGGAATGACTTCCATAGTACTAGAGGGAGGTGTAGAGGACAAAAACTGTAGAGTGGGACAGAGTTTGAAATACACTCAGCAGATAATTGAGGACGTAGATTGCAAATGCTACTCTGAGTTCAAGATATTGTCACTGGAGAGGAATTCGCGGCGGGCCGCATAAAACCAGCAACGAGACTGATGACTCGGAGTGCCGCAGGAAAGTGTGAAAGGACCGCCATTACTTTCTGTATACTTAAATGAACTGGTGGAAAGGGTAAGCAGCAGACTGCAGTTGTTTGCTCAAAAAATGGTTCAATGGCTCTAAGCACTATGGGACGTAACATCTGAGGTCATCAGTCCCCTAGAACGTAGAACTACTTAAACCTAACTAACCTAAGGACATCACACACATCCATGCCCGAGGCAGGTTTCGAACCTGCGACCGTAGCAGCAGCGAGGTTCCGGACTGAAGCGCCCAGAACCGCTCGGCCACAGAGGCAGTTGTTTGCTGATGATGCTTTGGTATATGGGAAGGTGTCGACGTCGAGTGACTGTCGGGGGATAAAAGTAGACTTAGACAAAATTCTAGTTGATGTGATGAATGGAATCTGGCTCTAAGTGTATAAAACTGGAAGTTAATATAAATGAGTAGGAAAAACAATCGCATAATGTCATGTGCTGCCTGACTTAGTCACGTCGATAAAACACCCAGGCGTAACGTTGCAAAGCAATGCGAAACGGAACGAGCGTGTAAGGACCGTAGTAGGGAAGACAAATGGTCGACTTCGGTTTGTTGTTGTTGTGGTCTTCAGTGCTGAGACTGGTTTGATGCACGTCTCCATGCTACTCTATCCTGTGCAAGCTTCTTTATCTCCCAGTACCTACAGCAACCTACATCCTTCTGAATCTGCTTAGTGTATTCATCTTCTTGGGTTTGATGCAGCTCTCCATGCTACTCTATCCTTTGCAAGCTTCTTCATCTCCCAGTACCTACTGCAACCTACATCCTTCTGAATCTGCTTAGTGTATTCATCTCTTTGTCTCCCTCTACGATTTTTATCCTCCACGCTGACCTCCAATACTAAATTGGTGATCCCTTGATGCCTCAGAACATGTCCTACCAACCGATCCCTTCTTACAGTCAAGTTGTCCCACAAACTCCTCTTCTCCCCAATTCTATTCAATACCTCCTCATTACTTATGTGACTTCGGTTTATTGGAAGAATTATAGGATAGGGAACAGCGTACAGAAAACGAATGCGACCCATTCTTGGATATTTTGGATCCCCACGAGGTCGGTTTACAGCTACATCTACATCTACATAGATACTCCGCAAGCCACTGTACGGTGCGTGGCGGAGGGTACCCTGCACCACTACTTGTCATTCTCCTCCTGTTCCACTCACAAACACAGCGAAGGAAAAACGACTGTGCGCACGCCTCCGTATTAGCCCTAATTTCTCGTATCTTATCTTCGTGGTACTTAAGCGCGATGTATGTTGACGGGAGTAGAATCACTAGGCAGTCAGCTTCAAATCTAGTTCTCTAAATTTAAAGGAAGACGTGGAAGCAATTCAGAAGCGGGGTGCTGGATATGTTACCGGTAGGTTCGATGAACACGAAAGTGTTATGAAGGTGACTCGGGAACTACAATGGGAATCTCTAAAGGGGAAGCGACGGTCTTTTCGAGGAACACTATTTAGAAAATTTAGAGGTTACTGCTGAACGATTGTAATGCCGCCAATATACTGGGTGATCAAAAAGTCAGTATAAATTTGAAAACTTAATAAACACGGAATAATGTAGATAGAGAGGTAAAAATTGACACACATGCTTGGAATGACATGGAATTTTATTAGAACAAAAAAGAAAACAAAGTTCACAAAATGTCCGACAGATGGCGCTGGCCAGCAAAAAGTCAGTGACTGCGCATGACAATCGTGTATAAAAGAAGCTGTAATGAGAGAGAGAATCAGATACGCCAGCAGTCGCAACATGTTGACGTTACCTTAAAAGACGCTTTTAGTGAAGCTGTATTATCAGAATGGGGAATGTGCTCGTTCAGCGTTACGATCCTATCGCCATAGGAGGGGGATTCGAACGGGTAAAGGTCCGTTGACAAATGCAACTGTGGCGAGAATGATTTCGAAGTTAGAAGCCACGGGTTGTTTAGACGATAGACCCCGTAGTGGCCGACCGAGCACAAGGCGTAATGTTGCTGAGACAGTTCAAGAAGAAATGGAGACTGTAGCGGGTTCGTCTATGCACGGGGAAGTCAGCGCTCGTGCAGTCGCACGGCGCACCGGCATTCCATACACTACTGTTTGGTTGGCACTTAGGCGTACCCTCCGATGCTATCCTTACAAAACCCTTCGGCAACATGAACTGTTACCTGGCGATTTAGTGAAGCTGAGGGCATTTGCGGTGTGGGCGTTTCAAAAGATGGCGGAAGATGACGATTGGTTGAGTAACGTGTTGTGGACCGACGAAGCTCATTTCACGCTCCGCGGGTCTGTCAACAACCACAACGGCAGAATTTCGGCTACCGAAAATCCTAGAACTGTAGTGGAAACTCCATTGCACGACTAGAAAGTCACGGTATAGGTTGGCTTTACCACATCTACCGTTATCGGGCCTTTTTTCTTCGAGGAAATGCGTGATTCTGGTTTTGTAAGTGCTACCGTGACGGGTGAGCGGTACGCCGATATGTTACAGAATCGCATCATCCCCAGCCTGGCTGATAAAGATCTGCTGGAACGTACGGTGTTTATGCAGGATGGCGCTCCACACCATTGAGGTGTCAGGTTAGAGGGGTGTTCTGAACACAATTTCGACACAAAGCAGCTCAATAGACTATGGAGTGGAAGGGGTAGGCTAGCAATAGAACAGTGCATTACCATTGACTAGACACTCATTTATTGAACACGTAAGTCAGGTATTACCCAAAAGTAACAATCAGTACAAATTACAAAATAATATTCTTTTTCTTTAAGTCACTCAAACATTTAAAAAGGCAAATAGCAATGATTTAACTGAAAGCCTTTTAAGAAAGCAAGACAAGATAATTTGAATGATTTGAATCATATTTAAATAGGCTCTGACCGAGCACATATTTTAAAACTAAATACTTCCTTTAAGGATCCAGCGATCAACATTAATTACATAATCCTCAACAACCATATTACATCCAAGATATTTAAGATTAAACAGTAATACATAACATCGGAGAGCTGCAGTCCCAAGTTTTAATCAGCACGTTTCAGATGGACTGCACTGCAACAGTACAAGTCCCTCAGAGGAGGTCCCCACACATGAAGTTATTGCCGCAATTGACAAAATATCAACATCATTCCATGTACAGACCTAAAACAAACTAAAAGCTCTCTTAAGTTTGGTACAGTTAATTCCCTTTCAACATGACATACATCACAAGTCTAGCCCTAGGACGGCACCGACACCCCGCAACGTAGCACGCGAAAAAATATAGCGATGCACTCATGACGTATCCTTACAAAATCCAAGAACAGAGAGCCGGCTCCCAAATAGCGGAACATTTAACCACGCGCAGCGTGAGGGTTTGCGGGATGCTGATCTCGCCCTTAACCTCAACACCAGTTCAAATACTAGTCAGTCTACAATCTCGAACCACCATACACATTCCTTCAGTTACTGCATAGAAAGCCAATGTGATAGGCACACAGACCAGCATATGATAAAAGCTTAAGCAATTTCCGTACTAGAAAACCCTTATGAATAGTAGCCGTATTTTTTTAAACGTGAGCTCACCCACAATCAAAAGACAGACAACGCCAATCTTAAGGACAGTAGCACGTAAGCAAGTAGCAATGGTAGCTTCTGCTTAGATTCGCTATAAATCAGCGCGTGATTTAGCACACCAGGGAACAGTCTTTACAATACAACCATCAATACAATAGCAAATTGCTCACACATATACTCCCACACAATTTCGATTCGCAAAGCCATATACAAAACGTGGAGAACGTATCACTTAGACCAACATAATGGTGTTCCCTCAGTTACCCCAAATAAGTGACTCCCTTAGTTGCACAGCAAAAAACCAGACCTAATGAAACCACCTCAGTTTTCGCCTCTAAATTGTCACATTTCAAGTGAGACTGCATCACTAATGTAATTTTTCATCACCAGTTCCCGTACAGTCAATACAAGCATCTGATTTTCACCCGTTTATAACGGCAGGCATGCAACATCGAACGGAATAGAGCTCTTACCAATTCTCTTCTCCGAAAGCAGCCACCGCAACTCTCGGGAACCACTGGGACATCTAATGCAAAAATCGTTACTCCTTCACACAAATTACAGGACGCCCCGCTGCTTGCTACGGCGCCTTCCGTTCAGAGCCAACTTGTATATCTTCATGCGATAGGCCCGGTCCCACACTCGCGGCGTCAACCCGACAACCGTCTTCCACCACGTCCCGCAGCACATCGCCAAACAGGACCTCGCCTCGTTACCCCTCGCGTAGGCGCTGCTTACCGCCCTGACCGTGGCAGGAAAGATAAACCACCAGAGTGGCACTATCGATATGAGCCGCCACGGCTCAACCATATTGCTAGACGCATGAAAAATCTCTTGCGCGCGTCGTTTGGTGATGATCGTGTGCTCAGCCTCCACTTTTATCATGCTAGGACTCCCAGATCCCCAGACCTCAGTCCGTGCGATTATTGGCTTTGGGGTTACCTGAAGTCGCAAGTGTATCGTGATCGACCGACATCTCTAGGGATGCTGAATGACAACATCCGACGCCAATGTGTCACCATAACTCCGGACACGCTTTACAGTGCTGTTCACAACATTATTCCTTGACTACAGCTATTGTTGAGAAATGATGGTGGACATATTGAGCATTTCCTGTAAAGAACATCATCTTTGCTTTGTCTTACTTTGTTATGCTAATGGTTCAAATGGTTCAAATGGCTGTGAGCACTATGGGACTTAACTGCTGAGGTAATCAGTCCCATAGAACTTAGAACTACTTAAACCTAACTAACCTACGGACATCACACACATCCATGCTCGAGGCAGGATTCGAACCTGCGACCGTAGCGGTCACGCGGTTCCAGACTGTAGCGCCTAAAACCGCTCGGTCACTTCGGCCCGCGCTATTATGATCAGATGAAGCGCCATCTGTCGGACATTTTTTGAACTTTTGTATTTTTTTGGTTGTAATAAATCCCCATGTCATTCCAAGCATGTGTGTCAATTTGTATCTCTCCATCTACATTATTCCATGATTTATTCAGTTTTCAAATTTATACTGACTTTTTGATCACCCGGTACATTTCGCTTAAGGACAACGAAGATAAGGTAAGAGATATTAGGATCCATACGGAGGCATATAGATAGCCTTTTATCCCCTCATATTTGCGAGGAGATCAGGAAAGAACATGACTGATAGTGGAACAACGTAGTCTACGCTCTGCCCTATATGCCGGCTTGATCGGTATGTATGTAGATGTAGGTGTAACATCCTTACATCTGCATACGACACAAAACACAATACATCTTCTAGGAGGTTTCAGATTAACGCGCTCTCCCTAGCTGAGTGAAGACTCATTCTAGACCTTTTTATGTTCATGCATACACTGTGCAATACAATTTCACACCGTGCTGATTTCATTGATTTTTTACGTTTAGCTTGTATGTTGCAGGCGGCCGCTGTTGAATCACCAGCTACTATCCTATCACGAGCAGTACCTCTCCTTTCATGACGAGCTTAGTGCACTATGCGAGCAGCAACATCCGAAGTCATCACAAATGTTCGCTCTCGCCGACGCACTGTACTCCCTCTGTCGTAACAATTGGATCGAAACAGCTCGGATATTTAACGAAGGCAATTCATCCCATATCTACACTGTAGGTAAGTTTATCACTGGGACTGATCATTTTATATTAACTCACTGATAACTTTCCACTGCGTTCTAACTGGAAGTGTGAATTGCAAAAATCTGTTTGGTTACCTAGTTTAGGGTCTTCCGTCATTTTCAATGCCACGCAAGATAATTGCTGATGCTAACTACTTCAATACAACTTATTATTGGTTCGTGTACTACACAGGCTATAACAAAACAGTTGTAATTTGTGTAGAGGATACAAAATGAAACAGATATTAATGCGACAAAAATTTCATAGTTGCACTGTTTTGCCACCAGGCAGGTTTCGACGCTAGTGATTTTCTGAGACGGTGTTCAAAATGTCGTGTGATGAATGTTCTTTAGAGATGTGATTCAAAACGTCGTCCATCTACTGCAATGCACAACTGCAATCTGCGTGCTAACGATTGTCTGCCACGCTCAGAACAACCAGATGTTTCACGAATAATGACTCCAGCTTCAGGCAAGCGGTCAGGGAGCCCTTCTGCAATGCGTGTCGGCGTTTCACACACCAGACGCTTCGCGTCTTTCCACAAAAAGAAATCCCTAGGAGGTCAGCAACATCGCCAAACCAACGTTCAACACATGGCAGATTAAACACCACGTCTGACCATCACTGTCAGTAAAATGTTTATGGATTCAGAGAGGGGAAACGATTCACATGTGAAAGTTTAAAACCTAAGGAATAACAGCTTTTAACGGTAATTCGTTTGCAAAAACTGATAAAGTTCCACGCGGAAATTCTGCTAGTGGCCAACCAGGTGGATGCGGAGCGTTTTAACAATAGCCTTACGTGGGAGATAAGAGGTAAAATAATATAACCTCTCTCTACGGCTGAAGAATTTAAATCCGTCATGAATATTAATTCTCCGTTGGAGTACTGGCTGAATACGTCAGTTTCAAGACCAAGGCGTTTACAAAAATATCTACTTATAAAGCTCGTGACCTAGATGTTGTATATCAAGTAATATAATATCCCTCATTGGAAAAGTTTAAAATAGACTGACTAACTGGTTTCAACGCTAATTTGTTTGCAAAAACGTTTAACATAAGGGGGTGCGAGCAGGTTGGTAATCCCTATGTTAAATTATATAGAACTTATTCGTATGAGAAGTACCTTTTATCAGAGTTTACTGGGAATAAAAATTCGTAAAAATGTGATTTGCAGATTACATACTTCTTGCCACTTTAACACAAGGATTTCTAAAAATATTGGTTAGTTTTGAGTCTTGCTTGTAGGAAGTCCATTGTTAGCTGTTGCTCTCACATATAACTGACTTTGTTAATAGAAAATAGTATTGACAAATACTTACTGCCAGTCAAATTCTGTCTAGCTAAATGCTGCTGCTGATGGCGCTTCATATTGGACATATGTACAGAAGATAAAATGATAGTGTGTATGCTATCGCATTATAAAAACTGAAATTGCTGGAAGAATGGGGAGCTGAGATTGCACGCCGTTGGTGACCTGGGACCTCTCACCGTAACGCCATTGGTCACAGGGAGATGGGGAGGGATGATATCATCGTACAAGTGCCAGATGCTGGCATCAGCCATGCTGGGAAAGCTGATTGTGATTGAAAGTTGATGCTGATGTCAACAATGTGGCCCAGAACTACAAGTGATATCTGCTACTGCTGGGTAAAGTTTTTGTTGGGAATGCGACAGATTAGAGAGCATGGAACTCATGAGGGACAAAATAGGGGACAAGTGCGTGTGAATGCGATGTCTTCTTCCCATGTAGCAGGCTGCTACCAAACTTTGCCAAAAACTGTGTCTCTCGCCACGCTAAAACGGTAGCATTTTGCGCCAGGCATCTTCACACCTCTTGTCTCCAAGGTAACCAACAACAAGACTGTAACGACGTAGTAGCTGACAAATGCCTGGAGCTGAAAGCGATAACCTTTTACGACCTCGCAATGACCGGTTCTCGGTAAACCCCTTCCATCAAAAAATAGGTCTCCTGCCAACTGCTGAGAATGGCAGCGGCCAAATCCTGCCTGGTGGGACACTGACAGCCAATAATGCCTTCGTTCGTTAGAGGGTCCTCATCCTGTCTGGGTGCCAGCTGTCGTAAGGAAAGACGTTTTCTGTATCAAGGTGCCTCTTTGAAGAAGACTCAGCAGTTCAGATTTTCTGCAGACTCAGCAGAAAATTTACTAATTTCTCTCATAGTGGTCGTATAATAGATCAGCTACTCGGATACTGTTCTGCAGTACGCATGGAATCTGGCTTCTACTGCCTCTTTAGAGTCCGATTTTTCTTTGAGGAAGAAAGAGGAAAGTAACGCACCGCATTTCTTTTCTCAATGCTACAAATGTGAAGCGTTACGTAAGTATTGTTTGAAGTGTCCTGAGAGAGCGCGCCAAGTTTGCGTCTCTCCCGACAGATAGCGTAGCTACAGGACAGTTCCGAAGTGGCGTCCGTGGATGACAAACAACGTGCCGTCATTGTATTTCTCACTCCAGAGAAATAAATTGTGGGGACTATTCACAAACGCTTGTGGAAAGCCTATGGAGCATGTGCTGTCGACAGAAATATAATTAGTCGCTGGGCACAGAGGGTGAGGTCATCAGAAGATGGTTCGGCAGAGCTCCGCGGTTTGCAGCGGTCGGCTAGACCATCCACTGCTGTCACATTTGACATGTTGCAGCAAGCTGATGCTGTCCTTCGCGAGAACAGGCGCATTACGACTCGTCAGTTGGTGGTGCAATCGTCAATCAGGAAAGGAAGTGTGGATGCAATTTTCCGCACTATTGGATATTCAAAAGTATGTGCAAGATGGGTCCTGCGGTGTCTAATGGTGGATCACAAATCGCACACATAATTTGTCTTCATTTGCTGCAACGTTTTGAAGCTGAGGGGGAGGCCTTCTTGTCCCGGCTTGTTACAGGTGATGAAACCTGGGTTCACCATTTTGAGCCAGAAACAAAACGACAATCGATGGTATGGTCCCATTCTCAGTCCCCTTAAAAGAAAAAATTCAAAGCAACTGCTTCCACCGGTGAGGACATGATCTCAGTGTTGTGGCACTGCGGAGGTGTGATTCTCATTGACGTGATGCCAAGACGCTGTGCCATTAACTGAAAAGCGTATGTCAAAACATTAACAAAACTCAAGACGCGCTTCTGGTGATTTTAGCGCAACAGTAAGTCAGGTGTTTTGCTGCAACACGATAACGCTTTACCCCACTCAAGGCTGAGGATTGCTAAACACATCGCAAAACAGGTTTGGACAGTGTTACCCCATCCACCTTACAGCCCTCATATAACACCCTCGCACTTCCACTTGTTTGGGCCATTAAAGGATGCCATTCGTAGAAGGCATGAATGTGGAGGTGATTCATACAGTGAAGCACTGGCTCCGACATCAGAACACCCCCCTTATTTCGCGCTGGAGTAAGGCCATAGATCGGGATGGAGATTACGTGGAAAATTAGGGTGTGCAGATAAAATATCATTCTTTCGTGTGTGTAATTCTCATTATGTTCAATAAAGAATTGTTGAAGGAAAAAATGGTGCATTACTTTCAGGGAAACTCTCATAAAATCATTTTATAACATTTCGATCGCTTCATCCTTCACTTTAAAGACTTGCGTTCTTAATTCAGTGAACAATCTGCTTCAACTCCAATGATGCGTACGATATACTTTTTTCTGTAGTGCTGTGTGCCATTTAGTTAAATCACAAAAAGCACTAGGCACTTCGTGACTGAAATTAATCACTTGCGTTCCTCCACAACCTCCATGTCAGATATGCCAGTTTGTTTTGTGTTAGTACTGCCATTGTTTGTCAAATGTTTATTCATAACTTCAGCCGAATAAATGAAGTAATAATTCATTTCTTATCCAGTAGCTGTAGGACTCGCAATTCATTATTTTGTGGGGTAGTAAAGTAACGTACCTCATAGAGAGGACCTCTTTCATATTTAGACATAAATATAACAACCATTTCCAAGTCACCCCTAGCGGCAACGTAAACCCGTATGTACAAGCATGTGCAAGAAACAATAGAATGAGAATGTCATTTCGTTAAGAGTTTATTGAGTCTAATCATGACCACTGTCTCAGAAGTCTTCTTGCATGATGCTAGGGAGTCACATATTCTTTTCTGCACACGGCTCACACAATTACAGAACCTCCACTAGCTTGGACAGTCCCATGGCGACATATGGGGTCCATCGATTCATGAGGTTGTCTCCATACCCTTACACGTCCATTCACAGCGATAAAATTTGAAAGGAGACGCGTCCGACCAGGCAACATGTTTGCAGTCATAAACAGTCTAATGTCGATGTTGACGGGCCCAGGTGAGGCGCAAAGCTTTGTGTCGTGCTGTCATCAACGGTGCACAAGTGGGCCTTCGGCTCTGAAAGACCATATCGATGATGTTTCGTTGAATGGTTCGCACATTGACACTTGTCGATAGCCCATCATTGAAATATGCAGCAATCTGCGGAAGGGTTGCACTTCTGTCACGATGAACGATTCTCTTCAGTCGCCATTGGTCCCATTCTTACAGGATCTTTTTCCGGCCGCATTCTTGTTGGAGCTTTGATGTTTTACCACATTCCTGATATTCACGGTACACTCGCGAAATGGTCGTACAAGAAAATCCGCACTTCATAGCTGTGGCCCATTGCTCGTGCGCCGACTGTAACACCACGTTCAAAATCGCTTAAAGCTTGACAACTTGCTATTGTATCCGCAGTAACCGATCTGACAACTGCACCAGACACTTGTTGTCTTGTGTAGGCCTTGCCGACCACAGCGCCGTATTGTGCCTGTTTGCATATCTCTGTACTTGAATACGCATGCCTATACCAGTTTCTCGAGTATAGAAAAATATGTATCCAGCGGCTCTCTATGGGAACAATGGTGCCTTACAGAGAGAGATCTGTGTGTCTCCACATCCTATTTCACATCTTGCGAAGCATCACTGGAGCTATGCTCCCAAAGGCTTCTTCAACACTTTGGCGTAATTTTAGTTTTATAACGTGAGCCACTTGGGAATTATTTATTCCTCATAAGCAGTTGTCTGCGAGTTTAAGCACTAACTAGTTTTTAGTTAGTTCAATTCATGTTCCCTTGAAAAGGTTTGGTACATATAAATATCGCAATGACATCCCAGCCCATATAACGTGAGGGATGTTCCTTCTCATCTCTTGCACGTAATGGGAATTTCCTTAGACCTGGGATTCTGAACCTTTTCAGCTGGTGGACCCCTTCTTCAGTTCTTCAGTCGAAAATAATCCATGGTGGACCCTTAGTCTGTTCCCAATGATCCCCCCCCCCCCCCCCCCCCCCGAGGTATCAATAGTCTTTGGTTTAGAGATGAATGAAAACAACTTGAAGGTCAGAAATCGGCTTATGAAATAGGTAGTGCACTAACCTGACAAAGCAACTTTAACATTTAGTGATGCCTGGGGCCGCATACGTGCCAGCGAGCGCTGTGATTGGTCGACAAAGCTCGCTCCGCTCACGCGTAAAAGGTTTCAGGGCATCTAGCTCCGTTAGCCGGCGCACAAACGACCCCCGTATTGTTGCGAAACAGACGATCAGAGAAGCCGCATTCTCCGGCACTAAACTGTTTGTGCGCTGTCACTTAGGAACCGCAAAGGCTGCTTGGGAATATGACCTGAAGTAAAAGTACAAATGTTTTCACACGAAAAAAAGTGATGAATTTGATTATCACATTTTTATTCAATAATTTTACTCATTTTTTACGCGATTTGGAGAAACGTGGCCGCGGACCCCCTAGAAAGAGCCGGCGAACCTCTAAGGGGTCCGTGGACCACACGTTGCGAAACCCTGCCTTAGACCATATAATAATGTTCCTCATGTGTGGTTCAAATGGTTCTGAGCACTGTGGGACTTAACATCTGAGGTCATCAGTTCCCTAGAACTTAGAACAACTTAAACCTTACTAACCCAAGGACATCACACACATCCATGCCCGAGGCAAGATTCGAACCTGCGACCGTAGCAATCGCGCGGTTCCGGACTGAAGAGCCTAGAACCGCTCGGCCACCACGGCTGGCTCCTCATGTGTGAATTGCGATGTTTCGGATATTGGAAAGAAATACTCATGAGCGAGGCACAGCAATAATTGTGCAGCAATGCACGGCAGGATGCAAGTCGTTGCTCGAAGTCGTTGCACATACAATTCGTTTACAAACATCAGCCTAAATTTTTCCAAAGAAAATTTGACGCTGGCTGTTCGATACAGTTCCCCACAGCCATTTAATGAACAATGTAAGAGCATATGGACTATCGGACCAATTGTGTGATTGGATTGAAGAGTTCCTAAATAACAGAACGCAGCATGTCATTCTCAATGGAGAGGAGTCTTTCGAAGACAGAGTGATTTCAGGTGTGCCGCAGGGGAGTGTCGTAGGACCGTTGCTATTCACTATGTACATAAACGACCTTGTGGATGACATCGGAAGTTCACTGAGGCTTTTTGCGGATGATGTTGTGGTATATCGAGAGGATGTAACGATGGAAAATTGTACTGAAATGCAGGAGGACCTGCAGCGAATTGACGCATGGTGCAGGGAATGACAATTGAATCTTAATGTAGACAAGTGTAATGCGCTGCGAATACATAGAAAGAAAGATCCCTTATCGTTTAGCTACAATATAGGTCAGCAACTGGAAGCAGTTAATTCCATAAATTATCTGGGAGTACGCATTAGGAGTGATTTAAAATGGAATGTTCATATAAAGTTGATAGTTGGTAAAGCAGATGCCAGACTGAGATTCATTGGAAGAGTCCTAAGGAAATGCAATCCGAAAACAAAGTAAGTAGGATACAGCACGCTTGTAGCCCACTGCTTGAATACTGCTCAGCAGTAGAACACCAAGAAGAATCGCTTCTCGGCTTTTGGCAAGATCAATGTGTAGCTATTTTTTTTTAAGGTGAGTAACATAAATCTTTATTAGTATCAAACATTACAATAATAAAACATAATATCTCCTTGCACATTACAATCATTACCCAAGGAACCACCACTCTTACACCATACATATACAGATTCTGAACTTTCAAGTTTACGACAAACACGACTTCTTAAAACCAGTGGTTCATCACTAGACAGATAACTTCCTCCGCAGGATTTATTAGATTGGTGTACAATATTAAATGTCTTCCACGCAATTACATCACGTGTTGGAAAGGAATCCAAAGAACTCTTCTTAGCATCACTAGAACGAACGAAGGCAATAGTAATCCAACCATTCCCCGTTCCTTGCACAGACATAGCCAAACTAAATCTTGCAACAAAACCCATCCGTACCAGATACGGTTCATAGAACAGATAGAGAAGATCCAACGGAGAGCAGCGCGCTTCGTTACATGATCATCTAGTAATCGCGAAAGCGTTACGGAGATGATAGATAAACTCCAGTTGAAGACTGTGCAGGAGAGACGCTCAGTAGCTCGGTACGGGCTTTTGTTAAAAGTTTCGAGAACATACCTTCACCGAAGAGTCAAGCAGTATGTTGCTCCCTCCTACGTATATCTCGCGAAGAGACCATGAGGATAAAATCAGAGAGATTAGAGCCCACACAGAGGCATTACGACAAATTTTCTTTCCACGAACAATACGAGACTGGAATAGAAGGGAGAACCGATAGAGGTACTCAAGGTACTCTCCGCTTGCGGAGTATGGATGTACATATAGATGTAGATGTAGATCAATAATTTTTATTAAATCTGCGACCGGCATCGCGCCACTTACCGGTGCATCCTCAGGCAATATACGCTATTTAGAACATAGTAACGTTGAACATTGCCCTGTAGCCACTTCCCATCATTCACGTCCAATATACCGTCATCTGGTGAAAGCGGTCGTTAAAATTTAAAAATGAGTCAGGCCGTGTCCGTTGCCACGCGACTCCTCTCAGCTTGTACGGTCATTGCCGCTCCCACCAATTAAAAAGTTTTTTTAAATTTTTACTACCGCTTTCACCAGATGACGGTATATTGGACATGAATGGTGTGGAGTGGCTACGGGGCAATGTTGAACGTTACCACGTTATAAATAGCGTATATTGCCTGAGGATGCACCGATAAGTGGTGCGAAACCGGTCGCAGATTTAATAAAAATCATTGGTACAGCCAGTGCGGAATTTACTTTGGAAAAACGTCGAAGTTTGGCTGTGGTTTCCCGCACTATAAAACAACATGTTATCAAACTAAATGCTTTCAAATATTTTTTTAGTGTGGCCACTTATTGTTGACTGTAGTGTTTGAAGTACAACTGCTCGTTTGCGAATATGTTTCACTGCAGACTGCTCACTGTAGATACGGATGGCGGCACAAGCTTCCTCTCTCGTTTTCTTTCACCGACAACGAGGCTTGCCTTTGACACTGTCTGATAAAACACCACATGTCTCTCAACCTAGCGGTGTCAATTTACGAAGTGGACAGTGGCAAATGTTCTTATTATTTCTATCACTACCTACCTTATAATATGTGGACTTCCGTGCTACCACACATACACACCCACCCACCCACCCACCCACACCCACACCCACACACCCCCCCCCCCCCCCCCCACACACACACACACACACGCTATTTTTTGCTACTTTACGTCGTCAAATGGAACTATACTGTACTGAAACAAGATGTGGTGTGCGTACTGTTAGACCTTCAGTACACACACCATCAGATTATTTGACCCGTCGCTCTAACTTAGTAGGCGAGTTTCAGCAATATATCTCCTGGTCTTATCGTGGCGTGTTCATCTTCTGCCGTTAGGTCAGACGATGGAAATGCCACTTGCACGCTTAGAGTAGCAGATTGACGGTGACCAACTTTAAACAGAACTTGATTAATTTTCACACACATTTATTAAAATAATAACAAGCATAAAAATTACTTAACTTGGTTCTGGATGCTATTTTGCAATTGATAATCTGAAGTTCCTTTGGTATTGGTACGTTAATCTTATTCTCACATATCTCTCTGATACTTGACAAAAGTGTCTATACATTTATCTTCATGGCTATGTACAAGAATATGGTAATCTTATTAGGTGCAGACTGAAACTTGACTGTAGACTGGTACAGACAAATGTAGAACTCGTACAGACTAATGCAGACTGGTACACACTCGTTATAATACCTCTCGGGTTCATGTATCACTGCGCGAGTGTGATCCGCGAGGAGAAAATGTTCTACATTAGCAGCAGTCTCATTGGCTGCGTTATATATTAATACGCGGATCGACGAAAGCAGAATTTGGTCCGACTCTAAGACAGCGCCATCTCGTAGTGCGGAGACGGAAAGGCGCTGCGCCTGCGTTGATGTGCTTAGCGGGGCGCGCTCTAGTGGGAAAGTTGTGTACGCGCTGACTACGCGGAACTATGTTCACAACACAAGACAATACAATACTGACAAGGACGCTTTTTGTCAACTTCAGATTAGGGATATCAGTAAAACCATAGCTATTTCGTCAATTGTACAAAGCCAAGTGCAAGACAAAGACTTTTCGGGCATCCTGCATATGAAACAGACTCGCGTAACATTTGTACAATAAATTCTGATATCTACCTTTCTTATTACAGAAAATTTTGTACAAACACCACACTACATCATTTCTTGTTATTACTCTCGGATATTTGTTGGTTGTGAGCTATTCCAATCATTGATCATCGATGATTTAGCTAAACAACACCCAATTTTATCACACAGAGGAGACTCTGATGTTGGAGTATGATCAGCACCTAATGATGTCATTGTTTTGCAGATGAGGAGTGGGAGCTGGAGGACAGAAGCTACGCGACGCTCTCCGTTGACACTAACTGCATGCAGCTGTTGGCGAACGCCCTGGACCACCCCACGTGTCCGCTGGAAGACCTGCCACCGGAAACCATTACTCAGCGCGAGCAGTGCCGCGTGCAGCTCTGGACCGACGTGATGGAGAGATCGCCCCACATACCCGTGACCAGCTACCTGGCGTACACGCAGAGGACGAACGTCAACCTCTGTCTCTTGGCGTGGATGACTGTCAACTCATTCAGCATTTGTCAGGACGTCCCGTTTAGTATGATACAGTCCGTACGTGATGCTCGGTGCTTTTTCAGCAGTCCTGCCCACAAGTCCTGTCCGGAATTTAACGCCACAGGCGCCATCTGCTCTTTCTCCAGAGCTGTTCTGTTACTAAAGTGTCGCGACTTTTCCCTCAATAAGCATTCCGAACTGTGTAGTGTCACATTGCACCCGGACGGATCCTACTCAAACAAGAGCAATGTACCATGGATCAAACGCCTCAAAGGGCATATAGAGCCAACGCAAAGAACACTAAACTACAAAGCCAGTTTAAACAGTGCTACCTTGAAATACAAGGATTTCAGAATCGACAGCTTAAAAGTTTTAGAAATATCTTTTATAGCTATAAATATTGTTTTCCGTTTTTTGACTGCCGGAGTATACATGTACCTTCCCCAGTTACGCAACTTGCCCGGAAAGATATTCTTGTCCTTTCAGCTGACGGGTATAATCCAGATCTTGTGTTCTGAGGTCATGTATCGTATGACAGGTTTCCCCAAGTTATCGACAGCGGTGCAGATTGATAGCTCCCTTACGCTTCTCAGCTGTATCTGGCTGAACTCATTCTGCTACCAAATGTACGCATGCATTCGACATCTCAGGCTTCCTAATGATCTGCTGCCTGCTGAAGCGAGTGAGGTATTCCGTCGCCAGGTACTGTATGCACTTATACCCTGGGGCATAGTATCTGCAGCAAGTATTTCTTTGGAAAACACGAGCAACTATTACATGATTCACAGTCGCATAATACTCCTGGCTGCGATTTCGTTCTCGATAGCTCTCAATTTGATTCTCCTTGGACTGGTGGGATATATGTACCTACGTAATCGAAGGTTCATGTTGCGTCTTCGAATTTCTACTAATCACAAATTTGGTTCAAAGAAACAACTTGTTTTTCTGTCAGTTAAGACAGTCTTCTTAAGTGGCGTTGGTATAATTGCTAGAACTGGATTCCACCAGGCGCAAGGCATTGCACAGTTCGTATACTGTGTTCACATAGCTACGATGGCGCAGGGACCGCTGCTGTTCGTTTTTTTCATTTGTAACGAATCGACACTCCCTCTGTTCAAGGCGACCTTACTAGCATGGTGGAACCCAGATATTGTCAGATCCAGGCGAGAGCTGTGTTCAGCGGCTGAGAGAAATCTGGCAAAGAGACCCGATATTCAGCATTCATCTGAAGAATCCTCGATGTAATTTCCTTGAGTGTTTTTTTTTAAAGGACTGTTTTCAATGTAGACTGGACTGAAGCGTGTGGTAAGTTATAAAGATAGAATCTAGCTGATGGGAAAAAATTGACTGCGACTTACAACATAAAACACGTGCGCCAGTTTCCTAATCTATTCTTTATCTACAACCAAGTGCTTATTTGTAAATAGTAGCGCTCCTACGAATACTAATGGACATTAATAATTCATTATTGGTGCACAATGGAGTTGGAACTGAAGGTAAACTCTTAAAGGACTGTGTTACACGCTATTCGAGTAGAGGCGTTTGTGAGACAGGATAGTGTCTTACTGTGCAAAAAGTGTGTAAAGGCACTGTAGGAAACGTTAAAAGTTAATGTGTGTCGCATGTGCTAGTCTTAAGCAAGGAATAACGTTATTTTAAAGGGCACTTTCACTAACAGTCTTGTGGAAGGAAAAAGATGTATCAGAAGTTAAATTAAAAGGGGGCATGTTACTCCAGATGTTAAACTGTAATAGTATAGTATGTACAACACAGTGTGATTTGTAATGAGTAGACGGTAGGCCATTTTTTCAAATAAAAGTTGAATGAGCGGACTATGCAAATGAAATTGGTGTATGCGTGAATTTATTATGTGGCCCAACTGAACACCCTGCCATTAACTGCCAAATTGCAGCCATCACCACACATTTACCAGCCATCCCTGATCTTAACAGAGAATTTCGTTACTTTTGACAACGGAAAGTAGCCACATCGTACACGACGGAACAGGAGGCCACAGCATCACTCGCCAAGTAGCCAAAATGGCTGCAGAGCCGGTTGAAGAGAGGTGTGGCTCCGCATTCTAACGCAGTTTTCCTTTGCAAAAACGTGATTGTGGGCAGTTGTATTTACTTTCACGGGCACTGGGGGTGTTCTCTGACACAATGCGTTCTCCTTTACTCATTAGACAGGGCTGTTATACACTGAAGCGCCAAAGAAACTAACTTGTATAGGCATGCGTATTCAAATGCAGAGATATATAAACAGCCAGAATACGGCACTGCGGTGGGCAACGACTACATACGACAAGTGTCTGGCGCAGTTGTTAGATGGGTTACTGCCGCTACAATTGCGGGTTATCAAGATTTAAGTGAGTTTGAACGTGGTGTTACAGTTGGCGCACTAGCAATGGGACACGGAATATCCGAGGTAGGATGAAGTGGGAAATTTCCCGTACGACCATTTCACGAGTGTACCGTGAATATCAGGAATCTGGCAAATTATCAAGCCCTAGACAACAATACGGTCGGAAAACTATCCTGCAAGAACGGGACCAACGACGGCTGAATAGAATCGTTCAATTTGCAGAAGAGCAACCCTTCCACAAATTGGTGCAGATTTCAATTGTGGGCCATCAACAAGTGTCAGCGTGCGAACAGTTCAACGAAACATCATCGATGGAGCCAAGGCCGACTGGTGTACCCTTAATGACAGCACGACACAAAGCTTTATGCCTTGCCTGGATCCATCAACACCGACATTGGACTATTGACGACTGTAAACGTGTTGCATGGTCGGACGAGTCTAGTTTCAAGTTGTACCCAGCTGGTCGACCTGTATGGGTCTGGAGACAACATCGTAAATTGATGGATCCTACATGTCAGCAGCGAACTGTCCAAGCTGGTGGAGGCTCGGTAATAGAGTGATGTTGGACCTCTGATACGCCTAGATACAACTCTGACAGGTGACACGTACGTAAGTACCCTGTCTGATCACCTGCAACCATTCATGTCCATGATGCATTCTGATGGACTTGAGCAATTCCAGCAGGACAATGCGACGCGTCACACGTCCAGGACTGCTACAGAGTGGCTGCAGGAACACTCTTCTGAGTTCAAACACTTCCACTGGCCGCCAGACTCTCCAGACATGAACATTATGGAGCATATCTGGGATGTCCTGCAACGTGCTGTTCAGAAGAATCTCCACCTCTTCGTACTCTTACAGATTTATGGACAGCCCTGCAATTCATGGTGTCATTTCCCTCGTGCACTACGTCAGACACTAGACGAGTCCATGGCACGTCGTGTTGCGGCACTTCTGTGTTGTCGCGGGGCCCCTACACGATATTAGGCAGGCGTACCGGTTTCTTTCGCTCTTCAGTGTATAAGTAAAATAGAGGGAGTGGTTAAAGTACTCGTAGTGGGTTCGTCCGTCGGTTCCGTTTGGTCAAGAGAGCCGAGAGGCCGTTGCCCTGCCGTCGGCCGAGCGCGCGTCGGATTCACGAGTCCGAGACGCGTCAGGACGCCGCGCTACGACACGTCGCCAGCGCAATCCGATGCGTCGTCAGCAGCCGCCAGCTACTCGCACCGCGCCGTCGACGTCAGCATCAGCGCTGCTGTCGCTGAACAACTGCAGGTCAACCCGCATGGCCGGATAACGCTCGAATAGTGGTACACGCGACACCGCGCTACTGCCTGCCTACGCTGGGTCTTGGATACCTGCAGACAAAGCAGCGACCCCAACAAGTCAGAGGCCGAGGGAAGGACGAGGGCAAAATGGGGTAAGACTCTATCTGAAGCCACCAACGTCGCACCCGGAATGTAACACGTGGAGGAAGAACACCTGCTTATGTCCCCCAGTCAGAAGACCGCAGCCACACACAAAATACTGAGCGACCTATGAATGGAACTAAATCCGAAGAATGCTTCCTCTGCCCTGCTAACTGTCGTTGGAGACAGAGTGTTTCCCTTAGCATTCCAAACGAGTACCTTTGCAGTGAAACTGGACCGCTTAAATGATGAAAACAGGTGATTAAGATTTGAACTACAGAGAACATCTAATCCAGCTAAATACATACCAATAATACTATGCAAGAGAAGGTTGAAAAATAAGAGGACGAAAATTGGGAACTCAATGTAGTGAACCAAAACTTGCAAAAACAAATTAGAAAATTAACTGAGAAATTCACAGAGCAAGCTCAAAGGCAAGAGCAGACGCTGACATACCTGCAGCCTTAACAACAGACCCCAAAACCAAAGAGATACTAAGAATAGAACAGGCTAAAACAAAATAGGCCTCAAAGCTATACATGAAATGGATGGCAAATCAAAACGGCAAACCTGTACGACAGACCATTACCACGAATATAAATTCCAGGAAGATAACCTACTTGCACAATATATACGGAGATTATGAAAGGGTACATGTACTACGAAAAATACACTCCTGGAAATTGAAATAAGAACACCGTGAATTCATTGTCCCAGGAAGGGGAAACTTTATTGACACATTCCTGGGGTCAGATACATCACATGATCACACTGACAGAACCACAGTCACATAGACACAGGCAACAGAGCATGCACAATGTCGGCACTAGTACAGTGTATATCCACCTTTCGCAGCAATGCAGGCTGCTATTCTCCCATGGAGACGATCGTAGAGATGCTGGATGTAGTCCTGTGGAACGGCTTGCCATGCCATTTCCACCTGGCGCCTCAGTTGGACCAGCGTTCGTGCTGGACGTGCAGACCGCGAGAGACGACGCTTCATCCAGTCCCAAACATGCTCAATGGGGGACAGATCCGGAGATCTTGCTGGCCAGGGTAGTTGACTTACACCTTCTAGAGCACGTTGGGTGGCACGGGATACATGCGGACGTGCATTGTGCTGTTGGAACAGCAAGTTCCCTTGCCGGTCTAGGAAATGTAGAACGATGGGTTCGATGACGGTTTGGATGTACCGTGCACTATTTAGTGTCCCCTCGACGATCACCAGAGGTGTACGGCCAGTGTAGGAGATCGCTCCCCACACCATGATGCCGGGTGTTGGCCCTGTGTGCCTCGGTCGTATGCAGTCCTGATTGTGGCGCTCACCTGCACGGCGCCAAACACGCATACGACCATCATTGGCACCAAGGCAGAAGCGACTCTCATCGCTGAAGACGACACGTCTCCATTCGTCCCTCCATTCACGCCTGTCGCGACACCACTGGAGGCGGGCTGCACAATGTTGGGGCGTGAGCGGAAGACGGCCTAACGGTGTGCGGGACCGTAGCCCAGCTTCATGGAGACGGTTGCGAATGGTCCTCGCCGATACCCCAGGACAACAGTGTCCCTAATTTGCTGGGAAGTGGCGGTGCGGTCCCCTACGGCACTGCGTAGGATCCTACGGTCTTGGCGTGCATCCGTGCGTCGCTGCGGTCCGGTCCCAGGTCGACGGGCACGTGCACCTTCCGCCGACCATTGGCGACAACATCCCGGCCTCCCGCATGCCCACTATACGCCCTCGCTCAAAGTCCGTCAACTGCACATACGGTTCACGTCCACGCTGTCGCGGCATGCTACCAGTGTTAAAGACTGCGATGGAGCTCCGTATACCACGGCAAACTGGCTGAAACTGACGGCGACGGTGCACAAATGCTGCGCAGCTAGCGCCATTCGACGGCCAACACTGCGGTTCCTGGTGAGTCCGCTGTGCCGTGCGTGTGATCATTGCTTGTACAGCCCTCTCGCAGTGTCCGGAGCAAGTATGGTGGGTCTGACACACCGGTGTCAATGTGTTCTTTTTTCCATTTCCAGGAGTGTAGTTAATTACACCCACACTGACAGTAAATGCTTTGTTTTTACAAAAAATCCCAGAATACGAGACACAAACGAATATATCGCAACATAATATAAGAAGCACTACTATGGTTAGCGTGGAATCCCCGAAAATAACGTAAGACCTGCAATCAGATACCATGTGCTTACAAGAGTCATATAACAGAAATGGGCAACTAATATCGCTACCAACATATGCTACCCTAATAACAGACAGTAATGACTGTGAGACTGTTACAGTAATTCTAAACACAACTTGTAATTAAGATAACACAGTTCTGCAGTCAGTATTCACTTACCTCAGAAACAATCAAAGAAATGGTTACATGGGTGATTAAATCCATGAACACTAAATACAGCCATCAAACACGCTCGAATAGTGGTACACGCGAGACCGCGTTAATGCCTGCCTACGCTGGGTCTTGGATACGGCAAAGAACACAAAACGCTCACCGATACCATGGGACAACAAACTCACGAGACTCGAACTAGATGCCAGATGCAAACGAAAATTATATCAATGGGTGGTACTAGACAGGGACATATATATACCACTGGAGGCATATGGACACTCAGAAGACATATGCGGAGACCTAGAAATTTATGCATCACGCAAAAAATTAGTGATAAGTGCTGACGTTAATGGACGATCCCCCATCGTGAACTCAGAGGGAAAAGATGACAGAGGGCGCATAATCACCGACGTGTTACAAGAGACATAATTACGTTTAGTGAGCTTAGAGGGACCTGTATGAACAAATGATGGATTCAATGGAACGAGCAGTAATATCGACTGTACACTAGCAAGTAATGCAGCAATGACATGCATAACAAACTGGACTGTACACCACAATATAATCAGTATTGACAACAATGTTGTAACACACACACGCACACACACACACGCACACACACACTCACACACACACACACACACTAACAAACACTCAGATCCCAATTACCAAAACACATACCAGACACTAATTGTTCCACAAAGCTGATTGGAACAAATTAACAGAAGTAATACTACCACATCTAGAAAACATCAGTGGAGGGATCGATTAACGAGCACACAAACTAACACAGGCAATGCAACATATACTTAACATATCAATATCGACGGCAAAGAACACAAAACGCTCACCAATACCATGGGACAACAAACTCACGAGACTCGAACTAGATGCCAGACGCAAACGAAAATTACATCAATGGGTGGTACTAGACAGGGACACATATATACCACTGGAGGCATATGGACACTCAGAAGACATATACAGATAGACCCTAAGTTTGGGGGAACCATACAAAATACTGACAGAGAAGAAAAAAACTTTATTACTTCCGTGAACGCTAAGTCAATATAAAGGCACGATAATGTGGATAACGGCACGATGACACATGTATGGAGGAATACAGTGTAGTTTCTGCTTCCTGACATCATCGATAGGCACACACAATATCACACACTACCAAGAGAAGACTCACACACACCATACACCAATGCCACTGTCACATTTACACTTGCACAAGGAAAGGTTACGATAGCAACCTCAAAGCTTAACAACGAAAATGAGCACATGGACCACATGGTATCCATTCGCAAACTCTGAAAAAACTAGCATCACAGATCACCCAGTTCCTAATAATGTTACAGAACGATGCCTTAGGGTTGAACAGGGTGCTTGCAGTATGGAAAACGTCCAAAGTAGTTATTATTAAGAAGTAAGCAGGTAAGGGTTTTTCATATTCAAAGACGTATAGAAATTTATGCATAATAGCACCCTAATAAAGATTCAGGAGAAGCTACCGCAAGAATTTGCAAACGTACACAGCTCACAGTGGCATGAGGAAACACCAGTTCAGCTTCAGAACCGGCAAATACACAGGTGAGTTATTGTTGTGGTTGGTAGGAGAGCCAACCCGTATAACTAAAGGAGGCCGAAATGCACGCGTTTTAGCTCACGCAGGCTGGTGTTAGGTCTGGAACATGGCAAGGGAATTAGAATTGAGAAAAACGGACGTAGCTGGTGGATAATCCATTAATGGAGAACGTCACTCTTGACGTTATATGATTTACAACATCAATAGAAACTGATCATGGCGCCTTGCTAGGTCGTAGCAAATAACGTAGCTGAAGGCTATGCTAACTATCGTCTCGGCAAATGAGAGAGTATTTTGTCAGTGAACCATCGCTAGCAAAGTCGGCTGTACAACTGGGGCGAGTGCTAGGAAGTCTCTCTAGACCTGCCGTGTGGCGGCGCTCGGTCTGCAATCATTGATAGTGGCGACACGCGGGTCCGACGTATACTACCGGACCGCGGCCGATTTAAAGGCTACCACCTAGCAAGTGTGGTGTTTGGCGGTGACACCACAGATATAAACCAAGACCTACATATAGCCAATAACATAATACAGAAGTACGTCATGGCAATAATAATTGACACTGCTTGGGCATTCGGTAATCTCTGGTGGCCATCAATATTTCAGAGGTTAAGACACCTGGAGATACAACTATTTATGAGACTACTGTAAAAACAGTGTAGTCGAATGGCAGATGAACAAACAGGATCTATCTGTGGCCCCATCTTCTAAGACTTAAAACTAGAAATCATCCTGCACTCTTAAATGGGGAGGAGAGGTCAGACGCAATTTTCACTTATGCAGATAACCTATGCAAACAACAGCCAAAAACAAAGCAAAATATTCATCATTTTGTTTTGCAGCTCCTTGTATTGGCCGTGTTTGCAGTTAAAATTGTCGGATGTGAGGTCAGCCAGTTATGAAAAACACCGTTTTCTCTCAGTACTCAAACATGTTTCGGCACCACTGTGGCATCGTCAGAGGGTTTTCATTATTATTTATTCTACAATAAGAACAATTTTGTTAAATGATTATAAAATTATGTGCATCTTTAGTTCAAACAACAGATCGTTTCTTTTTGTAAATACCTTTACATTTGGTGTGCATGAATTTTCTGGATCACTTGTGTGTTAATTACTAGAGGTAGCTTGTCATCTGCAACCAAACGATGTTGATGAGAAAGCTTTCTTCTGGGAGTTAACCTATATTCTAGAATGTAATTTAGTTTGTCGCCATGTTTTCGAGCCTACATTCGTTTCTACTTACGTTTTCGTGTGCCAAGCACCTTCATTCTCCGCATCATGCTGAGGTGTTTTGATGCACACGTAACTATAACAATTATTTTCCACATATAACTCAGTAAAAACACTTTTCACCTCGCCAAAACACAGTGTTATTGTGGTTTGTTGCGTGTCCCAGCCAGTCAGTGTTCATTTGTTCATCAGAGAGTTCGGCGCCAAACCAGAATTTTGTTTGCATTTTATCTTTGTGTGTGTGTGTGTGTGTGTGTGTGTGTGTGTGTGTGTTTTCTGTGCTCTTCTAAGCTGTGTGCGGTCTCTTTTATATGGTATTCCTTTTGCGTGTAAATGGTGCCTCTTTGCAGATTTTAGTGTATCATTTTTGTCCTGTGTATTATGTGTATGTGTATGTGTATGTGTGTGTGTGTGTGTGTGTGTGTATTTGTAGACTTTATCTGTTTGTGCTGTTTTTATTTGTAAAGTTCCTTTAGTGTGTTAAATATCGTGCCCCTGCAGAGTGTAGTGTATTCCTTTAAGACCTGTTTTCCTTCTGCTATTGCCTTCTGTATATGGAATTTTTCCTCAATGGTCAGTTTGCTGTATAGACTGTGGCTCGGTTGTAGTATTCTTAAGTCTTTTTCTATTGTGGCTGGTCGGCGATTGTCGACTACAAGGTGGTCAGCAAATGTGCTATGGGAGCTGTTGCTTTTTATAGCTCTGAGATGTTCTGAGTATCTTGTTTTGAAGTTTCTGCATGTTTACCCCATGTACACTGACTGGCAAGTGTTGCATGTGAGTTCATATATTCTTGATCTGTCAAATTTATCCATGGGTGTTTCTTGTGTTCTGATCTTTTTCTGTATTGTGTTCACTGTCCTGTGCCTATTTGGAGACCCTGCTTCTTTAATATGTTGCCTATTCTGTGAACAATCTTGTTATTGTAGGTGACTATGTGCCATTTGGTTTTGTGTGTGTGTTGTTGCTCTGTTTTGTCTTGTGTATGGTCGTTGTTTGTGTTTTGTGTTGTTCTGTGCTGGGTGAAGATTTTTGTGTGTGTGGTATGTTCATTTTGGAACTGCTTGCATATTTTTTTATTTAACTTGTCTACCATATGCGTTGTATAACCATTTTCTACTCCTATTTGTTTTATTGTGTGTAGTTCTGTTTGTTCATGGGTGTTCTGTTTCATCTGTGGAGCATGAATCTGAAGTTCGCATGCGTATGTGTCAATGGGTTGTTTGATAGGTTGTGAATGGTTGTGCTTGTGGTTCATCAATCAGGCATATTATGTCATCAACATAACGGTACCAGTATATAACTTTGTAGTTCTTTGGTTTTATTATGTGTCTGAAGATCATGTTCTCCAGATTTTTCATGAATATGTTAGCTAGGAGGCCACTGATTGGTGATCCCATTGACAGTCCATCATGTTGAGAATAAAATACTTTGTTGAATACAAAATAATTTTGTGATGTTATGAACTTGAGTATGGTTGTTATTTTATTGATATGTGTGTCTGGTGTGTTTCCTTGTTGTTTTAATCTTTGTTGATTGTTTCATTTATTGGAATGCAAGTGTATGTTGATGTGATGTTGCTGTGTCCAGTATCTGTATGCTCTTGATTCAGTTGGTTAACTCCTTTGAGATTTCCAAATTCCTGTTGTTATCAAAAATGTACAGTTTTTTCAGTAGTGTGTGTGTGTTTATTGCGATAGGTGGTAGGATGGAGCATTTCAGAAGTTAATGACAGGTCTTAATGGGATATTATCCTCGTGAACCATTAGTAGGGAATTTAGGGTGGGTGCTTTTGGATTTTTTTGTGTCATCCTCTTTACCTTGCCTTTTGACAATGTATTATTGATGTTTTTCAGTGTCTATTGAATGTTTTCCTGGTATCTTAATGTTGGGTCACTGATCAGTTTTGTGATGTTGTTGTTTTTGAGAAAATGTTGTGTTTTCTCTATGTATTCTTTTTCATCCATAATTACAGTAATTTTCCCTTTGTCTGCTCTTATTACTATGGCATTGTTCTGTTTTAATTTTATGTTTTAGTTTGCTGGCTGTGATTTCCTGCGATGTTTTGTGATTAGAAATAATTGTGGATTTGTGTGTTCTTATTATCTGTGTTATTTCTGCAGCTACTAATTCTCTTGTCAAGTTTACATTAAAATTTGGTGTGCTCAATCTTTCTTGTTCCTGTATAACGTGTTCTGATTCCGTTATGAGGTTTTCTATTGTTTTGTGTGATATGTTTGTGTTAATATTGTGTTTTGGCCCTTTTCCTAGTAGCCTCTTTTCTTATTTGGTCAGTTAGGTTAACGATTCTGTCACGGAACTTACATTGTTGGTTGAGATTCTTTTTAGTGGATATGTCTGTGCTGTTGATAAAATGCAAACAAAATTCTGGTTTGGCGCCGAACTCTCTGATGAACAAATGAACACTGACTGGCTGGGACACGCAACAAACCACAATAACACTGTGTTTTGGCGAGGTGAAAAGTGTTTTTATGAAGTTATATGTGGAAAATAATTGTTATAGTTACGTGTGCATCAAAACACCTCAGCATGATGCGGAGAATGAAGGTGCTTGGCACACAAAAACGTAAGTAGAAACGAATGTAGGCTCGAAAACATGGCGACAAACTAAATTACATTCTAGAAGATGGGTTAACTCCCAGAAGAAAGCTTTCTCATCAACATCGTTTGGTTGCAGATGACAAGCTACCTCTAGTAATTAACACACAAGTGATCCAGAAAATTCATGCACACCAAATGCAAAGGTATTTACAAAAAGAAACGATCTGTTGTTTGAACATGCACATAATTTTATAATCATTTAACAAAATTGTTCTTATTGTAGAATAAATAATAATGAAAACCCTCTGATGATGGCACAGTGGTGCCGAAACATGTTTGAGTACAGAGAAAAAACGATGTTTTGCATAATTGGCAGACCTCACATCCAACAAAGCAAAATGCACTATACTGAAAGGATTACCCCAATCCTTCAGTTAAAACAGGGGACACAAACATCAAGTGAGCATATGTAACATGCAATCCTAAATTACACATAGATGGGGAACTGAATTTCCACAAGGCTAACAACCGACAATGCACAAAAACTATGTAAACTGATGGGGCTTAATTCAAAACTGTACAGGCTACCTTTACCAGTCATACAGACATATATATTGCGTTTTTTTAACAGTACTCAGCATTGTAGCCAGCACGTGGGCACACAGACTGAACCTGGTCACCAACGAAGCATGATAAGCTTCAGGACCGGCAAATACATAAAGTAGGTGAGTCGTAAACCGCGACCTAGACATAGTTAATAACACAACAGAGAAGTGTCCTATTTAGGCCATCACGAACGCTCAGCACCATCTCAGTGGATGCACAGTGTGTGGTGCTTGGAATATGTCCGATACATATCATGATCAGAGCTGTTAGGTATCGGTAAAAGATGGGGAACAATGTAAGTTACACACATTAATTATTTAAGGATAGAGAATACTAGAGTAATTGTAGTGTTAGATCAGGAGGTCTAACCAAGAAAACAGTCAGTGTTGTACATGGATGAATACCTAACGTTAATGCATAAATTTAAAAAAATGAACTCCCCCGTAACGGGCCATGAAGGTGTAATGATACCGACCGGCCGCCGTGTCGTTCTAAGTCCACAGGCACTGTATAAGGATACGGTGGGGCATGTGGTCAGCACACTTCCCTCCCAGCTGTATGTCACTTTACGAGACTGGAGCCGCTACTTCTCAATCAAGTAGCTCCTCAATTTGCCTCACGAGGGCTGAGGGCACCCTGCTTGCCAACAGCGCTCGGCAGACCAGATGGTCACCCATCTAAGTTCTAGCCCAGCCTGACAGCGCTTAACTTCGGTGATATGACGGGAACCGGTGTTACCACTGCTGCAAGGCGGTTAGCACTAACGCATAAATTAGAAATAAAATTTCCCTGCTTCTAACCATAAACTATTTTGTTGTGACTAGTGGTCAACAGCTCGAAGAAATCACTCTGGGGTATTCAACACCAGTCATAATCAGCAATGGCACTAAAAAGCCTGTACTCCATCCTATAATTTTTTTGTAGTCTTCATAAGCCAACACAGTTTTATTAATACTTCAATCTCAATTCATTGTTACTCAAAAAAATATTTATTACATGCCAAATATCGCAGTTAAAAAAAACAGAAAAGATTAACAAAGAGATGCAAACGACAACTGTAATGCTCACAAACTGTTTTAACATTGCAACAAATAAATTAATCACTAACCATCTGAACACATCACAAGGTAGGTGCCAGGTGCAGCTGCCTTGCTGGCCGGAGTGGCCGAGCGGTTCTAGGCTCTACAGTCTGGAACCGCGCGACCGCTGCGGTCGCAGGTTCGAATCCTGCCTCGGGCATGGATGTGTGGTATGTCCTTAGGTTAGTTAGGTTTAAGTACTTCTAAGTTCTAGGGGAACTGATGACATCAGCAGTTAAGTCCCATAGTGCTCAGAGCCATTTTGAAGCTGCCTTGCACACATCTCGGATCACAGAAGAACATTGGCAGTGGAATAGAAGCATACCAAGCACTAACATTCTGAACTGATATACAAAATAAAGACTTCCTTTCATATTTACTGATACATATAGCAGTGGAATCGAAGTATACCAAGCATTAACATTCTGAACCAATATACACATTAAAGACTTCTTTTCATATTTACTGAAACAAATTATTTTAGAAGTTTTCTGGCAAGCGACACTATGTGAAGAGTTGTTACAGTGACCCAGTGGTTCTGTAGGATATCGCCCAGATAATGATCTAATCTCAATATCTCAACAATATAAGAAACTGATAAGAACTTCTGCTGTCTGGTAACACACTTGGGCTAGTTATATTCAAGGTTACTAACCCCGTCCCCTGTAGAATCACAGGAAATAGTGCGAGTTATATTCAAGGTCATCCAGGGGAACCCCATCCTACCTGTGCAACTATCAGCCCCCGCCTCCCATTCCCCAAACCTCTGTGTCAGTAGGATTCAAGACTTCCCTGCTCCTCTTCATCGTTTATAACTACAATATTTGTGTAACCGTCTTCATTCGGAGTCTCTGAGCCACAGAGAAAGGTTAGGTTTATTTGGGATCAGGCTTTTGGTTTTTGTTATAAACAGTAATAACAAATTAATTATATTATTAGTCGAATTACACAATTTTAGTCGTTTTAGGTATGGGATCCATAAGAAGAGTGAGAGGACGTGGGAATTTGTTTTAAATAATAAAGTACATATCTTGTTATCCTACTTATGCACGTTTGACCATTTGACATGAAATACATGCTTTGTAAGGAGAGGGCAAGGGTGTGGGTATTTAAAAAAATAATAACAAAGTAGAGTTATTGTTATTCAAATTATGTGAGCTTTGACATTTTAGGGATCCATAAGAAGAAGACCAGGGTGTTGACAATTGTTGTAAACAACAAACTAATTTTATTGTTATTATTACAGTCACATGGATTTCGTTATTGGACGTGCCAGCGTAGGTCAGACACCATGCTCTGACAGAATAAGGATTCACACAAGTATTCTCTAATTTATTGCTATTGTGATTTTACTTGTTGGTATTTTTAGCCATTTTTTCCAAACATTAACATTTCTGTCCTCAATGTGATAAAAAATTATGGCTACATGTAATTTAACAACAAATGTGCACTGCAAAAGTCTTTAAATATTGAAGAAATACAACAGTGTGATCTATAAATTCTTACTAACTCAGTCCTACATTGTTATGAGGAGAGTCATAATGTATGTGTTAAAAAGAGTGTGTTGTCCTCTTGGAAACAACAATTATATCATGGTATACACTGTACCCTGGCCAGATAGAAAGACATATAATTACACTTAACCCGAGAAAAGATGATATTTAAGCAAATAAATTCTTGCTACATCACTCCTACATAATTATTAATGTGTAACACCACAGTGTGTTTTAAAAAGTAAATAATCTATAGTTTAATAGTACGTTTTCTGTATGCACTAGAAAGCATGAATCCCAATAAACGTTCCAAACACATATGAATGATTAATAAATTACATAACACATTATTTAACAAAAAATACCCACTTTTTAAGTACCAAAACTACATTATCCCTGCACTATTAATATTGAACAACGCTACTATGGTATCTAGTGTGTATATTCCATATAAGTGATGGTACAATATTAAGCGTCATCCCCTCCCCCCCTCTCTCCCTGGACTAATAAGAAACAGCAATGATGTAATGAATCCATGGTAAGAAAAACCTATCACTATTTAGATTATCTTGACCATTTATCTCCTACGTTATTCAAGAAGTCATGCATATATGTCTGTTCCAGCAACATACACTGCAATAAATAAGAGTAAGACTACTCACCAAATGTCGTGTTCTAGCACACAGCATGCCCACAAACCTTTAGCATTGACGAAATACACCAGTAGCAATATATTTTTTGGGAATGAGTGTAAACACTAATTCGTGTTGTCTAGTGTCCCTTGTCTGGTTAGGTTTCCTCATCTATGGACCTGCAGATGAAGATGGGATTGTTTTCCAGAATTTTTGAGGTCTCCAAACAACGCCACAGAAGCTTTTCAGAAACTGTTTCTGTCTTTCCTGTTACTACATATGATATCGTGGGAAGTTGTAGATGGATGACAAAAGGGCTATGTCCATAATGTGGGTACCACACACACATTTTATCTCCATACTTGGAACAACAACTAATACCATTGTTCAGCATTTGTCTGATTTTTCAGCTGTTTATAGTGATGTTACCTATTTTATTACATTGTTCTCTTTGGCAGTATCTGGATTTGAAACATCATATGACTGATTGTTTTGGAAGATAGTTAACATGCACTGGGAAGAGAGTGGAGAGAGATGTGGTCATCACAAATGGCTTTCACATTACATCACTGATCTGTGGAAGGTTGGCGATATCGGTGCTGATTCATCAGAACCACCTGGAAACGTTGTCTGATGGCCTAGAAGCTCTCGTCTTTCACCTCCTGTTTTACTATTTAAAATTTAACTGCCATGCATTATAATATTTTAAATAAATAAATATAGTCTTACTTTAAGATGGGAGTGGTTAATGTTAAAAAGCAAAAAATGAGTGTTATAATAGAACATTATAGTAGCTTCATATAGATTATATGCGTATTGTCCATAAGTGCCATATTATTTAAAAAACAACTGTACAAACACATTTATGTCTCTGCATACAACACAGCATATTTCAGAAAGCTATTACCCTGCTTGTGAGTGACCTGTGTTCCACAGATGGAGATCTAATGCAAACTATTATCTGTCTGTCTACAGTTCCATATATCTAACATTTCATATATTTAACCTGTACTGCTGGTGTACTCATATAAAATAATGTATTCTTATTTTTTACTGCAATACAGTTCGAGTATTGAGGGAAGCAGAAGGTAGAGCGGGAGAGGGGGGAGAGGGGATGGGATGAAAAGAGAAATGGGATCTGGAGATGCACCAAGACGCAGGAGATGGGGAGGTGGAAGATGGAAGCCAAGTAAAGAGGGAGTGCAGAGACACAGAAGGGGAAAGGGAGGGGAGTGTAGGAGCGAGGAAAACCACTCAGGGGAAAGGAAGAGGAGGTTAGAGGAGCCCTGAGGAACAAGATGGGAGAAGGTAGGGTTAGAGTTGGTAGGAGTTGTACAGAAAAAGGTGAAGATCATCATCTGGGAGAAGAAGTTACTGGAAGCTGCGTTGAGAATGGAGGTGGTGGGTGTGAAGATGGAGAAAGGGCATGGCAAAACGGTAAAGGTGACCGATGGACTGGGGGTAGAAAGGATAGAAGACACCACAGAGTCGGGGGGGGGGGATAGAGTTGGCAGATGATGTACGGTATGTGGATGTATTCGAGGAAATGGAGAAGATGTGGGATGGAGATGAAGCAGTAGAGGATCCAGTTGGGGAATGGGAGAGGCAGAGTGCAAGATGTAAAGTATTTGAAGGGCTTTACAGAATCTGGGAGGGGTGGAAATCCAAATGACACTAGCATAACAAAGGGTGGGGCGGATCAAGGATTTCTACGTGGGAAGGATGGTGGATGGATGTGGTCCCTATGTCTAGCCAGACAGGAGATCTAGTAGGTGGAGTCTATTATGGGTTTTGTGTTGTATTGTAAGGAGATGGAGAGTCCAGGTGAGGTGAGAGTGGAGGGTGAGGTATTTAAGGGTAGAAGTGAGGTGGATAGGATGACCATAAATGGTGAGGTAAGAATCATGGAGCCAAAAGGAGTGGGTGGTACAACTTATGATGACTGCCTGGATCTTTGAAGGATTGATGCAAGGGAGCCACTGGTAGCACCAGGTGGTGTACTGATCGAGGTGAGTTTGAGGGTATGTTGGGACTGTTGAAGGATAGGTTTAAAGGACCAGACAGGCGGTGTCATCAGAAAATTAGAGGAGATGAACAGGTGGGAGAGGCTTATGCATATCACTAGTATGCAGGAGATAGAGATGAGGGGAAAGGACGGTGCTTCGGAGCATGCCAGCCATGGAATAGAAAGTATATGAGTTGATATTGTGGACAGTGACACAGGAGGGACGATGGGAAAGCACTGAAACAATGAGACAGACGAAATTGATGGGAAGAGCTTAGGTCTGGAGTTTAAAGAGGAGCTTGGGATGCAAGACATCGTCGTAGTCGTTCTGGAGGTCGAGGGAAACAAAGATAGTGGAGCGATGGGATTTAAATTGGAGGGAAGGAAGATTGGTAGGATTATGGAACTGGTCCTTGGTTGAGAAGGAGGGCCAGAGGTAACTCTGGGTAAGGGGAAGGGTGGTGTTTCCTAAGGTGGTGATGAATACAGCAGGAGAGGATGTACTCGAATGCCTCCAATGGTGATATATTTTTTTCTTTGCTGTGATTTCATTACCCTGTCCCATATGGACAATAAATATAAAAAGCGTCAAAACAGGGACATAAGGACATAATAGGAGCAGAAAGTCGAGGTTAAAATATGCACTGACATGATGAGTTCATAGTGCGACGGTTGAAAAGTCGATATAAAGTTAAAAAACAGAGTTGGTGATTCATGGAGCACATAAAATACACTGAATTCACGCGCACAGGATAAAAGGTGAGTACAGTGTTAAGACACTCCAGAACAAAAAAGACTTTAAAGCCACTGTAAAAGGCGGAGCACACACAATGAAGACATAAGAGCTGCTGGGGGGACCTGCTGAAGGGGAGGAGGAAAGAGAGGAGGGAAAAAGAGTGAAGAGGAATGTGCAGCAGAGGAGGTGGAGGGCTGTAGGGGGTGGGATAAAAAGGAAAAGGGGGCTCGGGGCGCACCAAGAGGCAGGAGATGGGTAGGATGGGAGATTGAGAGAGGAGGGAGAGCTGAGACGCAGAAGGGTGCAATGGAAGGGGATGGGAGGCTGGAGGAGGGAGGACAATCGCTCAGGAGAAGGGAAGAGGAGGGGAGAGGGAGTCCTGAGGATTGAGAGGGTGTAGGTAGGGTTGGAGTTGGTAGGAGGGGTAGGTAGATATTACAGTGAAGTTCATCATACGGGAGGGGTAGACGCTGGAAACTGCATTGGGAAAGGAGGTGGAGGGTGTGAAAATGGAGAGAGGGCAGGCATGGCAGTTGGTTGAGGATAAAAAGGAGAGAAGATACCAGGGGGAGGGGGGAGATCAAGTCTACAGATGATGTACAGGATGCAGATGTGCTGGAGGTAAACGAGAGGATGTGGGAAAGGAATGAGGTCATAGAGGATCCCTGTGGATGACGGGAGGCATATATTGAAGGGAGGCAGAGTGCTTGATGTTAAGGGATTTCAAGGGCTTCATACAACCTGGGAGGGGCAGAGATCCAGAGCACACTGGTATAACAAAGATGGGGCAGATCAAGGATTTGTAGGTGTGAAGGACAGTGGAAGGATGTAGTCCCCATCTCTAGCCGGACAGGAGTTTTAGGAGCCAGAGCCTATTTTGGGATTTGTGTTGGATCATAATGAGATGGGGAATCAAGGTGAGGCGACGGTGGAGGGTGAGGCCAAGGTATTTCAGAGTAGGAGTAAGGTGGATAGGACGACCTAAAATGGTGGGTTAAAAATCGTGGAGCCAGAAGGAGTGGATGGTACAACCTATGATGATTGCCATGGTATTGGAAGGTCTGATGCGAAGGATCCACTGGTTGCATCAGGTGGTGAAATGGTCGAGATGGGTATGGAGAGTACGTTGGGATTGTTGAAGAGTAGGTTAAAGGCCCGGGCAGGCAGTGTCATCAGCAAATTGGATCCAGTGCTGAATTTTTTTTTTCTTTATTGGAGTTCATTTCCTCCAGATGGGGCAGGCTGGCAGCAGCTTAGTACACCGCTCTTCAGCCTACAGAATATTTAAAAACGTAATAATAAGATAATAAACAATAAAAAACATAAAAACAGTGGCTTTCTAAATTTTAAAATGGCGGAAATTTGTGGAAGTTAAAATGTAAAACCAAAGGTTTGGAGATGATAATTAAGACACAGTATGCAGACAGGTACAATAGTAGGCAGACAATTAATAAAACACAGCGACACCTAGCGACAGTAATTGTTTCTGTTAACAATGCTTCAAAAAATACATACAGCACTTAACACTTACTTTAACACTGCAATAAAGAGTAGACACAAAGATGACACACCACAGACTAGGGAAAATGCGGGGGGGGGGGGGGGGGGGGGGTTGGGCAGACAGATGAGGTGAGAAAAGGGGGGAGGAGTGGAAAATGAGAAGGGATGGAGGCAATGGATGGGGTGAACTCATAAAACGGGGGGTAGGGTGGACACGAGATCGAGTGTGCAAGGCAGAGGAGGGGCATGCAAAAGGACTTGGGAGGAGAGAAGGGAATCAAAGGTAGGATAGGTGGGGAAAAACAGGATGGAAAGGGGGGAAGAGGGAGTTCGGGAATAGAACATAAGTAGGGAGAGGGAGGTGAGAGTCAAAGTTGATAGGAGGGATAAAGGGAAGGAGAGAGGGCATCATCCTGGAGGGAGAGTTGACCGAAGCCACCTTGGGAAAGAAGATGAAGGGTGTAGAGGTGGAGCATAGGTGGGAGACAATAGTGAAGGCACGGCAGTGGGTGGGGATTGGAGAGGAGAGGAGTACCCGGGGCATGGGGGACAATGAGCCTGTGGGAGGTAAAGAGGATATGGATATGTCTAAGGAAAAGGAGCTGGTAGACTGCATGGTACTTGAGGATCTGGAGGGGGCTATAAAATTTGGGGAGGGGACAGAGATCCAGGTGGGACTTGCATAGCAAAGGATGGGATGAGTGCTGATATTCTTTTTTTTTACTTTATTGTAATTTCATGCCCCTGCCCCATATGGGCAGGGGAGCACTGGCAGTGACACAGTCCACTGCTCTTCAGCCAAGTGGTTTCACAAAAAATATAAAACGGGAGAACTCATACATAAAATGTGGGAAGAAAGGGGGACATGAAAACACAAAATGGTTAACTTGTCTCTGAGCACTATGTGACTTAACTTCTGAAGTCATCAGTCCCCTAGAACTTAGAACTACTTAAACCAAACCAACCTAAGGACATCACACACATCCATGTCCGAGGCAGGATTCGAACCTGCGACTGAAGTGGTCGCGCTGTTCCTGACTGTAACACCTAGAACCGCTCGGCCACCTCAGCTGGCTGAAAACACTTTAAATGGAGATAATGTAGGTTAAAATATATATTAACACGGGGACATTAATTGGGGGACAGTTAAAAGGTCAGCGTAAAGCTAAAGGAACACAGCTTGCAATTTGTGTGGCACTTAATGCGGGAGAGTGGAATGATTATAAATGGTACGGTTTATGAAATTCTGGGGAAGAATTTTCGTCTTCCAGCATCACGTACGGGTGAAATAGCTTTAACTTTCTCACAGGGAATGTTGTTTTATCCGGAAGGGGTTCTGGAGATATATAACATTCGAACGTGTTCCAATAATTTATTAACAGTGATATATCCTTCCTGTGCATTAATAAAGGACTGCAACGTTTCCAAAAACTCTGGACTTAACGTGGAGTTTAATATGTCAGATTCTGCATTGGTAATATCTCCAGAACCCCTTCCGGATAAAACAACATTCCCTGTGAGAAAGTTAAAGTTATTTCACCCGCACGTGATGCTGGAAGGCGGAAATCCTTCCCCACAATTTCACAAACCGTACCATTTATAATTATTCCACTCTCCTGCAGTTGCACCTTCCTTATTTTATCCGCTCTCTGATTGGTATAACAAGTGACCATCACGCATATCGGCGTAAATACCGAATATAACCAATGCCTCCCTACCTTTTGGAAGTAGGAATGTATCGATAACACCTCTTTTCCACTACAAGTTACTACAACATCGTACGACATCCTCAAAAATAGTGCACTCTGCCCCTATCGAACTCTCTGAAAATAGTCTCTCCCATACAATGACAAAAGTAAAACAACAAACAGGAAAAGCACAACTATTATCTGACCCACCAGAACCCAAAAAAACGCAAATTATCCCTTGATACAAAAACACAAAATGTAAACATGGCATACAATACTATTCATATAATTATTTACTCCCTCCGTGACCGTAACGTATACGGAACGTTATGCGTCCGCTGTTGTACCTCCGCCACGACCTTCTTCTTCCGTTTGCTTTGGCAAGCCTCTGCAACTGGGTCACTTCCTTATAATTGAGGTAATCCGTCTACCATTCCTCTAAAAGGCTTTACTCTGATTGATGGAAGTGGATACTAGAATTCATCCGGATTGGAAGAAATCAGATGCTGGTTGGTGGCTCGCAACAAGAATCAGTTTCTTCTCGATTATGCAAAATGCTGTTACGAGCTTGGTACAAGCACTGAAGTAACGCCATGTGTTAACGCAACATGTAAATGCAGCCGCAGTTAGTTTCATTTATGTCAACAAGTTTGTATTGACAAGATCATCTCACTGATGGCGTTGCATATTGCATATCCTGTATTGGCTGTGCAAGCACCTTCTTACTCTAGGGCCAACATAAGCGAAAATACCAGACCTCGCCAGTAGTATGGTGCTGGAACTATTTAAGTAGTGCCACGCAGAAGAATCGGGCAGCTCCCATTATTTCTAAACGTAATACGAGCAACGAATGCAAGTTGGTATTGTTTGAAGTGTTTTCTGTGGGTTTATGGCCATAAAGTGTATACACCTGTACTTCGATTACTAAAGTGTTATGGTCAACTGTTTTTTCATCTAACAAACTTATCATAACTTACAAAAGTGCCTAAGGATAAAAGAGAAAGTGTCACTTTTCGAATGATTACACAAAAGAGTGCTCTTTTGTCAACAAAGGAAGTACGGAAAGCGTTGTGCATTTGTAACTGTTTCATCTCAGTAACTCACGAGGGTAAAGTAGATGTGAGGCATCACATTTCTACGAAGAATAATACAAATAGATTCGCGGTACCATGGTCATCAAAGTCTATTTCTTCCACTCATGCTTCAAGAGGATACCCAGGAAGAATTGCCCGTTGTTGCTGCAGAAGCAGCAACAAATTATAAAGTTTTCGAGCACCATTAGCCCTTCAGTTTTCTTGACTGTTACCTTAAAACTGAATGCCACATTGTTTCCTGACTCCAAAGTCGCCGTAAAGCAGTCTACAGCCAGGACCAAACCTGTAGCGATCGTTAAAAATATTCTCGCGCCGCACTCCATGTCCGTACGCATTAAACAATTCAAGAAAATTCATTTTACAGCATAGGCTCCGACACATCCAACCACAACGCTGAAAAGATGTTTCCTGTAGTTGTTCAAGACTTTACTGAATCTGACAGAATCCAGCATAAGCTGTTGCAATTCGATTCGCTCCAAAGTTTCGTCTAGAATCTTTAAGACAACTGCAAATTTCATTAGATAAATTAATCGCTTTCTTTGGAGATAATACCAATACCAACTTCGGAGGGCTTCATCGACGAGGCCAGCGGACTGTGTTTCATCAAACTGAAAAAGAACTAGGAAAAAATGCAGAAGGAATTGGATGCTCTGTCCATATTCTCCACAATAGTATATGAAGCGCTTTTAAGATCTTAACTGTCGACATTGAAATAATCGTCACGAAATATTATTCAATTTACAAGGTAACGACAAAGAAGGTGAAACGGTTCTGCTTATACGTTGATGTCAATCATCAGGCTCTTCTATCTCACTCAAGATGGCTGTCATTAATGCCCACAGCTGAGGCAGTTCTTAAGCTTCGTTTCCATTAAAACAGTTTTTGGCGCCGAAGTCAGGCAACGTAAAATAACTTCAGATTTTTTGAGTACATCGACCACTGAAATTTACTTCATGTTTCTGTCGTCAGATTTCACTCTGTTTGAAAAAGAACATAAAAAGTGTGCAGAAGAATAAAGTCTCGACAGGTGAAATAAGAAATTCATTAGTCGAAACTCAAAGATGTCTGAATGAAAGGAAGAGCGCCAGTTTCATTGGCATGCAAACGAAGATGAATTTGAACAAATTAAAGAATGAGAACCCTAACGAAGAAATGATTATTTTAATTTCAAAATTTGAGGAAGAGACAATGGCTTTCTATAACATAGCATTTGATTAATCAGATATTTGGGCTATTTCTTTTAATACATATCAAGTATTTGATTGGATACCGGTAATTAAAACCGCAGATTGGATGATGATTTAAAACGCTATTATATACTGAATTAAAAATGGTGTGAAGATATCAGGCGGCATGTATATGAATAATTTTATAGAAATTAAGTGTAACTCGGCAGAATGGAAGTGTTAACTCCCCGTGGAAGGAAGGTGGCCTTAATTCCTGGAGGAAACCGAAAATCCTGAACGCAAATGTCAAATGCTATAATTATCCTAGTATTAGTTTTTATTCCTGCACACAACGCCACTGTGAAAAGAGTGTTTTCGGTGATGTCGGCCCACTGGACTTATGAAAGACATCTACTGCTGCCATGGGCTTTGGAATCAATCTTACAGTGCCAGATTAACTATAAGTTGACTTGTGTGGAGTCGTCCTCCCGAATGCGAGTCCAGTGTGCTAACACACACACACACACACACACACACATATATATATATATATATATATATATATATATATATATATATATATATATATATATATATATATATAGTATGGTGTACCAACTACTTCTGCCGCAACAAGTTCCATGTAATTATATTGAATAAATTTCTTACTTCGTTTCTACACCCACCCCCTTCCCCTCTCAGAGTGTTCCGAGGAGGTTCCAGCGACATGTGGCAAGCCTAGTCCCTTTTTCCGCCTGTTTTAATATTTCCTTTGTCATTTTCTTTTGATGCCAAGGGCATCTTATTCTCACGCACATTTCCCGAAAGCCACAGCCCATTTACGCCCCAGTTTTTGTTAGCGGGTAGTTTCTTAAATTATACGGTGATAATTGTCTGCGTACCCTCTTAGAGTAAATGACACAAAACGCTACGTGACGCAGTTTTCAACAATAAGAGGCCTCTTCATCGCTCTGTGACGTTGCTTAGAAACAGCCTGAGACGAGTCGAGTGGCGAGGAACATGAGTGTTCCTGCCCAATTCAGCACTGTTGTAAAAAACTGTGCGCCGCAGGAATGGCGTTCAGCATCGATGGAGTCTGTGGTAAGTCATCAACAAGCATCTGATTTCTTCCAATCCGGATGAGTTCTAGTATCCGATTCCACCCGTCAGCTTTGTCAACTGACGTTCTGTGTAACGTCATGAGTTTACTATGCGAAGAATGTAAGTGACTTGTTGTTTAATGTTAGTTGTGGTTCTCCTACTAACTCTCGTAAAGTATGATGTTTATTACAAATACCTCGCGATTTCCGAAAGTGCCGTTAGGCAGAAATCTGAGAGGAGAGCTAGAAAGTTCACTAATCGTATTTATGATGTTGGTTATCAAAAATATTTGGCCACTTTTTTCCGAAACTGGCACGATTTTCGGCTGTGTAGTTGAGCAGGAACCTAACAGGACAGCTATAAAGGTCCATAACAGTTCTACATCGTACGGTTTGTTATTTTTGGTGACTTCTCATTAAGTGTATATTCTTATTACTTTTAGGATTTGTTTTGTTGGTTCTTGTCTCTGTATTTGAACTACGTAGGTCATGTCTAGTTGTCGATTCCAAAGTTTGTTATTTTTGCCGTTTTTGCAGTAGCATAAAGAGAGACGCAAAAAAATTAAATCCTTACCGAAATAATTCACAGGCAGCAAAAATCACGAAAAATAATTTGACGTAGGGTCGACAATTAGATTGATGCCACACATGAAAATTCTCTTAAGAATGCACAGTACACACCTAGTAAGTAGTAGACAAAATAAAATCAGACACAAAAATCCTTAACAAACCGCTACACACACCTACTGCCAAGACGTGAAATATAATGAACCATGGAAAGGGGATCTACATACGCCAGTTCATGTTATTGATTCCAAGGTAAGGTTTATTATTCATCGTAATAGTACAGAAAGCACACATCTATTGTGCATTCTTTTTGAATTTTCATTCGTGGTTTCGCTCTAATCGTCGATTTCAGGTGCACTTAATACTTATTTCCATCAGCTGTGGGTTGCTAATTCCGTAAGAATGTAAACGGTACGATATCGCTTCCTCTACTGTGTGATAAGTCATAAACCTTGGAATCGACAACTAGGATTCAATTCAGCTCTTTTGTAAAAGTTTTCTTGTCAGCCAAAAAGCCTGAACGTTCAAAAAATATGAACTATTCATTGAAAATGCTTTGAAAGGCATAACAACCTTTTCTTTCTCGACTGTTTCCCATAGGTCTCTGGGTACAAATGACATCGCTGCTAATTTCCTTCTGTCTGTCATGGCAAACTCAGTCGCAGAGTAGTAAACTGTACCCGCTAAGGAAAACGTTGCTCTTTTGTTGTGAACAATCCATTTGCTACCAGAGAAAGAAAAAAAGGAAATACTCCAAACAACAACGTTTTTCTTCATTGCTATCCCGTATTATTTCTCGATCTTGTTGAATGATAGCGTACAGCATCAGTGGCGTGCTGCTTGAAACAGTCATTTCGATATCATGTCTAGGCGAAGCGTTACAAAGCAATATGAAATGGAATCAGCATGTAAGGACTGTAGTAGGGTAGGCGAATGGTCGACTTCGATTTAATGGGATAATTTCGGTAAAGTGTGGTTCATCTGTGAAGGAGACCGCATATAGTACACTAGTGCAACCCATTGTTGAGTACTTTTCGAGTGTTTGGGACCTACACCAGGTCGAATTAAAGGAAGACATCAAATCAGTTCAGAGGCGGGCTGCTAGATTTGTTACTAGTAGATTCAAACAACACTCCGATGTTACGGAGATGCTTCGGTAACTCAAATCGGAATCTCTAGAAGGAAGGTGACGTTCTTTTCGAGGAACACTATTGAGAAAATTTAGAGAACCGACATATGAGGCTGACAGCAGAACGATTCTACTGCCGCCAACGTACATTTCGCGTAAGGACCATGAAGATTAGATTGGAGAGCTTAGGGCATCCAAGACAGTCGTTTTTGCCTTACCTGTTGAGAGGTGGTACGGGAAAGGAAATGGCTCTAGACGTAGAGGGTACCCCTGTTCATAACGTGGCTTGCGGAGTATGTATGTCGATGTAGATGTACACGCCAGCTAACTCCAACAGAGCGCATACTCTGAACATAAAGGACAAGAGATTAATAATAGCCCGTAGTAGGCCGCCGCTGTGTTATCATTTAAACTTGCTGAGGTGGCGTTGGCCAAACAAATAAAAAAAAGTCACTTATGAATGATGTGAACTGCAGTACAGATAAAGGAAAATGCTCGGTTGTTTTGCGTGCGTGTTTAGCTATGGGTATGACGGTCTGTCAGCTGCCAATTTCAAGCTGTAGCACCGTCAAGATCCTTGTTTTTTGTCTTCGTTTCGAGTCGCTTTATCGGAAAAAGGTTTATACTGCACACATTCGTGAAACAGTCACGAAATGATTTGAATAATCTGACCATAACAGCAGTTGAATAGTGGCAACCATGGGGCTGAGTTTGCTGCTCTCTCATGGATAATCTGTTCAGCCGGAAATCAACACCATAGGGTGGAAATAGTGCCTCCTCTCCACTATTGTTGTGTTAGTGAACTTAAACGATGTCTTTCAGCAAATGAAAGAGCGACTTCTTAGACAAAACAGTATGTGTCAAAATCTGCCGCATGCGTGTTCCATACATGTGAATTAAAATTCTTCAAAGTGTTTTCCAGTTGTGGGTTAAATGAAACACTCCTTAACCCAGGAAATGAAACACAAGTCTGTACGTAATTTGGTATCCGTAAGAGTCACGCTGTGTCTAAGTCACAGGTTCGAATATTGAATAATTGATCTTTATAAATAGTGTCTTATCAATAGCTGGAAATAACCGGGGGATTATTTCCGTTAACATACAGATTCACGGAGGACAAGGGCAATCGAAATTACATTACATCAGATTATATATTCTGTTTTGAACTCATGTCAAAATTCTGAACGACTGATACGTCAAGTTTGCTGCGAGATTGTTTTTCCCGCCACGTATTATTTACCCTTTGATTGTTTTCCCGCGACAAATAATTGCGCTTTGAATGGCGTAAATGAGTATAAACGAACACTTTGGCACACGTCTCTCGTTTGCTCTGCCTTCGACAGTTGTATAAAAGGCGAATTCGAAACTTCCAGTTTTCTAAAAACGAAATCAGTAACAGAGGATTTGATTTTCGGTTCCCAGCGTCCAGCAGAGGGTTTGCTCGACCTAAAGGTAAGGGAAATTCAACTTTCATAGCGTAATATGATAGTGACGTGTAGTCAGTAGTGACTGTGCTCAGAGGAATTCGCGAAAATTTGTGATGTGTCTTTTTCGGGAGTATAAAATAAGGTTGTTACTTTTGTATTAAATACGTCAACGTATATGTGCTAAATGTGCACGCAGTTTTTCGTGTTGTGACGCTTCCGCTACAGTCTTGGCGATCACGATTACGCATAGGCAGTATCCATACCGTATGGCAACTGAAATAGCGTTTATGTTAGTTGTCAGTGGCTTGTAACAGATAACAAACTTGTTGTGTGTCAATAATACAGTAAAGTGATAGTAACTTTCTGGTGAATTTTACGTTTATTATAATGTATCACAAGGTAATGATGGCAATTTGTAGATATTTTGTTGGCGAAAACTGCCTTCTGCCCGTTTATTAAACACTTTAGCTGCGTGAACCGTTTTACATGGAATACGTTTAATCAATCTGATTATTATTCGGGTTACATGTTGGATATAACATTGACCGTTGCTGTTAACATTCGTACAATTTACTGAAAACTGAAAAAGAATGTCCAGGTATTTATGACCTCCACTGCTTTGGTACCACATGCAGTAAATCTAAAGTATCTGCTAGTAGGTTGCGTAAACTCATATGCGTGCACATTTGGCAGTGTGTGTGTGTGTGTGTGTGTGTGTGTGTGTGTGTGTGTGTGTGTGTGTGTGTGTGTGTGTGTGTGTGGGAGAGAGAGAGAGAGAGAGAGAGAGAGAGAGAGAGAGAGGGGGGGGGGGGGGGTTCCTCAAGATCGGAATATTAATTCTGGTAATTCTGGGACCCTCTACTTTTCGGTGTAAGATTGCCTTCGCCTCCAACGGTATGTAAATAATACTGGGGTTTGTTTTTTGCACGATTGAAGTAACAGATGTAAAGCATGTTTCCACCAGTTGCGTAAATTCTTGTCCCAATGTAACAAATAGTATACGTCTTCTTTTTTGTGAACTTTTGTGTGAGGGCACATGTCAGTGTGTGGTTGCATTGAGTTTCTTACGTCGACTTGAAGACTGCATCGCAAGAAGCAGTGGGTCCCAAATTCTCCATCTGTTCCACCATAACCTCATAGCCTGCCTACTTTGTCTAGTCGTTCTGATCCAGTGATCAATTTTTCTTAGCAATTGTCCACTGATCTATACAGCCATTATCAGGGGGTACTGAAGTATGTCTGATCTGTGTTGGAAGTGTGACTGAATCTTTTAACCCAGATTTAGCAGAGTTCGTACAACGACTTCCAAAGAAATTAATATTTCGTAATGTGTGCAGTGCTTAGCTGTTCGCTGATTTTTGCAACACAATGCAAGACGTCCCATCTAATATTTGCCGATCACAGTGGTAGCAAACTTTCTTGCATGTGGTCTGACGACAGTAGGAGCGTTTTCTAATAATAACGCTATTCCGCAGGCTATCAGAATGGTTGGAAGCTCCTGTATTTACAGCAAACGCTCTGAAAAGCAGTCGAGTAGAGCAAGATCGCAGGAAAGAAGGGGGCGGCGTAAGAGCCTGCGATCTTTCACGTGCGGATGCGTCCCCTCGGATATACAACCAAGCAATATTTTCCGCTACGTAGCCTTATGCAGCTATAAAATCTCGCTTACTGTACGAGGGACGGTGCTGTGGCACCTGCCCCAGTGAGCAAGGACCCGGTGTCTGATGGACGTCCGACCACCTCTGAGGGAGAGGGGAGTCCCCAATTAGAGAAGGCGGCTGTTGTTGGCCACGGTGGAGTCTAATGCGACGCCTTTGTAGAGTGAACTTTATGTGCTAATCGAACATTTGTGCGGTGTAGATCATTATGAAACACCTGTCCTATAGTGTCTCTGTGTTACAACCTTCACCATCGTGCGAAAAGTCTCTGAAAAAAGTAATGGGACAGCGATATGCACGTATACAGATGGCGGTAGTACACAAGGTATAAAAGAGCACTACATAGGCGAAGTTGCAATTTGTGCTCAGGTGACTCATGTGAAAAGGTGTCCGGCATGATTACGGTCGCACGACGGGAATTAACAGACACTGAACGCGGAATGGCAGTTGGAGCTGGACGCATGGGAAATTCCATTCCGCAAACAGTCAGGGAATCCGATATTCCGAGATCAACAGTGTCAAGAGTCTTCCGGGAATATCAAATTTTACACATTACGTTTCAACACAGATACATCAGTGGTCGATGGCCTCCACTTAACGACCGAGAGCAGCAGCGTTTGCGTAGAGTTGTCAGACTTAACATACAAGCAACACTGCGTGAAGTAACTGCAGAAATCAACATGGGACATACAACGAACGTGGCCATTAGGACAATGCGATGAAATGTGGCGTTAATGGGCTATGGTGGCAGTCGACCAACGCCATTTCCGTTGCTAGCAACACGACATCGCCTGCAGCGCCTCTCTTGGGATCGTGCCTATATCGCTTGGACCTTACCCGATTGGAGAATAGTGGCTTGCTCAGATGAGTCGCGATTTCAGTTGGAAAGAGCTATTGGTAGTTTTAAAGTGTGGCTCTGACTCCAGGAAGCCATGGATCCAAGTTGTCAAGAAGCCACTGTGCAAGCTGGTGGTGGCTCCCTAATGACGTGGTCTGTGTTTACAATGCAGTGGACGTCCAGTCTCTAGACTATCTGAACCGATCATTGACAGTAAGTGCTTATGAAACTTACTGGCAGATTAAAACTGTGTGCCCGACCGAGACTCGCTCTCGGGACCTTTGCCTTTCGCGGGCAAGTGCTCTACCATCTGAACTACAGAAGCACGACTCACTCCTGGTCCTCACAGCTTTACTTCTGCCAGTATCTCGTCTCCTACCTTCCAAACTTTACAGAAGCTTTCCTGCGAACGTTGCAGAACTAGCAGTCCTGAAAGAAAGGATACTGCGAGGACATGGCTTAGCCACAGCCTGGGGGATGTTTCCAGAATGAGATTTTTACTGTGCAGCGGAGTGCGCGCTGATATGAAACTTCCTGGCAGATTAAAACTGTGTGCCCGACCGAGACTCGCTCTCGGGACCTTTGCCTTTCGCGGGCAAGTGCTCTACCATCTGAACTACAGAAGCACGACTCACTCCTGGTCCTCACAGCTTTACTTCTGCCAGTATCTCGTCTTCTACCTTCCAAACTTTACAGAAGCTTTCCTGCGAACGTTGCAGAACTAGCAGTCCTGAAAGAAAGGATACTGCGAGGACATGGCTTAGCCACAGCCTGGGGGATGTTTCCAGAATGAGATTTTTACTGTGCAGCGGAGTGCGCGCTGATATGAAACTTCCTGGCAGATTAAAACTGTGTGCCCGACCGAGACTCGAACTCGGGACCTTTGCCTTTCGCGGGCAAGTGCTCTACCATCTGAGCTACCGAAGCACGACCCACGCACGGTCCTCACAGCTTTACTTCTGTCAGTATCTCGTCTCGCAGGAGAGCTTCTGTAAAGTTTGGAAGGTAGGAGACCGCTAGGGTCGCAGTTTTGAATCCTGCCTCGAGCATGGATGTGTGTGATGTCTTTAGGTTAGTTAGGTTTAAGTAGTACTAAGTTCTAGGGGACTGATGACCTCAGATGTTAAGTCCCATAGTGCTCAGAGCCATTTGAACCAACCAGTTCGAGCGCAGAATCCTGCACCGCCAACACTTTCGCAGTTGTGGATGGCCATAAAAAGCACCATGGCTTAACATTTCTGTAGGGGGCTTTCAACGATTTTTTGAGTCCATGTGACGTCGAGTTGCTGCATTACGCTACACAAAAGGATGTCCGGCGCGACATTAGGAGGTATCCCATGATTTTTCACCTCAGTGTACGTATGTGTTGCGCCAGGTTGTGCGTTTCAGGTCACAAAATTCCTGACTTCGTATGTAAACATCACATACTCGTTTTGTACTTGGTTAAGAGGGTAGACAAGGGTAAAAATATTTTTGTTAGATTTTTATTGGCTTACGTTGCTCCTTGGAGAGTCTATTCTTAAGATTCATTCATAGTGAACTGCGCCATGAATGTTGAAATGTGTTAAAACTGTGATTTTATAATGAGGGTCTGAGGCGTCCAATCGCTGGAATGCAAGTGACGTAATACTATAATACACTCCTGGAAATTGAAATAAGAACACCGTGAATTCATTGTCCCAGGAAGGGGAAACTTTATTGACACATTCCTGGGGTCAGATACATCACATGATCACACTGACAGAACCACAGGCACATAGACACAGGCAACAGAGCATGCACAATGTCGGCACTAGTACAGTGTATATCCACCTTTCGCAGCAATGCAGGCTGCTATTCTCCCATGGAGACGATCGTAGAGATGCTGGATGTAGTCCTGTGGAACAGCTTGCCATGCCATTTCCACCTGGCGCCTCGGTTGGACCAGCGTTCGTGCTGGACGTGCAGACCGCGTGAGACGACACTTCATCCAGTCCCAAACATGCTCAATGGGGGACAGATCCGGAGATCTTGCTGGCCAGGGTAGTTGACTTACACCTTCTAGAGCACGTTGGGTGGCACGGGATACATGCAGACATGCATTGTCCTGTTGGAACAGCAAGTTCCCTTGCCGGTCTAGGAATGGTAGAACGATGGGTTCGACGACGGTTTGGATGTACCGTGCACTATTCAGTGTCCCCTCGACGATCACCAGAGGTGTACGGCCAGTGTAGGAGATCGCTCCCCACACCATGATGCCGGGTGTTGGCCCTGTGTGCCTCGGTCGTATGCAGTCCTGATTGTGGCGCTCACCTGCACGGCACCAAACACGCATACGACCATCATTGGCACCAAGGCAGAAGCGACTCTCATCGCTGAAGACGACACGTCTCCACTCGTTCCTCCATTCACGCCTGTCGCGACACCACTGGAGGTGGGCTGCACGATGTTGGGGCGTGAGCGGATGACGGCCTAACGGTGTGCGGGACCGTAGCCCAGCTTCATGGAGACGGTTGAGAATGGTCCTCGCCGATACCCCAGGAGCAACAGTGTCCCTAATTTGCTGGGAAGTGGCGGTGCGGTCCCCTACGGCACTGCGTAGGATCCTACGGTCTTGGCGTGCATCCGTGCGTCGCTGCGGTCCGGTCCCAGGTCGACGGGCACGTGCACCTTCCGCCGACCACTGGCGACAACATCGATGTACTGTGGAGACCTCACGCCCCACGTGTTGAGCAATTCGGCGGTACGTCCACCCGGCCTCCCGCATGCCCACTATACGCCCTCGCTCAAAGTCCGTCAACTGCACATACGGTTCACATCCACGCTGTCGTGGCATGCTACCAGTGTTAAAGACTGCGATGGAGCTCCGTATGCCACGGCAAACTGGCTGACACTGACGGCGGCGGTGCACAAATGCTGCGCAGCTAGCGCCATTCGACGACCAACACCGCGGTTCCTGGTGTGTCCGCTGTGCCTTGCGTGTGATCATTGCTTGTACAGCCCTCTCGCAGTGTCCGGAGCAAGTATGGTGGGTCTGACACACCGGTGTCAATGTGTTCTTTTTTCCATTTCCAGGAGTGTAGTTAGTGACATAATAAGAGTCCTGTTAGTTCCGGACAGTGAGACATAGGACATTAGTATCGACTAAAATACAATTCTCAGCAAGATTTGTCTTCGTTTATAGTAAACAGTCTGAAAACACGTGCTTATCCCGCGCTTGCTTGTCAGTTCATTTCTTTTTTGGTTCGTAGTAATATGTGAGATCCTGGAAATGACAAACAAATGTATTAATACGGATACGAAAAGTTCGAAAAGTAATTGCAGTCGTGCATAAACATGTTCGATTGGTAAGCAGATGCCAGTTTATCGATATAATTTCCTCAAAATGAGAGAGTTTCGACATCGGCGAAAGAAATTCCAAATTTGCGATGCTGGCGTTGCCGATTACACGATTGTTCATTTTCAATATAAAAAAACTTAAGTTGAAACTTTAAACGCTTGTTTTTTTTTTGAAAAGAATGTTTTTGAAATTGGCGGTAAATGTAGCTCGTGAAATATAAATGCAGTTACACTATAGCTTTGTGGAACTTGTGAGCTGACGTTTTCACTACAGTAGTATGGAGGACTTACGCGCTATATTTTAATTTCAATTTTTGGTGCAGATTTTGATAATGAACAGTTTTTGTAAATACTGACGCTTAGTTCGGAATGCCTCGATTTTGTTAAAAACAATTTTAAAGCACTTTCCCGGGAAAGGCAAAGGTCACGAGTTCGAGTCTCGGTCCGGTACATACTTTTAATCTGCCAGAAAGTTTTGTAACTTATGTAAATAAAAAATACGCAGTTGCGTGATTTTATTCCTATTGTCTCTTTAAGCTAGCTTCCCCGACCTCAGGTTCCCAACATCGAATTATTCAATGGAGCACCCTCTACGTCCTGTTAAATTTTTGCACACTCTTACGGAAATACACTGTATATGTGTGCATAACACTATCCCATGTCTTTTGCCACATCGTTGTACATAACCAGCTGACAAAGCAGACGTTGCCAGTGTCTTCATTCTATTAAAAATGGAACAGAATATGAATTGTGTTCGTGATGAAGTATCGAAAAAAAGTTTCTTTCCACGTATTCGTGTAAAAACGTTTGAAATTAAGAAGCAGTCGTACAAAGTTACGGACAATTTCTGTATGCTGGGCGCAGCTGCTACGCGTGCCTACAACGCCATGCTGTAAACGCCTCTATGGTAACTCCTCTTCGTAGCTCTGTAGGAGGGGACTGGTTTCGCTGACAGCCGTTTGCACTTCGATCTTGAACGCTGTCGAAAGCGTTGCCAGGTATCAGGCGTTTTCTTAAGTTGACTCGATTGTAGGAGTGTCTTAGTAGTGAAAATTAAATGTCTAAAAACTTCATGCATGATGCAGCATTTTTTCACGGAGCTCTGTTTATGCCGTCATATCCCTTGGCTTACGTGTCGTACAATAATACTATATTTACACAGCTACATTCAGCGGCGCATGTAGATATTGCCTATGAAATACACTACTGGCCATCAAAATTGCTACACCACGAAGATGACGTGCTACAGACGCGAAATTTAACCGACAGGAAGAAGATGCTGTGATATGAAAATGATTAGCTTTTCAGAGCATTCACACAAGGCTGGCGCCAGTGGCGACACCTACAACGTGCTGACATGAGGAAAGTTTCCAACCCATTTCTCATACACAAACAGCAATTGAACGGCGTTGCCTGGTGAAACGTCGTTGTGATGCCTCGTGTAAGGAGAGAAATGCGTACCATCACGTTTCCGACTTTGATAAAGGTCGGACTCTAGCGTATCGAGATTGCGGATTATCGTATCGCGACACTGCTGTTCGCGTTGGTCGAGATCCAGTGACTGTTAGCAGAATATGGAATCGGTGGGTTCAGGAGGGTAAACGGAACGCCGTGCTGGGTCCCAACGGCCTCGTATCACTAGTAGTCGAGATGACAGGCATCTTATCCGCATAGCTGTAACGGATCGTGCAGCCACGTCTCGATCCCTGAGTCAACATATGGGGACGTTTGCAAGACAACAACCATCTGCACGAACAGTTCGACGACATTTGCAGCAACATGGACTATTAGCTCGGAGACCATGGCTGTGGTTACCCTTGACGCTGCATCACAGACAGGAGCGCCTGCGATGGTGTATTCAACGACGAACCTGAGTGCACGAATGGCAAAACGTCATTTTTTCGGATGAAACGAGTTCTGTTTACAGCATCAAGATGGTCGCATCCGCGTTTGGCGACATAGCGTGAACGCACATTGGAAGCGTGTATTCGTCATCGCCATACTAGCGTATCACCCGGCGTGATGGTATGGGGTGCCATTGGTTACACGTCTCGGTCAGCTCTTGTTCGCATTGAAGGCACTTTGAACAGTGGACGTTACATTTAAGATATGATACGACCCGTGGCTGTACCCTTCATTCGATCCCTGCGAAACCCTACATTTCAGCAGGATAATGCAGGACCGCATGTTGCAAGTCCTGTACGGCCCTTTCTGGATACAGAAAATTTTCGACTGCTGCCCTGGCCGGCACATTCTCCATATCTGTCACCAACTGAAAACGTCTGGTCAATGGTGGCCGAGCAATTGGCTCGTCACAATACGACAGTCACTACTCTTGATGAACTGTGGTATCGCGTTGAAGCTGCATGGGCTTTGTTTTACCCAATGCACAGGCGTATCAATGCCGTTATTACGGCCAGAGGTGGTTGTTCTGGGTACTGATTTCTCAGGATCTATGTACCCAAACTGCGTGAAAATGTAATCACATGTTAGTTCTAGTACAATATATTTGTCCAATGAATACCCGTTTTTCATCTGCATTTCTTCTTGGTGTAGTAATTTTAATGGCCAGTAGTGTATGTTGCGAACAGAGTCAGCAGCAAAGAAGTAATAACTTTAAACACCATAAATGCTCCGGGAATTTTTTAATACATGACAATGTTTATGACTTTATATCCCCTGAACCATGATTGGTAGGAGGTTCTTCCCCCACAACTATTGTTCCTTGACATTTAGAAATGAGTGCGCCAAATTTTGTTGAAATAGGAGATGTGGAAAATTAACGCTCACACGCATCTTCAGAAAAATAGAACACCTTTAACGACTAGAGATAGGCATATATTTACAGGGCATGCACGTTAATATGTTCTGCAGAAATGATCAGCATTTCGATCAGCTCGGTTAAACAAGTGTCCTGTTGCTTAGCAGGAAGAGGGTCCGACATACGGTCTGATAACTCGTTCCATGCGTGATGGCATCGACGCGTGTAAGGAACGAATGGCGTCCTGTGGTGTAGTTATCCATGCTGCGTTCACCTGGGTCAAAAGTTCGTCAGTGGTGTTTGGGGTTGCGTCACAGACCAACATCCGTCCTTTCACCACATCCCACACATATTCGATTGGCGACAATTCTCGTGATCTTGTTGGCCAGGGCGAAAGGCTCTCGTGCTACGACACCAAGAACGCACATGTTCGTGCAGCAACATATGGTCGTGCGTTGTCTTACTGAAAATGGTGTCTGAGGTATTGTGCAGAAACGCTGTGGCCACTGGTCGCAGGATGTTATTCATGTTGGGCACACTGGTCACAATTCCCTGGACACGCACCAACTGTGATTTGTGGTTGTAGCCAGTAAGACCCCATACCATAAGGCCCTGAGCTGGCGCTGTATGTCTTGTCCGGAAGCAGTCACCGTGATGCCGCTCCCCCTCTCTGCGGCGAACCAATAGAATCTGGATTCGTCCGAAAACACTATCTGATGCCATTCCCGTCCCCCGTCTTTTCATACACTATTGCCGTCCAGCTTGTTTCTGCACATTCGTCAAAGGTAGGCAGAGAAGTGGACCGCGCGCACGTAATCCATGCTGTAATAAACTGCTATGAACTGTCTTCGCTGATAGTTTACGAAGTGTTCCACTGTTGCACCAGAGCCGAGGAGGACGCAGACATCTCATGCAATGATATTTGTATGAGGTCTTCTCGGGTGGTGGTCTAGAGGGGGCGGCTTAACCCGACTCTTCGTGTTCTGCGGCCTTCTGTGAACCATTCTGCACACTCCTGTCGCACTAATGAAACACTTCGTCCCACACGAGAAGCAGTTTTCCGGATGGATGCATCACGTTCTCTCATGCCAAAAATGCTCTCTCTTTCAAAGTCACTGCTTTGACGGTACGGTTCGCGCATACGTCTGCGACGCATGTTGCACCTCTGCTAATGTCACGCTGATCTTTTACCTTCGGTCTATAGAGACAACAAGAGCCGCAGGCATATTTTACCGGTAGGCTACGTTGCATCGCGATATCGATGTTGACCTTGAACCCGACATGGCTCAAATGCTAATCATTTCTGCAGAAGATACTAACGTACATGTTCTGAGAATATCAACGTCCCGTCTCTGGTCGTTCAAGGTGTTCTGTTTCTTTCTGAACATGAGTGTACATACGTCCACCTCTATAGCATGTATGGATTTGTAAAAAGAGTCACACTACATCGAACACAATAAAGCCATAAAAAGACTCTGAAGAAGATACCTTATGTAAAAGAAAGTAATGAGCAAAAAGTAAAAAAAAAGTTATGTAGTGATAATATAAACAGACATGTCTATCACAGATTGATAACTGAATGGATTACAATACTTGTAAATAAATAAATGTCGTGTGACTAGGGCCTCCCGTCGGGTATACAGTTCGCCGGAGCAGGTCTGTTCGATGTGAAGGCACTTCGGTGACTTGCGCGTCGATGAGGATGAAAATGATGATGATTAGGACAACAAAACAGCCAATCCGTGAGCCAAAAAAATCTTCGACCGAGCCGGCAATCGAACCCAGGTCCTTAGGATTGACATTCTATTGCGCTGACCACTTTTTTTTTTGTTGATCTCGTTTCGTTCGTAACTGATCGTTGTATTTGTTCGGGGCGGATGTCCTATGACACTTGTTCCAGCGTTGATCCTCTAACTCAGTTTCTTTATTACAGAGGTCAGCTAATTCTCTGACCGAACACGCTGAGCTACCGTGCCGGCTGTCCACTCAGCTACCGGAGGGGGAAATTGTGGAGCTAATATCTTTCGAATATCATTCTCAGTTTTAGTATTACAAGCTTCATACGAGGGGTACGTCAGTTGTGAATGACATTGTGATTACTCGAGAGACTAGAGGTTTCATGTCAATCTCTTTATTAAAAACAATCAGTCAGCATTCAGTAACTAAATAATACAGTATTATATACACTATGTACAGGTTTGGGAATCGCTGGGTGACAGTCTTTTACAGAGGAAGTGTTGTCTTGTGGCAGGACGCTACGCTGCAAGCCTCTTGCTGAGCCTCAGCTGTATCCCGCCCTTGGGTGTCATCAGGAAAGCCCTCGGTTCCAGGGAGAGGTGGCGAACGCTCTTCTCGCTGGGTTCAACGCTGTACCTCGACAGTATGTTTATAAGGCCGACCTTCGTTTGCACCAGACCAAACCGCATGCCTGAAACAAGAAACATTTACTAGAGTACAAAAACACCTTCTCACATTTTGTAACAAGAATCAGGTGCTGTGTCCCGAAATGAGAATTCAGTAATCTCTGAACTTGTTGCATGATGAGAAAACGTGATCACAAACAGTCCAAGTCGGTTTTTATTGAAATGTGGTCAACTTTGTTCTGGACCATGAAAATCTTCTCAATGTTCCAAAAACCTGTCGACGTTTCGCAGCAATAATAGAGACTTTAACTGCTTGAAGATCAGTTATTAACACTCAGTGATCAATACTGAGCGTTACCAAATGTTTCTACACTCCTGGAAACTGAAATAAGAACATCGTGAATTCATTGTCCCAGGAAGGGGAAACTTTATTGACACATTCCTGGGGTCAGATACATCACATGATCACACTGACAGAACCACAGGCACATAGACACAGGCAACAGAGCATGCACAATGTCGGCACTAGTACAGTGTATATCCACCTTTCGCAGCAATGCAGGCTGCTATTCTCCCATGCAGACGATCGTAGAGATGCTGGTTGTAGTCCTGTGGAACGGCTTGCCATGCCATTTCCACCTGGCGCCTCAGTTGGACCTGCTTTCGTGCTGGACGTGCAGGCCGCGTGAGACGACGCTTCATCCAGTCCCAAACATGCTCAATGGGGGACAGATCCGGAGATCTTGCTGGCCAGGATAGTTGACTTACACCTTCTAGAGCACGTCGGGAGGCACGGGATACATGTGGACGTGCATTGTCCTGTTGGAACAGCAAGTTCCCTTGCCGGTCTAGGAATGGTAGAACGATGGGTTCGATGACGGTTTGGATGTACCGTGCACTATTCAATGTCCCCTCGACGATCACCAGAGGTGTACGGCCAGTGTAGGAGATCGCTCCCTACACCATGATGCCGGGTGTTGGCCCTGTGTGCCTCGGTCGTATGCAGTCCTGATTGTGGCGCTCACCTGCACGGCACCAAACACGCATACGACCATCATTGGCACCAACGCAGAAGCGACTCTCATCGCTGAAGACGACTCGTCTCCATTCGTCCCTCCATTCACGCCTGTCGCGACACCACTGGAGGCGGGCTGCACGATGTTGGGGCGTGAGCGGAAGACGGCCTAACGGTGTGCGGGACCGTAGCCCAGCTTCATGGAGACGGTTGCGAATGGTCCTCGCCGATACCCCAGGAGCAACAGTGTCCCTAATTTGCTGGGAAGTGGCGGTGCGGTCCCCTACGGCACTGCGTAGGATCCTTCGGTCTTGGCGTGCATCCGTGCGTCGCTGCGGTCCGGTCCCAGGTCGACGGGCACGTGCACCTTCCGCCGACCACTGGCGACAACATCGATGTACTGTGGAGACCTCATGCCCCACGTGTTGAGCAATTCGGCGGTACGTCCACCCGGCCTCCCGCATGCCCACTATATGCCCTCGCTCAAAGTCCGTCAACTGCACATACGGTTCACGTCCACGCTGTCGCGGCATGCTACCAGTGTTAAAGACTGCGATGGAGCTCCGTATGCCACGGCAAACTGGCTGACACTGACGGCGGAGGTGCACAAATGCTGCGCAGCTAGCGCCATTCGACGCCCAACACCGCGGTTCCTGGTGTGTCCGCTGTGCCGTGCGTGTGATCATTGCTTGTACAGCCCTCTCGCAGTGTCCGGAGCAAGTATGGTGGGTCTGACACACCGGTGTCAATGTGTTCTTTTTTCCATTTCCAGGAGTGTATATTGGAAGGTCACTTTCATGTTATTTTTCTACACACGTTCATAAACGCATCGTAGCAACCTCCTGGTGTATAATACAACCCAGCACGCGAAGCACTCGTGAGAGGGGGAAAATCTACGAACTTGTATGCATCTATAACAGACCATTCCGGCCTTTACCTTAATGTCACTGTCAGTCTGCTGAAAGAAGCGCTCGCCATGTACAGTCAGGAACACAGTGGCATCCAGAACTCAGGTTTAGTAATTCAGGTCAAGAATGCGTTAAGAAAGGCAAGGGGCCTTGAAAGGAAAATACCTAGCGTTACTACACTGACGGAAAAGAAAATCGCAGCACCAAGGAGGAGTTGTGCGACATAAACGAAAGTTGGCAGGCGTGTTTCTGCATCTGAAAGATGAAGTCTATTCAGATTCCGTGGCAGGCGCACACGAGTGGCGGTAGTAGCACCAGTATGAGGATGCAAATCTGGTTTGCTTTAAATACACGTTGAAACTGTCGTGAGAGTTGGTTACCTTCGCGATTGGACGTGGTGTGCACATCTTAGCCAAGAATTCCTTTAACAGAACAAAGACGCCATTATCAACACCACACTGAACCTGAACGACGTCTTGTAATAGGGCTACGAGAAGCTACATGTTCGTCCTGCGATATTAGACTTGACGGGAATGTAGCCACTATACATGGCTGTTGCCAGCGGTGATCACGAGAATGTACGGGTTCCGCACGGCCACATGCCATTACCGAGAGGGAAGACCGTCGTATTCGAAGTATGTCTCTGGCCCATCGTACTGCATTTTGAGCAACAATTTGAGCAGCAGTAGGCACCACAGTGAAACAACGAACTATTACCAAACGGATACTTCAAGGACAGCTCAGAGCCAGATGCCCTGTAGCGTACATCCCACTGACCACAAACCACCGCCATTGGCGACTTCAGTTATGGCTCTGAGCACTATGGGACTTAACATCTGTGGTCATCAGTCCCCTAGAACATACAACTACTTAAACCTAACTAACCTAAGGACATCACACAACACCCAGTCATCACGAGGCAGAGAAAATCCCTGACCCCTCTGGGAATCGGCGACTTCAGTGGTTTCAAGTGATAGCTCACTGGAGGGCAGGGTGGAGGTCAGTTGAGTTTTCTGATGAAAGCTGCTTCTGCTTCAGTGGCAGTGATCGCAGTGCGTTGGTTAGGAGGAGTTCAGTTGAGCGCCAGCAACCAACCTGTCTGTGTGCTAGCCACACTGGACCTACACCCAGAGTTATAGTCTGGAGTGCGATTTTGTATAGCAGCAGGAGCACCCTCGTGTTTATACCACGCACCCTGACGGAAATTTGTACGTCAGTCTGGTGATTCAACCCGTTGCGCCACCATTCATGAACAGCATTCCCGGGGATGTTTTCCAACAGGATAACACTAGCCCAAGTACGGCTGTTGTAGCCCAACATGTTCTACTTGTTGCCTTGGCCTGCTAGGACACCAGATCTGTTTCGAATCGAGGGCATATGGGACATCATCGGACGACAACTCTAGCGCCATCCACCAACAGCATCAACCGTTCCTACACTGACCGCCCAAGTGCAACAGGCAGGGGACTCCATCCCACAAACTGACATTCGCCACTTGTAGAACACAATACAAGCATGCACGTTTGCACGCTTACATAAACATTCTGGTTGCCACAGCGGTTATTAATTTACCAGCATCTCAGATTTGGAATGGCTTATCTCGTGCTTACATTTACCTGTGATCTTGGAAAATTTGTCATTTACGTACGTTACCCAAACAACAGCATTTCCGAAATTTCATTACTTTAATGATTTAGTGTTGCGATTTTTTCCCGTCAGTGCGCAGGACATCGTTGTAGTTAAGTATATCTATGCGCATCAGCATCCCAATGATATACCAGTGGACCTGTACGATCAGGATTTTACCTAACTGTGACTCGCCTCTAACTTAATCATGGATACAACAAAAACTACACCGAATTGGGAGAGCGAGCTCACCACATTGAGGTTGCCAAGGAACAAGAGTGTGTCGAGGTAAGGAAATCATTTTTTAAATAATAATAAAAAATATGTATACGAACACGATTAACACTTGTATTGTGATGTGTGTGTGTGTGTGTGTGTGTGTGTGTGTGTGTGTGTGTGTGTGTGTGAGAGAGAGAGAGAGAGAGAGAGAGAGAGAGAGAGAGAGCGAGCATGTATGTATCAGAGAGTATTTCTCAGGAAGAATGTTTTATAAACATATACCTAGATGGAGTGGCTTTCCAACATCGACACTGGAGGGATACCTGTGGAGACACCAGTCAGGTGATTCCTCAAGAGGCGCAGCAGCTACGTTGGCAACCGTCTGTGTGACCGACTGACCGTGTGACACTAGCGAACTGCTTTGTCGGTACTAAAAGCTGGTGAAAGCAAGGGAAACTACAGAAGTTATCTGTCCTACTGTATAGCGTAATGATGATGGCATCCTCTTGGGTAAAATATTCCGGTGACAAAATAGGTGCCCCTTTCAGATTTCGGATCTCGTGATATCCAATGAGCCGCTAACAATTAGGTGAGGAAGTTGGAAACTTGTCGCAGCTCTCTGGATGTCGCTCCCAATCAAACTAGTAAGAGAAAATCATAATAACTGTAGCGTGCACAGCAGCTTGGAGCAGTCGCTCTTCTGGCACTAAACCCACGACTGGAACGTAAGAAACACTCCTGTGTGGAAGAACCCATCGCCATGTACTTTGCGGTGACTTCCAGAGTATGAATATTCGTGTAAATGTACAATGCTACATAGGTAATGAGAAATCAACACATTAAGATGAAATCTCTTGAAATCTCACATATTAACAATACGATCAAATGGTCAACTAACGGCCTGTTGTAATTGGTGATGTTGAAAACAATGACTGGAGGTAAAAACGTTTGTGGGAAATTGGTTCAAACACCAAGATAAAGAGTTCTTTGCAGCCAGAATAAAAACGATTGTTGCCCGTTGGAACAAGTGCATAAATGTTCAAGGTGATTGTGTTGAAAAGTAGAAAAAGTACTGTTTTGTAAAAATAAAGGCTTTTTTCTCCAGGCCAATTTGTCTAATTATTGGATGGCCTTCATAGATTTAAGGAAGGAAAAATTACAGTTTTAGAGAAAGGATAACAATAATTTTAATTATGATAAAGGATACGTTTTAGGATAGAAAAACGAAAATGTGTGTTGTAAAGATCGAAGAGGGCATAAATTTAGTGTTTAATGCTATAAACTTTAATTTTAACAATAAGATGTAACTGCTACAATAGGAAGATAATAAGCTGACGGGTATTAACACATTATAAACCGTTCGATACTTGCACATGCAAGACGAAAAATATTGCCATTTCTGAAATAAACGAGTCATTGTGTTCTGAAGTAAAATGTGGATGTAGAGAGAGCTTTCCCATTTGATTTGTGATGTGAAGTAGTGTTATAATGATAATGTGTAGTTCATTGTTACGAAATTCTGTTTGCACTGTAGAAAAGTGACGTTATGTAGTAAAGCGACTACGTTCACACATCAGAATCATCGTAAAAGTTCTTGAATCTGTAAGTGAAAATGTTTGACCCTAAGACCTTGGAATGTAAAAATGTCAAATTTCAACAAAATCGCGCGAATGTAAAAAAAAGAATATTGAAATGTCATTGTTCACAAACAGAAAGACACAACATAATACAATAAGGAAAACATGCAAAATAAATGTAAGTCTTGAAGTCTTTGTAATGATGAAAAGTTCTGTACGATTCGTATGAAAGTGTGAAGATGTAAGACAGGGTCCGTGAGAGACCGTTTCTTTGGGCACTGGTTGACAGACCGACTACATGTTCAGTTCTGTGCTTTTATAAAATAAAAGGAAGTTAAAGTTAAAAGTACAAAGGTATTTATGTGGGGAAGAACTTGGACCAGTTTATTTATTTATTTATACGTGCGCAGAACATAACATATGAAATATAATTTATAATAGATAGTATATCATACATAGCATATTATACATACATATTACAAGTGTTACAGAGAATGTGTGCATATTTTATCCTGTACGAAAGTTGAGTAATTTGTAATTTTATAGCTTAACATTTCCGCCACCATCGCCGGTTTGTGATGTTGTGATATACGTTTAGTAATTCACAACAACAGGCCAGTAGGGTTATGGGAACACAAAATATATATCAAGGGTAGTTTCCACCTGCGCAGTTAAGAGAAGATGGTGTTGGTGGGAAGGGTCCAAATTACTCAGGCTGTGAAGCAGTCATTGAAATGAAGAATGTCATGTTGGGCCCTTGGGCAAGACCAGATATCAGTTCTATTTTACTCGAAGACTTTCCGTCAATTACTGCGAACTGTGACCGTTCTGGCAGAAAATTAGGAATCCAATAGCGGAACCACATCCACATCAATACTTCGCAAATGATGTAGTTGCGCGATTGGATTCGTAATTTTCTGTCACAGTTCATAGCAATTGATAGAAAGTAATCGAGCAAAATATTGTATTGATGTTTTAATTATTTTTTGCTGGGTGAGAATGTTAAAAGGGGAACATTTTAACTTGTCAAAGGCAAGAGTTGTTATATTAGATTTGATTCCAAGAGAAAAAAACTTAGTTTGAAGAGCGGATGAATAATTATTCGCGTGAGAACGATGCTGGAGGCACTAAAGGCAGGTGAAGATCACCTAAGAGAGTCTGCCTTTGAAGGTGGAGTAGCTAGCGTAAGCTAGAACAAAAGGGGTGGTTAGACGACAGAGGAAAAAGTGACCGAGTGCCAGTCTGATAACCCAGTAGTGTGGGTCGTGGGTTGGTCCCTGGACATTTTTTGGTCGGTTACCGCTTCTTTATGCTCTGATGATGATCTGCTAAATGTTGCACAGTAGATGGGAGTTCACCTTAGACTAGAAGTCCCCGTATAACTGGCTGTTTAAAGTCAGTGCTAGGGTCGAATGAAGGCGAAACCATGGTACCCAGAACAGGACAGTGCCTCTTAAAGCGTTATAATTCTGAAATAGCCTTCGAATCGACGAAAGGTTTACCTTTTTAGTAATCTGGATTTAAAGAAAATATTAAACACTGCTCATTATGGAGAGTGGGTACTCTGAATGTTTGCTCTAGCCCGAAAGTATTATTTGCGTGTGAGGTGATTATGACGCAAACTGACATTTGTATAGTTTCGGCAGTGTCGTCGTGAGGGTGAAGGGCAGCTGGTACTGCTGCAGGACTCACCTATGCAGATGCGGGGCCCCTCTCCAAACGGCAGGTAGACGTAGGGGTGCCTCTGCGCCTTCTGCTCCTCGGAGAACCTCTCGGGGTCGAAGCGCTCGGGGTCCGGGAAGATGTCGGGGTCGTGGTGCAGGCCGTACACCGGAATTATGATGGGGGTGCCCTTGTCGAGCACGACGTCGGTGTCGGGAATCCGGTACTCGGCGTTGCTCTCCCTGTTGAGTATCATCACCGGCGGGTACTTCCGCAGCGTCTCTGCAACAGGCGTCGTGCTCGGTAAGCCTTGTCCTTGTCATCTGACAGTCACGACAACATACCCAAGATGGACACTAGTAGCTGTTTACCATTTAGATATGAATAACTACACTACTGGCCATTAAAATTGCTACACCACGAAGATGACTTGCTACAGACGCGAAATTTAACCGACAGGAAGAACATGCTGTGATATGAAAATGATTAGCTTTTCAGAGCATTCACACAAGGTTGGCGCCGGTGGCGCACCCTACAACGTGCTGACATGAGGAAAATATCCAACCGATTTCTCATACACAGACAGCAGCTGACTGGCGTTGCCTGGTGAAACGTTGTTGTGATGCCTCCTGTAAGGAGGAGAAATGCGTACCATCACGTTTCCGACTTTGATAAAGGTCGGATTGTAGTCTATCGCGATTGCGGTTTATCGTATCGCGACATTGCTGTTCGGGTTGGTCGAGATCCAATGACTGTTAGCAGAATATGGAATCGGTGGGTTCAAAAGTGTAATACGGAACGCCGGGCTGGATCAAAACGGCTTCGTATCACTAGCAGTAGAGATGAAAGGCCTCTTATCCGCATGGCTGTAACGGATAGTGCCATCAGCCACGTCTCGATTCCTGAGTCAACAAATGGGAACGTTTGCAAGACAACAACCATCTGCACGAACAGTTCGACGATGTTTGCAGCAGCACGGACTATCAGCTCGGAGACCGTGGATGTGGTTACCCTTGACGCTGCATCACAGGCAGGAGCGCCTGCGAAGGTGTACTCAACGACGAACCTGGGTGCACGAATGGCGAAACGTCATTTTTTTCTGATGAATCCAGGTTTTGTTTGCAGCATCATGATGGTCGCATCCGTGTTTGGCGACATCGCGGTGAACGCAAGTTGGGAGCCTGTATTCCTCATCGCCATACTGGCGTATCGCGCGGCGTGATGGTATGGAGTGCCATTGGTTACACGTCTCGGTCACCTCTTATTCGCATTGCCGGCACTTTGAACAGTGGACGTTACATTTCAGATGTGTCATGATGCTCCCTATTTTCTGAGGTTTTCTTGTTGCTAAGACGTCAAGTATTTTTCCGCAACCATTTACACTTCGAGTGGGATGCTGAAGTGATGAACCCATGTTTGACTGCCTGTGACTATGATCGACAAAAAATTCTCACGATCAGTCTCGTAATTCCACATGTCCTTCGTTGGACTTTATAGTCTTCAGTTAGGCGGCTGGGAACTCAATGGGCACGTGCCTTTGAGCACCCCAACTGGTGGATGAGAGTGTCAGCACTACCAACAGAGACGTTCTGTTGAGCAGCGAGGCGTTTGATTGCGATCCGCCGATCATCTCGAATGAGAGTGTCTACACGTTCCAACATTACATGAGTCACTGCCTCGTGATGCTATTCGGCACGCGGGAGATCGGATGGGTTTGTGCGTACCATATTGCAATGATGGCAGACGCCTCGCCCAACGAATCAGGATGCTTTTGTTCACTGCCAGGTCTCTGTAGACACTGTGCAAGCGCCTACGAATGTCAGCGATACTCTTGTTTTCCGCCAAAAGAAACTCAATGACAGCTCTCTGCTTGGAACGCAACAAGGTTGCAAACGCCATTTTGAAGACGACGTATAGAGCCGCTACCTACACGAACTTCGTGAAACTATAGGGACCCCAGCGGGTGCATTCCACGATGTCCCACAACAAATTGTGCATTTTCCAACCGAAATTGGCCGAGAGAAAAATTTGTTGTATTGCTTATTGACCGCCCCTCGTATAAATATGCACGAATTATATACAGCGAAATGAGCAAAAAGCTTTTAACTGCTCTCTTAGGTGTCAGCTTCACCACAACTTCGAAAATCGCAAAAGACTCCGAAAAATAAAACTGTATGCCCTAAACCATATAATGTTTTTCTCTTAATTGAAAATATTAAATTTTCTTACGAACTATTACGTTAACAAATTGCATTTAGTTCGTTTATTTTCCTCAAGAAGGACTACATGTGCGACCACTCGACACCAGCTCCTAGATTATCTAGAAGAGTGGCAACGCAGTCCTGGTTCACCATACGCTTATGTACCGCCCGGACTAATATATTTGTTCAGGTGCAGTTAATATACAGATATTGTGATGGCATAAGCTGTCGCCAGGATACCGGTAGGCAAAGATGTAACTCGAAGTTCGACAGTAGACGCAAGATGAAGCGCACATATCACGGGAGAGGCCAGAGACACACCAACAAACAACACGCCGCCAACGCCCTCGCGACAGCAAGTGTTTAGGCCGCCGCCTCACTGACTCTCTCAGGCTACGACAGTGCATAGTGACAAGAAGTGTGACTATACCACTGAGACTAAAGTTTTTAGTACCAAGATTACCGATATGTCTGCAATAGTACTTATGCTGAGGAACTTGTAACACGAATATGAAAATTAAATACGAATATTAAAATTAAGTAGCAGCTTCAGGTAAGTAAAGAACCATATTAATCCACGTGTGTATTTGTGTTGTAGAAAGAGGATGCAGGCCACCCATAACAACGTCATCTCCCTTGATTCCTAACGGTACAAGACTCTACAGCAGAAATGTTTTCCTCTGTGAACTACCAGAACCAGTGCTGCACTTATTCTCTACAAGGCAGGCCAGCGTGATAAGAGGCAAAAATGTTGGGACAGAAATTCCTACGTACCTGCAACGACTTTTTCGAGGTAGGGCATGCTATTGACTGCCTCATAGGTGATTTGCCCACCGTGCTGCTTCAGAACTGCGTCGATTTCCGTCTGCAGACGCGCTTGGACCTCCGGATTGTAGGCGAGTTCGTGGAGGGCGAAGCTCATGGTGGTCGAGGACGTCTCGAAGCCCGCGATGAAGAAGACGAACGCCTGGGCAGCGACTTCGTCAATGGACAGTCCTGGAACAGTGCGGAGGGATTCTCTCACTCCCCCATCTCACGGTGTCCAGGAAAATTTACTGCACCGACATTTCAGCGTTGCAAGAATTTCTGATGCAATTTTGATTTCGGTGTAAAAACTCGTAAATGAAGATTTGTAGGAGTTAGCGTTAACACTATACACCTCTTAGTTTTAAGGTTCAAAGCACGCAAATTTTGGTATTACCTTTCGTACAATACGCCTGACTCGAAAAAAATGAATACCAAACTAATGTACATTCATTCAGCCATTACTCTCTTATTTTGTAAGCTCTTTCTATAACAGTCAAATACATTGATAAAGCAAACTTCTTCTCGGAAGCTTCAACTTGTTTTCGTCATTTTAATATTTTGGATGACGGTTCTCGTTTCTGTCAAATTGCCCCGAATAAAAATGTTCAAATGTGTGTGAAATCTTATGGGACTTAACTGCTAAGGTCGTCAGTCCCTAAGCTTACACACTATTTAACCTAAATTATCCTAAGGACAAACACACACACCCATGCCCGAGGGAGGACTCGAACCTCCGCCGGGACAGTCCATGACTGCAGCGCTGAGACCGCTCGGCTAATCCCGCGCGGCCCCCGAATAAAAATCGCGAAAAATTACACAGTGTCTTCTCTGCATGATTATTTTTTCAATATCCCTCGTGTTTGGAAATAAATTCCTGTATTTAAGGTAACGATATAACTGTCTCCTGTTGTCGAAGTTTCGTTTAGGCAATGTTTGTTATAGTGATCACAGTTCCGTTATCTTACACGGTCATGGAGGCACAATTTTCTCCGAGTAACTAAATGCGCACCAGTGAGTGGCAACTTTGAAAGAAAATCATCTGCAAACTTAGAAGTTTAGCGCATTTATAAAATTAGCTTCGAACTCGCAATTATCAGTTTAGTGAAGTGTACGCCTATGTGTGCTTTGGATAAACCAAATACGATGGAGAATAAACTGCAAGCTGTCGTTTCATCACGAAAATTCTACAGAGGACCGAAACCTGGGAAATGTGCTGAATTTGAAGCTGTGGTTCCTTCCTTTGTACAAGGTAACTGAAAAAAATGTGATACCTTTCTCTCGACAACCAGTCTTGCGAAATGGCTATTTCGTTTAGAACTGAACACGATAATCTTCCTTGAAACTGTTCAGCTAACCGAAGATACCAGAAGACCCTGAAGAAACGTCGATTGTGAAGAAAGAGTTTTAGGAGGAACTTGAAGCTGTCTGACAACTTAGATTGTTTTCCATTCAATGAGGGCTGCTACGAAAACCTGCAGACGAACAAAAAACACTCGTACCGGCAAGACGTTTAGACCGTTCTTGGAGGGCAGGACAACCTCTGAAGAACAAGGCGTAAATTACTTAATGGTCAGGTTCTTTCCTCCTGTCGTCGTGATAACGACATTATCGCCAATTTTGTCAGAACTAATCACCAAGTTCAGACAAACGATGCCTTGACGATCTATAAAAGAACTAGCGAAGAACTTCTTCGGGAAGAAGCCTACACAGTTATGCTCTATTTTAATTGTTTTGCGTTTTCCACTGGCGAGAATTCTTTCTCCTCAAGACTTGGATAAAGGCGACAGTATAACATTTAACCATTCTACAAGGCTATGGGTTTAAAAAGATACAAACCAAAACGAGATGTTCAAGAAACTGACGTACAAAGTGTACAGAAAAGACGGTATTCTGGATCCAAAACGAGTAGTGGTTGTTGGGTGAGCTCGATGAAGGAGACATCTCTGTTGTGGGCATAAGTGTGAATTCCGCAGACAAATCTAAGAGATTCACCCGCTGAAGAAATTGTCAGTGCTATCGATGCATCCCTGTTTTCACTTCCGAAGGTAGAAGTAAGACAGGACGTATTGAGAATCCTACGGAAAAGGAAACCGCTCAAAAGCAACACATCGGTGCGGGAAGGAAAAGGTCTTCATTTAATGAAGAGCGACGAACGTATTGTGGTCACCAAACCGGACAAAGGAGGTACCCCGCAACTATTAGCTGATCCTGCATACGGAAAAATAAAAGGAGATCTCATGAAATAATACACAGAAAACGTGAAATTTGATGAGAAATCGACCCAGCTTTCCCGAGTCATAAAGAAGGTTATAACCAGACAGTACGAAACCCGCCAGGGTAGCCGAGAGCACTAATGCACTGCTTCCTGTACTCGGGTAGGCGCGCTGCCCCTGGATCGAATCCGCCAGCCGGATTAACGACGAAGGCTGGCGTGCCGGCCAGCGTGGATGTTGTTTTTAGGCGGTTTTCCATATCAAGCTATGTGAATACTGGACTGGTTCCCACGTTCCGCCTCAGTTACACGGTTCACAGCCATCTGAACACATTCGCACTATTCCATGGATTACACTAGACACAGGCAGATGGGATACTCTAATTCTTTCCCAGGAGGTATAGTGTGGCGCCAGGAAGGGCGTCCAGCCACCCCTTCAAATTAACATGCTACATCCAATTAACCAGCAGACCCCACATGTCAGGATTAATGCTTGGAAAAAGAGAGATAACCAGACAATACGAGAGAGTGAAATGTTTCTTACCTCCATTGAATAGAAAAAGAATTATTTCTGTCTTTCTCTGCAGTTTAAAACCTGTAGTACATTGAAGTCATTCCATGATATCTTAATAGATGTCCTACCATCGTGTATCTTCCTCCTTACGGTTTTTTCCCCATATATTCCTTTCATCGCTGATTCTGCAGAGAACTTTCTCATTACTCTTATTGTCAGTTCACCTAATTTTTAACATGCTTCTGTGGCACTACATATCAAATGATTTGATTCTGTTCTGTTCTGATTTTCCCTCAGTCCATGTTTCACTACTATACAATTCTGGGCCCCAAATATAGATTCTCACAAATTTGTTCCTCAAATTAACGTCCATGTTTGATACTAGCGGACTTCTCTTGGCCATGAATGTTCTTTTTGACGGCACTAGTCTGCTTTTTATGTCCTCCTTTCTCCATCGATTGTGGGACATTTTGCTGCCTAGGTAGCAGAATTTCTTAACTTCATCTACTTCGTGATCCTCAGTCCTGATGTTAAGTTTCTCGTTGTTCTCGTTTCTGCTACTTCTCTTTACGTTCGTCGTTCTCGATTTACTCAATCCACATTCTGTACTCATTGGACTGTTCATTCCATTCAGAAGGGCCTGTAAATCTTCGTCACTTTCACTGATAGTAACAATGTAATCAGCGAATCTTATCACTGATATCTCCTCACCTTGAATTTTAACTCCACCCTCGAATTGTTCTTTAATTTCCGTTATTGCTTCTTCGATGTATATATTTAACAATAGAGAAGAAAAACTGCATCCCTCGTTTACATCATTTTCAAAAAAATGGCTCTGAGCACTATGGGACGTAACACCTGAGGTCATCAGTCCCCTAGAACTTAGAACTACTAACCTAATGACATTACACACATCTATGCCCGAGGCAGGATTCGAACCTGCGACCGTAGCGGTCGCGCGGTTCCAGACTGAAGCGCCTAGAACCGCTCGGCCACAGCGGCTGGCTCATCATTTTCAATCCGAGCAGTTCTTTCTTAGTCGACCACTCTTACTGTTCCCTCTTGACTCATGTACACACTGTGCATTACCCGTTTTTTCCTAAAGCGTACCATTCTTTTTCTCAGAATTTCAAACATCGTGCACCATTTTACATTGTCGAAAGCTTTTTCCAAGTCTAAAGTTCCTATGAACGTGTGTTGCTTTTTCTTTAGTTTTACTTCCAATATCAGCTGCAGCGTCAGAATTGTTTCTCTGGTGCCTTTCGCCTTTTCTAAAGCTAAAGTTATCGTCACCGGGCACACCTTCAGTTTTCTTCTTCATTCTGCTGTCTATTATTCTTGTCAGCGACTTGGATGCATGAGCTGTTAAGCTAAATGTACCATAATTCTTCCACTTGTCAGCTCTTGCAATCATCGGAATTGTGTAGATGATCTTTTCACGAAAGTCTGATGGTATATTGTCAGAATCATGCAGTCCACACACCAACGTGAGTAGTCGTTTTATTATCACTTCCTCAAATGATTTTAGAAATTCTGATTTAATGTTATGTATCCCTTCTTTGATCTTAAGTCTTCCAAAGTTCTTTTAAATTCTGTCTCTGGTACTGGGTGACCTATCTCTTCCACACCGACTGCTGTTCCTTCTCCCAGACAAATCTCCCTATTATAGAGGCCGCCAATGTACTCCTTCCACCTATTTGCTCTCTCCTCTGCATTTAACAGAGGAATTTCCTTTGCGCTCTTAATGTCACCACCCTTGCTTTAAATTGACTTTTCTATATACTGCGTCAGTCCTTCCAACAATCATTTCTTTTTCGATTTCTTCACATGCAGCCACTTTAACTTAGATTCCCCGAGCCTTCGATCTGTTTTATACCTAAGTAACTTGTCTTTCTGTATTCTTGAATTTCCCTGAACAATTTTGTACTTCCTTTTTTCATCAATCAACTGAAGTATTTCTCCTGTTACCTATGGTTTCTTCGCAGTCACCTTCTTTGATCTATGATTTTTTTTTGACCAATGTCTGTGATTACCCTTTTTAGAGACGTCCATTCCTTTTCAGCAGAAGTGCCTGCTGAACTATTAGTGATCACAATATCTATAGCCTTAAAGAACTTCAATCGTATCTCTAATTCCTTAGTACTTACGTATCCAGTTTATTTGTGCAATGATTGTTCCTGGGTAGTCTCTTAAACTTCAGCCTACTCTTCATCACTACTAAGTTGGTACCTGAATCTATATCTGCTCGCGGGTACGCCTAACAAATCCAGTATCTGATTTCGGAGCATCTGTCTGACCATGATGTAATCTAAGTGAAATGTTACCGTATCTCCCAGCCTTTTACAATTATAGTTCGTCCTCTTATTATTCTTGAATATGGTATTTGCTATTATTAGCTGAAATGTATTGCAGAACTCAGTTAGTCCTTCTCCTCTCTTACTCTTTGTCCCAAGCCCATATTCTCCTGTAACCCATTCCTGTACTCATTCCCCTACAACTGCATTCCAATACCCCATGACTACTAGACTTTCAGCTTCCTTTATGTACTTAATTACCCGTTCAGTATCCTCGTATTCTTCTCTAATTCTTCTTCTTCAGCTTGCGACGTCGGCATGTATATGTGAATCATCGTCGTCGGTGTTGGTTTGCTATGGATCCTGATGAGAACGACCCTGTCAGTGAACTGCTCACAGTAACTCGGTCTCTGCCCTACTTTTCCATTCAAAGCTCAATTTGTAAAGCTATTTCTCTTAAATAAATCACACAATTTTTCTTAAATTATAATCATTTGTTTGTCTGTCATGTACGTCATATCTACCTATTTCCGTCCGATTCGGATAATTCCTTTGTAGTGCGTCATTTTCTATTTTGCTCAGGATATACACGAGGTCAGAATATGCACTAAGATTCTACAACAAATGCATGTCAAGGATATTGGACAACAGTTTTACGGATATGGCACTCTTGGATCTGAGTAACACCGTCAATGCCAGAATCCGCGTTTTCTCGAGTTGTGTGAGACTTCTTGTTAATTAAATCATCAGTGTTGCAGACCTTGTGGTGAGGCCAGAAAGGGAAAGCCGTAATCAGAATCTCGGTGTTTTTGTAGTCTGCAGACAATGCTCTGCAGAGACTGATTTCAGCAGTTCCGTGTCCCTAATGATGGCTTTCTAGGATGCTTATCTATCTTTATCTGGGCGGCTACGGGGTTATTCGCGTTTTTCCGCGCAATACATTGCAGGAAGCATTTAGAATTCAACAGTTGCTGATCACTTTAATCCGTTGTGAAGACTTTAGTTAACACCTACACAACAACACTGTAAGACACATCGTGCAGCAGCCAGCACATTTATTTGGACGAGCGCTGTCAAGTGTGTTTGGACAGCGAACTCTGCAAGCACCTCCCACAACTTTTTAGACAAGAACACAAATCTCGCGCTATTTCTTGATTTTTTGTCTATGTTGAGAATCTGTTGAAAAGTTCCTTTTACTTCAACGAAACCTGCTTGTTCTGTGGATATTTCAGGCTGAATGTATGGCTTCAAACCCTGGTTCAAGGTGTAGAGCAAAGTTTTGCTTACGTGTGATATGAAAGCAATAGCTCGGTAGTTGTAGCAGTTCCTGGTTGACTCTTTCTTGTATAGGAGGATGGAGAGAGTTCAACTAGTCTTCTGACCATTCCCCAGTTTCCCATATTCTTGTACACATCGAATGCAGCACATAAACACTTTCCTGTCCTATTTCTTTGATAACTTCACCATATATACTGTTTACAAGGAGGGATTTATAGTTCTGGAGATACTGAATTACAGTGTCTGTTTTACTGCGTAATATTGCCGGTTACGAGGTAAGCTGCTCAATTCAAATGGTTCAAATGGCACTACGGGACTTAACATCTGAGGCCGTCAGTCCTCTAGACTTAGAACAAACCTAACTAACCTAAGAACATCACAGACATCCATGCCCGAGGCAGGATTCAAACCTGCGACCATAGCAGCAGCGCGGTTCCGGACTGAAGGGCCTAGAACCGTTCGGCCACAGCGGCCGGCGGTAAGCTGCTCAACTGCCTGGCTTTCCATACTGTTGTTAATCCCAGAATGGAGAGCTTTTAGCAATACTGTTTAAACTTTGCAATTGGCAACAACCATGAAGAAATAAAGAATAACTGCAAAAAGGACTCGCGGAATGAGGGTTCCGTGGAAACTTAATTACGTATATCGATAGTTCATCCACCTAGCAATCAAGAACATCGCCGAATTTTGACTATCCAGAGAATGACAGAAAAAAAAAACTTTTTGCATGTGCTGCAACTACAAGCTAACAATTTTGGAATTTTTTCCATGTGTCCAATATTGAGCAACTCATCATCTGCAGGCGTCTTTCTTCTCGTGTCAACCAAAAAATTCTCGAGTTCTTAGGCCACATTGTGAGAAAAGATGGAAAAAGAAACAGAGAAAATAGTCGTGGAAGAGAAGATCGAGGGCAAGAAACCAAGGGAAAGTGCAGCGAGCAGATGGGTGGATCAGATCGAAAAGGTCTCTGATCTACCTCTACAACAGGCTCTAAGACGAGACGGTAACCATACAGGATGGAGAAGCATGGCTCATGGAGTCACAACGCTCAACAGTGAGTTAATGTGGTTAACTGCCTTAATTTGATGAATACTTTGATGTTTTCTCTGCCTTTAAGGTTCTTTTACCTTCATGTCTAAGATATTTCCAGAAATAATTTGCTAGCGTTGCGGCCTGCACACGCAGCTTCCTTCTCTAGAGACTTGACAGTCAATTAGGTTTGCAAGGCTGTCAAAAAATGTACGTAGTAAGCGCGCCCCTTTTCTCTGTTTGTCGCTCCCTCGTTTCTACTCGACATTGTAAGTTTTTTACAGTGTTAGTCCACTATCATCAGTTCTTTTCACCTTTGCAAGCTGCGACCACTTCAATTGCCAACAAAGATAAGTAACTTTGACTGTTTAAGTCCTATATATTAAGTAAACTGAGTGGCCTACGGTACTTGATTGAGCCGCGCGGGATTAGCCGAGCGGTCTTAGCGCTGCAGTCATGGACTGTGCGGCTGGTCTCGGCGGAGGTTCCAGTCCTCCCTCGGGCATGTGTGTGTGTGTTTGTCCTTAGGATAAATTAGGTTAAGTAACGTGTGTATGCTTAGGGACTGATGACCTTAGCAGTTAAGTCCCATAAGATTTTACACACATTTTTTTTGGTACTTGATTGATCTTTATCTACTCTTTTACATAGCATGGAAGATGGATTGTTTGTCGACCTACCCTTGTAACACTCCAAGAGACTTCACAATCGTAGGGGTCTAAAAAGTACTAGTGTCTAATATATTAATCAAGTATAACTTTTGTAATACGAGAGTGGCGTACTTTAGTTTCTTCTTCTTCTTCTTCTTCAGTAGCTCTACAGCCCTTGGTGAGCCTTGGCTTCTTCAACAATCTTCCTCCACACTTCTCGGTTCTTTGCTGCTCTTTTCCACCCCCGGACTCCCATATTGCTGATATCCATTATTACCTCATCGATCCATCTTCTTCTAGGTCTCCCTTTTCGCCTACCTGAATGACTCACACCTTTCATCATTTTCTTTGGAATTCTGTCCTCTGCCATTCTCTCCAAGTGTCCTAGCCATCGTATTCGCTGTGATTTTACTATGTCATTGGCTATTTCTTTCATTTTTCCAGGCTGAAGCATTGTCGTCACATATCATGATGCTACTGTTAGATCCCTTATCCGTTTCGTTTGCCGGGGTCGTGATACATGTTTTCCATCCAGTTTCCGAGGGTTCTGTTGAATTTCCATCATATTCTTTTTTTTTACAGTATGGGGTTATTAGCCCCATGCCCACCCCCCCCCCCCCCTGGAGAACCAGGATTTGTATGAGGTTTACTCCTCTAGGGAAGCTTGCTTCACTGCGCTTCTCGAGCCCTCCCTGCCCTATGTTGTGGGACACACTTTGCCTGGCTCCACTGTTGAGACCAGTCCCGCTTGGGGAACCCTGCCAGTAGCTATGCTACCGCCGGCATAGCTCTAGACTTCACCGAAGCACGCAAATCCTCCCGCCCGGCACTGAAAGTGCCTACTATAAAACGGTGTCCTCTGGGAGGGACGTACTTTAGCTACAACTCATTTTTATCCGGAATCTCTTCTGTGGCGAGTCCCATACTCTGAAACTCTTTCGTGTTTTGTACTGTTGGAGCGCTAGCAGACACAGTTGAGGACAAAGAAAGGGGGAAAAAAAGCACTCACTCCACTTGTCATCCTCGTCCTTCTGCTTGTTAGCTCCCGGCCGGTCGCTGTCGACGCAGCCCTCATTCTTCAGCTGGATCAGCAGGTGCATGAAGTCGTTCCTCGTGACGCCGTTATCCTCCCTGTACTTGACCGTGTCGCTCACCATCTTGCGGAAGTACTGCGACACCTCCGTCAAATTGCTCTTGGGACTGTAGGAGGCACAAGGAAATTTGTCTTTAGTCGTCTACATTTCTTCTTACCGGGGTGCTACAAATTAAAGAATTAAAAAGAAAGTCTATGGAGCTCCACACCGTTTGCCATAATTTGCAGCATCGACATACAAGGTGACAATTATTCAACTATGCGTAATCTATCGTCATAAGATCTGAACGGCCTGCGTCAGGATGTTGAAGCTCCACGGTTGGCCGTCGGGCACGATGGGAATTAGTATGGTTTGTTTAGCGACGAAGCCCACTTTCATTTGGATGGGTTCGTCAATAAGCAAAATTGGCGCATTTGGAGGACTGAGAATCCGAATTCCGCGATCGAGAAGTCTCTCCACCTTTAACAGATGACTGTGTGGTGTGCAATGTTCAGTCACGGAATAATCGGTACTATATTCCTTTATGGCACGGTGAGTACCGAACGGTTCGTGAAGGTTCTGGAAGACGGATTTCATGCCAATTGTCCACAGTGAGTCTGATTTCGACAAAATGTGGTTCATGCAAACGGAGCTCGAACCCATCGAAGCAGGAGACTGTTTGATGTCCTGGAGGAGCACTTTTGGGACCGCATTGTGGCTCTGGGATACCCAGAGGCCACTGGCTTGGGCCTTGACTGGCTGCCATATTCTCCGGACGTGAACACTTGCGACTCCTTTTTGTAGGGCTATATTAAAGACAAGATGTACAGCAATAACCCCAAAAATAATACAGAGCAGAAAACGGCCATGCAGGAGGTCATCAACAGCATAGATGTTCTGACACTTCAGCAGGTCATACAGAATTTCGCTATTCGTGTGCGACACATCATCGCAAATTATGGCAGCCATATCGAACATGTCATGACTGAAATCTGAATATCTGTAGTGACGTTTATCTGTCGAATAAAGAGTAAAATTTGGAAATTTCTGGTAAGGTATTATGGGACCAAACTGCTGAGGTCATCGGTCCCTAAGCTTACACAGTATTTAATCTAACTTAAAGTAACTTACCTCACGAACGACAGAAATACTCATGTCCGAGGGAGGACTCGAACCTCTGACGGGGGGAGCTCAAATGAAGTGTGCGCACGCCGTAGTTTGTAACTCATTTACGTTTTTTTCATATGGTTCCGTAATTGTCAGCCTGTAGTTTTAGTCTTTCATTTACAGTAACATTGTTACATTTCAGCTGCAGAATTTAGTGTGAGGTATCAGCAGATCACACAGGATGGCCTGAGAAGGACGCTACCAGAAGGACATTTGTGCAGACAGTGACAGTGCTCTACGGTCCTGTCCATAAAAACAGTCTCTGAGCACTATGCGACTTCTCAGGTCATCAGTCCCCTAGAACTTAGAACAACTTAAACATAACTAACCTAAGGACAGCACACACATCCATGCCCGAGGCAGGATTCGAACCTGCGACCGTAACAGTCGCGCGGTTCCAGACTGTAGCGCCTAGAACCACTCGCCCACTCCGGCCGGCTGCTGCGCATCCCTCTGTTCCGAAAGGGTGGCCGCCCCAGTTGAGTGTCAGCTGCTAACTTTCTGTGTAGCTGGAGCATTCTCGTTGCTATCTCTTTACAACATAGCATGGCACCACAGGTGCAGAGAAAGTTGTGCATAATCTGGCACGTGTCATTGTATGCAGTGCCGTTGCAATCAGGCAAACAATACGGGAAAAATAGGATACAATAAATCGCATTTAAGACTATGAATGACATGGTTCCAGGAACCATTACCTATTCCAATCGGTCAGTAAAGAAAATAAAGCACAGCTATAAGTGCTTCCTCACGTTGCATTATTTTGACAAGCTGCGGAAGAAGAAGAATTCTTTAATTGAAGGTAATACTTCCAAACACGTTGTCTGTGAACAGACACATAAGTACCATGTATTCTACATTGTCAGTAATGCAGTAAGACATGTTGCACACCACACTCCCATCTGTTTCTACATTACACTGTTATCTGCCGATCGTGGCATGCTCAGCCTGTGGCGATGCTTCTCCATCTCACCGGAGGTAATGTGTGACATCGCAAACAACATTAATCTTGGCACAATTAAGAGCTCCTAAAAGCCGTGTGGACACAGACTCTGATCCGCTTATTTTAAGATGAGTCCTCGTCCTGAGAACCAGCGGCATGGTAGACATATAATAAGGTGTACCTCTATCTCTGTTATAGACTTAATAAATCTGAAATGTCCGATAGCCAATAATTTTTCGAATGTTAAAAGTCTCCAGCCCTGCTACGGGGTCTACTGTAGGACCACGGACTACAGCCACAGTAACCCAACCATTACCATGTCCATTAGCGTCTGCGTTAGTAAGCGCGAAATTCAATACGCATCCGCAACGACAGAAGGGCCATGCAAAATCACTTGGGCCCCTACTCCATTCTTCGTACTAATAGCAATATTGTCAATAGCTTTATATACTGCAAGGCACGAACGCCTTCTCCTCCTAAAATAACTGGTCTGTGTCGATGGTGCTACAAGTGAGGCTGCTCCATGACTGACGCCGTCTTCACGGAAACGTCACTTACACAGCACTTCCATATCTAACCGCAGCGCGGCTTACGCAACCGCTGGAAGCGAATTTTAGCCCGACAGAGCTATATTCTTAAGTATCGAAGATAAGCGTGGTATACTACGAGGGCTATCCACAAAGTACATTACGTTTTGCAATTAAAAATAAATAAAGTATTGGAATTATTTTATTATATACAGATGAAAGCCACACTTAAATGCTACTTTTCTACATAGTTGCCATTTAAATTAAGGCACTTATCGTAGCGATGGACGAGCTTGGAAATTCCTTCCACGCCCGGGTTCCCGGGTTCGATGCCCGGCGGGGTCAGGGATTTTCTTTGCCTCGTGATGACTGGGTGTTGTGTGATGTCCTTAGGTTAGTCACGTTTAAGTAATTCTAAGTTCTAGGGGAGTGATGACCATAGATTTTAAGTCCCATAGTGCTCAGAGCCATTTGAACCATTTTTGAAATTCCTTCGTCGTAAAATTCGGCCGCCTGCACCTTCAACCACCTGGTTACCTCTTTTGGGACAGAAAAGATGTGATTTTTGTAGATTTCCTGGAAACAGGCACTACAATAAACTCTCAAAGGTATTTCCAAACTCTGCACAACCTCGGAAGAGCAATACAAAACAAGCGCAGGGGAAAGTTGGGCTCAAAGATCTTGCTGATTCACGACAACGCCCGGGCCCACACGGCAAATGCCACTCGTGAAGTTCTCGAATCTTTTAAGTGGGAGTTGTTTCCTCATCCGCCGTACAGTCCCCACCTGGCACCGAGCGACTTCCACTTATTCCCAGCAATGAAGAAGTGGTTGGCTATGCAGCGTTTTGATGACGACGCACAGCTTCAACAAGAGGTAACCACGTGGTTCAAGGCGCAGGCGGCCAAATTTTACGACGAAGGATTTTCCAGGCTCGTCCATCGCTCCGATGAGTGCCTTAATTTAAATGGCAACTATGTAGAAAAGTAGTATTTAAGTGTGGCTTTCATCTGTATATAATACAAAAAATTTCCAATTCTTTATTTATTTTCAATTCCAAAACGTAACGTACTTTCTGGATAGCCCTCGTATTATATCAAAGATATATATCAAGTGTGTAGCAGCGGCAGGATATGTATCTATACTTACTATAGGAACTAAAGCCTTTTTCGGATGCATATTGAATTTCACGTTTACGAACGCAGACGCTAATGGACATGGTAATGGTTCGGTTACTGTGGCTGTAGTCCTTGGTGCTAAAGTAGACACTGTAGCAGTGGTGGAGACTTAACACTCGAGACGTTGTTGCTTATCGGTTATTTCAGGTACGTGAAGTCTATAACAGAGATAGAGGTACACTTTATTATATGTCTACCATTCCGCTGGTTGTCAGGACGAGGAATTATCGTAAAATAAGCGAGTCAGAGTCTGTGCCCGTACAGCTTAAAGGCTCTCTTAATTCTGCCAAGATTAAAGTTGTTGGAGATGTCACACATTACAACAGAAACTGAAATAAAGTACCTGTCGTTTCCTATTCCTATTGAATCTTCTTTGAGCGCATGGTCATCTTCTTTTACTTTGATTCATCGTTTGTTGATGCACCTATTTCTCATCTACATTCTAGTGAGAAACTATTGACCACACTGACATAACCTATTAATAGGATCGTTTCCTGACTTTCTAGCTGTAGCTCATAAGTAGCACAACATAAATTTGAAATTAAAATAAAACATAATAGAATAAAATATAATAGCTGCACAAATTGAGCAAGTCAATAGCACGTTGGTACACCTCAGGCACATTTGCAAGCCTTTATTCCACTCGTCATTGATTGATAGAGTTGCTTAACGTCCACCTGAGGAATATTGTGCCAATTATTTTTTTTCAATTGGTGCTTTAGATCGTCAGAATCGCGAGCTTGTTGGAGGGCCCTGCTCACAATGCACTCTTGGAGACATTGCATTTATGTTAAGATAGATAGATAGATAGATAGAGAGAGAGAGAGGGGAGGACAGAGAGAGACAGAGGGAGGGAAAAGAAAGAATGGGGAGGAAGGGTGGAGAAATAGATAGATAGAGAGAGAGAAGGAAGGAAGGGAGACTGGGATAGAGTGAGAAAGAGAATGAAGCATAGAAAAGGGGTAAGAGAGAGAAAAAGAAAAGGGAGGAAAGGAGAGTGGGAGAGAGAGAGAGAGAGAGAGAGAGAGAGAGAGAGAGAGAGAGAGAGAGAGAGAGAGAGAGATAGAGAGAGAGAAGAAAGAAAGGAGAAGAAAGTGGAAAGCGAGAAGGACACAGGGAGACTGAAGAAAGAAAGGGGAGGAAGGCAGAGGGAGAGAAGGAAGAGAGAAGAAACAAAGGGGAGGAAGGGTGGGGAGAGACAGAGGGAGGGAGAGAGAGAGAGAGAGAGAAAGAAAGAAAGGCCTTGAATTTGTGCAACACTGTGCGACGAGTAGAGGCGTGACGTCAGAAAGAGCGTTCGTGCTCGGTAATTCGCATATCCGGAGTCCGGACAACAGACATGAAGAGAGTGTGGGCCGGTCAAGCAGTCATGTGCGGCCGGCGACCAACTGCTAGGTCTCCACTTCAGCAGGCGCAGCCGCGTCGTACCTGGTCAAACACAGAGCGTTGCAGCACTCCAGTGCTTACCTTAAGAGGGTGAGCAGCTTGGGGTTGATGGCCATGAGGACGGAGTTGACCGTGTTGCGGAAGTTTTGCTGGAAGAAGCGGCGGCCCCACTGCCTGAACGCCGCCTCCGGGTTGCGCTGGCAGTTCACCTCGACGCCGAACGCGACGGACGCGATGACGTCAGTGGCGAAGCGCGCACTCAACTCGCGCATCTCGAGCACCTCCCCGCGGGACGCGGGCTCCTCCAGCACCTCCCCCATCTCGCGGCCGCAGTCCGCTAGCGTCTGCAAGGCCGACGGCGCACCACTATGTCAAGCTTGTCATCACCAATAGCAGGCCGGACCGCAACTGGACTACTGTGCAAAACAGCATTTTACAACTCTACCGAAATGAATGCGACATTTCACGTATGGAGCATTTGAATTTTTTCGTGACATCAGACCGGTCGTGGCCCACATGGCACTCACCTGTACAAAATCAAAAGACACACGAATTATAGTTGCACCTGTGGGAGGGTGTGACCTGCCTGCACTCACAGATTCAGGATTGGGTTGTGAGGGTGTACAGTTCGTTACTGTCTTCCCCCTACTGAAAACATAACTTGCTGTCACCCTCCTCGTTTAACGTGCCATAGACACCTGCGACTTCATTAACAGAAACAGCCAAGTACGTACGCGGATTGAGCCAAAGCCTTGTGACTACTATCCAGAAAGAGCCCGTCAGTCCCATGGTGGCGTTGTGGGAGCATGTTGTAATAGGAAAAGTGTATAAATTGGACAGAGACAAATAAGGAATCACCCTAGTAATGATAAGAGTCGCGAATGGGGAAAGCGACCTTGACAAAGGGAAGACTGCTATGCCCCCGCCGCCTGAGAACGAACTTCGAAGAAACGGCTAGTTGGCACTTTGAGCTACTCTGTCGTGACCGTCACGGAAATTGGTTGATGGTGACAAGGCGTTGGACGTCAACGCTTTATCGCAGAACGTTGATGACGGATGTTTACCTTCTCTACAAAACACGGCAGGCGGCCATCTGTGGTACCTCTACAGAGTACATTGTTTGGAACACTTGCTGAACGGAGGGCTCTGTATCAAACAACTCCGACGTCTTTCCGTGACGACCCAACCACATCGTCAGTTACGTTTTTAGTAGACACTTCATCATAGATATTGCGACGTGACTCAATGGAAACTTACCGCACGGTCAGATAAATCACGTTTCGTGTTACACCAGATTGATGGTTGTGACTGGAAGCGCTACCATCAACGTAAACAGCTGCTCCAAACTTGCAGCGCACCATGGATCGCAGCCTAATAAAGTCAGTTTTATGCTACGTGGGACATTCACCTGGGCTTCCGGGGGACTTTCGGCAGTAACCGAAAACAGTGTGACAGCTGTAAACTACGTCAACATTAACGAGGACCACCTGCATCCCTTCATAGCTGGTGTGTTTTCCGATGGCTATCGCAACTTCCAGAAAGATAACTTCCAGCAAGGCGAGAATTGTACTGCACTGGGTAGAGGAGCACGATGGCGAATTTACGTCGTTGTCTTGGCCTCCAAATTAGCATGATCTGAAACTGGTGACATACATGTAGGAAGCTGTGGTAAACTATCTGCGTCCTCAGACCACTGACCTGTAATGTACGGGAACTGCGTGACCTGTGTGTAGCCGTCTGTTGCCGTGTGCCTCTGCAAACCTAACGAGGGCTTTTCGCAACCACGCCACACAAAATCACTAATTTATTGCGTTCTAAAAGTCGACCGACCCTTTATTACAACGGTTTGGCCCATCAGTGCAGATGTTTTCGCTTCATCATTCCAGGGGCGTCCGAAATTGTTTTATACTTAATTTTTCCCATCGTTCGTTGTGGGTTGATTCATCATTACAGTTGCAAGTATGCAAGACTTTCGTCCAACTGTCGGTGGCAGTACAGTCACTAGAAGTGTAATTCCTGCACAGTACAGCCCATTTTTTCCACCTGCTCTCCATACGTGTGTAAGCCCCCATGTTTTTTTAGTCTCTGCACATGAATCCTCACACCTGTAAATGATTAAAACGACCGTACCATCGACAACCTACACCTATGGAGTTACATAAAACGAATAAATAACTACTGTGTTATGGTTTTACTTCATTTTAGTCTACCAAATGAAACCAATTATTCCTATCGGGATGCTACCAAAATGAATCACAAATTGACTACTGTAGCTGATTAATTTTAAGAAAGCAGGCTGCCAAAAGTAGCGGAAATATGAAGAAATGACAGTTTCGATCTTGGATGAACATTGTATAGCTGGGTTGATACGGCCCACCACGAATATCTCTCCTGTTCCTAGCTCTTCATCTCAGAGTAGTACTTGCAACCTACGTCCTCAGTTCTTTGCTGGATGTATTCCAATCTCTGTCTTCCCCTACAGTTTTTGCCCGCTACAGCCTCCTCTAGTACCATGGGAGTCATTCCTTGAAGTCTTAACGTATGTCGTATGATCCTCTCCCTTCTCCTTGGCAGTGTTTCCCATATATTCCTTTCCTCTCCGATTCTGTGCAGGACCTCTTCATTTGTTACCTTATCAGCCAACCTAATTTGCGACATTCTTTCGTAAAACCACATCTCAAATTCCTCGATTCTCTTTTCTTCCAGAGTCCATGTTTCACTACCATACAATGCTGTGCTCCAAACGCACATTCTCAGACGTTTCTTACTCAAATTAATGCCTATGTTTGATACTAGTAGACTTCTGTTGACCAGGAAAGCCATTTTTGCCAATGCTACTCGGCTTTTGGTGTTCTCCTTGCTCCGTCTGTCATAAGTTATTGTGGTGCCCAGGTAGCAGAATTACTTAACTTCATCTACTTCGTGACTATGTATCCTGGTTTTAACTTTCTCGCTCTTCTCATTTCTACAACCTCTCATTACTTTCGTCTTTCTTCGATTTACTCTCAGTCTGTATTCTGTACTCATTAGACAGTTCATTCCGTTCAGCACTAAGGACAGAAATGTGATCCATTAGCGAAAAAGTGTCATTGATATCCTTTCACCTTGAATTTTAATTCTAGTCCTGAACATTTCTTTTATTTCCATCATTACTTCTTCCATGTACAGATTGAACCGTAGGGGCAAAAGACTACATCCCTGTCTTATACCATTGTTAATCCGAATCTTCGTTCTCAGTCGTCCACTCTTATACCCTCTTGTCACTTGTACATACTGTATATTATCTTCTCCCTATGACGTACCCCTATTTTTTTCTGAATTTCGAACATCTTGCACCATTTTACATTGTCGAACGCTTTTTCCAGGTCGACAAATCCTATGAACGTGTCTTAATTTTTCTTTAGTCATGCTTCTATTATCAACAACTGATTAGCTGTGAGAAAGATAAGACGTAAACCCTGACTGGAACATCCAGAAGTAGCTCAGTGGGCAATTGGGTGTAATTCAACACATTTACTGTGAGTGTTTTCGTATCTGCCGAACCGAAGCGCACATATCTCCTTTTGCAGTATGGCTAGCATTTATACAGCACCGATGATCTGTTCATTGGTGCGTTGGTCACACTGCAGACAATGCGGTGTATCTGTAATTGTCTGCCTACACAGTGGACGCAATATGCAGTCGGCAACCTCGTAGGGCTGAAATTACCCACCTGCACTGTCCATGCTACAAGAGTTCTCTGGCCTCCAGCATTGTAAAGTACCGCCACCTCGCCCTAGCTCTCTCTCATGGCAGTAAATGTCCACCCCTGCAGGACATGACAACTGCCTTCCCAGCCCCTCTTGAGCCGAATGTGGCTTCTGAGGAATGTCTTGCCCGCATTGCCCTTTCTGTCAGCACTCAGCTCTATATAACTCCCAGGCGTGCAGTACTTCACAGCTTATTGGTAGGCCTACGTGATTATAGCCAATACCGACCAGTGAATTAACTAACAATCCGCTTGTACATAGTGAAAAGTGACCTAATGCAAATATAAATCGAAAAGAAGTTGTTATTGTTTATGTGCTCTTCAGTTTGAACACTCGTTTGATGCAGCTCTCCATGCTACCCTATCTTGTGCGAGCCTCTTTATCTCCGAGTAACTACTGCAACCTACACCTATTTGAATCTGCTAACTGTTTTCATCTCTTGGTCTCCCGTTACGATTTTTATCACCCACACTTCTCACCAAAACTAATGTCTCAGAATGTGTCCCGTCAACCGATCCCTTCTTTTCAACAAAGTTGGGCCACAAATTCCTTGTCTCCCTAATTCCATTCATACCTCCTGATTACTTACTTGATCTAGCCACCTAAATTACAACATTCTTCTGTAGCACCACATTTCGAAACCTTCCATTCTCTTTCAGTCCATGCTGTTTATTATCCATGTTTCACTTCCATTCACGGCTTACACTCCCGACAAATACATTCAGAAAAGACTTCCTGACACTGGACTCTGTATTTGATGTTAATAATTTTTTCTTCTTCAGAAATGCTTTTCTTGCCGTTGACAGTCTACATTTTATATCCTCTCCACTTCAGCCATAATCAGTTATTTTGTTGCCCAAATAGCAAAACTAATCTACTATTTTAAATGTCTCGTTTCCTAATCTAATTCTCTTAGCATCATAGGACTTTATTCGAGTACATTACGTTATCATTGTTTTACTTTTCTTGATGTTCCTCTTATATCATCATTTTAAGACACTGTCCATTACATTTAGCTGTTCTTCCAAGTTCTCTGCAGTGTCTGACAGAATTACAATGTCATTAGCAAACCTGAAAGTTTGTATGTCTTCTCCCTCAACTTTAATTCCTATTCCAAATTTTTCTTTGGTTTCCTGCACTAGTTGTTCAATGTACATACTGAATAGCACCAGGGACAGACTACAACCGCATCTCACTCCCTTTTGAACTACTGCTTCCCTTTCAAGCCCCTTGACTGTTATAACTGCCGTCTGGTTTCGGTATTTTACTCCTGCTATCTTCAGCATTTCAAACATGGTATTCCAGTCAACGTTGCCAAATGGCTTCTCCAAGTACACAAATGCTATAAATGTATGTTTGTCTTTCCTTAAACAATCCTCTAATGTAAGTCGAAGGGTTGGTGTTGCCTAGCGTGTTCCTGTATTTCTCCATAATCCAAACTGAGCTTCCCTGAGATCTGTTTCTACAAGTTTTTTCACTCTTCTGTGAAGAATTCGTATTAGTATTATGCAACAATGAATTAGTAAACTGATTGTGGAGTAATTTTCACATCTGTCAGCAACTGCTTTCTTTGGAATTGAATTACTACATTTTTCTTGAATTCTGAGGGTGCTTCGCCTGTCTCATATATCTTTCACACCATAGAAGAATTTGGTCATGGATCTGTCATCGAAGGCTCTTCCAGAAGTTCTGAGGGAATATCGTGTACACCTGGGTCCTAGTTTATACTGACGTCTTTCACACCTTTGTAAAATTCTTCTCGCATTGTAATAAGTCCCAACTCATTTTCTAGTACATCCAATTTCCTTGCAATAACATTTCTTTCAAGTTCATTTCCCTTGTATAGGCCCTGTATATACTGCTTTCATCTTTCGCCTTTCCCTTCTTTGCATAGGTCCTGTTTATCATCTGAGCTCCTGATTTTTATACAAGTGCATCTCTATACCCCCAAGGTATCTTTAATTTTCCTGTAGACGTTATGTGTCTTTGCCCTAGTAAGTATGCTTCTAAATCCTTGCATTGGTCATGTAGCCATTCCTGCTTAGCAAATTTGCACGTCCTGTCAGTGTTCTTAGACGTTTGTGTTCCCTTTCGCCTACATAATTTGCTGCACTTTTAAATTTTATCCTTTCATCAATTAAAATGATCAAAGAAAAAACAAGCCACATTTGACGACTTAATCCACATCGAGAACCATAAGTCAAGAGACTCAATCTCAGTGACGGCACCTCACCACTTGACTTAGAAATAGAGGGCGTTCGACAATATGTACTAGTAGCTCTCAAGTCTCCGTCATGTAAAAAAAAAAAAAAAAAAAAAAAAAAAAAAAAAAAAAAAAAAAATTAAAAAATAAATGGATCTAATGGCTCTGAGCACTATGGGACTTAACTGCTGAGGTCATCAGCCCCCTAGAACTTAGAAATACTTAAACCTAACTAACCTAATGACATCATACACATCCATGCCCGAGGCAGGATTCGAGCCAGTGACCGTAGCGGTCGCGCGGTTCCACACTGTAGCGCCTAGAACCTCTCGGCCACCCCGGCCGGCTTTGTCACGTAAATCACGGAATCCCGGTATGAGTTAATTACAACTGTATTCCACAAAAGACCTAAAATAGTGGCTCCTAACAAATGATTAACTAGTATGTTTTACCCCACTAGGAGTTTCCAAGGAATTCATTATGAGGGTAGAAATTTTAGCCCCTGCGGGCAGGGCAAAATAACTGGGAATGACGAGACACGTTATTCCATCAATTGCCCCATACGCAGAACAAGTAATCCGCAGGGTGGAGAACAGACTCGGTTTGATAAGGTTGATCACCGTTGTGGAACAAACGAAGTACCATAGGAAACACTAACCCATAACCGTCCATAAAACCTACAACAGAGCACGCAGAGCACGTACGCATGGATAGCCACACAAATGGCACCTGTATAGAATGGCACGTATCGCCGCTATGCGACATATATAAGAAGGCCAACACAAAACTACAAACCAAAAAACACACAGAGTTTTCAGCAAAAATAGGATGCCATAGACTGGACATTAACTTTCTACGGTATTAATACCATTATGCACCACATACGCCTCGGTACTACATTGATAACGGAAGTGAAGATCACAGATGACACCAACCTGCTAGGACCTAAGAATCTGTGCATTCCTCTACAGAAAAAAAAAGACAACGAATGAGACGCGATAGAGTAAGACCTCAATAAAAGTGTACGTCACACAGCAAACATGAAAGCATCAGCTATCCAATCTCAGGTGAGATTTTAAAGAGGTTTCCCTGACCTCTAAGAAAAATACAAGGATTGTGAAACTCTTTGAAACCAACCAAAGTTGCTTTAGAGTTCCAACAACCTAATCTGACCTCATGAAATTGAATAACAGAACAAAACACCTTGGATGAAGAGAATTTTGCGGCATGGTAGCCCGCCCACTCCCATAAGGAGCTGGAGGTGGAGTTGGAGCTTAGAGTTGGTTTGAGTGTGTGCTGCGAACAACCATAGCTCTCCAGAATGAAATCCAGAATCCGTAGATCTGTGCTCCACACTACTGAGAAAGCTAATTAAGGGGACTGTCGGAAGCTCACACTAGTCTGCCACAATCTTCCAGACCTTGAGATTAAAAGACGCAAATTTATATTAATGTGATGTCATTGCTGATTTAGTTTCAGGGTCAGAAAAGTATTATTCGAATACTTCCGTGAATTCTGCACCTGAAATTTCGTAACGAATCTCCGTCTAAAACGACCTGCTTGTCGTTAAACTGTCAATCCATCAACCATTGCAATTGGTGGAAGTACCCTTATATCATTAGATTACACACTCTTCAGGGATAGTTACTAGCACATTACTAACGTTTTCAGTAATAGTAAAATGTAGCAAATATCATTTCAAATAACAGACATTTTCCTGGGCTTTATGTGGAACGTCAAGGTCTGGTTCAGTATGACACCTTTTTAAATGTCCGGGACCGTACAGACGGCAAGATCTGATGACGAGCTCTTTCGCAGCGGAAAACAAGCTCCAGATGCGAATAAATCAGACTGGTGGGTCTAAAAGAAAAACGTTTTAGGGAAACCACTGGAAATCGGAATCTGGGTGATGCGATTAGGGATTTGAAGCGCTGCCTCCTGAATGCACTAGAGAAACCGTTGCACAACCTCATCCATTGTTTGAGATGTTTCTGAGATACTTGCGCGTAGTTGCCCACACCCTAAAGCCAGAAGCAGGTCCTTAGGATATCAGAGCACAAGCCACATGCCGAAAGTCCGCAACGTGCTCCGCAAGTCTAGGGGCAATTCTGCATACCGTAAAATTAGGCGAAGAGGTCGCCGCGTGTTGAAAGTAGTGAGAGAGCCACCTCACCTGGAACATCATCTTCATCTTGCCAGAAGTGAACGTGGGCGTCAGCTTCACACGCAGCCTCCTCCATTTGTTCCCACCAAGAAGAAAAAGGTGGCCGTTCAGAGGTTCATTTTCGTCCGTCTTCACTCCTCTGTCCTGGAAGGTCCAGAAGTCCTTGACGAGAATTGTGCGGATCAAATCTGGGTCCACTATCACGAGACCCGGTCGGTTAAAGAAATATATTCCGCCGAAGCGTTGGCCTGGAACAAACAAGATGGCTTACGTTTGCTTCACGTTTCAAGGAAACAAGTTTCACGCAAAATCTTACACTTGTGATTCCTAACCACACTCGTTCTATGAATAGAGATAAGTGCGCCCAAAGTGCATATACCGCCGCAGGTTTTGTTATCTTAAAAGGCCATTTTATGCAGTTGATACTGCTTGAAATTTGCATTTGAAGCTGGAACTCTACACGTGATCTACGCTTATCTATTGTGGTATAATTTTAACGAGAAACTGCAGAGTTTTTTCGCAGTTACTCTTTTTCAGTCACGTACTTCTTGTATGCAAGCTGCTGGAAAATGTTCTGATTCATCTCCGTATCTGCGAACGCTTGTGAACGTGGAATATAGGCGATCAGAGAAATAATATGCATCACTATACTAAAAAAAAAAAAAAAAAACATTTACTGTAATTTAAGAAGAAAATAATAATCAAAGTAAGAGTAGTTACTTCGATATTGCATAGCTTTTCACATTTGTGAAATTTTGAACTACTACTGGGTAACATCGAACATTCCGTAGCACCATCTCACGAACTATAACGTACTTGGAGCACAAATTCAGTTACTCCTTCCAGCCCGGAATCACACAAATAGTGTCACCAGACAACAGTGAAAGAGTGTTATATGACTCATGCTTACGAACTCAATCTTCTGTAGACCAGCGTGATCTAATGTGCTTGTAGAATCATGGGATAATGACTTTCTGGCAAAAATACAACAAAATATCTTTGTTCACTAGACAGTCAGTGTGATCCACTCGGGCAGAATGCCTGGTTTATTTGCGATTGTATCCTCCTTGGCCTGCTGTTCAGAAAGTGGTGGGGGTGTTGGGGCACAAGACTCTAGTTCTTTTCAATGGCGCCCCATGCTGACCACAGGTAATGTTGTCCTCATACTACACAGTCCTCAAATTACCCTCGATAGCGAAGAGAAGTGCCCAGCATCCAGTCATGAAATTGGCCTCAAACATGCGTGACCCATCACACTGATGAACCTGTGATACTGCAAAGCCTGTAACGTGAATTGCTACCTGGTCGTCTTCGCATTTATTTAAGTCGATAATCAGAGTTGAAATAAAACCTGCACTCGTCAGTGAAGAGAACCCAAAGCCACTGATCCTGATACTATTTCAGGACTTCCCTTGCCCAGTTTCATCGCGCACCACAAAGCTGGGGAAACAGTGACTTTTCAGTTGTTTATAATGGACGTTTAGAGATCATATTGTCTGGATGGTTATGTGCTTTATGTTGTTAGCAAACTGGAACAGTTACATAGTATCTCCGTTGTACCATGTTTTTTAGTATTGATGATCGTGTGGGGATGGTTACGTACTGTCTGGGTTGTTACCAAGTTATTTAGTGAGGACAGTGAAAGCTGCATGCGGATTCGCCCTTGCTTGGGGAGTCGCTCTGACTAAAGCTCCAAGTGGTGCTAGCTTCGGTCGCACAGCTTGAGGTTATTGCGAGAACTTAGTTGTGGGGAGCAAATGGAAGGTGCAGTACTCCCACGTTTTCCCTGACTGGTCAGCTGCTGTGGTGGGCCCGGTTTCTGCCAGAACTGAGCACCCTTACTCGTGGTCGAGTGGGAGTTCGTTTCGAGGCATGACAGGCAGTGAATCTTTCTCTGGCAGGTCGACAAAGAGTCTTCTGGCGCTATCTGTGACTGATAAACTAATGTTAGTCGTATGGTGGAGTTCCTTTGGGGATAGGGCTCACATGAAATGAAAGAAATCCATAGGTGTCTCTTTGTGCATAACAGAGGGAAACATTTCACATGTGGAATCGTTCATTCCAGATTCCTTTGTCCATTGAGATAACTTGACGGCGAGTAGATCTTCTGGAGTAAGAAATTCAGAACGCCACACTTCGTTAGAAATTTTTTTCTGGTGCGTGGATAGCCAATACAGAAAGCTTCCCATCATCCGTTAGCAGATTATCAGTAAGCCGATCTTTGAAGAAATACAAAAAGAATATTGAAGTGTTTTGTTACACCTAGATTGATCGTTTTCATTTAGAATATACTGTTACACATGTGCCTCAGGCCCCAGTACCAGCCTGGAAAATGTTTTACATGTTATTCATTTCATGTTCAGATAACTGTGGGAACTCTGTCCTAATAACATGTCCAAAACTGTTCTCCTGACTATACATCTGCCTCATCTTTCCCCTAGGAAACATGTTTTACATGTTATTCACTTCATCTTCAGATAACTGTGGGAACTCTGCCTTAATAACACGTCCACAGCTGTTCTACTGGCTATACGTCTGCCTCATCTTTTCCCTAGGGGGAAGATGTCCATAAATGTCAATTGAATGTTTCGAGCCAGTGACGCGTACGTAATGTAGTTTGATGTTGAATTTGAGCCTAATGTATTTTAGATTTATTTGTGGGTTCTGATTATTTCTGGAGTCTCAGATTCACGTTAAGCTGGATAAGCGGAAGCTCGCCGCAGTTCCTTTTGCGAGAGTTTTCTTGTTGATGACGCGATGTGTTAAGCACCCTCTAATTATTTACTCGACTTTTCCTGTGCTAACATAGGATAATGAGCGATAACTAGCAGGTTCTTACATAGTACCAGTAACTGAATCACATATCGTTGCTTTTCACATGATTCCGTATATATTCTACGTTCTACTTCTTTTGTTTTGAGTCGTGTTCATTAATTAAGTTTGGTGCTCTTCATTACTTCAGACGGTTGCGTTTTCGATTCATTGTTGGATGACAATGACAAAGTCCGTTCCGTCAGCCCGATTAACAACAACACCGAATTCAGTTAGTTCACCTGTGTGGACAAAATGTCTTCTGAACATGCAACACGTGTCCGAATTTAGTCATTAGAAGAAAACAGATGCATGATTTCTGTACAGAGACTCAGGTGATGGAATAATATGCCTTGTTACTTGCATTACTGCGTTGCTATCCTCCTAAACCTGTAAGTAGGCTGTTTAGGTTTTTTTTTTATTGGTAACGCCGCCGCCACGTAGCGCTCTGTATGAAAATTACTGGCTGTGCCATGTGCTGTCTGTGGCTGGTTGGCATTGTTGTAATACTCGCCATTGTAGTGTCGGGCAGCGGCAGCTGGATGCTAACAGCGCGTAGCGTTGCGCAGTTGGAGGTGAGCCGCCAGCAGTGGTGGACGTGGGGAGAGAGATGGCGGAGTTTTGTAATTTGTAAGACTGGATGTCATGAACTATCATATATAATTTGACTATTAAGGTAAATACACTGTTTGTTCTCTATTAAAATCTTTCATTTGCTAACTATACCCATCAGTAGTTAGTGCCTTCCGTAGTTTGAATCTTTTATTTAGCTGGCAGTAGTGGTGCTCGCTGTATTGCAGTAGTTCGTGTAACGAAGATTTTTTCTGAGGTACGTGATTTGTGAAAGGTATAGATTAATGTTAGTCCGGGCCATTCGTTTTTAGGGATTTTTTGAAAGTCAGATTGCGTTGCACTAAAAAATATTGTGTGTCAGTTTTAGCAGTCGTGTATAATTTTTCCAAGGGGACGTTTCAAACCTTGCGTTGCATAATCTTTTGGCGTAGTCAGCATTCAATAATTAAAAAAAAGTGACACACTAAGAACGTCATGTGGGTGAACAACCAAACCGATATCGTATTCTCTTCAAAGCGAAAAACGTCAGCTAAACAATAATTAAGAAAGCCGTTTAAGTATCGAAGAAAAAATTTCTCGATCTAGTTCGCGTATGAAATCTATGAGACCTCACGTAGTTCCTTGCAATGATCGTGGGTTTCTTAATAACGGATCAGAAATGAGACTACATCTCCTGAACTAATGATAAGGTTCTTATCCGACACAAAGAAGAAGGAAGAATGAGTGAAGCCTTTTGGTGTCTCCTCTTACCTTTAAACTGCACGTAAGCTTCATTCAGTTCGATCGGCCCGGACTTCTTTCCCAGGAAGCTGTTGTAGACATTGCCGAAGGGGAAGCGCGGGTCGAGGTAGGGCACGCCCTTCCTCTGCCAGTACTTATAAGAGTACGAGAACCACGCGTACACTGCCGCCACTGCCAGCGACAGGGCTACCAACACTTCGGTTAGCCACGACTCTGCATAGAAGGCCATGCTGGCGATTCTGCAAAATAACATACAGGCATTGCATTGGTTCTCATGTGCTTAGGGAAAAATTACTGTCAAGAATATCACAGAAAATTGTTGATACCACTCAAGCCTTCCTGTCTCTCTCTCTTTGTGTGTGTGTGTGTGTGTGTGTGTGTGTGTGTGTGTGTGTGTGAGTCCATGTGCGCCTTCCCCAAACACCACTTCGCGCCCTCCGCCTTTTTTCTTAACACCCACCCACACATTCACACACACACACACACACACACACACACACACACACACACACACACGTGCGCGCGCATGCGCGAGCGTTAGCACACACACACATACATGACAAATTACGAAAGAAACCTCGCTAGAGAGAAGACGGGTGTACCCAGTAGAGTATACTTTAAATATCTGTATTAGCGACATTGGTAGACAATGGAAAAACATGATCAGCAGAGGCACTAAAACAGGTCCTCATAACTAGATGAACACCATGATGTTCGCTGACGACAATCCGAAAAGCTCAATACATTGTCTAGACTTCTCATAGATAGAGTAAGACAACGAATTTTAAAGTAAAAGACCATGCGCTGCTGGTCATATTGTAGAGCGTATTTCCCGTTCTAATTTCTTTTGTTGTGCAGTAAGTTACGAGCTTGAATATTACATCCACACCAAATTAAATCAACATCATAGGATACAAATAACACTAGGCAACAGAGTGCGGAAGTAAATGAAGAGTGTATAAGTAATAGTTGCACTTGTTAGCACTCATCGTTCAGTCTCGTTTACAATAATAAAGAAAGACCTAACACATACACAGGATACAGAGATGACATTCACAAGATGCAAGAGAAGTTGCCAATCTGGGGGAGATCTGATAACAAATGAAAACATCAGAATTACTTTCAAACAAATAAATGTTTTTTTTTCGAAAAACTAGACCTCAAGCTCGCTACTTTGATACCTCATTTGTCCATTTCCCACTCTTCGTTTAGCCTCCCGGGTTCGATTCCCGGCGGGGCCAGGGATTTTCTCTGCTTCGCGATGACTGGGTGTTGTGTGATGTCCTTAGGTTAGTTAGGTTTAAGTAGTTCTAAGTTCTAGGGGAGTCATGACCATAGATATTAAGTCCCATAGTGCTCAGAGCCATTTGAACCATTTGAGCCATTTCCTTTAGCTATGAAAAGTCAGACAAATATCCATTTTCTAATTTCTGAGAAGTTTTGTTTATCATATATAATTTCTGACTCACTACAGCACGAAGATGCTGGATAAGATAAATACTTAAGATTATACCGAAATCATGAGATAAGAAGCTGATGCTGATAATATGCAACTCTTAGAAAAATGGCCAAGTGTAGGCCATTATGAAGAAACCCTTTGTGGTACGTTATGGAACCAATTGTCAGAAGACTTACGGCAAGAAATAATAAAAATGTCGAGCATAAGTAAAACTTCACAAAGATAAGCCATGGGACCTATAGCAACAGAGAATACATATGAAATCAGTATACAGTGTATCTTTGTGGATTGCAGGTTGTCGTGACGTTCTCTGTGGTATAGCCTCACGTATATCTCGCATCTGTGACAACTAACACACCTTCATTGCCTCAAGTTGGGAAGTTTCCTGTCACAAAACTGGCATTCATAGCTCTTCAGCGCCTCGATGTCGACGTGACGTTAAAACCACCTTCCTTAGATCCATAGACTTTCACAGGCGCTTCAGGACATTAATTTCTCTGCCAGAACCTCAGTGAAACCATGATTTTAATTATATGAAAGGAAAGACACATTGATAAGAATGTTTCAAACAAGTCTTTATAATGTGAACAAAAAAGGTGACGCCAGTATAGGTTGTTCCGCTGACGCTAATGGAAGACAAATGGTTATTCACACGTTGGGAATTAAATCTCCCCCATGCTCAAGCACACAACGAACTGTGCTCATGTTACTTTAATACACGAAAGAGAAATTGAGTGAAGAAAAGAATATGAATAACGATCCGATGATGATATATACAGATAAAAATTTCTGTTATCACACCTGTGTAGCGTGCATTTTTAAGAATTCATCCCTAATTACGTGTCGACTAGGAGTGAAAGTCAACGTTTGTGCGTAACATGAAGCTTTTCCACCGTTCATCAAAAGTGAACAGAGATCGTCAAATGAATCGCTAAGACGAAATGCTGAAAGTCTCTGTTGAAACGATTTCTGGTTATGACATTCAAAAAACCTGTTAATTGCAAGAAATGACATTCTACCAGTAATTGCAATATTTATATGTACTGCAACAAAATTAAAGGATCAGTTTATAAATGTACATGTCAGCGACGTAGACACCAATTTCTCTTGTGGCTGATGTAGCACCTCAAGGTAGGCAAAACCCAGTTATGGGGAGTCGAAGGAGTTTCCTAATCCTCAGGAATTAGAGAAGCCTGGAGACGAAATTGGTGTCGAAATTTCTCACAGGGACATTTTTGAAGTGTTCAACAAAAATGTGACGGAGATACTGAGGGAGTTGCGGAACTGACGCGTCTCAGAAGGACCGTTTGCCGTTTTATTCACGTAGATGATGATGCAGCCCTCTCCTGTGATCACGCCACAGAAGGGAACAAAAACAGAAGCCCTAAAAAAACATAAAACCCGTTTGCTGCTTCAGATCGCGGTTCAGTGTTCGCCGAATGGTTCTAACGGTTCCTAGTGGTCCAATCCGTGTAACGGAGCAAAAACTGTGGTCACACTGCGATACAAAGGGGCAGATCGCGTTCAGTGTCGTTGCGGCCCTACGAAGTCCTTACAGTAGGGCTGCAGCGCCCAGGGCAGCAGCGTCAAACGTTGTGAAGAACGTCATATTGTTGCTCACTGCACTGCAAAATTGTCGTATTCGACAGTGAAATGCGTGGGCATCTACGTCCCAAGGGAAGGGGTGGCTTCATTGACTCTCATTGTGCCACTCACTTGAGCTTTTAAGTATGGATTCTGAGTGGCTGTATGTCTGTTAAGTTTCCCTCGGCCACCCACAAGTAAACCGCATAATTTCAACGCTGGATATCGTTGTTCTGACCTCAATTGCACAGGCGTCATAATAAGCGTTGAAACATGGCTAACAGGGATGTCATGATCTTTCCATCTTGTGCCTCGTCCACAAGGGCTTAGGACAGAATAATTGTGGTGACATACGCTGGCAAATGTGGCGTTATTAACCCACCTTACAGCTCACAGGAACTGCTGAACTCTGACCTTTTTTCGCATGTGTTTACACTTCGAATTATTGCTGAGTCCGAGGGTGACATCACAGCATGCCACACTGCATCACCATTACAGAGGAAGATTGTGGGCACCGCTGTGCGAAAATGCGTTGCAATGTGAGACAGGTTTCGAAAAAGCGATCCTTTAATTTTTGTTGCGCAGTGTATAAAGGGTGAATCACCTAAGATTTGCACCGTAAATATTGCGAAAATGAAAAATGCACCGTTTTCAGAGAATGAATCGGTATTCAGGGGCTCGTACTATTGGCCAATAAACAGACTCTAATCGTACTTAGAAAGCGTATTTTTTGTGCACACAAACACTTTTTTATATAGACCAAGGCCTAATGACAGTACCAAAGTGAAAGTAGGGTAAATTGGAATGTCAGTGACGTTTGTTGCGAGGCGTTTACGATACACCGTGTTGTGAAAAGTTTCCAAACGGCACTTGCTTCTGCCATTCAATTAGCGTAAATGGTGGGAACGATGGTATTATGTTGGCTTGTTTGTTCCTTGAGTTGCTAATCAGTTGGTGTGTGACGGTTCATGCAGTAGGTCGTGAGTGGGCGATGGAATTTACCAATGCAGAAAAAGACGATATGCTAATCGTATATGGATAGCTTATAAACAATGCAGTTCGTTCTTGTGCTGTGTGTTGTTGTTGCGTAGTCTTCAGTCAAAAAAAAAAAGTTCAGATATGTGTGAAACCTTATGGGACTTAACTGCTAAGGTCATCAGACCCTAAAATTACACACTACTTAACCTAAATTATCCTAAGGCCTAACACACACACCGATGCCCGAGGGAGGACTCGAACCTCCGCCGGGACCAGCCGCAAATCTTCAGTCCAAAGACTGGTGCGACGCAGCTCTCCATGCTACTTATCCTCTGCAAGCTTCTTCTTCTCTGAGTAACTATTGCAACCTACATCCTTCTGAATCTGCTTAGTGTATTCATCTCTTGGTCCCACACTACGATTTTTACCCTCCACGCTTCCCTCCAGTATAAATTTGCGATGACGTGTTGCCTCAGAACGTGTCCTGCCAACGGATCCCTCCTTCTTGTTAAGTTGCGCCGTAAGTTCCTCTTCTCCCCAATTCTATTCAGTATCTTCTCATCAATTACGTGATCTACCCTACTAATATTCAGCATTCTTCTGTAGCACCACATTTCAAATTCTTCTATTCTCTTCTGAGGCGAGATATCCCAATTGACGTCAACCATCTCGGAAATTACTTATCAACATTTTCAATCAGTTACGTGAAAGTGGTAGTGTAACACCTCGGCAACGTAACAAGAAAACAAGTGACGACAGAAGAGGGGGAAATTTATGTTCTTGATGCTGCTTCAGTTGATACGCACTTTAGGTCCAGCGCAATCGCACGAGGAAGTGGCAGAGTCAGGCAAGAGTCCTACGCATTCTTCATCGACAAAGGTTTCATTCCTGTCACACCTCTGTCCACCAAGAGCAGCATCGAAACGATTATGATAATCGTGTTAACTTCTGTACATGGGCATTAAGACAGATGTATCATGTATCTAGTTTAGTGCTGAAAGGACGTCAACCAATTATGGCGGGGTACACCTCCGAAACCTGCACTACTTGTCTCTTGACAATCCCGGTTGCGTTTGTCAGATGGGGGCGACAGCCAGCTACATCCGCTGATATGCAACGACGTATTACTGCAACCTGCTCTAGCGTCTCTGCCGAAATGCTAGCACATGTGCATCAATCGTTCCACCATAAACGTGTGGTGTGGGATAGTGAACCTTCAGTTCACACACCCGTGCTTCTTAGACAGAACAGGAATTTGTGATACCAACATGATGGGTATCCAGGCCAAAGTGCACCGAGTATTACAGCACGTCTCCACAAATTGTTTCCAAGTCGTTGGGTTGGACGCAGAGGGCCTTCCGGCCCCTTCCCAGATTTGATGCCTGTAGAGTTTTTTCTGTGGGGAAAGTTGAAAAACACTGTCTACAAGTACATATCAACTATATCCGCTGATATGCGACAACGTATTGCTGCATCCTGCTCAGACATCTCTGCTGAAATGCTAACGAGTGTGCAGAATTTCATTCGTACTAGACCGGAAGCGTGTACTGCCGTTGCAGGTGGTAATTTTGAACACAACCTGTGATGGTCACTTGTTGTTGTTGTTGTTGTTGTTGTTGTTGTGGTCTTCAGTCCAGAGACTGATTTGATGCAGCTCTCCATGCGACTCTATCCTGTGCAAGCTTGTTCATCTCCCATTACCTACTGCAACCTACATGCTTCTGCTCTCCCTCTACGATTTTTACCCTCCACGCTGCCCGCCAATACTAAATTGGTGATCCCTTGATGCCTCAGAATATGCCACACCAATCGATCCCTTCTCCTAGTCAAGTTGTGCCACAAATTTCTCTGCTCACCAATTCTGTTCAGTATCTCCTAATAAGTTATGTGATCTACCCATCTAATCTTCAGCATTCTTCTGTAGCACCACATTTCGGAAGCTTCTATTCTCTTCTTGTCTAAACTATTTATCGTCCACGTTTCTCTTCCACACATGTCTACACTCCATACAAATACTTTGAGAAACGACTTCCTGACAGTTAAATCTATACTCGATGTTAACAAATTTTTCTTCTTCAGAAACGCTTTCCTTGCCATTGCCAGTCTACATTTTATATCCTCTCTACATCGACCATCATCAGTTATTTTGCTCCCCAAACAGCAAAACGCATTTATTACTTTAAGCCTCTCATTTCCTAATCCAATTCCCGTAGCATCACCCGATTTAAATCGACTACATTCCATTATCCTCCTTTTACTTCCGTTGATGTTCATTTTATATTCTTCTTTCAAGACACTGTCCATTCCGTTCAGCTGCTCTTCCAAGTCCTTTGCTGTCTCTGACAGAATTACAATGTCATTGGTGAACCTCAAAGTTTTCATTTCTTCTGCATGAATTTTAATTCCTACTGCGATTTTTTCTTGCTCAGTGTACAGATTGAATATCATCGGGGATAGACTACAGAGTCCACATACCTCTTTTATACACTTGTGTTGTTCCTGAGTGTGTGCTACAACAGATGCTGTATAAGAGTCAGTGTGGGAACTTCTCAAAATACGATACCTCGTAAACTACTCTCTCTATAATCCTGCATAAAACACTACGGATATTCTAATTTAACCTACTTTCAGTTTGTTAATGCCAATAGGCACTGTTCCATTTAAAAAGTTGCTCATGTGCACAAAAATCACACTTTGTAAGTATCATTACCCTCTGTTTATTGGCTAACAATATGTGCCCCTAACTACTGATACATTCCGTGAAAACTGCACATCAATAGCACTTGCCATTTCCGCAGTATTTGCGGTGCAAGGTTTGTGTGATTCACACTGTATATATACAGTAGAACCTAATCCGTCCCCTACAGGATCGAGAGCATGGTTGCAAGGCAAGAAAGGTCGGATTATCGGAGGAAAAGCTTTGTTGACCTGCAACATCACAATACATCGCACTAAAACTTTAATTTTCGACTGAAAATACTGTCTGAAATACTGTTCCATGTTAAAAAATTAACAAAACTAAAAGGAAACGTCGGCACAGTAAAAAATCTTACACGAAAGTGTGATGTGAAGTAGTATCTGTACTGTAAGACACGCCTGTAGCAAACGGTGAGATTCTGTTAATAGGAGTGGAAGGTTAATAGCTTTACCTACCTTATTACAGTACTGAAGTGACACACAGTTTAGTTGCAATTAATTTTTTAAAACATGAAATCGCGTGATAAGAAAATGTTCTGATCTTATTCAGGGCCGCGCGGGATTAGCCGAGCGGTCTGGTACGCTGCAGTTATGGACTGTGCTTCTGGTCCCGGGAGAGGTTCGAGTCCTCCCTCGGGCATGGGTGTGTGTGGCCTTAGGATAATTTAGGTTAAGTAGTGTATAAGCTTAACGACTGATGACCTTAGCAGTTAAGTCCCATAAGATTTTCCACACATTTTAACTTTTTTCTTAAGCAGGACAAAAAGAATCTGTAATGAGCATTTGCTTAGCGACTAGCGACCTTGATTTAGCCGCAATGTTCCGCCTTAACCTATGCACAAAATGTCTTTTGGGGGAGACGTAGAGCTTCGTTCTATGTATTCAAAGACTGTAGCATATCCATTTTTACAATCTGTGTGCTGTACTTGCCTTTGTAGAAGTCATCGTCTTTCTCGTTCTCATGTGTTTTTCGATGTACGGCATCAATGATTTGACCGTCAGTTAATTCTTCACCCGTTGCGCAGTCAACAACATCTCTAAGGATCCCCGCAACATCATTTTGCTCAACAACCGGTTGTAAAATCTGCAACTACTTCAAAATCGCTGGAATTTCATCACTTTTTGGTGGTTTGTTTCATCTTGATTCTCTTCACTCGTTTCTTTGGGTGTTTCATCTTTAGCGTCATTCAGTTTTGGTCACGGTTTGCGCCAAGGTTTTTCATGCGTTGATGGCAAAATTTCTTCCCAAAGTGAGACAGTTATGTTGATTATATCTTTTATTTTTATTAATTTCATTGAAACGAGCTGCTGCCTTCTTGCGTGCTCTCAAAAACTGATCAAATTTATTTTCGGCTATTACGCCTCTTCAGACACTCACTGACCCCATGGTCCACGAGTAATATTACACATGCTAAATTGGAAGGAAGAAATAAAGGTTTTATTTCACCTTTTGAAGTTCATCTTCGGTTGGATTAGATGTCATATTGTTGAGTATCAGTATAGAACGTTTATCGAGTTTCTTTCTCTTTTAGGTATTTCGTAACGGCAGGGACTAACTGGTCATGTACTGGCGTCGCTTTGCTTGGGCAGCTTCATCATCAGTCCTGGCATATGACTTCCACTAATCTTTACAATCCTTTCTACCTATATAAACTGTACTTTATCACACTGTTTGTAAGCAACTAAGTTCAGTCATCAGATGCTTTGTTTCCAAAATTCAAAGTAAATATATTGAGATTTCAGTCTAGATGATGCCCTGGTAGTCACAGATAGCTTACAAAAATAACAGAAGAAAGTCGTACAAACACTTATATTCCGAATTATTGATTTCAGCTATGATAAAAAAAAAATGGTTCAAATGGCTCTGAGCACTATGGGACTCAACTGCTGTGGTCATTAGTCCCCTAGAACTTAGAACTACTTAAACCTAACTAACCTAAGGACATCACACACATCCATGCCCAAGGCAGGATTCGAACCTGCGACCGTAGCAGTCGCACGGTTCCGGACTGCGCGCCTAGAACCGCGAGACCACCGCGGCCGGCTCAGGTATGATACCCTGCAAGGTCTTTCTCAGCAAATCTCACGACACCTGGAACTGGTTATGAGTGCCTTTGTTCTTTATACGTGTGATGTTAGACTCCGTGGTCATATTTCGCCAACATATGTACAGCTGTATTGCCTGAGTGCAGACACGCACAGGGATTTCCATTCCATCTGTCTTCTCTACTGTGTTATTAACATAAGCAGTCTCTTATAATCTCCCCTCATCCTTGACGCTCTTGCCTGAACAAAATGACAGGAACGTCCCATCCCGTCAGAGCAAAATCCTCTCTGTCTCACTCCATTGTTCAGCTACTTCCTCTAAGTCCTTGTCAGTAACAGCAACCCGACTCTGAAATAATCACCCACATTATGTTCCATAACTAAATAACAGATACAAACTCAGAAGTCAGTTACTGACGTATCTTCTAAAGCAACAATAATGATTACTACTGCTTCTGTTACCCCTATACGTTCTTCTTTCCAATCTGCTATTCTTTTTCTTCCACTTTTCTTACCTGGTGCAGTTTCCTTAAATTTTCTTTACCCAGGACTCGCTAAATCATAAAACATCTATTTTGAACGCCTTTTAATTTCATTATTGTTATTATTATCATTATTCTCAGTATTATTGCTGTTATCATGATTAGAGGGAGCAGTAAGCAGCAGCAGAAGCACAGCCAGTATTAACTTTTGTAGTTCACAGTCAGTATTATTTACTCTGATTCTCACTATACCACTCAAATCGTTTTAATACCATTTGCATATTGAAATCGTTATTTTCTAGGTAACTATGTTGTAAAAAGTGTATTGTACGAGTGAAACCCTGGTCCGAAATAAGAAAGAGCCTGATGGGACTAATGAGAGCCGGTTAACTAAATAAATGAATAAAAATTACATGTTTGCATCCAAGAATGCTGCTGAATGCACAGAGCATGGCTCCGTATTTTCGTAATAGAACTGCACACTGCATCTATATTAGAACTCCGCAAGCTGTCGTAGTGTGCTTGGCGGAGGGTACCCTGTACCACCATGACTCATTTGCTTTCCTCTCCAGCTCGCAAATAGAGCGAGAGAAAAACGACTATCTATATGCGTCCGTATGAGCCCTAATTTTTCGTATCTTCGTCGTCTTTACCCGCAGTGTATGTTGGCGGCAGCAGAATTGTTCTGCAGTCAGCTTCAAATACCGCCATTTCTACATTTTCTCAGTGGTGTTTCTTGAAAAGAACGTCCTCTTCCCTCCAGGGATACCCACTTGAGTCCCCCAAGCAACACAGTAACACGTACGTGTTATTCTAACCTATTGGTAACCAATCTCGCAACCAGCCTCTGAATTGCTTCGATGTCTTCCTACAATCCGACCTGGATAGGATTCCAAACACTGCGGCAGTACTCAAGAGCAGGTCACACCAGCGTCCTATTATGCATTCTCCTTTACCGGAGAACCACTCTTTCCGAAGATTCTCCAAATACACCGAAGTTGACCATTCGTATTCCCTACCACAGTCGTCACATGCTCGTTCCATCTCGTATCGCTTTTCAACGTGACGCCCAGGCATTTATATGATGCGACTGTGTCAAGAAGGACGCTAGTAATACTCTATCCGAACATTAAAGGTTTGATCTTGCTACTAATCCGCATCAACTTTGATTTTTTCCACATTTAGGGCTAGCTGCCATTCATCACACCAACAGCAAATTTTGTCTAAGTCGTCTTTTGTCTTCCTACACCATCATCAACAAACAACTGCAGGCTACTGCCCATTCTGTCAGCCATATCATTCATGTATATAGAGGACAACAGTGGTCCTATCACATTCCTGGGGCGCTCCTGTCTCCGATGAACACTCGCTGTCGAAGACAACATACTGGGTTCCACTACTTAAGAAGTCTTCGAGCCCCTCACATATCTGTGAACTTTTCGCATATGCTCGTACCTCCGTTAACAGCCTGCTCTGGGGAATCCTGTTAAATGCCTTCCGGAAATCTAGAAATATGAAATCTACCTGTCGCCCTTCATCCATAGTCTGCAGTGTAAGTAGGCTGTTTACGCTTTTGTGTTGGTAACGCCACATGGCGCTCTGTATGAAAATCACTGACTGTGCTGTGTGCAGTCTGTGGCTGGTTGGCATTGTCGGAATATTCGTTATTGTAGTGTTGGGCAGTTGGATGTGAACAGTGCGTAGCGTTGGGCAGTTGGAGGTGAGCCGCCTGCAGTGGTGGTTGTGGAGAGAGAGATGCCAGACTTTTGAGAAGTTAATATAAGCGAACGATCTGGACGTGTGTCCACCAGAAAAAGGAAATTTGTGAAGATGGATGTCATGAATTGATAGATACATATATATGATGACTTTTGAACACTATTAAGGTAAATACATTGTTTGTTCCGTATCAAAATCTTTCATTTGCTAACTATGCCTACCAGTAGTTATGCCTTCAGTAGTTAGAATCTTTTATTTAGCTGACAGTATTGGCGCTCGGTGTATTGAGTAGTTCGAGTAACGAAGATTTTTGTGACGTAAGTGATTCATGATTCATGAGAGGTATAGCTTATTGTTAGTTAGGGCTATTCTCTTGTAGGGACTTTTGCGCTAAAAATATTGTGTGTCAATTTAGTAATGAGCAGAATAAGTAAAGAGAAAACTGTTCGAGTACGTTGAGTTTTGCTCAGCTGTTTGAAAATCAAATAACGTAGAAGTTTACCAGCACAGTCATTTGTAATTTTTCAAAGGGGACGTTCCAGCAGTACATGATATAAGAAAAGGGCAAGCTGAGTTTCGCATGAGTGACGCTTTCTATATCCATGCTGATTCGATTCGTGGACATAAGCTTCTTTGTGTCGAGAAAGTTTATTATATTCGCAGCGAGAATAGATGAGTGCCAAACGGTTGTTATCTGCTGACAGTCATCGCAGCTTCAGTTATTTTTCATTATCAGTTATTTTTTAACTGTCCGTTATCTGTGCTGTGACTGGCAGCTAAAAGCGAAACCGAATTCCTCCGCACACCACATATTTGTCAAGATAAAGCTCTATGCGTGACACATCTGGTGAATTAAACCTGTGTGCCGCGAAAAGATTCTGTCTCGATTCAACGTAGCATTAAGAACCTCCCCAAAAATGCTTCATTAGTGATACGATCTGTTATGCGGCGTAACAAAGACTGTCTAGGCGGCAAACTCAAGATTCAGAGTTCGAAAACACGCAGCTCCGTTTCTGTAAGAAAAACTCTAAACTTAATATTTGCTGATATTGGCTTGCTGCACAGCGGAGAATGACATGGCTAATTAAGGTACTGCCAGCACTGATTCACCACGTAGTAATGACAGTTTCTATTTTTAAAAACCGTTCGCTGTTTTGTCCTTTCATTCATTGTTACGAGTCCCTGTACACTGCCGCAGTTATATGATCAACCCGCCGCTCCTTCCCTTTCAACTTTACACCTGCTCGCTCACTCTCCCCACGCAGTCCCCCATGATCCCTCTCTCTCTCCATCTCTCAATGCCAGACCATGAAAACCGCCCAGAGAGATGCTCGCCCTTTCATATTTAACATCGCTTTTCCTCACAATGTCATCCGCTATCCCCCACACCTGTTTATCCATTCGCAACAGCTGCAAAATCCTCTCCCCTCTCATTTACGTTGAGCATCTTTTCCACATTATCCTGCAAAAATTTTCATCAACTACAGCTCACGTCTTTCTGAAAATCAACGTATCCCATTTCACTTCTACTCCCACTTCCTTGGAGTCTCCAATTTTGCGGAACTATCCTGGAAATTTATATGGGAGACGTTGGAGAACCAGAGTTTAACATAGTATTGGAAGAGATGAGATCAAATAAGGCTGGAGGTACAAATAAAACTGTTTTGGAATTTCTAAGCTCATTAGCGTAGTGGCAAAGAAGTCGCTGTTCCAGCAGTTTGTGGAATCCATGAGTCTGGAGATGCAGTATCAGACTTTCGGAAAATCATCATCCACAAACTCTATATGGGAATGGCAGATAAATGCGAAAACTATCGCAGTGTGAACTTAACATCCCATGCACGATATGAACAATACACAGACAAATAGACAAGAAAATTCAGAACCTGTTCGATGGCGATCAGTAAAGGCGTCACAGAAGCTTAAAAATGGTTCAAATGGCTCTAAGCACTATGGGACTTAACATCTGAGGTCATCAGTCCCCTAAACTTAGAACTACTTAAACCCAACTAACCCAAGGACATCACACACACCCATGCCCGAGGCTGGATTCGAACCTGAGACCGTAGCAGCAGCGCGATTCCGGACTGAAGCGCCTAGAACCGCTCGGCCACAGTGGCCGGCGTCATAGAAGCAGTTCTGACGTTGCTCGTGGTAGTGGAAGCAACACTTAAGAAAAATCAGTACACGTTCTTAGGATTTGTCGAACCTGGAATAATATTCGAGCATGCAGAGTAGTGCGCGATACTCGAAGCTCTGAAAAAAGAAGGAGTAAGCTACAGGGAAACAGGGGTAACATACAGTGTGTGCAAATAATACGAGGGATAGTTAGTTAGTTTCACGTTCCACGGATTTTTTGCACGATAAATAGTAATGATGCAGAACAAGTCATTTTACATTCACATCACAAATTAATTTGTAAAGATCTCTACATAGTGAATATTTACGAGGTTTTGTTTTAATGTAAAGTTAATAATGCTGCCACTACATCTTACACATTACGATAATAGAATAATAAGAATGAAATCCCGAGAGGGTGTAATACAGGGATGCAGTCTATTACCGTTCAATCGAAAAAGCAATATGATGAAAATAACAGAAATGTTCAAGAGTGAGATTAAAATTCAGGCTGAAGGAATATCAATGATGAGACTCCTTGATGGTATTCGTATCCCCAATGAAACTGAAAAGGAACTGCATGACCTGTTGATTGGAAAGAACAGTCTAATGAGTAAAGAATGACCTGAAGGTACACCGAAGAAAGACGAAAGTAATAAGAAGTATCGTAAATGAGATTAGCAATCAACGTAACAGCAGCATGGGGGATCACGAAGTGAAGGACTGTCCTTCCTTGGAAGAAAAATTACATGTAACGAACAAAGTAAGGAGGACATAAAAAGCACGTTATCACTAGAAAACAGGGCATTACGGGTCAAGAATAGTCTGCTAGTATCAAAAGTCGGTCTTAATCAGAGGAAGACATTTCTGACTATGTACGTTTGGAGTACAGCATTGCCGGCCACGGTGGCCGAGCGGTTCTAGGCGCTTCAGTCCGGAACCGCGCGACTGCTACGGCCGCAGGTTCGAATCCTGCCTCGGGCATGGAAGTGTGTGATGTCCTTAGGTTAATTAGGTTTAAGTAGTTCTCAGTTATATGGGACTGATGACCTCAGATGTTAAGTCCCATAGTGCGCAGAGCCATTTGAACCATTTTGAAGTACAGCATTGTATGAAAGTAAACCATAGGCTGCAAGATCCTAAGCTTTTGAAATTTGGAAATTTGTGGTAAGAGGTTATGGGACCAAAGTGCGTAGGTCATTAGTCCCTAAACTTACACACTACGTAATCTAACTTGAAGTAACTCACACTAAGGCTAATACATATAGCCATGCCCGACGGAGGACTCGAGCATCCGAAGGGGGGAGCCGCCCGGACCGTGACAAGGCGCCCTAGACTCCGCGGCTACACCGCGTGGCGAAGCGTCTTAGATGTGGTTCCTGACGTGGTTCCGAATAATGAGGTTCTCCACAGATTCAACGAAAAAGGGAAAGAATGAAAAATACTCAGAAGGAGAACGGACAACACTATATGACATCAAGAAATAACTCCCATGGTACTAGAAGGAGCAGCATAAGTAAAAAATTGTAGAAAAAGGCATAGATGGAAATATACCATAAAAGCAACTGAGGACGTTGCGTGCAAGCGCAGTTTTAAGGTGAAGAGGTCGGGACAGGAGAGAAATTCGTGATAGACCGATTCGAAACACACAGTAGACTGACATGATAAAAAGAGAATAAGTCTCAACAATGTGAGACAGTGGAAGACTTCGGATTTAGATGTGTAGTTACCCTTAATCATAAATAAAATCGGCTTTTATCTTTGTTCAAGGGAAATCAAAACTTAAAAACTTACAAATTATTAAAATAGATATACCTACATATGCATGTATGTATGTTCTACATCTGCCCCTAAACCTCAAGACTGATTACATCCAGCTTTGCTACACATATCATTTACTCTCTGGAAAGAATTACCGTGTGGGTAAGAACCACATGGCTACCAAGGGATGGGAATGCGGGTGAAAAACCAGTGTAGCCCATACTTTAGTTATCCAGTATTTGAGAAAGAGACCACTTAGTGACTTGCAGTTTCAAAGTTTATGAAATTTTTTCTCGTTGACGACCCCCACAAAATGATTAAAGGGAAAATTTTTGTTGCCCACAGATTTCCACTATTCATGCAGTAAAATTGCCATATGAAACATAACGTTTTACTTTATTACTCCTTTACTGCTCACTGTATTCTTGAGAAATTTTTCAGACAGTATACACATATACTATTGTATATATCAGAAAAATAACGTCATTGTACGACATTTAGTTCAGGAGATAATGACGTCATAAAAGCCGAATGCCTGAAAAAATACCGCATCGTGCAAGTCGTTTAAAGTTATTACTTAGTTACCACTAACTCTATTCCCAACACTTCCATATACAGCATCCACATTTGCCACAGCAACCACATTTGTGGCTGAATGTACCTGCAAAAATATGCACTGTACGACACATGGTTGAGGAGATATGACGTCAATGCTGAGATGCGAGAAAAAACTACCGCATCTTGCAGGACGTTTCAATTTATTACTTCTTTGCTACTATCTCTATTCGCAATACATTTCGCCGACTATGTCCACATATGGCACAGAAGGCACCTGCAACAATTATATCATTGTACAGCATATAATTTACAAGATACGGTATCATAAACATTAAGTGAAAATGAAACTGGAGGGCGAAATTCGTTAGATATATAGGTAACATATGTGTACAAATACGTGTGTAATATGTTACATATTTGTGAAATACGTTTGACACATGCATATGCGAGCAAAGCCACAGGTAAAAAGCTCATCCTAAACCCTCGGAACAATATCAATCGAATTTGGTACACATATTAATTACAGTCTGGGAAGAAACAGCTGCCAGCTATTGGTGTGAGTTTGGATGGCGTGGAGACATAAGGGAGGACGGAGACACCCACAAACAGCGAGGAGGAAGAGGGAGATAGGGTCAGACAGGAGGACAAGAAGGTGGAAGGAGATAGGGGAGAGGGAATGGACAGGCAAAGTGGAGAGAAGGAGATAGAGACAGAGAGTGGAGAGAGGAGGAGATTGACAGAAGCAGAGGGAGGGAGAGACAGGCAGAGAGATGGTGGTGAAGGAGACGAACAGACAGAGGGGGAGGAAAAAAGGACAGAGGAAAGGAAGAGCAGGAGACATGAACAGAGAGAGGGGCAGAAGGAAATGGACAGAGAGGGGATGAAGGAAGAGATGGACAAATAGAAAATTAAAGTAAATAAGTACCGGACAACGTCGAGTTTGTTAGCTAGTAGAATATAATTTAAAACCTTTTTAATGTTTTTATATCATTTTTAAGTATTTTTAAACATCTCTGGCTTTAGTGTTGATGTAGATGTTGCCTATATCATTCTAATAGTCTCTGTAACCGTTTGTTCAACAATGGCATGCCACCTCATAATATGTATCATGAATATGACACACGGAACTCGGAAATAACTCTATGCAAAAATAAAAAAAATGCCTATTTTTCATCGTCAATCTCTCTTACTTTTGTCGTTCAGATAGTTGACACCAGCTGTACACCATCCCCCGTATCTGTGAGCACATTTTCCGTCGCCGCCTGCTATACTAAAGCCACGAATCAACAGGAGCTACGCTAAATTCCGACACGGCTGTACCTAGTCAGCCGCGCAACCTTACTTAGTCCGTGGAACGGTAACGTCGAAACCTGTGTTCGCGGAATAACTCTCGTCGAAGTAACGCCGCAGCTGTTGACAAACAAAATGAGGCTGTTTGCGAAACAGACGATCTAACAACGAAATGAGCATGCGCAGGACAGTTCAAGGACGTTCAAAGGCGGAGCAGTGCACACCTGCTGGTTCGGTTCGCATAGCTACGGCAGTTGCGCCAGCTGTGTTAAAAGCGCGCGATCTGACTCATGCACTTGAGCTCTCACTATGCAGTTAGTCTTCGTAGTACAAAAATTGAAAATAAAGACAATGATCACACACACACATACACACACACACACACACACACACACACACACACACACACGACACGTCAAGTCACAGCACGCAGCAGTGAGCAGCTAGGAGAGAGATGGCAGAAGACGCGACTGCTTCCGCACACTCACCGCTGGGCGACGAGCTGTCTCCTGTCTGAAGCCTGCTCTGTGTTCCCTCATATAACAGCTGGCCTTCGTTCCGCCAGTCACAGTGACTGTGCGAAATTCCATGTGACGTCATCTACTGCGAGGCAGAGAAACCGGTAATCACTTGGAATCCGAGAGAAAACTGCCTGTAAGAGTGACTCAGACAAAATCAGATAATTTCTGATTGCTCGGAATATACGCCCTTGCTGTTCTTGCTCACCTCACGATAAAAGACATTATATGGAGCTGTCAAGTGCACAAATGATTATGGTGATAATAAGCATACAGGATGAGTCACGTAAGACTTAGTACAGCTTTCATGTCATAAACGGTTCCAGATATCGAAAAGGGGGTTTCTGCAATTGATGGTATGTCGAGAGGAACCTGATGTTCTGTATCGATAACGTCCTGAATTTTGGTATAGTGAGACAGGGTTGTAGCCTCTCCCCGCTGTTATTCAACCTGTGTTGAGCAGGCAGTGAAGGAAAGAAAAGAAAAATTCGGAGTAGGAATTAAAATCCATGGAGAAGAAATAAAATGTATGAGGTTTGCCCATGACATTGTAATTCTGTCAGAGACAGCAAAGGACCTGGTAGAGCAGCTGAACGGAATGGGCAGACTTGAAAGGAGGATATAAGGCGAACATCGACAGAAGCAAAACGAGGGTAATAGTATGTAGTCGAATTAAATCTGGTGATGCTGCGGGAATTAGATTAGGAAATGAGGGTTAAAGTAGTAAATGAGTTTTGCTGTTTGGGGAGCCAAATAACTGATGATGGTCGAAGTAGATAGGATAGACTGGCAGTGGCAAGGAAAGCGTTTCTGAAGAAGAGAAATTAGTTAACATCGAGTATAGATTTAAGTGTCAGGAAGTAGTTTCTGAAAGTATCTGTATGGAGTGTAGCCATGTATGAAAGTGAAACGTGGACGATAAATAGTTTAGACAAGAAGGGAATAGAAGCTTCCGAACTGTGGTGCTACACAAGATTGCTGAAGATTAGATGGGTAGATAACATAACTAATGAGGAGGTATTTAATAGAATTGAAGAGAAGAGAAATTTGTGGCACTACTTGACTAGAAGGGATCGGTTGGTGGGACATATTCTGAGGCATCAAGGTATCACCAATTTAGTATTGGAGAGCAGCGCGGAGGGAAAAAATCGTAGAGGGAGACCAAGAGATGACTACACTAAGCAGATTCAGAAGGATGCAGGTTGCAGTAGGTGCTGGGAGATGAAGAAGCGTGCGCAGGATAGAGTAGTATGGAGAGCTGCATCAAACCAGTCTCAGGACTGAAGACCACAACAAAAACAGTGCGTCCTTGTTGTTCTTAGTCACTTCACGATAAAAGACATTATGTAGAGCTGTCAACTGCACAAATGATTATGGTGATAATTAACATACAAGATGAGTCACGTAAGACTTAGTACGGCTTTCATGTCATAAACGTTTTCTGCAGTTGATAGTATGTCGAGAGGAACCTGATGTTTTGTATCGATAACGCCCTTAATTTCAGTATCAATCAAGATATTGAAATAAGTATGACCATTTTTTTTTGTAATGGTGGCTTATAAATGGAGCTGTATAAATGCATTCAGTAGCTCTTGGAATGACAATTACAGTGAGTAGCGGTTGGTAATAGTGACACTGAAACCTTCGGTAAAAGAATGTGAGAAATGTGCTAAAATTGGAAGGAAATGCGGCCAGATTCGACCAATGCGGCGTAAACAATTCCAAGCAGAGCTGCCATACCAGACTCCGTCGTTATATGCAGCAAAGCAGGCCTGTGCTACTGAGATAAAACCTGATTTCCTATACGACATAGATACATGGTCACCTGTGATATTTGTGCCCCACTGCCGGCTGTTAACGAAGATACGAGCATATGCAATAAGTTCACAGGTATGTGTCTCAAACACTTCTTAAATAATAGAACCCAATGTGTTCTCGACAGCGAGTGTTCATCAGAGACGAGGGTATAGTCAGGAGTGCCCCAGGGAAGTGTGATAGGACAGTTGTTGTTCTCGACATACATGACTGGTTTGGCTGACAGGGTGGGCAGCTATATGCAGTTGTTTGTTGTTGATGCCTTTGTGCCGGCCAGGGTGGCTGAACAGTTCTAGGCGCTACAGTCTGGAACCGCGCGTCCGCTACGGTCGCAGTTTTGAATCCTGCCTCGGGCATGGATGTGTGTGATGTCCTTAGGTTAGTTACATTTAAGTAGTTCTAAGCTCTAGGGGACTGCAGACCTCAGAAGTTAAGTCCCATAGTGCTCAGAGCCATTTGAACCATTTTTGATGCCGTGGTGTACAGTAAGGTGTCGAAGTTGGGTGACTTTAGGAAGATACAACACGACTTGGACAAAATTTCCAGTTAGTGTGATGAATGGCAGCTAGCCCTAAATGTGGAACAGTGTAAGTTGATGCGGATGAGATGGGATGACCAAACCTGAAATGTTCAGATAGAGTATTGCTAGTGTACTTATTGACACAGTCAAGTCGATTAAATATCTGGGCAGAAGTTTGCAAAAGCGATATGAGGTGTTACGATATAATATAATAAAAATATAATACAAACATGATAACATGTTTCTAGATATATGGAATAAACGAAATTAATTTTTTGGCACTTGGTAAACCACAATAAGTTGGGCTACGCCTGTAAACGTGTAAATAATCAGCTTCAACACGATACCACAGTTCATCAAGAGTAGTGGCTGGCGGATTGTTAGGAGCCAGTTGCTCGGCCACCATTGACCAGACGTTTTCAATTGGTGAGAGATCAGGAGAATGTGCTGGCCAGGGCAGCAGTCGAACATTTTCTGTACCCAGAAAGGCCTGTACAGGACCTGCAACATGCGGACGTGCATTATCCTGCTGAAATGTAGGGTTTCGCAGGGATCGAATGAAGGGTAGAGCCACTGGCCGTACCACATCTGAAATGTAACGTCCACTGTTCAAAGCGCCGTCAAAGTGAACAAGAGGTGACCGTGACGTGTAACCAATGGCACCCCATACCATCATACCGAGTGATACGCTAGTATGGCGATGACGAATACACGCTTCCAATGTGCGTTCACCGCGATGTCGCCAAACACGGATGAGACCATCATGATGCTGTAAACAGAACCTGGAGTCATCCGAAAAAATGACGTTTTGCCATTCGTGCAGCCAGGTTCGTCGTTGAGTACACCATCGCAGGCGCTCCTGTCTGTGATGCAGCGTCAAGGGTAACCGCAGCCATGGTCCCCGAGCTGATACTCCATGACGCTGCAAACGTCGTCGAACTGTTCGTGCAGATGGTTGTCGTCTTGCAAACGTCCCCATCTGTTGACTCAGGGATCGAGACGTGGCTGATGGCACGATCCGTTACAGCCATGCGAATAAGCTGTCTGCTATCTCGACTGCACTGGGTTCCGTATTACCCTCCTGTAGCCACAGATTCCATATTTTGCTAAGAGTCACTGTATCTCGACCAACGCGGGCAGCAATGGCGCCATACGATTAACCGCAATCGCGATGGGCTACAATCCGACATTTATCAAAGTCTGAAACGTGATGGTACGCATTTCTCCTCCTTAAACGAGGCATCACAACAACGTTTCACCAGGCAACGCCGATCAACTGCGGTTTGTGTATGAGAAATCGGTTGGTAACTTTCCTCATGTCAGCACGTTGTAGGTGTCGCCACCAGCGCCAACCTTGTGTGAATGCCCGGAAAAGCTAATCATTTGCATATCACAGCATCTTCTTCCTGTCAGTTAAATTTCGCCTCCGTAGCACGTCATCTTCGTGGTGTTGCCATTTTAATGGCCAGTAGTGTATTATGTGCGATTGTCGTATCCACCTACAAAATCTTGACAGTGTCCATGTTGCGTTAATCGCATCTTCGTAATTTTCCGAAGTACACAGGTGGGCCTCAGTTCTTCTTATTTCGGTACTACTTGAAATAATAACTCATACGACCTTTTAGTTCATAAAATAATACCATATTCTTCTGTTCGATGCGCACAGAAAATACATACTCCTCACTTATTCACATCTCCCAAAATGGCGGTCTACAACTATGTATTAAGATAACTAGCAGAGCGCGAATCCTTCCACTCACTGAGGAACAGGAAAAACATCTGAAAATCAAAAATACATGACGGTAGGCGCAGGCTCTACTCTGGACTACCGCTTCACCGTTTCTCTTCGCCTTTAAAGAAAACGAAAACATAAAGTAAGAAATGCAAAAGGTACATCACAAATGCCCCCCTGCTGTATACTGTCGGAAATAAGTCTCTTTATTTAGGGAGACAGTATAGAGTAACCTTATTTTCGTTGGGGCTCATAGTTCGGTCACTTGGTGCAAGTCAATGGAGTTTTAATACCCTTATGCTACGACAAGTATAACTACAAAGCTTCATTTCGTTGCCCATTGCAAATTCATACACATATATACAATCAGATATACCGGGTGATCAAAAAGTCAAGATAAATTTGAAAACTGAATAAATCACGGAATAATGTAGATAGAGAGGTACAAATTGACACACATGCTTGAAATGACATGGGGTGTTATTAGAACCAAAAAAATACAAAAGTTCAAAAAATGTCCGACTGATGGCGCTTAATCTGATCAGAATAGCAACAATTAGCATAATAAAGTAAGACAGAGAAAAGATGATGTTCTTTACAGGAAATGCTCAATATGTCCACCATCATTCCTCAACAGTTGCTGTAGTCGAGGAATAATGTTTTGAACAGCACTCTAAAGCATGTCTGGAGTTAGGGTGAGGCATTAGCGTCGGGTGTTGTCTTTCAGCATCCCTGGAGATGTCGGTCGATCACGATACACTTGCGACTTCAGGTAACCCCAAAGTAATAATCGCACGGACTGAGGTCTGGGGACCTGAGAGGCCAAGCATGACGAAAGTGGAGGCTGAGCACACGATCATCACCAAACGGCGCGCTTAAGAGATCTTTCATGTGTGTAGCAATATGCGGTGGAGCGCCATCTTGCATAATCATCATACATTCCAGCAGGTGTGAATCAGCCAGGCTGGGGATGATGCGATTCTGTAACATATCGGCGTATCTCTCACCCATCACGATAGCAGTTACAAAACCAGAATCACGCATTTCCTCGAAGAAAAAAGGCCCGATAACGGTAGATATGGTAAATCCAACCCATACCGTGACTCTCTCGTCGTGCAATGGAGTTTCCACGACAGTTTTCTGTAACCCAAATTCTGCAGTTGTGGGTGTAGACAGACCCTCGGAGCGTGAAATGAGCTTCGTCGGTCCACAACACGTTACTCAACCAATCTTCCGCCATCTTCTGAAATGCCCACACCGCAAATGCCCTCCGCTTCACTAAATCGTCAGGTAACAGTTCATGATGGCGATGGATTTTGTATGGATAGCAATGGAGGATAGGCCTCAGTGCCAATCAAACAGTAGTGTATGGAATGCCGGTGCGACGTGCGACTGCACGAGCGCTGACTTCCCCGTGCATAGACGAACCCGCTACAGTCTCCATTTCTTCCTTCACTGTCTCAGCAGCATTACCCCTTGTGTTCGGTCGGTTACTACCGGGTCTGTCGTCTAAACAACCCGTGGCTTCGTACTTCGAAATCATTCTGACCACAGCTGCATTTGTCAACGGACCTTTACCCGTTCGAATCCCCTTCCTATGGCGACAGGATCGTAACGCTGAACTAACACATTCCCCATTCTGATAATACAGTTTCACTAAAAGCGCCTTTTCAGATAGCGCCAACATGCTGCGACTACTGGCGCATCTGATTCTCTCTCTCTTTTTTTCCCCTTTATTGTTATTTTAATACCTATACAAACAGGTAGGCTGTCAGCGGCATGCTACGCCGCTCTTCAGCCATAGTGTTGACAATGACAGAACACAGGTTAGAGAAACAGAATGAACATAGTGACGGGCTAAAAAATAGTGGTCACAGATACACAAAAAAAAAGGAGCCGTTCACACTCGACGATACCGACAGCGAAAACACGTTGACACGGTACACAGAACACTGACGAATCCGATGGCACAAGTGAATGTAGAAGCGTGAAGCGGGCACTAAAAACACAAAACGACGTCACACACACACGAGACACAGATGGCGATGATCTCCGGCGGCGCGCGAAAGTCCACGTAGCGTGTGCGAGTCCGGGGACCTGCCAAGAGGGGAAGAAAGGTGAGGGGGGAGATGGTGGGGAGGGGAGAACAAAGATGCCAATGGCTGAGGAGATGGGAGGAGGGGGAGAGGGACAGGGGAGGGGAAGCCCGGGGGAGGGGTGGGGAGAAAGGGAGGAGGGAGGGAGGGTGCCCAAAGGAAGAGACAGAGGAAGAGGGAGGGAGGATCAAAGTTGATAGGAGGGGTAGATGGAGGGGAGGAGACATCATCAGGGAGGGGGAGCTGCCGGAAGCCACATTGGGAGAGGGTAAGGAGGGTGGAGAGATGGAGACCGGGTGGGACGTGGGAATACAGGCGCGGCAGCGGGCGGGGTTGGGAGAGGATGGGCGAGACAAGCGGGTGAGGAGGGTCGAGTTTGCGGGAGGTGTACAGGATCCGTATCCTTTCAAGGAAAAGGAGGAGGTGGGGGAAAGGAACGAGATCGTACAGGATCCGCGTGGGGGAGGGGAGACGGATGCGATAGGCGAGGCGGAGAGCATGGCGTTCAAGGATTTGAAGGGATTTATAAAAGGAAGGGGGGGGGGGGGGAGATTCTCTCTCTCATTACAGCTCCTTTTATATACGATTGTCATGCGCAGTCACTGACGTTTTGCTGTCCAGCGCCATCTGTTGGACATTTTGTGAAGTTTTTTTGGTTCTAGTAAAACCCCATGTCATTCCAAGCGTGTGTGTCAATTTTTACCTCTCTATCTATATTGTTCCGTTGTTTATTAAGTTTTCTAATTTATACTGACTTTTTGATCACCCGGTACTTATATTACATGATTGCACGTCCGTGTTGTGCTAACGTCTTTGTTATTTCTAATTACATTTTTTAAGCTGTATGGTGTGGACAGGCGAAAAAATTAAAATTTCAGAAATTGTCCTTTCACCCTGTTTTAAAAATTGTTTTTCTCACTTGTTTTTGGTTCATTGACAATTCTGAGAAGGTGTCCTTTCGGTACACGCCATCTCATTGTTCGCTGTACTGATGGCCAGCAGCACTTCATTGTTTAGCGCGCCCGTCACAGTGATGCAAGCGCCACGTGAGCAGCAGCGGTGCCCGCGCATCCATTTTAACGTCGCTCCAGGCTTATGAAGAAGGTGTTGTACAGGGTGAAAAGTATTTAAACCGACAAACTCTGGGAGGTTGTAGGGAACATGAAAACAAATATTTTTCCCTAACGTCATTTTTTCCTATGAGGAACATTTAAACCGGTAGAGGAAGATTTCTCTGGCGACAAATTAACTACACCAACAAAAAAGTCCAGAGGGGGCATATCTGGGGATCGAGCAGGCTATGGCACAGAACCACCTCCGCCAATCCACGTTTCTGGGAACCGTCGGTCTAGGAATCGACGCACACGACGACTGAAATGTGCCGGCGCCCCGTCATGTTGGAACCACATGCGTTGTCTTGTAGGGAGCGGGACGTTTTCCAGCAATTCTGGCAATGCTCTGGTGAGAAAATTGTGTTAGTGCCTGGCATTTAGGGACCTAGCTGGCAGATACGGCCCAGTTAAACAAGTACTGCACTTGATTAGCTCTAGTAACTGTGGAATGTGCGTTATCCTCACTCTAAACATGCGAATTGTGCATGTTGAAGACTGCATCACGACCGAACGTTGCTTCATCGGAAAACACGGAAACAACACAAAGGATGGAAATGTAGGATGCATTTCACAGTGTCCCAGGTACCACTGCGAAAACTGTGCTCTGGGTGGATATTCAACTGGTTCCAGGTTGTGGACACGCTGTAAGTGAAATGGACGTAACAATTGCTCTCGAAGGACTGTTCTTACATTCGTCTGATTTGTCTCCGTGTTACTTGCAATTGCACGAGTGCTGATTGACGGATCCCGCTCCACATGCTGCAAGACAGCTTCCTCAAATTGCTGTGTTCTTACCGTGCGACGGGGCCCTTGTCCACGTAATCTGCTAAACGACCCGGTCTCACACAGACGTTGGTACACAGCAGCAAAGGTCGTATGATGCGGGATACGGTGATTAGGATATTGTTGTTGATAAACCCGCTGTGCAGCTCGCCCATTGTGGTGCGCTTCGTAGTACGCACCAAGCATGTCAGTGTACTCACGCCAGGTGTATCGCTCCATTAGTACACAGAGACAATGCACTACTACACTGGTGGACAGCAGTTGCCTACAACTGAAGAGCGTAATACGCCCTCTAACAACTGAATATCGTAATACGGTTCAAAAATGGTTCAAATGGCTCTGAGCACTATGGGACTTAACATCTGAGGTCATCAGTCCCCTAGAACTTAGAACTACTCGAACCTAACTAACCTAAGGACATCACACACATCCATGCCAGAGGCGGGATTCGAACTTGCGACCGTAGCGGTTGCCCGATTCCAGACTGAAGCGCCTAGAACAGCTCGGCTGACCGTAATACGGCCTCTAACAACTGAAGAGCGTAATACGGCCACCACCGGCTTAAATACTCCTCATAGGAAAAAAATTACATTAGGGAAAAAATATTTGTTTTGATGTCCCCTACAACCTCCCAGAGCTTGTCGGTTTAAATACTTTTCACCCTGTATATGCCCTCCAGGGAAACGGCGGATTCAGCGCCAGCAATACCTCAAATCACACCTGAAGGAAGTTTTCGACCAGTGAAATTGAAGGTAAGGACCGCACTGCTGGACTCGACATTATCTTCTGTAGTGCACTGTAGTTTTGCTGTCCTCACACGCCAATTCGTGGTTATACGGATTTCCTCCGACTCCTCCGTCGCACACGCAGCACACTCACTGTATTCACTTCTCTAGACTGAAGCGTTTACTATTATCACGGCTCAGCCGTTATTTTCACTATTTTCAGGCCTTACTATTTTTGTATCACTTCACACGTGTGTGTGTTTTACTCGTCCATCGCGTTGCAATTCACATACGTACATAAATGGTTCTTCTTCAAGAACAAAATTTCATCTAAAATTGACAATAGTACATACATTTTACGTAGACATAGACACTGACAGTAATAAAGCTGATATGAAAACTTACAATTCACATACACATGTCATACATGGACTCCATGATATGCAGCATCTTACACACTAATATGTAAATCAGAAGGAATCTTTCATTTATTCTGAATATTTGTATTTTCTTTGCTCGTCTTGCGCATTTTTACCTTCAAAACTACACATAGAAAATAGTACATACATTTTTCGTAGACATAGACACTGACAATAATATAGTTGACAAATAAATTTACCATAAACATTCACATTCCATATATGAGCTCCATATTAGGTATCATCATACCCTCGAATAAGTAAATTAGAAGGAATCTTGCATTCATTCTGAATATTTGCATTTTCTTCTCTTGTCTTGCAGGACCGACCGCCTGCGCGTTTTTATCTCCACAACTCCACTTAGAAAATACGTTGCACCACTACTCACTACATGGAAAAAGAGGATTTGCTAGGGTCTGCTTCAGAGATCAAGCTACGTCTAGGATTCATACGTGTAGTGCGTCGTTAGTGTACTTACCCTATCCTTGGCATTTGATAAACTTCACACAAGGGCTCGTTTGTGAGCGAGTGTGTGGGATGTTTTATGCCTTGACAATCCTGACTTCATCACTGCTTGTCAATCGTCGTAATAATTCACATTCATGTACACATATTTCAAGCCGTAGTTCCACGTCATTGGTGGGACGACATATATATGTTTACCTTTTTAACGCCTGACCGGCAATTTTATTATTTTTTTGTCCTGTGTAATTCCACGCATTATTCATTCCCGCTATAGAAGAACGTGTTTATGTTAAAGTACTGTTTTCACTCATGCCTGTGTCAAGAACTCAGTGTAGAAAATATTGTTTCACTGCATTTTGTGTTCATTCATATTCACCTTATAGTTGCTCAAGCTGTAGCAATTGATCGCTAAGGAAATATTTTTCATACTAAGTTATCTTACATTCTGATGTATGTGTAGCAAATCACTGTGTTCTGATTTACGCGAAAGGTACTGTGTACATTTGTTACTATTGACGTCACTGTTTCTTCTTTACTCTTCACTGCTTCTTCGAGATGTTTGTTTTCATAATTACTTACCGTACGTGCATCATCATACTTCGCTTTCCACACTCATAACCATTCATTCTAAGACTTAAAACTATATAATCTATTCTTTCTTACGTCACCTTCGTGGCCGTATACCCATATAATTATTGATTAAAAATCTTCCATTTATACCGATGTATTACCTGAGGGTTTCTCACACTGGAACCACCGCTCTATTTATTTCTTCCCGCAATTGTAAATAAAATATTACTCTAATACCCTTTCATTCTCTTCCTAGTTTCACTCCATGTATGATATGTCACCACAAACGTAGATTAACTAGTTAATACCTCCAATCGAATCCAAAATCTTTGACAATCTCTCTTTCCAAGTATTATCCAGCAGTGAAAATCGTTTATTTCTCCATATCGCTTATCTCAGTAATTTTAAGTTCATTTAATTACGTTGTGTGCGTATTGGTTGGCTTTCGTATTTACTTAGCTTATCTCTCGCGTGTTGTACGATTAGTGTTCACAGTTATATTTTGCTGCTTATGCTTTTTATATAAGGTACGATGTAATTAATAGCAACTAACATGAGTGAGTACTATAAAAGCAAATTTGTATGTATTCTCCCTGTACAGTAAGCTCGCTACTTCTTATGTTGTCTGTAAAGAAGTGTGGTTCTGTAAGTGCACCACTGCTCCTATTCGCAAAATCTTGTACGATATGTTATTTTATAGTTTACGTCTCAGTCACACGCATTCTTCTATGTGTATATTTCATTCTATCTTTCTCACCGTCGCTCACTTATGTGCTGTATTGTATGTAAGTCGCTTAGTTCTGTGCCAATCGCGTTCTTTTAAGTGTTTAGGTTGTTACATCTCTTTCAGACTTGTCTTAATCCTGTTGTACATACTCGGATAGATCATTACCTTTATATATTCTCTTCTACTTTGAATACTTATTTCTAACTATGTACGTTCAATAGCCTGTGTTAAGTTAAAAAATTTAGCGTATTCCACGCTCCTTATAGTTTACTTGCGTCAATGCGCTTCTTTCCTTAAAACTACGTATGCTTAACTTAATGATATACTCTTAAAATTGAAGCTCTTTACAGTATAGTCTCCATCTTGGAAATAAATGTCTGTATTCATTTCGTTTGTGTAACTGATTCACGTCATAGTAATCGGCTGATAGGTACTCCATTTCGTATCGATTTTGTTTTGTCCAGCTAGCTGCGCGCTGGGATGCCGAGTTGCTTACATTCTAAAATGGTTTCCATCGTGGTGGGCAGTGTGTCTTTGCGCATCTTAAAAGGGAACACTGAACTCAACCTTGCTTTTTGAGTATCTGCCCCTACGACCAGCTGTTAGCCGCTTCGCTTATAATGTACACTGTGCTTATAGCGCGGCTGCGCTTCTCAGAACACTTCACCGCTCATGACGCTCGCTTAAAGCTCGTGCGCCATGAATTCCTTTCTTTTCCATCACTTTTATTCGAGTGTTTTCTCCTAATGTAGTAAAACTACGTCACCTAATGGTATTCGCTCGTTCAGTATTGGGTATAATTGTTTTAGTTCTTGTTGTATATTCCGTGTTTCCTTAAGGAACAGCAAAAGGTTTCCTTTGCATATATAGATATTTAAGTGTTAAGAAATTACAGTATCAAAATACAAGGAAAATACCTATTCACTAGGTTGCGTGCCATTCTCTGCATGTTAGATAGTCGGAGGTAATTGAACATTCCTTCTTGGCTAAACAGGATAGTAAAAGAGGGAGATGATACCGGAAATATAAATATTGCCCCCCCCCCCCCCCCCCCGCCCTAGCTGTAGACGAACCGAGCGCCTGTCGGTGTATTCATCAAAGTGTAACAAACCACCTATCTTCTTCCTCTGATGACGCTCGTTTTTTATTACCTGGGGGTTGTAAAGATATAGTTTCATTCTCTGCAGTCACTTGACTATGTTCACTGTCTGTTCACGTCCCCGCCAGTTCGTGTCCCGGTTGTTTCGGTTTGACTGTACGGGCTGCCGGTTCTCTCTTGGATCCCTGGTTGCATATTCCTATCCTGGTAACTTGCATTTCCTTGTCACCTAGTGTCAAAGTTTTCTCTTGAATTTCTCATTATCTCGGCCATTGCCGTACCTACGGGGCTGATATTCATTTTCGTACCTTTGGGCACCCTGTGGATGATGGGTAAACCGATTGTACGGATTTCTGTTATGGCGCGGTGGTGCATACGGGTGCCATTCATTCATACGCCCACGACCATTATAGTTTCCAAAGCCATTGCCGTTACAGTAGTTGTTCTTCCCATTTGGGCGGTATTCATTACCATTACGATAACTAGGCATGGCTTGCCCATCCTCATGAATTAGATCTACTGAGTCGTGCACTGAGAGAAAATACTCGACATCATATTCAGGAATGAGTACTAATTTATCACTAACACTTGCAGGTAACTTGTGCCTTAAGATTTTCAATACATCGACATGAGATATCGGATTATTCCAGTAGTGGGTCTTGTTCAGATATGTTTCAAAATAGTTCCTTGTTGTTGTTGTTGTTGTTGTTGTTGTTGTTGTTGTCTTCAGTCCTGAGACTGGTTTGATGCAGCTCTCCATGCTACTCTATCCTGTGCAAGCTTCTTCATCTCCCAGTACCTATTGCAACCTACATCCTTCTCTATCTGCTTAGTGTATTCATCTCTTGGTCTCCCTTTACGATTTTTACCCTCCACGCTGCCCTCCAATGCTAAATTTGTGATCCCTTGATGCCTCAAAACATGTCCTACCAACCGATCCCTTCTTCTAGTCAAGTTGTGCCACAAAGTTCTCTTCTCCCCAATCCTATTCAATACCTCCTCATTAGTTACGTGATCTATCCACCTTACCTTCAGCATTCTTCTGTAGCACCACATTTCGAAATCTTCTATTCTCTTCTTGTCCAAACTATTTATCGTCCATGTTTCACTTCCATACATGGCTACACTCCAAACAATTACTTTCAGAAACGACTTCCTGATACATAAATCTATATTCTATGTTAACAAATTTCTCTTCTTCAGAAACGCTTTCCTGGCCATTGCCAGTCTACATTTTATATCATCTCTATTTCGACCATCATCAGTTATTTTACTTCCTATAGAAAGCAAAACTCATTTACTACTTTAAGTGTCTCATATCCTAATCTAATTCCCTCAGCATCGCCCGATTTAATTTGACTACATTCCATTATCCTCGGTTTGCTTTTGTTGATGTTCATCGTATGTCCTCCTTTCAAGACACTGTACATTCCGTTCAACTGCTATTCCAAGTCCTTTGCCGTCTCTGACAGAATTACAATGTCATCGGCGAACCTCAAAGTTTTTACTTCTTCTCCATGAATTTTAATACCTACTCCAAATTTTTCTTTTGTTTCCTTTACTGCTTGCTCAATATACAGATTGAATAACATCGGGGAGAGGCTACAACCCTGTCTCACTCCTTTCCCAACCACTGCTTCCCTTTCATGCCCCTTGACTCTTATGACTGCCATCTGGTTTCTGTACAAACTGTAAATAGCCTTTCGCTCCCTGTATTTTACCCCTGCCACCTTCAGAATTTGAAAGAGAGTATTCCAGTCAACATTGTCAAAAGCTTTCTCTAAGTTTACAAATGTTAGAAACGTAGGTTTGCCTTTTCTTAATCTTTCTTCTAAGATAAGTCGTAAGGTCAGTATTGCCTCACGTGTTCCAACATTTCTACGGAATCCAATCTGATCCTCCCCGAGATCCGCATCTACCAGTTTTTCCATTCGTCTGTAATGAATTCGCGTTAGTATAGCCTTCGAATTTTGGATGATATGATACTGGGTTAAAGAGCACTCGTTTTAATCTCTCCCGGATAGCTGTTGACCAGTATTTATCTAAAATTGCATTTTCAAACTGATCATATGTCTCGCAAAGTTCCGACATCTCTGTAGCCCACAAAAGAGCGTCACACTCAGTGTGTCCTAACACATATTTGATCGTTTGAGCTTCTGTCCAAGTCCTGGGCAGTGCGTTCCTAAAGGCTCGGACAATCACTATCGGGTGCGTTCGCTTTTTTTTCGTTTGAGAATACAGGAAACTGTCGATGTTTTATTAAACTCTCGTCCATTAGCAACGCTGTCCAGCAGGACCGAAAAGCATTTACATGCAGTGATGGCATGTCTGTTTCACAAAAGTTTCTCCCGTTGCTCGCGTCGCACTTCGATATGCTGTCGCGCGGCGTGGTTAGGCTTTGTTGTCCGTGCCACTGATTTCTCTCACCCGCGGACGGCTGTTTATAGCTCCGTTTACCGCCCCCGGCGATGATATCGTACTTTGTTTGCTAGCTATTTCGTCCCTTAACCTCTGTTCTACCTCTTTGATATCATCTTCTACGCGTTTTAAAATTTCTTCTTCCTTTGCCGCTTCGACATAAATACGCTGTTCGCGTACTCATTTTTCTGCGAACGTTGTGTTTTCATCTTTTATATTACTCTTTACTGTTTCGTAATGTTGCACAATGTCTCAGTCGATTCTTTTATATTCTAGCTTAAGTAATCGTGTCTCCGAAAGAATGCAGCTTCGCTACTTCTGATTGTACATTGTGTATGTTAACCTACGTATTCTTTCGCGTTACCAGTAAATTAGCCTGAGTTTCTCCGATTCCGGATAGCTCCAGTCCATACGTGCGTGTTAATTTCTCATTCATATCGTGAACTGAAGTTTAAGCTTCCTCGTTAATTTTACTATCCCCCTCCATGGAGATATGTGAAATCTGCTGTGTGAACTTCGTATCCAAATTGTTGAGTTCTGTGCACAAATATTTTCCTCGTCTGTAATGTGTGTCATGTTTGTATTCACCTTCCCGATCTCGGACATCACTGTGGTCATGTCTGGTTTTATATTATTGATGTCTGTTTGTATCGTGTCTAAACTCGCCATCTTTGAGTTGACTGTGTTCATGTCTGCTAGTATTTGATTGCGTAGGCTTTCCCGGCGTAATAAGTCTTCGGGTTTGCTGCCGGATCCTAAAATCAACTTGACTCGATATTTCAGCGATCCAACTGTTCGTCATCTTCAGGAAAATGCTGTTTATGCTGATGAGTCCCACTGAGAACTGACGCCAGGTTGCAAATCGACGTTTTGGAAGGCAGAAACTGTGATGGGCAGCGCATGCGCCGTGTACTGAACGGTGGCCTATGTAGGACGTCGATTTGCAACCTGGCGTCAGTTCTCAGCGGGACTCATCAGCATAAGCAGCATTTTCCTGAAGATGGCGAACAGTTGGATCGCCGAAATATCGAGTCAAGTTGATTTTAGGATCTGGCAGCAAACCCGAAGAGACTTTCAAGTCTGCTTGTATTGTTTCTAAACTCGACACTTTTGAACTTATGTCTGTTTTCATCGCGTTCACGCCTGTTTGTGTCCCTGTTAAGGCTCGAAATAAGGCTTGCGTATCTTCCCTAGTCACCTCTGGCCTACGCCTGTCAGCATCTGCGTCTGTACTACGCGTGCTACTCTCATTTAAAATATTCCTTTGCCTTGAGGTGTCATTAATTTTGTCTATTGCAATCAACGTATTGCTTGTAATGAAACATTCCGTATTCATGGCCATCGAATCCAACCTCTTAGCTGTTCTCAACCACTCATTGCTGCGTTTTGCAAATGCAAGTCTACTACATTGCCATTTTGATTTTGGAGTAACATTTCCTTATCGTTTTGTCCCTCCATTATAGGAATCTTGACACCTCTGCAATTACCAAAATTAATAGTTTCTCTGTTTAGACTCAACTTCCGCGCTACTTCTCACGCGACAAAATGCATATACAGCTGTTTGTAATCTCAATTGTTGTTTACTCAATATACTTTTAGTACTGGTAAAGAATTGTCATTCTCTCTACTGAATTGTAACTGCGTTAACCTCTGAAGCTTTAGGTTTTGAATTTTAGGAAACAGATGCTTGGATTTTCTAATAGGTCTACTGGGAACGCATTTTCTGTATGAATTGATCAGTCCTACCTGATTGTTGCCTTGTAACTTGTACTTGGTCTATTGTGCTTTGTTGTCCACTCTTAATATTGTTGTTGTCTTCCTTCTAATTTATTTATTACCTCTTTTTCTTTCCATTAGTATTTTTTCCAGTATTACATGGTTGTCTCCGTCATGTCATCAGCGAACATGGAACATAAGGAAATTAACACCTATGTATATTCATTGTCTCTACGATACTAGTACGCACAGTATTGCCCACAATGTGCCGTGCCTGTCACGGTCGCCACTTTATAATATGTTAAAAAAATAGAATAATAAAAAAATGATAAATTCATTTTTTAGAATTAACGGGATTAATTTTTCGGCACTCGGACAAGCACAATAAGCTGGGCTATGCCCGTAAACAGGTAAAGAATCTTTGCACATTAGTTCCACATAAATGAAATATCTCTTCTCTTGTTGTAGGTTTATGCATGCTGTTAATCGGATTTTCGTTATTTTCCGAAGTGCACCGATGGTCTACAGTTCTTCTTATTATAATACTACTTAAAATAACTCATACAACATTTTAGTTAATAAAATAATACTACCATCTTCTGTTCGATGCACATTGAAAATACGTATTCCTCACTTGTTCATATCGCCCAAAATGGCGGTCTACGACTACGCGGTAAGATAACAAGCAGAGCGTGACTCCTTCTTCTCACTGAGGAACCGGAAAATCATCTTATGTTTTTTAACATCTGAATATCAAAAATACATGACAGTAGGCGCAGGCCCTATGCTAGGCTACCGCTTCACCTTTTGTCTTTGCCTTTAAAGAAACAACCGTCGTCTTGGAAACACGAAAATGGTCACTTATTCAGTGATACCTCTTCTAGAAGAATAAGCAGAATATTCGTAAGTATTACCTTTTAACACACCTGTGATGAAGTAAGGTCCCATATTGGAGTTTCCTGCGATACCGCACCATGCGTTTACGCTCGATGGTCGTTGGTGCTGTACCTGATGAATCAAGGGCGGATTATAAGCTGCCGAATAGTGAGTGTTACGTAAATTTACATTATGGTGGTTCGTAATGTTACTCCACTGGTAAAAAGTACATATTGGAAAAATATAGTGCCGGCCGCAGTGTCCGAGCGATTTTAGTCGCTTTAGTCTGGAACCTCGCGATCGCTACGGTCACAGGTTCGAATCCTGCCTCGGGCATGGATGTGTGTGACGTCCTTAGGTTAGTTAGGTTTAAGTAGTTCTAAGTTCTAGGGGACTGATGACCTCAGAAGTTACGTCCCATAGTGCTCAGAGCCATTTGAACCATTTTGAACCTGAAGTGCGAAGCTGAAGCTACGTGTCCCGGCCGTCTGCTCTTGATCAAATGGGCTGAATCTCCAGTGGTGCTCGTAGAGCTGAACAGCGCCTGCTAGAGGGCGCTGTCGTCGTTGTCTGTCGTAGTGCCAACTTAACTGGCAGCTACGCCGCGGCATCCTAGCTGTCGATACCACACTAATGACCTCAGATGCTAAGTCCCATAGTGCTCAGAGCCATTTCAACCATATTAATATCTTGACTTGTTCAGCAGAATAATATTTATGGAATACCATCCATCAATGAGTAGATAAAGACAGAAAAAAGTACATAGAAAATTACATAAAACACAGCAATACAAGAGAACGAATCGGGAAAACCAACCCTTCCTCACCTAATCTTTTCTCATCACACCAAGATTTGTAGCTACTGCAGTTGATCCAATGAACTCTTAACAACAGAGTGCTAGTTATGGAATTTTATACAAAAAGAGTAAACAATAAAACAGCTGTTTCCTGGAGTTTTAATTTTGTATTTACAACAACTACTAAATTTGACTACATCAGTCCACACATGACCAAAAAATGTTCTGCAAGCAAGTAACAACAAAGGCAAACCTAGTGAAAGAAAAAATGGGTTATACTAGTAACCTGAAAAAATCGAAATGCATTGTATCGCTCTTACATTATTTCTTCAAAGCAGTAACAGATTCCAGTTGAAGGGGAAGTTTAATTGGTTGGTTCAAATGGCTCTGAGCACAATGGGACTTAACATCTACGGTCATCAGTCCCCTAGAACTTATAACTACTTAAACCTAACTAACCTAAGGACATCACGCAACACCCAGTCATCACGAGGCAGACAAAATCCCTGACCCCGCCGGGAATCGAACCCGGGCGTGGGAAGCGAGAACGCTACCGCACGACCGAAGTGTAATTGTAACCACTCAGAACAACAGGGCATACGTTATATATCACGCACAAAGAGTTAGCTACTAGTATACACACAATTATGGTACATAACGGATCATCTCCATTGAAAGGTGCTCTATGCATTTGGCATGTTCTCACTATAATTGCACTATTTTAGACAAAGTAATGGGTGGTTAAAATTAAACTTTCCGTATTTAGCACACTATAACACGGAAACTAATTACGATATGAATACCAAAATCGGTAGCATTAATGTCCAGAATATGGTGTCAATGATTTCCATGCGTCACAGCGCCAACCTCCAATTCCCACTTTGGCCGTGATCAGTGAACGAGATTCATAGTCTCACATACCTGACCAGTTGCAGTGCCCTTCTTGATGTGTCAACATGAGCTTGTACAAAGGGAGCTCTGTTATCAAAACAACAGTAACGCTGCAGCTCGACTTCGAGAATATCACCGGCAGAAAGGATTACAGAAGGGTCCTCTTTCTCCATCTGTTGTGCGGAGCATGACGCAGTAGTTCGAATCAACTGGATAACTGGGCGTCGCTTCGGGAAGAGTCCGACAACCGCTTGCATCAGAGGTGACTGATGAAATCGCTGTTACTATGGCACACAACGCTTCGTGCATTTCCCGATAGTCAGGCAGTGGGCATGTTGAACACCCCCTAGTCCACACTACGGAAGGTGCTTCGAAATATTCTCAAATACACTCCTGGAAATGGAAAGCAGAACACATTGACACCGGTGTGTCAGACCCACCATACTTGCTCCGGAAACTGCGAGAGGGCTGTACAAGCAATGATCACACGCACGGCACAGCGGACACACCAGGAACCGCGGTGTTGGCCGTCGAATGGCGCTAGCTGCACAGCATTTGTGCACCGCCGCCGTCAGTGTCAGCCACTTTGCCGTGGCATACGGAGCTCCATCGCAGTCTTTAACACTGGTAGCATGCCGCGACAGCGTGGACGTGAACCGTATGTGCAGTTGACGGACTTTGAGCGAGGGCGTATAGTGGGCATGCGGGAGGCCGGGTGGACGTACCGCCGAATTGCTCAACACGTGGGGCGTGAGGTCTCCACAGTACATCGATGTTGTCGTCAGTGGTCGGCGGAAGGTGCACGTGCCCGTCGACCTGGGACCGGACCGCAGCGACGCACGGATGCACGCCAAGACCGTAGGATCCTACGCAGTGCCGTAGGGGACCGCACCGCCACTTCCCAGCAAATTAGGGACACTGTTGCTCCTGGGGTATCAGCGAGGACCATTCGCAACCGTCTCCATGAAGCTGGGCTACGGTCCCGCACACCGTGAGGCCGTCTTCCGCTCACGCCCCAACATCGTGCAGACCGCCTCCAGTGGTGTCGCGACAGGCGTGAATGGGGGGACGAATGGAGACGTGTCGTCTTTAGCGATGAGAGTCGCTTCTGCCTTGGTGCCAATGATGGTCGTATGCGTGTTTGGCGCCGTGCAGGTGAGCGCCACAATCAGGACTGCATACGACCGAGGCACACAGGGCCAACACCCGGCATCATGGTGTGGGGAGCGATCTCCTACACTGGCCGTACACCTCTGGTGATCGTCGAGGGGACACTGAATAGTGCACGGTACATCCAAACCGTCATCGAACCCATCGTTCTACCATTCCTAGACCGGCAAGGGAACTTGCTGTTCCAACAGGACAATGCACGTCCGCATGTGTCCCGTGCCACCCAACGTGCTCTAGAAGATGTAAGTCAACTACCCTGGCCAGCAAGATCTCCGGATCTGTCCCCCATTGAGCATGTTTGGGACTGGATGATGCGTCATCTCACGCGGTCTGCACGTCCAGCACGAACGCTGGTCCAACTGAGGCGCCAGGTGGAAATGGCATGGCAAGCCGTTCCACAGGACTACATCCAGCATCTCTACGATCGTCTCCGTGGGAGAATAGCAGCCTGCATTGCTGCGAAAGGTGGATATACACTGTACTAGTGCCGACATTGTGCATGCTCTGTTGCCTGTGTCTATGTGCCTGTGGTTCTGTCAGTGTGATCATGTGATGTATCTGACCCCAGGAATGTGTCAATAAAGTTTCCCCTTCCTGGGACAATGAATTCACGGTGTTCTTATTTCAATTTCCAGGAGTGTAGTATACGTGCGAGATCCATATCGTACAGCAGCTAGCATCACTGGACGCACAGCGACGTGTTGACATCGCTCTCCTCTCTGTCGCAAGGATTGAAGTTGACGAGGGCTGGCCCTGGACCATCCTATGGACAGACAAAGCGGAGTTTCCTCTGACGAGTGTGGTGAACACACAGAATTGCCGAGTGTGGGGATCTTCACCTCCAGTCACTGGGCATGAAGTTCCCCTGTATGTTGAACGTGTCACCGTATGGTGTAACTTCACGGCTACTTTCATCATTGGTCCATTCTTTTTTGAAGAGGTTGGCTCTCAAGGACCAAAGACGTGCAATGTGACTGGCCAGCATTACTGCGATATGCTTCGCCATCGTGCCGTACCCGTCTTACACGAGAGAGACGTATTGAACACAACAGTTAACATCCAAAATGCACCGCACATCGCTAGTGAAGTTCACCTGCTTTTCTGAGACACATTTGGAAATGATCGAATTATCATCATGCTTGGCCTGCACGATCACCTGATCTCACTCCCTGTGATTTCTCGTTGGTGGGGCTGCCTGAAGGACAGGGTTTATCAGGGGAGCATTCACGTATGTGCTGAACTGAAGTACAGCATATCAAGAGAGGTAGGCAACATACCTGTGGACATACTTCGTTCTGCTGTGCAGAAAGCAATCCTGCACCGTCAGACACTTTTGGATACCGATGGGCACCATATTGAGCCCCTTTTATAGCAGTAATGGTACTGGTACTGGTATGTACCGTAGCAGCACATTAAAAGTGTTTCTTCATTATTTCTCTTTCCTATGCCGTTGACATTAATACTACCAAGTTTGGTACTCGTACGGTAATTAGTTTCCGTGTTACAACGTGTTAAGTAGGGAAAGTTTAATTATAACCACCCATTAGTTATTGGTTTTTAAGACGTAAGTTTCAAAGTTCTTGCGGTAGTAAGTGATAATAATCTTATAAAGAGAAGACCGATAACGAATTTCTCAAACAAGCCTGAACTGAGTGTTGTATGTTCTCTGTGCATTAACAGAAGTGTATTAGGAATAACTGACGTAACCGAAAACTGATCGCTATACTTTTAAATTCCCTTTATTAGATTTGTTTTCAGGAGTGCAAAAACTCTGCGATTTAGAATCTGATAAATTATGGTTTGTCACTGAAGGCGTTCTATACTTTTTCTCTACTAAAGCAAAATGTTAAATTAGTAAATGTAGCTTTCAGTGACAGCATTGTGGGAACATTAAAGATATTGCATCGATCTAATAACTTGAATAATTAGATATGTACAGTATAATTCATCAGAATTATTTCTTTGTGGTTGGAGGTTTCAAGGTAAAGATTGCTCCCAAAGGAATGATCAATTTGCAGAAGCCTTTGACTAGTTCAAACACAGGTGAGCAGTTTATCTTTCTAAACAATTTTCTGACTTGGCCATGTCAAAAGGTGTAGCAATATTTACGAGATAAATATTATCTGCTCTGAAGTTGTCTATACATTCCGTTCTCTAGATTACAAATTACTTTGTATGTGAATGTTCTTTAAAATAGAAACATGGAAAGATTACACATCTTTGATTCTCTCTCTCCACTAGACTCTGAGATGACTGTGTTAGCAGTCACTCGCCTGTAGTAACATACCACAGTGATTACTCTGCATAAATGGTCATGAGAAAATTGAAATGTGATGTATGTAAAGATAGTTTAGATTTTCATAAAGTCATTATGAAGAGTCCTTCATGCTTCCAAAAGCATCCATCAAGAAGGCTTACTCTATTCACGTCCATTTGTTGTTAATATTGCATATATGGATATATATAGTAATATCGCTGCATTTGGAAAAAAAGTTGCAGCAGGAGAAAAAACAAAGACAGCAAGCTACATCTACACCTACATATATACTCCGCTAGCCACCAAGCGGTGTGTGGCGGAATTCGCGCCAAAGTCATATTCCCCCCCCCCCAACCCCGTTCTACTCGCGTCGCGCGAGGGAAGAACGACTGTCTGAACGCTTCAGTACGAGGTCTCATTTCCCTTATCTTTGAATCGTGATCATGGCGCGATTTGAAGGTTGGTGGTAATAATATGTGCTCTACATCCTCGGTGAAGATCGGATTTCGGAATTTAGTGAGCAGCCCCTTCTGTTTAGCCCGGCGTCTATCTGCAAGTGCGTCTCACTTCAAACATTCTATGAGATTTGTAACGCTCTCGCGATGGCTAAATGTACCAGTCACGAATCTTGCCACTCATCTTTGGACCTACTCAATCTCTTGAATCAGACACAACTGGTAAGGGTCCCATACAGACGAACAATACTTCAAGACTGGACGAACTAACGTATTGTAAGCTATTTCCTTTGTTTAAGGACTTCATCGCTTCAGGATTCTACCAATAAACCGCAATCTAGAGTTCGCCTTAAACCGCTACTTGTGTAATCTGATCATTCCATTTGAGATCATTTAGAATAGTCACACCCAGATACTTGACGGACGTTACCGCTTCCAAAGACTGGGCATTTATTTTGTACTCGTACATTAATGGGGATTTTCGCCTTGTTATACGCATTACGTTGCACTTACTAATATTGAGAGATAACTGCCAGTCATTACACTACACATTTACTTTCTGCAAATCCTCATTGATTTGTTCACAACTTTCGTGTGATACTACTTTCCTGTAGACTACAGTATCATCGGCAAACAATCTAAGGCCGCTGTCAATACCATCAACCAGATCGTTTATGTAAATCGTAAAAAGCAGAGGACCTATTACGCTGTCCTGGGGCACACCTGAAATTACGCTTGTTTCTGTTGACGGCACCCCGTTCAGGACGACATACTGTTCCATGTCTGTTAGAAAACTTTCCATCCAATCGCATATGTTATCGGATAGACCGTAAGCGCGTACTTTTTGTAGCAAGCGACAGTGCGGAACTGAGTCGAAAGCCTTTCGAAAGTCGAGAAATATGGCATCAACTTGGGAGCCGGTATCTAGAGCCCGTTGTATATCACGCACAAAGAGGGCCAGCTGTGTCTCACATGACCGCTAATTGAGGTACTTCCGTTGTCAAGCCAAACTAAGCTTGCTGCAGGTACTACTGTGGTGCGATGGCATAGGTAGTGATATATTGATACACTCTGCTATGTCTATACCTCTTGGCAAGCAACAGTGCTTGAGTGGACACCAGGCATGTGTGTTACTGGGAGATATCCCAGAAGCAGAGGTCTTCTAAACATTCATGGTGGTGTCTGTTTGTTCTATATCGTGTCTCCATACCACTTTCGCGCAACCACGGTCTGAGCGTGTTTTTTAGGGAATTGACTGGTTTGAACCTTGGACCTGTTGCTGATAGGGAGACGCCAGACTACACATGCCATATAGAATTCAGAAGAGTTCAGTGAGACTAGCGATGATATAACCAAATACTAAATGATCTCAGCGTCAGCTGCACTGCACTCCCTGTAAAAGAATCTTAATACTAACTAAATTTAGTGGAAAGGGTTCAAGGCTTTCCTATTTTGAGTTAGCTGGTAAAATAACGTCGAAAAAGCAGTTAAGTTTACCATTGGAAATTTTATTCTACTCACAAAACATCTTTTATAAATTGCACTATTGGTAAAAGGAAATGTTTTAATACAGGATGGTAAAAACCAACTGCGTTCAACAAAAATGTGAACGAATATTCCCTGAATGGGTTTCCAAGTTTTACAATCGATCGAAGGATGACCTATGCCATATCACATCTATAATCTAGGTTTAAATTAAGTTTCACAAAAGAGAAAACTATCAAAATGGTCTACAGTGACCCTCAATTATCTTTAATTACTTATCTAACTCGTCGTAAATTACAGTGGCTGATGTGGCTTCTCAATAACTATAAAATAGAAAAATCATCGCGTTTCAGATTTTTACTTCAGGTGGTAAATGTGAACACCATGAGTTTTAATTAACGATCGACACTAGTATTACGCAAAAAGGGGGTGTAACAGATGAGTCTTCTGCAGTTCTGAGTGAAGCCTTATGCGCTCAAAATTGCGGCATCGCGTGCGTTCATTACCTTGTCGGTGTTTAGGCAGCGTCAGGGCGGCAGCGGCCGGCGCAGCAGCCATCCAGCTCGCCGTCTCGGAACTAACTCTCCTCTAACTTCTCCTTACTACAATTTACCGAAGTTAGTTTAAAAAAACTATCTGGCTATGTTTTCATCTGACCAATCAGGGTCTCAATGTTAACCTTAAGCTCCGCCTACAAAGATTCTGTCTATCCAATGAGAAACGTTATACTTTTCGTGGTGGGGCAATGTTTTTAAAGTTTGCAACGTAACAGAGACGCTAAAAAGTCTCACGCTAAAACCTGCAGCTAGTGTGGTTCTTTTAGCGTTATCGTAAGATCTATACTGTTCTTCTGGAGGGCTCTGTCTTTTAACATGGGCTGAGGGGTGGTCCTTGACGTACCTGAGACGCGAAAAAGTCTCACGCTAAAACTTGCGGATGGTAGTGGCCCTTTTTGTGTTATCGTAAGATCTATACTGTTTTTCTGGAGGGCTCTAGCTTTTAACAAGGGCTGGGGGATGGTCCTTTACATAACAGAGACGCGAAAGAGCCTCACGCTAAAACGTGCGGGTTGTGTAGTCGTACAGGTAGGCTGGCGGCGTGGGTGTCCACTCCGTACGTTATCGTAGGGCCTTCTAGCTTAACACGGTTCTGCTCTCGGCTTCTGTCCTCGTTTCTCCCCTCGGAACTGCGTCTACCTCACGGTGGGAAGGTACGACATGCATTTAGGCATTCTTGTGTTAGTCTGTGGTATTCCATTTGCTCACTCGTTACTCGTATGACTTTGGTTAATTTAATGTCACGATTTATTCGGAGCTATGTGACATACTAGTGGATTTGCTTATTATGTCAGGGTTTTCATGGAAGGTGTTGGATTTGCCTGACACCTTACAGTCTTCAGATGGGAAATTAAGAATGTATATAATATTACTAAATGAGAGATAATCGACGTAAAAATCCACACACAAAAGCTGGATATAAAGGGATATTGCTGCTATGAACTGAGTTGCACATGCGGGTCTAGTGACTATATTCATCTTCATACCGGAAAAGTGGATGACTGGTGCATAGGTTGTGAAAAATATTAAACTGATCTGGAAGAGTACAAGTGCTCTAGCCCAGAATCATGGAATCATAGAAGTTCGCATACCTTGGACGGCTAATGTGCTGATGTGAACCAATGACTTCTGACTGTGTGAGGACTATCGGCAACGAGACGTTGTGTTGACCTGCGCTGCTCACCAACGATCACTTCGTGTGATACAGCACTGCTGAGCCACCAGCCCTGCGAGTGCGTTGATGGTATGGAATTTTACTATGCACACTGTGTTTCGTGCTCTACTAAAGACGCTTATCGACGACACAGCCATGCATAGACAGATTTTTCAATTGGTAATTGAATCATGGCTTGTACTGTTCCTACGACGTGTTGCTTGCTTTCAAACAGCACCATGAGACGTTTTGTAAAATGTGCCGTGTGCTCCTTGCGACTTGATTGTTCCGGTGTAGTGTGTTCGATCTCTTTCAATTCGCTTTGCGGTGCGCGGGTTGGTGCGCCCTCTGGGATTCCGTGCGGGAAGCCGAAAGGGAGTCTCGGGCAGGGAGAGACGAGTGGGGCCTGGACGGAGCGACGCCGGAAGACAGAGGAAGTCGCGTCGGCAAGTGGTGTGAGTGTGGCAGCTGCACTGGGGCCAGCCGAGCAGCGGAACTGGAGGTGCTGCAGTGACTCGCTGTCGTTCGTTCTGTTTACGAGTTCAACCTTCCTCACGCTGTGGCTACGGGCTGGTGTTATTCTGGCCATTACCTTATTAGCGGCATTTGGATGTTAAAGGTGAGCTGTTAGTTTGGTGCACCTACATCTGGTGGAGTTACAGCGAGACTTCTTTATGTAGTTTTCTGGCTTGCACTGCTAAGCAGTGAGTGTTCCCACGTCACGTGTCGAAATACTGACTTGTGCCCTGGTTGATTTACGTATGAACTGGAGTGCCTATGTGGGCGTGTTTGCTTAAATTGTTGATGAAGTGTTTCACCTCCTGTACTTGAGTGTCTTTAGATTGCAATTCTGTTTGTTACTGAACTTTTGTCAGTTAAGGGACGCCCAAATTGTCACGCTAGTTCAAATGGTTCAAATGGCTCTGAGCACTATGGGACTTAACATCTATGGTCATCAGTCCCCTAGAACTTAGAACTCTTAAACCTAACTAACCTAAGGACGTCACACAACACCCAGCCATCACGAGGCAGAGAAAATCCCTGATCCCGCCGGGAATCGAACCTGGGAACCCGGGCGTGGGAAGAGAGAACGCTACCGCACGACCACGAGCTGCGGGCGTCAGGCTAGTCAAGTAAAGTTTAAGTCTACTGTGACACCACTGTTTACCTGTTGGATTAAAATTAATTCAATTTTAAATACAGCTAAGAATAATTCAAGGCTAATTGTAAGTGCCGTGTGTGTTTGTTTTTTTGTCCTTTTCTCTTACTCACTACTGTCGAGGGTTCATACTGTTTTGGAAACCCCTTTGACGTCATTTCAGGGTGTTGTTTTAGAAAGAGTTCTGTGGGTACTGTTGTTAACGGTTGCTGTTGCAACGGTGTTTCTGGGCCACACATCTATCGCACGCCAGGGGTTTAGTGCCAACCGCCAACAGTGCGGTAACTTGTTATCAGTCCTTTTCGAATCACCGTCTGGCCTACGACTATTGATGGATTTCTGTGATATAATTCAAATGGAGGCACTGTCTTGTTAACTTGTCTGAAATGAATGTGCTTGCCTTGTAAAACAGTTCATTACCGATTCTGAGTAGTTTAATCAGTGGTAGGGCACTCGTTATTCTGGACCAGACTGTACTTAGCATTAACTGCATTGTCTCGGTAATCGGTGCGCTACGTAAGATTATAAGCCAGCGCCATTGTGGGTAATATTTGCCATTTAACTATATAAATAGGTTCTGTGAATCGAATGGCTCTGAGCACATTGCGACTTAACTTCTGAGGTCATCAGTCGCCTAGAACGTAGAACTAATTAAACCTAACTAACCTAAGGACGTCATACACATCCATGCCCGAGGCATGATTCGAACCTGCGACCGTAGCGGTCACGCGGTTCCAGACTGAAGCGCCTAGAACCGCACGGCCACACCGGCCGGCTTCTGTGAATCATTGTGGCACACAAGGTCACGTTATACAGTGCTGTAGTGGGCAGATATTGCTGTACATCTGTGATATTATTTCCTGCAAGCCATTGTGCCCATTAGGTTATGCAAGGCTTAAATACAGTGAACAATTTGGTAATTTTCGGCGTCTCGTAATAACATTTAACGAGCATCAAAATTTTGGGCAAGGTTTAAATCTCATATTTGCAGATTGCTTGATCTTAGATAACTTATTGATGATTCATGTTAAATCAGCTGATGTACATTTCAGTTGAGCAAGTTATATGTCAATATGTTGTTATCAGTACCGTGCATGAATGTTCTTGCGTAATAAATTAAATTATATATTCTATCCTCAATTTGTTGCTCAGCCTTCCACTCCAGTACCCCCTGTATCCTGCTCCCAACCATGTCATAAAGTTTACGATGATTACACACTGATTAGCCAGAAAATTACGACCACCTACCTAAGAGCCGGTATATGCATCTCTAGCGCGGACAGCATCGGCGACGGATCGTGGCATTGAAGCAATGAGGCCTTGATAGGTCGCTGAAGGGAGCTGGCACCACATGTGCACACACAATTCACCTGATTCCCGTACGTTGCGTAGACGGGTGGGGGTGGAGGGTGCTGAACTCTGACGCCACGTCCAATCACATCCCAGATGTGTTCGATAAGGTGCAGATTGGGGTTCAAATGGTGCAAATGGCTCTGAGCACTATGGGACTTAACATCTCCTCTAGAACTTTACTTAAACGTAACTAACCTAAGGACATCACACACATCCATGCTCGAGGCAGGATTCGAACCTGTGACCGTAGCAGTCGCACGGTTCCAGACTGAAGCGCCTAGACCCACTCGGCCTGCTCAGATTGGGGACCAGCATATCTATTGGAACTCGCTACTGTGTTCCTCGTACCATTCCATCACACTCCTGGCCTTATGACATGGCCCGTTATCTCCGTGAAAAATGCCACTGCTGTCGGGAAACATGATCGTCATGAAGGAGTGTACGTTATCTGCAAACAGTCTACGATACGGCTTTGCTGTTATGGTGCCTTGCACGAGCTCCTTTGAGCCACAGATGCCCATGCGAATGTTCCCTAGACCATAATGGAGACACCGTTAGCTCGTTCCCGACCTGCAGTACAGGTGTCAAGGAGTTGTTCCACTGGTAAATGACGGATTCACGCCCTCCTATCAGCATGATGATGGGGTTATCGGGCGCAAGACGCGCTCTGGCCGTCGTGGCGGAAGGAGCTCTTAGCCGGTGATGGCCGGTGCATCGGTAGCTATTTGGGCTTAGGCCTCGCTGACCGCTCTGCTCTACAGAGAGTCTTCTTCCGAAGCGCGACAGTAGCGCCCGGTGGATCGGCGGAGGGTTGAACTTGCTCCCTTTCGTCGAGAAACCGCGTAGTTGCGGAAAGCAGAATTGTCGTGAAGAGTCCTAGACTCACAGCAACCCCGTAACGTTTGTTACAAACTCCCCAGCGAGGCTATCTCGTTCCTTCTAGGGTTAATCAGTGCCAGGGGCCCGTTCACGTCGGATCACCCCGCGTACTGTAGGCCGCTTCTCTTCTTCCGCACCACCTTTAGGTGCCGCGCCACTGCCCTAACGGCGCACGCTAGGCCGTAGGGTACTCCCCCCACTTCCGTAGGGTCAAACAGTTAGGGCTTTTTCTTTTCAGAAAGAGCAAAATTGTCGTTCCCCTTTCTCCTCCCTCCCAGAACACCAAGATGGCAGATTCCGCCGGTGCTTCTCCCGCCATAACCCGCAGCAAGGCTGCAGCGAAAGAGGCGCTCGGGTCGACTGACCCCGTCGACGCCAGCGTCCCGCTTGCCGCCGTGGGGGAGGTATTGGCCAACAAGGATCGCAGATCACTGCGCAAGCGCAGGAACTGCTGGACCAACGTCGGCTAATAACCGACCTTTGCGGCGCAAACGACACGCCGAAACGGACTAAATTGCACATCACGCTGCACTCGCCTGCTACTGGTGACTCCTGCACAACCGTCCCGCTGTCGCTGCTGACTCCAGTGGCGGAATCAGCGGCGGCGGACGAGGACACAGAACAGCACTACACCGGGCCCTGGCAGGTGGAGGGCCCACCACACAAACGCAGAAACACAACAGGCACCAGCGAGCAACCAAACTCGCTAGGCAGCCGAAAGGCGTTGCTGCCTACACCAAAACCGACACTTCCGGCTAGGAACACAAACACTGAAACCAACATGAACCGACCTGCGGTCAGTAATAACACAACTACACAAACCGCAGCTACGCCCGCACAACAAAAGACTGGTTTTCCCCCAGTCGTGATACAGAACTATGGGGACCTTAGCGTCCTCAACACTACATTCGAAGCGAGGCACACACCTTGCGCGCTCCACACTAAATACTCTGGGGATAGGGCCTCACTGTACGTGGCTACTAACGCAGAATACAAAGATCTCCTGTTCTTCCTCAAAGAACAGGGGATCGAACACTACACGTAGAGAACGGCTGAAGAGCGGACACAGCAGTACGTGGTGAAGGGAGTGGACCCCAGCACCCCGAACAAAACAGTTCAAGCGGCGCTCAACTTCCTTGGTTACGACTGCCGAAGTGCTAACCGAATGACGGGCTTCCGCACACACACCCGCCTACCACACTACCTGGTCGAGATGGCCGATACGGCCGCCTCCCGCGGCCTTCTGCAGATAAAAAGCCTTCTGCGGGTGGACGTAAGGGTAGAGTTATATGAACCACCACTCGTCCCCCAACAATGCAACAACTGCCAGCGATTCGGTCATTCGGCCCTTCGCTGTCGCCTGGCACCCCGTTGCCGCGGATGCGCTGGCAAACACGCATCCAACGCTTGCACACAAGTACAACGAAACGTACGCCGTTGCGCCAACTGTGATCAAGGCCATGCGGCCAACTACAGGGGCTGCGACGTATACAAAGAGGCGCAGAGGCGCAAAACACAATAAGCTAGAGGACTCAGCGCCATACCACGTCCAAGGCCCGCACCAAACCCTGTCAGGAACGGTGTAACGTTCGCCATGGCTACGAGCCCTGGAGGAGCGGTGCGGGCGGCGGAACCTCCGCGCCCATCACACGCGCAAAACACAGCCGCTGCGACAACAATACAATCGTCTCAGCCAACAGAAAACACATCAACCACACCGGTTCCAACACCAGCTCCCCAAAACAACACGACCCCACTCCCTGAGGCCACGGCATGCGAAACCACGCAGACCGCACAGGAAGACGCACCCACACAAGGACCCCCAGAACCGAAAACCCAGAGAAGGCGTAGGCGACCTCGAGGGAACAGGAACGGGTACACAAGATCGCCACAACAAACCACTCCGCAACAACAGAACACTGAAACGCAGGCACACAGTCAGCAAGCCAGCGACACCAGCACACACGCTACTCCACCCGTCACCACAACTGTAACACAGGCACCACAGACTGCACCACACAGCAGCAACACAAGCGCCAGCCCACACACAACGCCAACACCCGCACCAGCGGCCGCTAACACCACAAACGAGCCACAGGCCGACATGCACAACACAAACACAACACAAGGTGGAATATTGGAAACACTATTCCCCCAGCATACGACCCAACAGATCCTTGCCAGGATCTTCTCGGTCGTCACCACACTGTTCACACAGCTCATGACTGCCCAGCCCGGACAGTACTTGACTGCCATACAAACAGCTTTCACCACACTGTTCACATCCCTACATGGATAATACGCCACACCAGGCCCCTTTCGCAAACAACCAGACACTATCACAGATCCTGTTCTGGAATGCAGACGGGATCAACAACAAAAGGGCGGAACTTGCCGCGTTCATGGAGCGTAAGGGCATCCTTATCGCACTACTGAGCGAAACTAAACTCAAGCCGCACAACCACCTAAACTTTACCAGCTACTGCGTCTATCGTACCGACCGACCGGACGGCTCTGGTTTCGGTGGAACGGCTATCATTATACACAAAGACATTGAACACACAAACATAGTGCTCCCTGAACTTGAAAAATTAGAGGCAACCGCCGTCAGGGTCAAGTTCAACGGAGCCTATACCACACTGGTGTCAGTATACAACAGTCCTAAGAACATTGAGACACGCGACATCAGCACTATACTCAACATATCACCGCGCGTAATAGCCGCTGGAGATCTTAACGCGAAACACCCAGACTGGAATTCACGTATACCAAACTCCAACGGCAAAAAACTATACGAACACGCGCTAGGACGAAACTACATTACACTAGCGCCGACCGAACCGACGCACATTCCCTACAGGAGGGGACAGAGGCCAGACGTATTAGACATGGCCCTCATCAAGGGCATAACAACGACACTCAACGTTGCTGTTGAAAACGATCTGCCCTCAGATCACCAACCCGTTATGCTATACATTGAAGAAACACTGCAGCACATTGACCAACGCAGGATGCTCGACTACAAGCGCGCGAATTGGACATTGTTCAAGGAAACGCTTGACAGTCACATCCCACCTACCCACGCAATTAATGAGACAGCCCAAATAGATGATGCTGTTGAAACCCTTACTAACGCCGTCCAAGACGCAATAGCCGGCACCATACCAATCCGCACACCACAACAATACAGTGCAGCTCTGCCCCAGGAGATCCTGGGCCTTATCTCAATGAGGAACCGCCTCAGGAGGTATTGGCAGCGTACCAGGCGCCAGCACCTCAACGGCACATTAACAGGCTCCAGGGAATAATCCGGGACAAAATACAAACACTTAAAACGCAACAGTAGGACCAAAAACTCGCAGGGCTAGACACCACGCTACCTGGCGTGTGGCAGATGGCCCGACAATTCACCAGGGAGAAACACTACACACCCACGCTACAAGGGCCCGACGGACCGGCATATTCTGCGGAAGAAAAAGCTGAACTGATGGCCCTCACACTTGCAGCGTCATTCACACCGAACATGAACCCTTCAGATCCAGCGTTCACACTTTGCAACTGACCAGGAGGTCACCCGCATCCTGGCCCAACCAGCGCGCAACAACATCCGCCAGGCTAGCACAGCTGAAGTCAAATGGGCCATCATGCATACCACTGCTAGGAAGGCCCCTGGTCACGATGGCATTCAAAACCGTGTCCTCCAGGAGTTCACGGATAAAGCAATAGAATATCTCACGCACATCACGAATGCCATAGTCAAACACCAACACTTCCCCGCCTTTTGGAAGACGGCCAAGGTCCTGATGTTCAGGAAGCCGGGGAAAGACCACTCCCTCCCACAAAATTACCGACCCATCAGCCTGCTTAGCGCGCTCAGCAATATTGTTGAGGAGGTAATACTAAAACGACTCGCTAGGCACTGCATTACAAATGACACCCTGAGGCCGGAGCAATTCGGCTTCAGGAATCACCACTCGACAACACAACAACTCCTCCGCGTCGTCGAATACATCACACACGGATACAACATGAACAAAGCAACTGGTGCGGTGTTCCTGGACATCGAGAAGGCTTTCGATCGTCTATGGCACAACGGCCTCATACGCAAACTAAACGACGCAGGGTTCCCCGACGGGCTCGTACGTCTCATACACTCATATCTCACGGACAGGAGTTTCAACACTGACGTGCAGGGCAAACAATCAACACGACATGGTATACAGGCAGGGGTACCCCAAGGAAGCATCCTAGGGCCCTTACTGTTTAACCTCTACATTAACGACCTCCCAGATACACATAACACTACGATGGCAATCTACGCGGATGACACTGCCATCCTAGCGCAAGATTGGAAGCCGTCTAACATTAACTCACGACTACAGACCGCACTCAGAACGGCAGAGCCTTGGTTGGTGAAGTGGCATGTTAGAGTAAACGTCGACAAGTGCGAAGCCGTTCTGTTCACCAGAAGACGGAAACTACTGCGCAAACATCAACACTGCAATCAAATAACACTACACGCACGCCCAATACGTTTCCGAGAGAAGGTCAAATACCTCGGTGTCTGGCTGGACCGGAAACTACTCTGGGGGGACCACATCCAACACGTGACCAACAAAGCAAACGCGAGGCTCAAACAACCCTACCCTATGCTTAACAGGCGTAGCACACTGAATAGGAGGGTGTCCAGGTCCATGTACACCACACTTATCAGACCTCTGATGACGTATGCTGCTCCCGTTTGGGGATACGCTGCGCCCACACGTGTGCGCCGTCTGCAGCTCATACAGAACAAAGTACTCAGAATCATAAGCAACACTCCGCGCTACACGCGCACCGCAGACCTTCACCGGGAATACCGGCTAGATACTATCTTGCAGGTATTCCAAAAACTCTCCACACGACTATACAGAAACACGAGACACTCGCGTAACCCGTTTATCCTTTCTCTGGGTAACTACGACCACAACCATAGATGGAAACATAATAGACCAAAAACACTATTAGCACGAAACTGAACATCTATGGTCCATAGCACGCTAACATGACAGTACTGGCGAGCCCCTGCAACTCAGCTACTACTGGCAACCCCAGATGCTTAACCCGCCGAAATACCGGCAATCGCAGGGAAACCGTACTGCACACAGCACGAAAACCAGCCACACACACCCCCCACACTGTGAGCTGATCTATGACCGATCACCCACTAATATATGACGACAATGAAATGTTTCAGGGACGCAGCAGCAGCCGATCCTGGAACGAGCGCCAGCAACGACAACGGTAACGATGCACGATACCTCGCACTAACATAACCACACCTTGCATGCGCTGTCGCAGCTAGCAATCCGCTACTGCCCTTACTACCCGTCCTATTGTCGCAGAGGTTTTTTTCCCTTGGCGCTTGCCTTGGCACTTTTTTCCCTCTGCCCTTACAACCGCTACCCTTCGATCGTTTTCGACCACTTCTATCTCCTGATGGACCATGTAAATGAGTAATCTTACCCAGACGCATGGATAACATCACAGCCTGCATCCTGTGACTCCTGATTCTAAAACTAACGTGTTATACGGAGGTGACAGTAGAACTTTTGGTTTGGTCACCACGTTGGTGCGGGCGTGGAGGGGCCCCATCCTTTAATAAAAAAAAAAGGGGTTATCGGGATTCATCAGCCCAAGAAATGCTCTGCCACTGCACCAATGTACAATGCAGATGATCACGTGCCCATTTCTGGCATAGTTGCTGATGTTGTGATGTTGATATTCGCACTTTCATGGGTCGTCGCCTGCAAGTCCCATAGTGAGGAGTGTTTGGTACACTGTTTGTTCAGGTGCACTTGTACTCTTCCCAACACTAACTTCTGATGTTATTTCTAACAAAATTCCCTGCCTGTCCTGTTTTACCAGTCTGGCCAGCCTACTCTGTCTGATATCTGTGATGAGGGGTCCCTTTGCAGTGTCAGTGCCTAGAATAGAACCGTGGCCATTCCTTTTTCTTGATCACGTTTTTTGCCTTGGTATCTTGACTGTTCTTTGGACTTCTGGAGGTTTTTTTCTCTGTTCGCTTTTTAACTCCTTTTCCCTCCCTTTTTGAAGTTTTAAATTGTGGTCCTCTTTTTGGGTTTGACATCTACTTTCCAAATTTTACAGAAGTGCAGGCAGGTTGGGGAAGGAAGTCTTACTGTGGTGAATGAACTCATCACTGTGCGCTGTTATCTATTGCACGCATCAATGAAGTGTACATATCTTCGCACTCAAAGTCCAATGCAGTAGCCAGTCCATCGTGGTGGGGTTGGCTCGTACCTTCTAGGTGGTAGCCCTGTGACAATCAAGGGATCGCACTGCTGTGGTACCCACGTCAGCCAAGGAGTAGGCACCTATACAGGTTACCAGAACTCCGGCCAACAACTACTGACTGGTGGCCTTTGGCTTGGCAGTGTGGCACCCGTGGGGAAAGTCTCCAAAGAGTGATGGTGGATGACACCACAATGAAATGGATCAAACGTAGTGGTGGCTGTGCCAACAATGACGTCTTAATATTGAGGAACAGCGATTTTAACGCAGTGGTTTACAATGTTATGGCATTTTCATCTTTGACCGTGCCTCAGGACGTAAGGAGGAATGGAAGTGGACAGTTTGTGAGTTCTTGATTGCTTCCTGATCTGATGGTGTGGCTCTCGCTACAACGGAGTGACTGTTTTTCGTTGAAAATATTGAAGATCGTTTTGGGGAGGTTGCTGCAATAGAGAAGATGAGAAATGGTTCTCTGCTGGTCAAAATATCGCACGTCAACCAGCTGTGGGCACTTCAGGCCTATGTGAAGATAGGAGATATACCCGTCGCCATTTCTCCTCATAACATGCTAGATAGATTTCAGGTTGTTATCTTCCATCGGGACCTAACGTTACAATCTTATGAAGAGCTGTGTATTAATCTGGTAAGGCCTTTGAAGGCATAATCTTATCTGAGAGGGTTAAGGTCATTGTTTATAATTGTGATGTTACGCCATATTTTCCTCCTCAGGTAAAGAGTTTTAGGTATCTAAGGTTTGGACAAATGTCCTCCCATCTATAGGGCATGTGGATGGGCATCCCACGAGGGCAGTCCTTGCGGCAAACCCTCTCAATGTATCAACGGTCTGGAACCGCAGACTTCTCGTTCACTGCAATGCTCAGTGTTTAAGAGGGAAAAGAAAATTCAAGAGTATAAAATGCTTGACTGCGTGTTTTATTAAGATTGAAAGAAAAAGTTTGCAAGACTTCATGCGGCTGATTTGGTCTGAAATTTTTAGACTGTTGTTCAACAGTCTATACCTCACGTGATGGAAAGGTCTCTCACGACACCACCTGGCCTTTTTCTTATTCCATGGCCTGCCGTATAGCTGGAGGAAGAAATGTCACCCCGCTCGCCCCCTATACCATCGGTTCGGTCAGAGATGCCTAGTCGTCTTCTGGTATCGTCAGGGACGAGGACACCTGTCACGATGCTCCCCTCTCAAGACAATAACCACAGGCTGTGGGCCGATCTTCGCCCCCAGAATGGAAGATGGGGAAATCTTCACAGAAATGGCAGTCTCACAAGGATAAGAACGATACGCAGAGAGATAAACTACTCTCTGAGGCTTCTGATGTTACCTATCCACTGATGACGGATCACACAATCAGGTGGTCTATGACCTGGTAGCGAAGTAATCACACCCATCTTTTCCATTGGCTCTTCCTCAGACCTCACCCCAACGATCCTTCAATGGAACGGTAATGGCTACTATCGTCATGTGACCGACTCTGACTTACTGGCAGAGACTTCAGGGAACACAGTCTGCGACAACATGTATCCCTGCATGCAAATTGTATGGTACCATTCGCGATAATGTCGAGAGAACGCCTTGTGGGCTCTGTACCCTCATCCGCTCTGATACTTCCGGAGAGCAGGTGCCCTTTACCACTACACTAGAGGCCGCGGCTGTTAGTGTCAACCTGTCAGTTCGTATGACAGTGTCCAATGTTTTTCTACACCCAGACGGACGTTTCCAGTATCGCGAGTTGTTAGAGTGACTTGAAAACCCATCTCACCTTTTCCTCTTACTGGGGTACTTAAACCCTCCGGCAAGCGGGGGGTTTCATTATTGCACAAGCAGTCGCGCGGCGCATTTTATAAGCCACTTTCGCTGCTCAGTTCTATAGTATTGACATTAATTAGTTTATTGTTTTTAAGGGTAGGTATGTATCAATCAAAATGATATTAATTATATCGAAATAACACATTTTACTGTGCAGTTAATACAAATACTTTATTATGAGCACAATGGAAAATACTAAGAAATAATGCTTAATATTTAGCCAAGAAATGTCTATACAGTGTGAAACGTCCCCTTAGAAAAATTCTACACGAATGTGCTTAAGCTGACACACAATATTTTTAGCGCAACGCAATCTGACTTCCAAAATTCCCTACGAAAGAATGACCCTGATTAACATTAACCTATACGTTTCACAAATCACTTATCTCACAAAAATCTTCGTTACTCAAGCTACTGCAATACAGCGAGCGCCACTACTGCCAGCTAAATAAAAGATTCAAACTACTGAAGGCACTAACTACTGATAGGTATAGTTAGCAAATGAAAGATTTTAATACAGAACAGACAATGTATTTACCTTAATAGTCATAATATATATGATAGTTCATGACATCCAGTCTTACAAATTACAAAACTCCGCCATCTCTCTCCCCACGTCCACCACTGCTGGCGGCTCACCTCCAACTGCGCAACGCTACGCGCTGTTAGCATCCAGCTGCCGCTGCCCAACACTACAATGGCGAGTATTACAACAATGCCAACCAGCCACAGACTGCACACGGCACAGCCAGTGATTTTCATACAGAGCGCTACGTGGCGGCGGCGTTACCAATAAAAAAACCTAAACAGCCTACTTACAAGTGTTGCTCACTTATAGTGGGAAAGAATGTTTCGTTATTTAACATGGCTGCTAATTGTATTTTATTTAGGAAAGCTGATATACATCTAAACACATAAATTACATAGTTCTAAAAAAATCTATATTTCGCTGTCAGCGTTGAAAATTAAGATATTCATTGTGAATGCATACGGAAACCATATTATAACAGCTTACAGACAGGCCGTGTTCACTACTTAGTAATTTAAGAGATGTCAAGATTCAAATCACTGATCATCAGAGTGTGCAGGTGTAATTTGGCATTTTTCACAGGTGTGACTAACACTTGTATGCTTCCTGCAAACAAAACTATTACAAGTTTCACACTTTATTCTTGGCTCTTTCACAAATAACACAGCGCCCCCGTTTCTTAGCCTAATGCTTCTCAACTTTCTCAGATGTTGTCCGGTACCTTTGAAGTAACAGCGATATGTCCTAGGGAAGGCTCTGAATTTTGGCTCTTTCTATTCGATGTAGTTTCATGAGGTCATAAGCCGGGTTCTTCAGAAATAGTCTTCTCGCAACCTTTCGATTTTGTCCATTTGAGGATCTGGGCGTTGATACGAGCAATTTCCATTACAGCGAAAAAGATAACCAAAGGGCACCTTCTCGTTATACGAACCACAGAATACTTGCCACACATCTGGGCGACTGTATCAACGCCACCCTTAGTGGTATTGTAATCTAACACAACCTCTGGCTTTCGATAATCTACATCGATAGTACCTGAATCATGCATAGTTGACAACAAAACCGCCTTGTTCTTCTTCGGTACGAAGGGCGCCAACGTCAAACCGTTTTTATATCCGAAGACGGATGAACCAGGTACACGATTTTGCTTAGGCAGTAATTCCAAGGGACTTTCCCGTTTATTCTCTCTGAGTTTCCCAATACACGTAAGCCTTTTTCCTAATAGGGACATAGCCAAGGGGCAACTTGTATAACAATTGCCCATAGTTATGTCCCTGTTGGTTTCCTCTATATGACTCATAAGCCTATGAACTATTTCCGACGCTTAATTTGAGACTACATGAGGTCCTTCGGCTGCTTTCCACAATACACCTCAAGATTACTAATAAAAATGTTTACCCATCGCAAAGCGCAAATATCATAATGCCATATTTGGCAGGTGTGTTGGGGATGTAATGCACAAATCCACAACGAAAACGAAAAGCTTTGAAGTTTCTCATCAGTGGCTACAAACTCACCGATTCTGTACGTACTTTTGGAATTGGTTTCAAATTCATCCAAAATATAACGTATTGCGGATACTTATCAGGTCTCTTCCTCTGCCGGCCGGAGTGGCCGTGCGGTTCTAGGCGCTTCAGTTTGGAACCGAGCTACCGCTACGGTCGCAGGTTCGAATCCTGCCTCGGGCATGGATGTGTGTGATGTCCTTAGGTTAGTTAGGTTTAATTAGTTCTAAGTCCTAGGCGACTGATGGCCTCAGAAGTTAAGTCGAATAGTGCTCAGAGCCATTTGCACCACTCTCCTCCTCTCTTTCCTTGTACCTTTATCGTCGAAACGAATACAACGCAGCAAGAATAGAAACTGCTTGTAGCTCATGACAGCTCTTCCAATTTCCTGATCGATCGGTAATACACACTTTCATCACATTCGTGTGGTTAGCTTTCTTCATTCCGAAGAGATAAAGTAACCCAAGAAGTGCCAGTATTTCACTTGCCGTCATTTCTTTTTTGTCTCTTTCTCTCTCATGCTCAGAAAATTCTGGTTTGAGCTAAATATATTTGTTTGTATGTTTCACAATAATATCTATCATTTCGATGTTAATTATTTTGAGGAATCCAGAAATCTCGATTGTTACATCCCTAGCAATAGCCTTGAGTCAAGGAAAAATGTTAACAATATTTTTCCTTGTCGCTTTGCTAGCGGCAGAGCTAGTACTTTTCCTCCATTTAGAAGTTTTGTCTCTTCCCACAGGCCAATCACCAATAGAACCTGATTGACAATTATTGTCTTCATTTTCGTCTGATTCATACTCTTGCTCTCTTTCAGTGTAATGGTCACTACGAGTAATTACCTCCACTTCCTCATCAGAGAGCCATTCGAGTTCCTCGTTAGTTAAACGCTTTTTTGCCCTAAAATAAGAATTTATATTGAACACGGACCATAGGTAGGGTAACTGTTGTGGTTGGCAGGAGAGCCAACACCGTGTTACTAGAGAAGGCCGAAAGGCACGCGTTTTAGCTCACGCAGGCTGGCGTGAGGTCTGGAACAGGACAAGGAAATTAGAATTTTGAAAAACGGACGTAGCTGGTGGAATACTTAACTTTAATCCATTAATGACGAACGTCGCTCTTGACGGTACATGATCCACAATATCAATAGTAACTGATAATGGCGCCTTGCTAGGTCGTAGCAAATAACGTAGCTGAAGGCTATGCTAACTATCGTCTCGGCAAATGAGAGCGTAATTTGTCAGTGAACCATCGCTAGCAAAGTCGGCTGTACAACTGGGGCGAATGCTAGGAAGTTTCTCTAGACCTGCCGTGTGACGGCGCTCGGTCTGCAATCACTGATAGTGGAGACACGAGGGTCCGACGAATACTACCGGACTGCGGCCGATTTAAAGGCTACCACCTAGCAAGTGTGGTGTCTGGCGGTGACACCACAGTAACCATATTTTCATCGGACAAAAGTGGGACTTTCATACATTTTCTTGGCCAAAAAGTGGGACAATTTTTATTTCTCGTTAAATATCACTTTTAATGTTAACATTTCTACTTCCTCTGCAAATACAGCCTTCACTGATATTTGTGTGTGTGTGTGTGTGTGTGTGTGTACAAAACCAAACAAAAAATGGAAAGACTGGAAAAGTACATTTCAAGTTCTCAGGAATTTACTTATTAAGAAATGTAACATTTATAACAGAGAATGTAGAAAGACATACGGTAACAATCACACTACAAAAAAGTTCTTAGCGACACAAGGAATTTATGGTTTTGTGGATTCCTCACTGCAATCATATTTCTTCGAAGATGAAATTTCATTCAGCAACTTATGTTTGCCTAATAGGTATGAATAGAAGTCAGTGTAACTGCATTTACTGAAGTTGAAACAGGTCAGTAAAATACACGTAACGCTCCTCACCGTAAATCTATTCCTCTCATCTGTGCACTGTGACGATAGTAAGCTGAGAACTCTTTCAACATTTGCATTGTGGGCAGGGAGTGAAAAGAAGCACTCCGATATATAAAGCGATTATCTGAATTGTTCATTACACTGGCAAGATCTGAAAAACCTACTCCATTTTCCATGTGCCATCAACTGATTCCATTGTTCACGGTCTGTTTTCACTTGTTGTTTTACAAATGACTGTATATGAACAATTTCATCAAATAAGAGGCTGTCATTTACTAGAATGCCCTTTTCATTTAGCCACATTAAAGTATTTTCAACTACTGACCACTTTGGTGGTTCTGTGAGCATCACCCATGAGAATACAGAAAACTCAGCTATTCCCTGTAACCATGAGGATAAATAGTCTACTGAAGCATCATAAAACGTTCATAGTGCTATGTCAAATTTCTTAACAGACTGGTCATCACAATCATTCATCAGTATTTTTACACTTAGTGGTACAAAATGTTCATGTTTCCTTGAATTTAGACTTGTCAAAGCTTTATTTAAGACTGATAATACTTCACATATGGAATTATTATGTTCACCTTGTTTTGGAAAAGGAAAGTATATTTTTGTAAGTGACACCAACAAATTCAAAGAATCCAGTGAGGTCTGCAACACGAATAGAAAATATATGAGATTGGTTGTACAACTTCATGACAATGCAGTCAATGTCAAGAGGTGAAACATCATAAGCACTTTGAAGTGTGTTATGAACAACATGTGCTGGACAACCTATGCCAACAACGTTGTTTTTTTTTTTTTAATTTTTCTTTCAGATGTGTGAAAACATGATTATCCTCTTTCTTCATTAACCCCCAAAATTACAGTTAGTATTGTCTGCACCAAATGCAACACACTTTGAGATGATACTGAATGAGTGTATAACATGAGAAAGATTACTGGAAATTGTTTCGGACTTTTCGTTCTGCAATTCATCAAGATCAAGCAATTTCGTCTGCAGTCCACCCTCACTTACAGAAAAATACTGAACTATCACAGGAAAAATTTTCTGATGCCCATGGTTGCTAGCATCAGTAGATATTGAAAAGTATTTTGCACTGTTTACAGCAGTTATTACCTGTTGCTGGGAATGCTGAGCTATAACGTTGTTGATAATTGCTTCACACTTTATTCCTCCATACGAAACATTTTCTGCAATCTTAGAACCAGGATTTTTTTTTTTGTTTATTTGAACACTGCAGTCATTAGAACGATAGCTTTGCTGGTGTTTAACAACATGGAATGACAGGGTTCTTTCTGCTGAAGCTACGTTTTTCTGTTCCTGTGTATTTGAAGTTACAAAATATCTCGTCATTTTTTGCGAGGAACCTGCCACTCGATGATTCTTCCTGTGTTTCTGAGATTCCACATGATGCTCGAGATCTGCAGCAGCACCATGAGACACGGATACAGCACAGTTACATACGTTACATTTTGCTGAACAGTCATTGCCTGTAGCAGTGAAGCAAGGAAATTTCCTCTGAAGCTCTTCCGAAAACTTTGATTTTCGTTTCGGCATCGCCACGACGTGCTAGAAATTTACGAAATTGGTACTGTGTGCCTACAAAAATGGCAACAAAAGTAAAGAAAATAATAGTACGCAACAATTATAGTTCTTAAGCTGGTCATTAACAGGGGGTACCAACGTACCGAATGTCAGTTTCAATTGATAGTTTATAAAATCGACACTCAGAAAATATATTAACCACTTTGTAAATGTCTGAAAATAATCCTTGAAATCGGGACAAATTGCTTGCTTTAAAAAAAAGTCGGGACGAATTTTTGAGCCTCAAAAAACGGGACAATCCCGATTAATCCGGACGTATGGTCACCCAAACCATCGGAAAGTTGTAAGTAAAGTAACCAGTACGTTCGAAGACGTAAAAAAATACTAACATGACCAGTCGCGCGATGCACTGGGGAGGCAGAAGTGACAGCATTACACCAATTTCTCCGTTTAACAAATTCCTTAACATCGACAATTATTGCACTGCACATAACAGTAGTCAGAACAATAATGAAGAAATACGTCAAGTTTCAAAGGTCTCCATTGTTGCCAATGCATTGGATACGCCGATTGTATAAATTTGACCCACTCTATGCGCCGGTGCCCTTGCTCGAGGTTTAACGCCCATAATCCTCCGTTGGGCGGCGACACTATGTCCCCCAGACGCTGGATGCTGGGACACTTGTCTGCTACTAACACTGGAGCTGCAACACACTCCAATGTGGCAATGTGGCCCACGTAACATACTCCACTACTAATCTCACAGCCTGCAGCCCGAGTATCTTACCCCTGATCCAATGGCGCGTCCATGATGATGTTTGTGACGGCGGCCATTATCCTATCGTTTTCTGCACAGACACCTGTAACATGCTCACTTCGGAAATCTGATTAGCAGGATTTCTCCTGTACAGCCACTTTTGAAGGCATTTGGGGAACGGATTTCGACAACGTTGTACAGGATACTGTTGATGCTATTATTTATGGCGCAGCAGAAACGATACCCTAATCCTCCGGCTCATCCCAACAACCACCGGTGCCATGGTGGTCTGAAAATATAGCTACAGCTGTCAGCAACCACCGCAGGGCGCTGCAGCGGTACAAGCACCATCCGTCTATGGATAATTTAATAGGGACTCACGGCGAAAGCGCGGTTTTTGATAAAGAAGAGGAATCATGAGTATAGCGTTGGGAGCAATATGAATCATCTATGCAATCAAATACGCCATCTACCCAAGTATGGACTAAACTCCGCCGCATTTGCGGCCATCCACCACCCACGACAGTTCCTGGCATCCTTGTCAATTTAACATTCGTACTGATACTGTGGTACTCGCCGAACGTTTTGCGGCATACTTCGCTGAAGTGTCCGCTTGCAATGATTACCATCCACATTTCGTGACCTGGAAAAACATTACTGAGTGCTGCCCGTTTTCCTTCCATGCACACTGCTCTCTATCGTAACATAAGCACGCTGTCTTCAGGCCACAAGTGGCCCAACGGGACCATCCGACCGCCGTGTCATCCTTGGCTGAGGACGCGGATAGGAGGGGCGTATGGTCAGTACACCCCTCTCGCGATCGTTTTGATGGTTTTCTGAAACCTGAGCCGCTACTATTCGGTCGAGTAGCTCCTCAACTGACATCACGAGGCTGAGTGCACCCCGAAAACATGCCGACAGGGCACGGCGGCCCGGATGTTCACCCATCCAAATGCCGTCCACTCCCGACAACGCTTAATTTCGGTGATCTGACGGGAATCGGCGTATCCACTGCGGCAAGGCCGTTGCCCCGCTCTGTATCATTCAATGTCACTTTTAGTGAATAGGATCTCTGCAGCGCTTTGGCAAAGTGTCGAGATATGCCCTCTAGAGCACACAGAATCCACAAACAAATACTCAAACATCTTCGTGCTGACAGAATGAAACATATCCTTGGGCTTTTTAATCGTATTTGGCGGGAAGGAGAATTTTCCTCCCTATAGCGATAAGATATTATTATTCCTGTCTTGGAACCGAGAAAGGACCCCATTTTTTAACTAACTCTCTAACGAATAGGCTATTTAAACCAATGGTGAAATGCCGCCCACAGGCAGGAGGGCATGTATCGCTAATCCGAAGTGGCTTTCGGGCTTCCCATTCCACCACATATCATCAAGTTCGTCTGGAATCTGGAGTGCGCGATGCCTCCTTGCATCGACAACATCTCATTGCTGTGTTCTTTGACCTATAGAAGGCATACGATACCACTGGCGACATCTTATCCTATGTACACTGCATGAGGGTGGTTTCCGGGGCAGTTTAGTCATTTTTATCCAGAATTTCGTATCTTTCTGACTATTTCGGGTGTGGATAGGTTCGACTCTCAGCAACCAATATCTACAGGAAACTGGAGTCCCTCAGGGATCGGTTTTGAGCGTAACACTTTTCGCTGTCGTCGTCAATGGTAACGTAAATGCAGTGGACCCCACACTCTCTCCGTCACTGTATCTGGATGATCTCTGCTTGTGCTGGGCCTATGCCACTCTGTGCACCGCTTAGCGCCAACGTCAGGGGGCTGTCTGGAAAGTACATGACTGGGCCTTGAAACACGGCTATTAATTTTCTGTTGCAAAATCACGAGTTGTGCCTTTTTGCCGATTCCAGACTGTACACGCGCACCCAGAAGTATATCTTGATGACCAGTTACTTGAAGTCATTCAAACTTTTCATTTTTACGTATTTTATTTGACAACAACCTAATTTGCCTGCCACATGTTCCCCAGCTGAAGGCAGTTTCCATGAAGAAGCTAAATGCTCTTCATGTTCTTAGTAACTTTTCGTGGAGCGCGAATTACGTAGTGCTTCTGAAATTTTACAAAGCCCTCATTTTATCCCACTTGGACTATGGATTTGTTGCCTACGGGTCGGCAGCACGGTCTGTACCGAGCTTGCTGCACCCTTTTCACCCCACTGGTGTGTGGTTGCAAACAGGGCCCTCTCGACAGTCTCCTGGCAGAAGCTGGTGTCCCACCACTGCAAGTTAGATGAGAATAGTTTCTGGTAAATTGCGCAGTCATAATCTGTAAGACGCCTACTTACCCACGCCACTCAGCTCTGTTCGACAACCAACGGTTCAAACTGTTTACGCATTACTCAAAACTGGGTAGACCAGCTGGGATCCGACCCGTTACTCTACTGAAGGACGTCTAACAACCTCCTTCAGTCTGTGTTCCTAGACTGCCCTCTTGACACCACCTGTGGTTTGTATCCTGTTCTGTGAAGCGGATGGACTTCTTCTGTGGCTCCAAGACGGATGCTGATCTTACCCCACCCTGACAGCCGTTTCGTTATATCCTCCTCGATTGTTCTAATTTGGTGCGCATCCAGACGGACCGATCGAAAGTCAACGACAGGGCTGGTTATGCTTTTGTACGTGCAAGGGGTCACGAGATGCAGTCTCTGCCGAGTGCCTGCAGTATATATATATACACACTGCAGAGTAGGTTTTCATGTCTCAGGCTTTATGGTACGTCAAACAACTGGCCACGACGCACTTTCTGATCTGTAGTGACTCCGTGAGTTGCTTAAAAGGCCTATCCCAGTACTATTCCAAAAATGTTTGGTCGCCAAAATCCAGAACCTACTGGTCGACCTCTACAACTCTGAAAAGACAGTGACCTTCATCTGGACACCAATATACATGGTCTTCCAGGAATGAACTTGTCGACTGTCTATCTAAAGAGGCAACTACAGGAGGTCAACTTGACATCGGAATACTGGGCACGATTACAACATCGAAGCAATATTTTGAGGCTGCGGGAATTGGAATGGCAGCCTACTACGGCCCAAAACAAGTTGAGAGCAATTAAAGGGTCCACTAAAGTGTGGGAGACATCTTTCCAGGCCTCTCGGAAAGATGCCACTGTGTCGTGCCGTCTACTCATCGGCCACACGACACTCACCCATGATTTCCTTCTGCTTCAGGAGGATCCTCCTTACTGCAGTTGCGGTAGTGTACTGACGATGGTGCATGTTCCTGTTGAGTGCGCCCTGCTGGCCGATCTGCGTCACGCTCTCAAGCAAAGTGTTGCATTTACTTAGGGAGAGCGGATTTTACACTAAATTATAATGCTCCTCGATTTTAAGTGTTAGAGGTGGTTGTGGCGGGAGGGGGCGGAGGAGAGCTTCCCCCGTCGGCGGGTATCCCCTCCCCCATGCAACTACAAATTATGTACTTCCCCCCTCGCTTTGCTTCTGGACACACTTGTGCAAGATGCTGCCTGGATTATCTATATTTACTTTTACCTCTCGTATTAAAGTACCGTCACGCTCTTTGTAAAACTATTTGACTTGCTTATACACCGTAGTTAGAGCAGCCAAGTCCCCACCTTTTTCGCTTTTTACTGTTTTACATATTTCTGTCATGAAATGGAGGGACTGATAACCTCTTTAAACACACAATCACCACCATCATTATCATAAGGTAATGGACGTGATCCCACCTTGGTTTTGCCACGTGTTGAAGACACAGGCGAGAACTCGAGCCGTCACAACCTCCCCTCGGTCAAACTCAGATCGCGCGTTCGCCATTCTACACACTGACAGGACGCTCACAGATATTACATGTAACGTGCGTGTATCTGACTAGCAGTCATTCCTCCTCAGGTGGCACCACTATTGGCTGGACAGGTTTATATCTATAGCACCTCAGTGGTCATAATGTTCTGGCAATCAGGCCCCGTCCAAGAAAGTTCGACCGCAGGGTTGCAATAATTCCAAGTGGTGCAACATTGGACGACTTGCATGTCGATGAATGGGTGATGAGAACAGCACAACACCCAGTCCACGAGTGGAGAAAATCTCCAACTCTCCCGGGAATCGAAACCGAGCCCGCTGCATGGTAGGAAAACATATTACCACTCACCTAAGCAGGCGGACAGTTCTATACATAGTGTTTACTAACTCATTCGCCTACAGTAAAGTTACACCAGATTTTTTTCCTTATGATTGTCATTTGAATTAATTGAATTTAATTGATGAAAGGAGAAAATATACAAAATGCAGTAAATGAAGCAGTCAAAAAGGAATACAAACGTCTCAAACATGAGATCGACAGGAAGTCCAAAATGGCTAAGCAGGGATGGCTACAGGACAAATGTAAGGATGTAGAGGATTATCTCACTAGGGGTAAGATAGATACTGCCGACAGGAAAATTAAAGAGACCTTTGGAGAAAAGAGAGCCACATGTATGAATTTCAAGAGCTCAGATGGAAACCCAGTTCTAATAAAGAAGGAAAGCAGAAAGGTGGAAGGAGTATATAGAGGGTCTATACAAGGGCGATGTACTTGAGGACAATGTTATGGAAATGGACGAGGATGTAGATGAAGATGAAATGGGAGATACGATACTACGTGAAGAGTTTGACAGAGCACTGAAACAACTGAGTCGAAACAAGGCCCCGGGAATAGACAACATTCCATTAGAACTACTGACAGAATTGGGAGAGCCAGTCCTGACAAAACTCTACCATCTGGTGAGCAAGATGTATGAGAAAGGCGAAATACCCTCAGACTTCAAGAAGAATATAATAATTCCAATCCCAAAGAAAGCAGGTGTTGACAGATGTGAAAATTACCGAACTATCAGTTTAATAAGCCACGGCTGCAAAATACTAACGCTGATTCTTTACAAACGAGTGGAAAAACTGGTAGAAGCTGCCCTCGGGGAAGATCAGTTTGGATTCCGTAGAAATATTGGAGCACGTGAGGCAATACTGACCTTATGATTTATATTAGAAGAGAGATTAAGGAAAGGCAAACCTACGTTTTTAGCATTTGTAGACATAGAGAAAGCTTTTGACAATGTTGACTGAAATATTCTCTTTCAAATTCTAAAGGTGGCAGGGGTAAAATACAGGGAGCGAGAGGCTATTTACAATTTGTACGGAAACCAGATGGCAGTTATAAGAGTGGAGGGGCATGAAAGGGAAGCAGTTGTCTTGAAAGGGGGATATAAGATGTATATAAACAAAAACAAAACGAGGATAATGGAATGTAGTCGAATTAAGCCGAGTGATGCTGACGGAATTAGATTATTAAATGAGACACTTAAAGTAGTAAAGCAGTTTTGCTATTTGGGGAGCAAAATAACTGATGATGGTCGAAGTAGAGACGATATAAAATGTATATTGGCAATGGAAAGGAAAGTGTTTCTTAAGAAGAGAAATTTGTTAACATCGAGTGTAGATTGAAGTGTTAGGAAGTCGTTTCTGAAAGTATTTGTATGGGGTGTAGCCATCTATGGAAGTGAAACATGGACGATAACTAGTTTGGACAAGAATAGAATAGAAGCTTTCGAAATGTGGTGCTACAGAAGAATGCTGAAGATTAGATAGGTAGATCACATAACTAATGAGGAGGTATTGAATCGAATTGGGGAGAAGAGGAGTTTGTGGCATAACTTGACTAGAAGAAGGTACCGGTTGGTAGGACATGTTCTGAGGTATCAAGGGATCACAAAATTAGCATTGGAGGTTAGCGTGGAGGGTAAAAATGGTAGAGGGAGACCAAGAGATGAATACACTAAGCAGATTCAGAAGGATGTTGGTTGCAGTAGGTTCTGGGAGATGAAGAAGCTTGTACAGGATAGAGTAGCATGGAGAGCTGCATCAAACCAGTCTCAGGACTGAAGACAACAAGAACAACATGCTTGTCATCTGACTGTTGCATGTATCTGGTCATTGGGGATGGGTCCAAGCTGCCCTTCTCCATCCCTGAGTGTGCTTGTTGTTCACCAGACAACACACCCTTGACTCATGCACAAGAATGGCTCATCAGATCGACCCATGAAAAACTATTTTTTAAACAAAATAATTAATTCGCTTGCTGGCACTGTCAATAGTAAAAACCACTACTCTGCTCATCTTGAAGAAAAAAGATCGTTGAACAGTTTGCATATACTTCTGTCATGCAAACATATCGTACATGGTTATGCTGATAAACTAAATTCCATAAATACCAATTTACTTCATTCTGTATGTAAAACCAGATGTTGCTGGATTTCCACAGTCAGTGACAGCCATATCGCACGATCTCTGTACCAAAAATTATAATGTTCACTATATTGAAAGTACAGCGTGAACTTATGATTCAAGAAGCAAATTTGTAACAGTCAGAGAAAATATAAATCTAACCTTGAACAGCATAGATGTAGTCGAGTAAATCATTGTAATCACTGATGCAGTAAAAAAGAAAGAAATGAAATACTAATTCCACTCTGATTCAAATCGTAATAAAGAAAAAAAGAAAATTCGACCATTACTGCTAATGACATGCACTGTTTTAGATGAAGTAATTGTCCAATCGTAAATGTAGTACTCAAAAAATAAAGCATCGATCCTTCGGAAACAATTTATGGAACAATGAAAAATAAAAATCACACAAATTATTGCTTTCAGCCAAGGATTTCAGACACTGAATAGTAGCAGCAACATTTAAACACTTAACGATCGCTGCTCCTATTGCGTGCTGCACAACATATTATGAACATATTACGATTCTGTCTCAGTACGTATTGTGACGACGTAGACGCTGGTGGCAGACAGTTGCCTCTGCTAGAATTCAATTGATTCGAAATTCTGATAAAAAACGGAAGGACTTTGGTATTGTCGGTAGATATAGCGAGACGTGTCATTTAATGAGGCATGTGATACGCCATTTTCTCTGTACGCATTCGATGTAGTTTGCTGAAGAGACGGAATAAATATTAATCTTGTTGTGAGATTAAAATTACGTAATTACCTGTATGCATTAGAAGTACATATTTGAATGTTAATCCTTTTATCATTAGGAGAATTCTTGTATGATATTGTATTCAATGCCGGTTCATGGTAAGGCGCCAGAGCTTGTGCCTTCAGAAATGATTTACTTTTGCTACTTGCTCCAAGCTACTGAAATTTTCCCGCACCATCCATTGGCTGAGCAATCGGGAACTCATTACAGTGGGTGTGACTCCGTACCAGACATGAGGCGTAATAAAATCTGCTCTCTAAACTGAAAAGAAAAGGCAGCTGAAATTCTCAGTTTCACTGCATCATTACTCTGCAATTCACAGTTCAGTGCCCGGCAGAGGGTTCATCGAACTACTTTCAAACTACTTCTCTGACGTTGCACTCTCGAAGATCGCAGGAAAAATGAATGACTAAAGTGGGAGCTCTGATTTCTCTTATTTTATTATGATGGTCTCTGATTTCTCTTATTTTATTATGATTTTCATTTCACCCTACGTAGGCAGGCGCCAACAAAATATTTTCACACTCTGAGGAGGAACCTGCTCATTGAAATTTTATGTGGAGGTCTTGCCGCAGCAAAAAACGCCTTTGTTTTAATGACTGCCAAACCATTCCGTGTATCATATCCGCTGCACTCCCCCGTTTCTTCGCGACAATACGAAACGAGCCGTCCTTCTTTGAACTTTTCGGATGTCCTGTCCGATGTGCATCCCACACCACACAGCAGTACTCCAGAAGAGGGCGGACAAGCGCAGTGTAAGCAGTCTCTTCAGTAAACCTGTTGTATCTTCTAACTGTTCTGCCAATATACCACAGTCTTTGCTTTGCTTTCCCCACAATCTTAGCTATGTGATCGTTCCAATTTACGTTATTCGTAATTTTAATCCCTAAGTATTTAATGTAGTTGAGTTTACAGCTTTTAGATTTATGTGATTTATCGTGTATATGAAATTTAACAGACTCCTTTTTGTGCTCATTTGAATAACTTCACACTTTTGATGATATAGAGTAATTGCCACTTTTTGCAACATGCAGATGTCTGAGTCATCCGTTTTTATCATTCCATGACATTACGGAAAGCTTTCTGGGAATCTAAAAATATAGAATCAGTTTGACGTCCCCTGTCGATGGCACTCATTACTTCGTGAGAATAAAGAGCTAGTTGTGTTTCACAAGAACTATATTTTCCCAATCTGTGTTGACCATTTGTCAATAAATCGTTTTCTTAGAAGTGATTCACAATGTTCGAGCAGTATATGTTCCAAACTCCTATTGCAAATCGACGTTAGTGATATGGGCCTGTAACTCAACGGATTACTCCTAACACTTTCTTGGGTATTGGTGAGACTTATAATCTGAAAGGAACCTGACTGATATACAATACTGCCCGGAAGCCTTGCTTTCTTAATTTTTAAGCTGCTTCGCTACACTAATGATATCTACTTCTAACTTACTCATGTTGGCACTTGTCTTTGATTCGGATTCTAGAATATTTACTTCGTCTTCTTTTATCAAGTAATTTCGAAAGACTGTGTTTAGTAACTCTGCTTTAGCGGCGCTGTCGACAATGACCATTGTTATCGCTCAGTGAAAGTATTGATTGCGTCTTGCTACTGGTGTACTTTACATATGACCAGAATCTCTTTGGGTTTTCCGCCAGATTTCGAAACAGAGTTTAGCTGTAGAAACTGTTAAAAGCGTTTCGCAATGAAGTTCGTGCTAAATTTCGAGCTTCTGCAAAACTTCGCCAATCTTGGGGATATGCGTTCATTTAAATTTGGCATGCTTTTTTCGCTGCTTCTGCAATAGTGTTTTGACTGTGTACCATGGGAGATCACTACCACCTCTTATTACTCTATATGGTATACATCTGTCAATTGCCATCGATACTTTTTCTTTGAATTTAACCCACATCTGGCCTACACTTACATAGTCAGATTGGATGGAGTGGAGACTGTCTCTTAGCAAGTTGTCAAGCAAATTTTCATCTCCTTTTTTAAATAGATGTATTTTGCGTTTATTTTTGTTGGATTTTGATGTTTCGGCACCAGTTTAGCTATAATAACCTTGCGGTCACTACTTCCTTTATCTGTCGTGTTGCTCCTTGTTTGGCGAGAATTATTTGTTGCTAAGAGGTCAACCATTTACATTTATAATGGGCTTCTGAACCAGTTGTTCAAAATAATTTTCTGAGAAAGCATTCAGGCCGACTTCGGACGATGTTTTATGCGTACAACCGACTTTAAACATGTATTTGCGCCCACGCATCGAGGGTAGATTGAAGTCACCATCAACTATAGATGTATGAGTGAGGTACCTATTTGAAATTCCATTCAGGTTTTCTTTGAACTGTTCAGCAACTGCGTCATTTGAGTCACGGAGTCGGTAAAAGGAACCAGTTAATTTATTCAAGTTGTCAAGCATAACCTCTATCCACACTAACTCACAGGAACTGTCTACTTGAATTTCACTACAAAAGAAACTACTTCTGACAGCAAATAAACCTCTAACACAAACTGTACTTCATCTATTCTTTTTGAATACGGTTAGGTCCTTTGTAAGAATTCCGTCTGGACATATTTCTTGCTTTTGCGAGCTTTATGTGCCTATAATGATTTCAAAGTCACTACTTTCTCTTAGTGCTTGGAGCTCTAGTTCTTTTCCAACACGTCTACAACAGTTTACAGCTTCAATATTGATTGTTCCTATGTCTAGCCTCTTCCTTTGTTCCTCCTGCTCCCTTTGAAGCCTTTTCTGTACGTTCCTGAGACCTCCAGCCTAAAAAATGGTCCAGTCCCCTCCACACAGCCCCCCGCTTCCTGCGTGTAGTGGGCTCCTGACCTATTTAGTGGAACCCGTCTCTCTGACACTAGCAAATTCAGTTGTCTTCTCAATAGTTTCCCCCAACTTTGTCTTTAGAAATCGGCTCTAGAGTCTTCAGTGCTGATTTTCAGTCGACTCTGAAGGTAAAGCATCAGGTGAGACATATGCAAGGAAAGAAATGTTTCATCTGTCCCTATTCTCTAAGGCCGTTCAGGCCCCTCAGGAAAAGTATCCATCACTGCCTTTTTCTGTCGTAATAGGAGGTGAAATGCGTTACACTTATCTGGGTATCGAGAACTGTGAAAAGTGGTATAGCAGAGCAGCAGAACAGAACATGAAGAAAGTGTCAATACCCTTTGGGCCGTAACGAGCTACTGCCGGAAGGTCATATGTAATTACGGTGAAATCTTGTCTGGAGATTCATTAATTCATTAACTCGTGGTGTTCCATATGTGTCATCGAATAGGTGGGATGTAGAAAGAGGCAGGTATACATTAACATGAGACAAAGACATCATAGCAACTTGTATACTGCATAGAGAATTAATAGTAGACCCTCATTGTACAACTTATCATAGTTCACACTTAAACCATCTAAATTCAGTCGAGTAAATGAACGACGAATTTGCTGCTTTAAAAACAGTTTCATCATCCTCATTTGTACTGTATAGCTAGTGTTTATCTGCTATTATATGCTTAGCATTTACCTGTGTACAATACTATTTTTCAAACAAAATATTTACCCACATATTTATCTACGAAGACAAAATTGTACCAAATTACTCCTTGTCAAATAGCTTTATAACAAACACCACTACTTGCCATGCAATTAACAGACCTTGTGAATCCCTGAATCTAGATATTAAGGCCAATTGTAGAAAGACTGTCTAATGAGGTAGTTTTTGATTTTCTTTTCAACTGTTAGGACTTACGAGTTAACATTGGACCGGAGGTAGTTGAGTATCTTACTACCATTGAACATAACTGTTTTCTGAGCGCTCGTCATGGAGACAGTTAACATGAAAATTATTTTTGTGTAGTTCATTACGACTGTGCACATCATAGTTCAGTTGAAGCCTCTTGTTATGACGACAATAAACACCATTACGGAGTAAACGTACTGGAAACTCAGTGTAAGAGTTGGAGTGTCTTCACAAAAGCTTCTGCTGAAAAACCCTTCATTTACTGTAGGGGCGCTTACCAGTATGCTACTGTACTTCAATGAAACGACAGAAAGTGTAAATAAGAGAACATTATTGTCCTAAGGTTCACACAGAGAGAGACACTTCTAAGACATAATATACTGAACTGAGTCCTTAGGAAAGTTTATCCAGTCGGGGTTACCAAACTGTGGACAAAGAAAGCAACGATGCTATCGTGAAATTTCCCCTTCTTGGTGCGAAGACTATATGAGGTCACTCACAGCCTTCACGACCAGAGGTTAAGATAACTCGAATATCTTTCAAAAATCAGCTCACAAGCTGAAAAACCATTATCCAATATTTTCGTGAACAAGAAATTATTACTGACGGAGTCAAATACATCGCAAAAACAATAGCAGTGCCAATATAGAGACATTACATTTGTAAAGGGACTACTTCAGCTCATCACGTGTTTAACTTTCGCAGTCTTGGGCGTACGAATCACCAGAATCCACGTTTTAACAGAGTGGATTTTTTTGTCAGAGATAAATTTACGTGGGGACCTGCTCACTGTTCAGTTGACAGTGAGATAAGCGTTACAAAGGCTTTAAAATTTTGCTTTTCTTGTAGGTTGGAGGATTTAGTGTGTCGCAGTGCGATCTGCTCATCCCTTTCTAGTTCAGTGGTTCCTTAATACGTTAATCACCATTTCGATGAGCATTATACAGGGTGTTCCTTCCACCGTGTACAAACTCTTAAGGACTGATCGATGACTGGACACGCAACCAAAAAGATCTAATGAATTCATGTCCGGAAATGCTTGGCTTCCATGCTGGAGGCCATTTATTTAAACGTACTTTATTGCGGCCACAGTGACAGCATGCATGGTTTCCTCCTAGAGGTTGGTACTGGTCCTCAAACGTCATGCCCTAGCGTCCTCTCCGGCCATAGTAGTTGTTAATGTTGTATTCTGCTCACTTCTCTTGCTGACTAAACTTGTAGTGGATGTAACACAGCGTTGTATACAATGGATTCGAAACGAGAGCTCGCTGTCATGCTCTTTACTTATAGAAATGCAAATGGTAACTGGCGACGGGCAGCAGGAGACCTTTCCTCATCGACAAGAACCACAGCATTCAATGTTTGCAACAGAGTTTCGCAGGTCGCCAGAGACAGGGTCGTTTCAGGAAGCTGGAAATCATGAAGGACGTACCCGAAATGTTCGGATACCAGACTTGGAGGCAAATATGATTAACACTTTGGAAGACCCGCCAGTGCGGGGTAAACCAGACAACGGTGTGCAATACTTTCCATTCCAGTTGTTACCACACTTATCACTTACAGCGTGTGTAGGGCTTACTAGCGACAGATTTTCTAAATCGTGAGCAGCTTTGTCACTGGTTTCTTCATCAGGCAAGAACGATTCCGGGCTTTGTGTCATCCATCATATTCAAAGATGAGACCACCTTTACGCTGAATGGAATCTGCAACTTTCATAAGTCATGTGTGAGATAGTATGCAGAGCCCCCATGGTATGGTGACAGCGAATCCAGCATAGGTGCAGCCGGAATATATGGTCCGGGATAATTGGCGACCGTATTTTAGGACCAATTCGCCTAACAGGCCGGAACTATCGGAGAACCTTCCGGGTGACTTTGCCCCCTGCAGGAAGAACTGCCATTGACGATTCGAACGACTGTATGGCTGCTACAATATACGCTCCAGCCCACTTAACATCCGGAAGCATCTCTACCGTGTCTTCCCTGGTCGATGGATCTGACGAGGGAATCGAGTTGTCTGGTCTGATCATTCATCAGGACGCAACCTGTGATATTTCTGATTATGGATCCATCTCAAAAGTATCGTATATGGAGTGCACGTCCAGATGTGGAGACACTGGAGCAGCGTTTTCATGCCGCCTTTGACACTGTTCGGATGCAGCCTGGCCGGTATGATGAGACAGAACATGCTACGGCGCGTACACGCCTCCGTTGAGGCACATGGAAACTATTTCCAACAAATTCTGTAAATGTGACTGCATGATACAGAGCGTATTAGATTGCAATCTCCGAAACAATGTATGATTTAATAAGTGGGAACATGGAAATCATGCGTTTCCGTACATAGGTCCATTAGACCTTTCTTGTTCCGTATCCTCTCATCGAAGAGTGCCTGGAGCTTGTACACGGTAGAAAAAGTCACCATACTTAAAAATAGAGGAAATTGTTTAGTGTTCGTGTGTGTGTGTGTGTGTGTGTGTGTGTGTGTGTGTGTGTGTGTGTGTGTGTGTGTGTACACAAAAGCACATTTAGTAATATATTCCCTTTTTTGAGTTGAAATGTGTTTACTTGTATTGAACACACCGTTTATCCACAGTAAAAGTGAGTCACTTTGTGTCATCACTCATGTTTAAGGACATAACAATGTGTTTGTACCAGTCACTATGTCTGGTCCTTTCTCCGTCGCTGTCCCTACTAGCATCTTCAAATTACGGTTCTTTACTCACTTTGCACCAGAAAAGAGGGGAATCTAAGCGTTTGAAGTGTGGCGTTACAGAAGGCAAGGGTTGCGAAAGATCCGCGCAGAATGCGTGAAGCAAAAAATAAGTGAAAAACTCTGATTAGAAAAAGGACAGGACATGTGTTAAGACACGATGGAATAGAGTACCTGCTCCTAGTCGGAGTCATAGAGGGTAAGGAATGTAGGAGAAAACAGAGGCTGCAGTTATCGTCATCATGAGGCACTAAATGAATGACTTGTTCATCTATCTCTATTTTCCCGTCCTTCACCGTATTTGCTATTCGGCTGTGGTTGCTGCAGTGCATTTCATTGGTGACACTCTGTAACTTGTTTTTATGAAGATGGTACACTGAATAGACAAATATAACAGACAAGTGAGGGCAGACATTAAAATACGGAACAAAATATCAACGTGAGTAACTTAATTTTGTACTTGGGAAGTACAGAAGCCGGCGACAACAGAAATATAACAGATATTACAAAAAATAATTGCAGTGACTAAAAAGGCCCTCATAAATACGACTGATTTATTAACAAACAACTAACTCAATCGAGAAGCAAGAAATAAATTCATGGAGGTACTTTTTTGGAGTGTTTTAAGAGTTGGTCGTAAATGGTTGACTCCAGAGAAACGAGAAAGGAAAAAATTAGATGCAACAGAAATGAGGATATGAATAAGAGCCACAAAACACCCTAACCTGAGAAAAAATCTAATTAACGAATGTTAAATTAATTACTTTCTGTTTTTCATGATACAGAAAAAAACTAGATTAACTGTACACCTAATTCCACATTATTTTGGGTTGTCGGAAATTATTACCAGTATTGGAATACATACCACAAAATTTAGGGGTGTTAAGTGTAACTGCTGCCCTTTGATAAGGAGACTGACACAAGAGATGAAATAATGGTGGACCGATTCAACCCAGTTAAAACACTGACGTGTTTGCAAGTAAAAATTGTGTCTTAGACTTTAAATCCACTTCTTCAGTAATCCTCCCCACCGCCATATAGCCTTTCTTTGGGCTGCACTGTGAAATACCTGTCTCGGTGAATCTTTATAGAGGACATTTATTTTCTCATCAGAGTGAATGTATTGGTACACGCACTTCAAGATCTCTAGACCTTTCGTTGATTTTAAGTCTCTTTTCAGCGTCTGTAATATTGTTTACAACTGTTTTGTTTACTAAACTGCATACCTTTGAATTTCCTTCCTGCCCTGTTTCTTTGTAATACGAAACATATCCTGATTTTAAATGTATTTTTTTCTCAGTCTTCTACGCACTACTTTTAACGTTATTATGTTCTAAGAACTAACAGTATCCAATGATATTTCATCTATTTTGCCTTTGATTGCAACTTCGATTTCTTACTACTACTGTGACTTCCTCAAACTGGTACGTTAGTAACCGCTTTTCTCCTTTCAAAACATCTTTACAGAATTACCCCTTCTTTATTTTTACTTAATACGTTCCTGTGTCGAGTAGGGTGTTTATTTCATGCAATTGTCCTTTTGCATCTTGCTTGCTTTCGGCATTACGATATGCCGCTTGGAGTTACATTTCCACACAGGAAGTTACGCCCTTGGAGGTGATGAAATTAACGTTATCCACATGCTCATAAGCTTCTAAGGCGAATAGAAAAATATTATTTCCTTACCTTACATATTACTCCAGCGTTGTGAAAGGTAGAAAAACATTGCAACAAATTAATCTGAGATTCAGTCTAGGTCGATCAAAACACAAAGATAAATCACACTAAGGTGGAGTTTCGTGATGCATAGCACTCAGGCCAACTTGAGTGCAGTTTATATGAGTTTTTCCACTGCCGTCCAGGAAAATGACGGACTTTATCCGTTCCCGTCCCCTGTCCTGTGCACAAAACATCACAAACATCGTTTAATTATTGCAGTTTAATCCCATATGGCCTTGGTGGCAAAGGCGTCATTTGATTTGACAAAGAAAAATGAATTTTAAAAGTAGTGACAGATTTTGAGAATAAATTGTAAGTACATAAAATCGTGTCATACAGGTATTTCACAAAACCATAGTTCTGTGTCAACCAAATGTACCGGTTTTGTACCATAGCTGGATCTCAACCTTGCAAGTGACATCTATGGGATGGGCACACATCGAGTAGGCTGTTGTCTAAAGCCGGCACTGGATGACAACACCTGACAATGACCGCTGAAATTTTCCTTTTCGATAATCTTGCAAATAGCAGTTGTATTAACAATCATCAACTTACAAATGTTTGAGAGAAAAAGTTCGTGATATCTGCACTTGGTAGACTTGTTTATTTATTTACATTAAGTACATAAACATAATATATGCTGTTAAAGGTACAATACTGAAGATTTCAGGATCACACAAAGATGTACAGTAGTCTTTCAAATAGTAAAGCCACTGTGTAAGCATTTTCTGCGAGTCATAATGCTTGATAACGTACAAAACGCAAAACCACTAATCACAACTTCAGACACGAAAACTCATGATGTTGGACGTGACGATTCTTCTTCAGTGCTGTCCTTCTAGGAACGCTTTACAAACTTAAGATGGATTCCACTCTTAGTCATAAGGACAAAGGACCTAGGATGGTAATCCAGGTTAGTTACTGTCTTCTCTGTGGGTCGCACGCTGTACTTTGACAGGATGTTCACGAGACCCACTTTGGTTTGCAACACGCCCATCCTCATACCTGAAATATACACAGAAATGTAATTATAGAACAGCTGGATAAAGTGATTCTGAATCAACTGCCCCTATTCATTAGGAAGTAAAAGCCTTGCTTTGCCATGTCCCTTAAGTAGGACAACAGGCGCTTCAGAAAAAATATAACTGAAGCTACATTTCGAAATGTAGATACACTTAGTGAATTCTCTAAACTTGGCAAAAGCATCAAACTTTACTACTGGTTTTCCGCAAAGCATATAAGAACAAGTGCCCACATGTAAGAGGTCATGAAATTACATAAGACAATAAGTGTCTGCTGAAGTTGTTAGGTCGGTTACTGCCGCTAAAATGGCAGGTTATCAAGATTTAAGTGAGTTTGAGTACGGTGTTATAGCCGTCGCACGAGCAATGGGTCACAGCATCACCGAGGTAGCGATGAAGTGGGGATTTTTCCGTACGACGATTTCACGAGTGTACCGTGAACATCAAAAATCCGGTAAAACATCAAATCTCCGACATCGCTGTGACCGGAAATAGATCCTGCAAGAACGGAACCAACGACGACTCAACAGAATCGTTCAACATGACAGAAGTGCAACCCTTCCGCAATTTGCTGCAGATGTCAATGCTGGGCCATCAAGTGTCAGCGTGCGAACCGTTCAACGGAACATCATCGATATGGGCTTTCGGAGCCGAAGACCCACTCGTGTACCCTTGATGACTGCACGACACCAACATTCGTTGATGACTGGAAAGAAGTTGCCTGGTCGGACGAGTCTAGCTTCAAATTGTATTGAGTGGATGGACGTGTACGGATTGGAGACAACTTCGTGAATGCAAGCGTGTCAGCAGGGGACTGTCCAAGCTGGTGGAGCCTTTACAGTGGAGTGGGGCGTGTGCAGTTGTAATGATATGGGACCCCTGATATGTCTAGATACGACTCCGACAGTTGACACGTACGTAGACATCCTGTGTGATGACCTGCATCCCTTCACGTCCATTGTGAATTCAGACGGACTTGGACAATTCCATCAGGACAATGTGACGCCCCACGTACATAACTGCTACAGAGTGGCTACAGGAACTCTCTTCTGAGTTTAAACACTTCCTCTGGCTCTAAGCACAATGGGACTTAACATCTGAGGTCATCAGTTCCATAGAACTTAGAACAACTTAAACCTAACTAACCTAAGGACATCACACACATCCATGCCCGAGACAGCATTCGAACATGCGACTGTAGCAGTCGCGCGGTTCCAGACTGAAGCGCCTAGAACCGGTTGGCCACCGCGGCCGGCTGGCCACCAAATTCCCCAGACACCCACATTATTGAGCATATGTGGGATGCCTTGCAACGTGCTGTTCAGAAGCTCTCCCTTTGTACTCTCAAGGATTTATGGAAAGCCCTGCAGGATTCATGGTGTCAATTTCCTCCAGCACTACTTCAGACATTAGTCAAGTCCATTCCACGTCGTGTTGCGACGTTTCTGAGTGCTCGCCTGGGCCCTACACGATATTAGACAGGTGTACCAGTTTCTTTAGCTGTTCAGTGTATATGACAGGCAGCTTGTTAAACCAGGGTGCCTACAGTTCAGAAGTGTTAACCAAAGACTCGCCCCAAGATAAACCGAGGATACGAGGAACGACGGTGACCCAACAACCTAGGCTGCATAAGTAGTGGGGGATCAAACGGTGAGTGTCGGTAAACATGTAGGAACCGTGGAAGTACTGAACAATGACACAGCATCAAACCGCAGGATCACTGATAACCGAGAGCAGGGCATTTCCGGTGAAGTCTGCAGAGGAAGCAAACAATGAGCGCAATCATAGACAGTAGCAAGTTGTTACTGGGAGCTCTCCGGTGGTGACAAACGACGCAGATCAACAACCGCCCTGATATAATAACTCAAAAGACGACCAGGCAGGGAAGACCAGAATAATACGCAAGGAATGATTGAACGCAGATCGCAAGACATACAGTGGCCACCGTTAACGAGTCCTGAGTGAAGCAACACTGCAATTAAAACCAACAGCTCTCAAGGACCAAGCAAGCAGTCTGACAAACAAAAGTAGAAGCGTGTGATGAAAACCGGCAAAACCAATCGCAAGTCGGGTGAACTGTCAAAAGAGTACATACATGACTTGGAAGGAAATGTAAACAGAATGAATCATTTACTGAGAAATGGTGGAGGATGTACACGTCACAGGTCCCACAGCGGCGCTGACGTCGAAGTGGAAAATGAAAGACAAGATCCGGATCCAATGGAATTAAGAACCCGAACCCACCTGTGAACATTGGATAATGGGCAGATGAAACGAAGGAATGTCCCACCATGTACTTAGAAGAAAAGAAATGACACAACATTATAAAACTGCAACACTAAATACAGAATAGAATCGCAGACGAAACGAAAGTTTCAAACAATGCTTATATTTGGAAGATACGCACATCGCTCTGGTACAGGCAGTAGTCACATACAAAACAAATGAAATTACCGGATATGATGAAGCTACCAAAATAGAGAGCGCATGCGGAATAGGCGTATACGACACGATCGCTACTCGAATCCCGAAGAGATAATATCACCATAAAAATTCATATGTTAATCATAAAGTAAACAGGGTGAGTCACCTAACATTACCGCTGGATATATTTCGTAAACCACATCAAATACTGACGAATCGATTCCACAGACCGAACGTGAGGAGAGGGGCTAGTGTAACTGGTTAATACAAACCATACAAAAATGCACGGAAGTATGTTTTTTTAACACAAACCTACGTCTTTTTAAATGGAGCCCCGTTAGTTTCGTTAGCACATCTGGACATATAAACAAATACGTAATCAGTGCCGTTTGTTGCATTGTAAAATGTTAATTACATCCGGAGATATTGTAACCTTAAGTTTACGCTTGATTACCACTCCTCCGCTGTTCGATCGTGTGTATCGGAGAGCACCGAATTACGTAGGGATCGAAAAGGAACTGTGATGGACCTTAGGTACAGAATAGACTGGAACAGCACATTACGTCCACATGCTAACACCTTTTTATTGGTCTTTTTCACTGACGCACATGTACATTACCATGAGGAGTGAGGTACACGTACACACGTGGTTTCCGTTTTCAATTACGGAGTGGAATAGAGTGTGTCCCGACATGTGAGGCCAATAGATGTTCAATGTGGTGGCCTTCATTTGCTGCACACAATTGCAATCTCTGGCGTAATGAATGTCGTACACGCCGCATTACATCTGGTGCAATGTCGCCGCAGGCTGCCACAATACGTTGTTTCATATCCTCTGGGGTCGTAGGCACATCACGTTACACATTCTCCTTTAACGTAACCCACAGAAAGTAGTCGAGAGGTGTAAGATCAGAAGAACGCGCTGGCCAATTTATGCGTCCTCCACGTCCTATGAAACGCCCGTCGAACATCCTGTCAAGGGTCAGCCTAGTGTTAATTGCGGAATGTGCAGGTCCACCATCATGCTGATACCACATACGTCGACGCGTTTCCAGTGGGACATTTTCGAGCAACGTTGGCAGATCATTCTGTAGGAACGCGATGTATGTTGCAGCTGTTTGGGCCCCTGCAATGAAGTGAGGACAAATGAGGTGGTCGCCAATGATTCCGCACCATACGTTTACAATTGCACGGTCGCTGTCGCTCTACCTGTCTGAGCCAGCGAGGATTGTCCACGGACCAGTAATGCATGTTCCGTCCGCTTCATCGGTAAACAGGTAGAACTGCAACGCATTCTCTGTTAATGCCCATTGACAGAATTGCACTCGATGATTAAAGTCATCACCATCTAATTGCTGATGTAGCGACACATGAAACGGGTGAAAGCGGTGACGATGCAGTATGGGCATGACACTACTTTGGCTCAGTCCACCGGCTCTCGCAATGTCCCGTGTACTCATGTGTGGGTTCATGGCAACAGGAGCTAACACACCAACTGCACCCGCTTCTTCTGTGACGGGCCTGTTACGGACCCGTTTGCGTGCTACGACCATACTTGTTGCATACAGTTGGCGGTAGATGTTTTGCAATGTGCGGCACGTTGGATGCTCTCTGTCCGGGTACCGTTCTGCATACACGCTGCAGGCTTCAGCTGCATTTCGTGGACACTCGCTCATAGATGAGTATCATCTCCGCCTTTTCAGAGTTCGAATACACCATGGTCACAGTTCCTACAACACTACACTATCACAGACGTCTGGTAACACGGTCTACTGCAGTTGGTCTGCGTGCGGAAACGAAAGTTGAATAACTATAGCAGCAAGCGCTACATGCGGACACTGCGACAGCTAGACCAAACCACAACAGTGCACTACAGTCACACTCGTAAACACGGTCGTCATCGTAAAGATGTCCCTGCAGATGCTGCTCGCCGACCGTGGCCCCTGTTTGTTACAACACGCAACTGAACGTCGGAGGTTTCAAGCGTCAACTTTAGGTTACAATATCTCCGCATGTAATTAACATTTTACAATGCAACAAACGGCACTGATTACGTATTTGTTTATATGTTCAGATGTGCTAATAAAACTAACGTGGTTACATTAAAAACCGTGGGTTTGTGTTAAAAAACATACTTCCGTGCATTTTTATATGGTTTGTATTAAACAATTACACTAGCACCTCTCCTCAAGTTCGGTCTGTGGAATCGGATCGTCAGTATTTGATGTGGTTTACGAAATGTATCCAGCGGTAACGTTAGGTGACTCACCCTGTATAATCCAACGGGCAGCGTCGGTCGTAGGTAGAGAAAAGAATTTCTCAAGTAATCAGTTGCAGTTTTAATAATATGGACTTATAATAAATTTATTATCGAAGTCCCAATTTCAGTTTTTTCCAAGCATTCTAGTATTTAATAGAAGAACTTAAATAAGTGGACACCCGTATGTGCCAGTACTACCTGTGCACGCAGATCACCAACGCCGCTAAAATCGGGTTACATAGAATCTACGAGATGTGATCAAATAATACGGTGAATGAATTCTTTTACCTGCGGCTGCTGACGCTACAAATAATTGATGTAACTTGTCCGATAACTTGATCCGTTGAGACAGACAGCATCTAGTTGGAGCACGTTCTGACTTGTCACTCAGTGTCCAGTGACGCTAGAGTGAGGTTGCGTTTACCGACTCTGTCACGCGTCATGAATTTCGAACAACGCGGGAACATTAAATTCCGTTTCAAGTTGCAAGGAAATACCCAAGAAAGTCAAGAAATATTAAAACTCATGTGTAGCGATGATGATGTAACTCTGAGGACTGTTTACAAGTGTTACGAGCATTTTAAAAGCGTAAATCAGTCGGTAGAAGGCGAGCATACAAAAAGTGGCAAAAATTGCCCGTTCAAGCAGACGAAGAACCATTCGAGAGCTTACCGAAGAACTTAACACCTTGCACGGTTCCGGGGAAAAGCATTCTAACTGATGATTTGCAAATGAGACAAGTGATTGTAAAATTTGTTCCCAGACTTTTGAGTGATGAACAGAAGAAAAATGGTGTGTCAGTTTTCACGGAGTAGAAGGATCGTCTTTATGCAGGACCGTAGTTCACATCCAAAATTCTAACTGGAGACGGAATTTGGCTTATGGATTTGACCATGACACGAAAATTTAGAATACCTAATAGGAAAACTGAATTCCCTCGCTCTAACAGCCACGCCAGCCAAAATCGAATATCATAGTCATGCTCATTGTTTTTTTCGTTTTGAGGGCATAGGGTAATAGGAGTTCGTTACAAGGGTAACTATTGTAAAGACCGAATTTTGCAAGGGCGTACTGCAACGTTTGCGAAACGATATATGAAGAAAGAGTCTAGGAAAATGGGCCTATGGCTTCTTTCTTCATCGTGAGATCACGCCGCGCCACTCTTCGCTTTTGATTTCAGAGATTTTGGTCGATGAAGGTTTCCAGTCTGGGTTCAAAATGGTTCAAATCGCTCTGAGCACTATGGAACTTAACATCTGAGGTCACCAGTCCCCCAGAACTTAGAGCTACATAAACCTAACTAACCTAAGGACATCACACACATCCATGCCCGAGACAGGATTCGAACCTGCGACCGTAGCAGCAGCGCGGTACCGGATTGAAGTGCCTGGAACAGCTCGGTCACCGAGGCCGGCTTTCCAGGCCGGGCACATCCGCCTTACTCACCATGCCGCGCGGGATTAGCCGAGCGGTCTCAGGCGCTGTAATCATGTACTGTGCGGCTGATGGTTCAAATGGCTCTCTGCACTATGGGACTTAACTTCTTAGGTCATCAGTCCCCTAGAACTTAGAACTACTGAAACCTAACTAACCTAAGGACATCACACACATCCAAGCCCGAGGCAGGATTCGAACCTGCGACCGTAGCGGTCGCACGATTCCAGACTGTAGCGCGTAGAACCGCTCGGCCACTCCGGCTGGCTGCGCGGCTTATCTCGGCAGAGGTTCGAGTCCTCCCTCGGGCATGGCTGTGTGTGTGTGTGTGTGTGTGTTTGTCCTTAGCGTAATTGAGGTTAAGTAGTGTGTAAGCTTAGGGACTGATGATCTTAGCAGTTAAGCCCCATAAGATTTCACACACATTTTTTACTCATCAGATTTAGCACGATGCGAAATCTGTCTCTTCTCAAAACTTAAAACTGAGCTTAAAGGAAAACGATTTGACACTATTTCTGTCATTGAGAGGGCCAGGACAGAACAATGAACGCCCTTCCAAAAGTAGCCTTCGAGAAATGCTTCCAGTCAGGGATTGAGCGCTGGGATAGGTACATTGCCAGCCAATGATAAGACTCTAAAGAAGATGAAATCAAATTCCATGTAAGCTTACACTTTGTTTCTAATAAAACTATTTACCATAGTTATGATCACACCTCTTATATTTTTGACAATGCCAAGAATTATCTGGTGGATAGAGAAACATGGCTATTGGCCAATGAGGTTCCCCAGTCACTCAGCTTACCATATCGAACTAAGTGATGTACAGCAGGAAACGTTTCTAGCATATGAAGTATGGCATATGAACACAGATCTCTCAAAGCAACCAGATATACATAAATACAGAACAAGTGCCTACACATTCAAAACAAATATATCTCTATATTAGAAACCTAGTTTATTTGATGAACAGTTTCGACAGTAACATGCTTTCAGCCTCAAACCTACAATGTACAGATAGAATAACGCCAATGGAGTAATCTGCATGGTCGTACAACAGTTATACACAAGGAACCATGATACCTGAATAATAAAAATTAAATACACATTAAACACAATTAGACATCAGTCTAGTCGACATACTGAGAACATGTTCCAACTGTAATAATACAGCTCCATCCTCGTTCGTCAATATATATAAAACTTTCTAAATAAAATATCTATAGCACCAACAAGGTGTACAGGAAACACGACAGGTGATGCGTCCGTGACCCTGACCACACCGCTACACATGCGGATCAGTTGTCTTTTGTTGAGAGGTATTTATCGAAAGATGGAGATCCTGCTGAAAGACTTATCTGTTGTGTCTCAGATTGTTTCACAAGTAGGAAGAATTAGCTAATTCATTAATAAATTTACTAGGCAAGACCTATGCAGAGGTCAGTCACACTGCAATGGAAGCACTACGGCTGCTACTTAACCTGGTCTCCAAGCTAGAATTAATGAGATCTCCCATCTCGTCGTGTCTGTTCCATGAGCGGCTAACTCTCCCTTTACTTGGAAGGGTCGTGCAGCAGAATATTGCTCTCAATCGGTTTCATTTTTCCGTTTGTTGCAACACTTTCTTCTGTTCTTCGAGACTCGTTGGAATATTTTTCATTCAAAATTAAATTATTCTGTCTCTGTAAAACTACTTTCATAAACATGCCAGGCAGAGCGACACGATAGAGAAGAAATCTAATGCTACAAATAAACTGTTGCCAAGTGTTGATACCGATATTGGAACTGTAATAAGGTTGTACGATTCTCTGCTTGAATACTTTCTATATACTCGTTCAGTGTACGACACATGTGAAAACAATGGCGTCGAAAACATAACTGTATGGGAAATAGTTGAGACAATGAAAAAAGTTAAGAAAACTGAGACGAAACAGCGGACATTGATACTACTTTTGAAAAAAAGGATGATTTTCTGGTGGATATCTTTCTAGTTATTCCACACAGACTGATATCTGAACTCGAGAAAAGGAAAAATCGTTGCAAGAGAAATTTGGAGTTCCTAAGTAATTTACTTGAAAAAGACAACACAAGGATTACTTGGAAGAATTTTTGAGTGATGAGGTTGTTTATTTTAAAGCGTACGGGAAGGGCAACGAATTGAAAACCGCCTCCCCAAATACTTTGTATAGTGTGTTACGTAAAAGCCACGTTCAAGAAGTGTTCATTAATTTGGAGATTACGCTCCAAATACTTTTGCAAAGCGCTGCAACCAGTTGTTCTTCTCATTCCTCAAAAAATCAAGAATTATTTGCGGTTACCGATGTTGCAGGATCGAGTCAACAGTCTTGCTGTACTCTCCATGTATTATGATATAACACAGCAACTAGACTAGGAAGATTTTCTGCACGACTTTGTTACATTAAACATCTTTGCCTGATTTACAGTCAGTTCCACAAAAAATGTGTACACCATCCTTTTAAATATCATTTCCGCAACGACATCTCGCTGGTCTCGAATCTGTACTCAGTGAGCTTTCGCACAGTGTATATAGAAACACTGTGATAGTTGAATGTTTTGCTTTGCCGGTTGCAGTTTTGGATATTTGCACTTACAGCCAGTTCAAACGCTGAAAATATGTGCAATATCAAAAATGTCTTATGAGGTACGGTAAGAAGCTATATGGTTCGAAGAAGGCAAACTGGGTGCTTCAATAGGATAATGATGCGAAACATCGCAGCCATCTCTGTACAGCGTGGAAACAAGAGAATGGGTGTCAACGATAGACTGGCCTGCGGTGTCTGTGGGTGCAAATCCGATCCCAAATATTTGATGGTATACGAAAGGCTTATTTGAATAAAGTCCATTTTTGTTCATTTTGAAATACAAGGTCCTAAAGTTAAATGAGAGCTGAAAAATCTGCAGTTGAGATACCAGAAATATTCAAGAATATGGCTTCTTGAAACTTACTGGTTGATTGAAACTGTGTGGCGGACCGAGACACAATCTCGGGACCTTTGCCTTTCACTGGCAAGTGCTCTACCAACTGAGCTACCCAAGCACGGCTCACGCCCCGTCCTCACAGCTTGGGTAGCTCAGTTGGTAGAGCACTTGCCCGCGAAAGGCAAGGTTCCCGAGTTCGAGTCTCGGTCTGCCACACAGTTTTAATCTGCCAGGAAGTTTAACATCAGCGCACACTCCGCTGCAGAGTGAAAATCTCATTCTGGACACATCTCCCAAGCTGTGGCTAAGTCATGTCTCCGCAATATCCTTTCTTTCAGGAGTGCTAGTTCTGCAAGGTTCGCAGGAGAACTTCTGTTAAGTTTGGAAGGTAGGAGACGAGGTACTGGCAGGAGTAAGGCTGTGAGGACATGGCGTGAGTCCTGCCTGGGTAGCTCAGTTGGTAGAGCACTTGTCCGCGAAAGGCAAAGGTCCCGCGTTCGAGTCTCGGTCCGGCACACAGTTTTTATCTGCCAGGAAGTTTCATATCAGCGCACACTCGGCTGCAGAGTGTAAATTTCATTTTGGATATGGCTTCTTGCTAGAGATGAACCTTTCTTTCTGTTTGGATCATTAATTTCAGAAGCATTATAGACAGAAAAGTGGAGGTAATGGACTTGTACCACTATTGAAATAACTCCTTCATATTAAGGTGGAGCTTAAAGGAAAGCCAATATATAGTTTGAAGCACCTTTCAAACAAAATCAGGACGATATGGAGATCGTTACCGAGAGAATATGCAGAAAATCTCGTGAAAAGCACGCCAAAAAGGTGTGAAGCTATAATCGATAATGAGGGCGATTGGATTAACTATTAGGTTATCGTACGATTACTAATAACATGTATTTTCATGTAAATGTGATGAATTCAGTATACTTGTATTCATTATTGTTACTATGTATTATTATTCGCAGAAGAAGCAGTCGTTGTATTCAGTTACGTACAGATGCAAGTAACTTGGTGGTACATATATATCGAAACGAGGGGCAGGTGCAATTTTCTCCCTCTCGGCGCGGCAGATAGCTACATTCTCTTCCACCTGTAACCTCAGACTTTTCGTAGATGATGAAGTTATCAATAATGAAGTATTGTCTACAAAAACTTATGCAGATATTCGGTCAGATCTTGGCAAGATTTTCAAGTGGTGCACGATTTTTTGGCTACTTCCGTTAAACGCCCAGAAGTGTAAGACTGTGCGTGAAACACAACTTAAAAAACGACTTATCGCATGGCTGCAGTATCATTTAGCTACAGTTGGGATGTGTCAACTCATTCGAATATGTAGGTGTAACAATTTGCAGGTATATAAATGGAATGATCACATAGGTTCTGCATGTCGCTGACTTTGGTTCATTGGTAGGATAGCTCTGCGGTCTGTCCACAAAGCAGATTCCTTACAAGACAGTCGACACCCACCTTAGAATATCATTAAAGTGTGTAGGGCCTTTACCAGACAGGAACAGAGGGATATACCAAAAAGGCTGCATGAACGGCCACAGGTTTGTCTGACACATGGTGGGCGTCACAGAGATGATGTAGGATGTAAACTGGCAAACGCCAGAAGATGGGCGCCAAATATTCCCGTGAAAGACTAAATAGTAAGTTTCAAGGACCAACTTTAAGTGATGAATGTAGAAATACGTTGCAGCTTTCTACGCATCGTTCCTGTGGGAACCGCGAAGACAAGATTAGATTCCTTGCAGTGCACACAGAGGTGTTTAAGCAGCCATTCTTGTTTCGCTCAATACGTGTATGAAAGGGGAAAAAGCCCTAATAGCTGGCGTGATTAGAAATACCGCCTGCTGTGCACTTCACAGTGGTTTGCGGCATTGGATGTAGACGCAGCTAGGTAAACGGTGTATGGAAGCCGCGCGGGATTAGCCGAGCGGTCAGTCGGCTCTAAGCCGTGGCAGCGTGCGGACGGCCAGTGCACCGCTGCGGGCGTTGTTTACTTCCGCGTCGTAGGTTTAAGGCTTGTGTCCGTCCGCCATGAACAACATGTCGAGCGCTTACCCCCGTGCGACCCTAAAAGTTTCCTTCCCAGCTGAACATGCGCGACCTCGTGCACATGAAGCTGAAACGTTCATACGTGAAGACGTTCGTTTAGATCATAACCACGTTATCGGAATCCATTTTTCGATCATGAGTAGTGTCGTTTACATTAAAATGACAAATACCGAGGTGTGTGAAGCTGTTGTTCGCCGCCATGCCAATGGACTTAAGTTCAAATGCTCTGATGGTCACGTCGGAGCTGTAACACTTGAACTCGCAGAGTACGGTCAACGCACGATTAGGGTGTTTGAACTACCTTTTGAAATGCCGAAGGACGAAGTTGTCTCTGCGTTACAACCATACGGTAACGTCATCGGTTACGTAGAGGAAAAATGGCAAACCTTCACGACCTACCATGTCCTTAATGGTGTGCGTCAGGTGAAAATTGAACTGAAAAAACATATACCATCATACCTGACAATTGGCGGGGTGCGAGCCATTGTCATGTACGACGGCCAACCCCGAACATGTGCGGGTTGTGGACAAGAAGGCCACGTCAGATCGGCCTGCATGCGACGCCGCCTGATCCAGACGCCGGTCGGCGAGGAAGCGTCCCCAGCGGTGATCACTCAGATCCCTCTGACATATGCCAAGGTTGCCAAGGAAGGTAGCACCTCTACACAGGGTCTTCCGGCTCCGTCGACGTCGTCTGATCAGGCAGATGCAACCGCTACTGAGATCCTTTCCGAGGTGCCACAGACGCCAGATCCTGACCTGCCGAATCTTCGCAGCACTGTGACCGAAAATTCTACTGAGATGGACGTTGATTCGGGAGTGGTACCTACTTCTGCTTTCCTTCAGACTGGTCCGGAGTCAGACGAAAGCCACCCGCAATCAGACTCTGAACGACATGTTCGAAAACAAGGGTCGACACGAAAGAGAAAGAAACGTAGCCGCACACCCCCTGATGAAACCATTCTACGGATGGATACCAGGGATGCAGACCCGAAGATGGACGACAAACCGATCTTTGATGGCCAAAAGTCTGATGTGCATGACCCGCCAGAGGCGACCACTGGCAATGAACACCCCTCCTTACTGGCGCCGTCGCCCCCAAAGGTCGACGTTGAAGAGAGCCTATCCGCTGAGCCGAAAACTACGTCTCCTCTCCACGTGGATGATGTGCACAACCGATGCCCTACCGCAGTATCAGTCTCCTGGGCAGACGACGTGGAGATCGAAGGGACTGGGGTGGACAGTGCTGATGATGGGGCGCCCCCATCGGTTGCGCCCTCGCCCGCAAAGTCTCCAAAATAGCAACCTCTTCGGCGGACCGGCAAGATCGGCGACCTCTCGCTCCTGAAGAAGCAGCCCCACCTGTGCCTGTGGGACTCCAACACCAGCATTATCGTGTCGCAACGATTAACCTCGCGACCATTCGTGCGCCCCACAAACTAGCGCTGCTCCGCGATATGATTTATGATGCGGACATTGATATTGCGCTTTTTCAGGAAGTGCATGTCGCCGATTTGTCACCACCACATGGCTTCACGGCGCATCTTTCTCCCACTTCGGACACCGGTAGTGGTGTTGCCATCATCTTACGAGAAGGTCTTCCTGCCGAAGATGTCCTATACCTCCCCAACGGCAGAGGTATGGCCCTTACTCTCTTTGGTGTACGCATTGTCAAAATTTATGCGCCGTCGGGCTCCAGCTACCGTTGTGAACGCAATGCCTTCTTCACGAATGAGGTTACACCCATTTTTATGGGACCACACGATGACTGGGTCATGGGTGGAGACTTGAACTGCACCCAGCGACCTCAGGATCAATTGCCGCATCACTCACCATGCGCAGATCTGGAAACAGTCGTGACGCGGCTACAATTTGTCGACACGTGGAGACATGTTCACGGTGATCTTGTGGGCTTTACGTACTACACTGCGCACTCCTCTAGCCGACTGGATCGCATCTACATCTCACGATCCCTAATTCTACACACTCGACAGGCTGAAATCTGGCCTGTTGCTTTCTCAGATCATGAGGCTTACTTCTGTGATGTTGTTCTCACAAGACAGGCAGTATGGCACGGTCGTGGTTTATGGAAACTGAACACGGCACTTCTTAATTCACCTGATTGTCGACTTCTAACAGAAGACACTTGGATCACATGTAATAGACGCCGTCCCACGTATCCGTCTACCATATCCTGGTGGATCCAGTGTGCAAAACCTGCTCTTCGAAAAACTTTGATCCGGTATGGCAAAGATGTTGTAGCCTGGAGGAAGAGCACAATGGACTTTTACTACAGGATCCTACGAGAATGCTCCAGATGCCAGACTCCCCTGAGCGCCATACCAGGATGAACCGTGCTAAGGCTCAAATCTCCAATCTCATGCGGAGGCATTTGGAAGGAGCGATAGTACGATCTCGTACTGCTGTCGCATGCCTCATGAACATCCGTCGATGTACCATATCATCCAAGAACGCCAAAATCGACGCCGAAAATTGATTCACGTCCTAACAGACCAAGAAGGGCATCGCTTCGTAACCCAATCTACAATAGGGAATGTGCTTCACGCCCACTATCAGCAGCTCTACGCCGCAATTCCACATTCCCCAGAATTGATCGAGGAAGTCTCACAGCTCAACTTCGGTGGTATCCCAGGAGATGTGGCAATTGACTTGATGTCAGAGGTGACTGATGATGAAGTCCGCGATGCGATCCGGGCAGGAACCATCAATCGCTCCCCAGGACCCGACGGTCTTCCCCTCGAATTTTATCGCACCTTCCGTGATTTGTTAGAGTCCACCTTCACCTCCATCTGTCGGGAACTGATGTCTCCGGAAGTACCTGTGCCGGACGCTTTCATGGAAGGAATTATTACTCCTCTACATAAACCGCATGGTGGCAACAATATCAGTGGTTATCGGCCCATCACCCTCCTTAACAGTGATATTAAAATCTTCACTCGCCTGTTGGCGGCACGACTTAAGAACGTTGCCCGATATGTTGTGTCGCCAGACCAAGCATTTTTGGGAGGGGATAATAATATCCGTATGGCTTTATGCCGCTACAGGGATATGATCGCCGGTACCCAGGCACAACGCCTGTCTGGGGCATTTGCGTCTTTGGACTTTAGTCAAGCTTTTGATAGGGTTGACCATTTTTTCCTTACGGCCGTTCTCCACCATATGGGTTTCCCAGTCGCCGTTATTACGGTTAGTGATGCGCCTTCTACGGGGTGCCTCATCCAGGATTATGTACAATGGCAGACTCACTCCTCCGATAAAAATAGGTCGATCCGTACGTCAAGGTTGCCCTCTATCAGCGATTTTGTACGCCTTTCCCTTGGAATCCTTGCTATGTGGACTAAGACAACGTTTGGTAGGGTTGTCCATAGATCGCTACCGATTCTGTTGCGCGGTCTATGCTGACGATGTAGTCATCTGTTTACGTAATGCCGACGAGGTTCGAGCTGTTTTGACGTGGGTAGCGACTTATGGTGAGGCATCGGGTAGTCTTTAAACGTACGTAAGTCACAAGTCATGTTCATTGGCACGGGACTTCCCGTGGAGAGCGTTACATCTCTCACCACCGTTGATACCATTCGCTGTTTGGGAATAGATTTTTCATCTGATCTCCGGCTTTCAGCCACCATCAACTGCCGACGCCTCCTTTTAATGATCAGATCAGGTCTTATGGACCATCGCCTTCGATCCCTAGATATTCTCCAACGAGCTCGATATATAAATATAAATATCGCATCCCGAGTTCCCCATGTAGCACAAGTTCTACCTTTCCCGATTACTGTGGCACGTCGCATGTTGGCAGCGATGGCATCTTTCGTCAGCTCTGGGCTGTTGTTCAATGTTAACTATGAAACCCTTACTCTTCCCCGTGAACGAGGTGGGATAGGTCTGTTTCACGTGCCGGATAGAGCTCGCGCCCTATTTGTCAGCTCCCAGGTGACGGTATGGACACGTTGCCCAACGAGCATCACTGGTCTCCTCCTGTCGGCATATTCGCCGGTCTCACTGTCAGCCCCAGTGATGATCTCGGATGTTCCAGCCCAGTTCCACTATACACGATACTTCTTTCTTGAACTCAGTTATCTACGCCTCACCTTGTCAAGACAACTTTTACTCAAGACAAAGGCAGTATACAATGTCCTCCAATTAGGTCGTCCACCTAACCTGATTGAACAAAAGTTCCCCAGGTTGACTGGCGTCATGTATGGCGCGCAGTGTTCGCCTGTTACCTTGACACGAATGTGGTACCTAACTGTCAGTGGTAAGCAAATCAACCAATTTCGCCTTCATCGTATCCACCTTGCCCAATCACCTCTATGTTCCATGTGTGGAGTGCCAGACAATGATGAACATCGGTTTGTTTGCGGCGGCGGAGGTTTGGCACTTGGTTCGTCGTATTGTGGCTTTTCTAATGCGGGACATTCCGGATCGGATTACTCCCCTTTCATTATTATTTCCGGAACGTGACTATTTTCCTCGGACAAAGACCAATGCTGTGAATTGGATACGCGGACATGCTGTTCACTACCTATTTGGACAAACTGTAGACTCTGTACTCGATTTTTGGACGTACCTCAATGACCGTAATTATGTCGTTGTCCGTCATCCAAAATACCAACAATTTTTCTCAAACTTCCTTGGGAGTGCTTTCCACGACTCGCCTCGCAGCTGGACTGTGTTAAGCCAAGAGAGAAGAAGGTTTCCTGTTTGAACCAATGAACATTTCTGAACAATTTAACGGAACACATCAATTTCGAGAAGACGTGACTCAACATATTACCAGCGGGGCGCAGAAGGCCTCTGATCAGTTACACACACACACAAAGAAAGAAAAGTGACAAAAAAATTAAAAACAATAAAAATAATATTCAGAAAAAAGGAAGATTTTGTTTTGTTTGTAAGGATAGCTCTAACCTTTATTTCCCATTTTTCCCCCTGGCATATAGGTAGCTCTCTGGAGTAGGTTTAGTCAGGAGCCAACGCCTGAAGTGGACCAGATTTTTTTTGATTTTTTTATAGGATGAAAAGAGGCGGTGGCACTTAGGGTCCTTTTTTTTGACATCAATTTAGTAAAAAAAAAGTTCAATCGAATTTTAAAAAAGCGGTCTAACGCGCTACGGTCATGGGCTGTGCGGATGTTCCCGGCAGAGGTTCGAGTCCTTCCTCGGGCATGGTTGTGTGTCTTTGTCCTTAGGATAATGTAGGTTACGTAGTGTGTAAGCTTAGGGACTGATGACCTTAGCAGTTAAGTCCCATAAGATTTCACACACATTTGAACATTTTGGTGTATGGAGTAACAAAATTTTTCCTTCTACGACTGTGTAGTGAACGACAACAGAACCCACAGTGCGAGGTTAACAATATGAAAATCTGCCAAGAATGGTCGCAGTGAAAATATGTGGTAGCCTCAGTTACCATCATAGGTGTCAACGTTAGTGCGTGCAACAGCCGACAATGTACTTACCTATGCAAATGCGTGGTCCCTCCCCGAAAGGCAGGTAGACATAGGGGTGGCGCTTAGCTTTGGCCTCTTCAGAGAACCTCTCAGGGTCGAATCGGTCGGGGTCAGGAAAATATGTGGGGTCGTGGTGGAGACCCAGCACAGACAGCGCTACTGGTGTTCCTTTCTCCAGAATGACGTCACTGTCTGGAATCTTGTAGTCTTGGTTGCACTCTCTGTTCAGAAATGGTACAGGTGGATATTTCCTGAGAGACTCTGAAATAGAAAAGAAAAAAAATGGCAATTATTCTATGTCATACAGATCAGAAAATTCCGTCTTTTGCAACGGAATTTCTTTGTGTGTACCATTATTGCCTATATGTGGGATGCCTTGCAACGTGCTGTTCACAAGAAATCACCACCCCGTCGTACTCTTACGGATTTATGGAGAGCCTTGCAGGATTCATGGTGTCAGTTCCCTCCAGCACTACTTCAGACATTAATCGAGTCCATGTCACGTCGTGTTGCGGCAGTTCTGCGTGCCCGGCACAGCTATACACGATATTGGGCAGGTGTAACAGTTTCTTTGGCTCTTCAGTGTAGTTTCCACGTTTAGGGATGCAAATATCGCAGACTATTAAAAATATTGTCGTAATGCTACAAAATTAATGTTTATGTTTAAATGAGTTAAAAACAAAGTAGGACATCTAAGTGTGGTAGACCCGTATTTGGGGATGGGTGGGGGTACGGGGGGAGGGTAAATTGTGCTCCAGGGATGTCACAGAATGGAGGGGCAAATGTGTGGGGTAGAATTGGGAGGGAAGGTAGGTCGCTTGACTGTGGTCATTCAGATCCGTGCTTCATAGGTGTGCAGACTGAAGCTCGAGCAGGTTATTCCCCACTCTCTTTATGCCACTACGTAACAAGAAACAGCTGCAGGGTGTTTTAGAATGTTATACGTGGCACTCATGACACGCATTATGAATCACTAGCGACGTAGAGCACAGACATGTCCCGGCGAGAGTTTATTTTGCACGAAATGGGTTAACACTGGAAGGAATACAGGTATGAGTTAGTGATAATACTAATTCAGGTAATGCATGTGGACAGAATTTGCATATTGTACTGTATGGGACTGAGTACCTAGAAACGCCGGAGAGGCTTCATCCCCGTCGTAGCCCTCAGAGGTTCACAACCCCAGAACAGGCTACAGCAGTCCACTCACCCCACTGCCGCCCACACCGACCCCAGGGTTATTGAGCGGTTCGGCCCCCAGTGGACCCCATCGGGAACGCCTCACACCAGACGAGTGTAACTCCAGTGTTTGCGTGGCAGAGTAATTACGGTGTACGCGCACGTGGAGAAAATGTCTGCGCAGCAACTCAGGCGGAATAAGGGGAACCAGCCGGCATTCGCCGAGGCAAATGGAAAACCGCCTTAAAAACCATCCACAGGCTGGCCGGCACACCGGACCTCGACGCTAATGCGCCGGGCGGATTTGTGCCGCGGACCGGCACGCCTTCCCGCCCGGAAAGCCATGCGTTAGACCGCATGGCTAGCCGGGCAGGCGAATTTGTGAAAGTCGCTACACATTGTTGTGCCGTGCTAGAGGAGACATTGAGTCTTAGTCGTCCTGTACGATAGCAGTAGTGTTCCTCCTGCAAAGGCAACGTCCTCCACCGACAGTACTGCCCGCTTTTCAGTTTACACTGAGACTACACCTCCCCAGCATTTCCTATGCAGTTCTCTTATGGGAGTAGACACTCAGCTCGTCTTTATATAGTGGAAGTACTTTCAGTTTATCTGTAAAAAAAACAATCCGGTTTTATATACGTTTTTTGTTTGAAATTTAAATATGGAAAACGAAAATAATTGGTATCTCTCCTAGGGGTCGTCAAAGTGCTTTTTCTCCTTTATTCCAGATGGTACCTGCAGTTACGTTTTTGAATTGTATAGCTAAAGTCTACCCAACTGAGTATTGCTTCACACGTGTTTCATGCGTCACGCACCGTTTTTCCTATAACACATCAGAACACCACAGGGTTAATACAGTATAATTATTGCATCCAGGTTAAATTTTCTGACAAATGTTACCTGTATCAGTGAGAACTGGAAAAGAAAAAGTTGCTGCAGGTAGGCTGCATAGCAAATTTATTACAATAACATGGTAATGCTTAAGGTACGCCAATAAAAATCTGATGGAGAGTAAGAAGACATACAATGATTTAGTGTCTTTTTTCTCTCCTAAAAATGTAGAGTGTTGAAAAGGAGTTTCATTTGTCGCCAAAACTTCAATTGCTGTGGTTACGGGGTTTTAGCACTGGACGGTGGGGACAGCCAGAGTTCAAATATCGGTCTGGAAAACACTGCAGATTCGCGGATTTGTAAACGTGTAAATGTTGTCATTTTACGCACTGTTTTCGCAGATTCTCGAGTTGCTTTCCTTAGATGGGTCAAGAGCAAACATGTATTGCTCCCAGTCTGAATCGTAACCGACATTTTGCATGTATTAACGTGGCTGTAGGTTCGAAACTTTGGAGAGTTTCTTGAAATTTACTTGTATTATTTTTCTGAATACACTTAATTTGTGGACGTGATTGTTCTTCAAATAAGACAAAATGTGAATCCCTTCTTCAAGCATTTCAATATGAGACAAATGTTTACATAGCGAGGACTTTCACACTGGTAGCCTTTTAATCTGTGATTTTTCTCCATTCCTTCTTCCGTCGTAGTAGGAGCATGTGGGTGAACTTCTTGACTGTCTCTAACTTGTATGCTGACAGTATATGGTGAGAAAGATAAACGCAGTTACCCAGTTGCTATAAATCACCTGAGAGAGCAGGTTCTGTTCTTATTTATCTGAACAACGTGTAATAAAAGTAATTAAAAGTGGAATCTAAATTGAAGATTGATTTTCCTTACCGGCTACAACCTTGTCGAGGTAAGTCATTTTGCCGATGGTGTCGTAGGATATTTCGTAGTCGTTTTCCTTCAGCACGGAGTCGATTTCATCGTGCAGCTTGCTCTGCACGTCAGGGTTGAGCGCCAGTTCATGCAAAGCGAAGCTCGTTGCTGTTGAAGAAGTCTCGAAGCCTGCAGCGAAGAAGACGAAGGCCTGCGCTGCCAAGTCATCCATCGACAATTCTATGGAAATGTAAAAGAAAGTCTACAGTCACAGCTGACTGCACCAAAAATGTGAAAGAGAATAACGTTAGGTTATGTAATAGTACTCATGCAAATCACAATGTGTAAAAAGTGCCAGGAATTTTTATTGTAGTCTAAAATCACACCTTCAAGCAAGTTACTCAACCAAATCAGACATGCCACCATTGTCGTTGAGGTAGTAAAAATATCAATTCCTTCATTATTTTGCATTATTCTCCTGAAACTTGCATGATTTTTAAAACATATGTGAGCAATCAAAAAGAAACATTGCAGTATGGCATTATTGACAGAGAGAGCCCTAGGAACAGGCACAGCTGTCTAATCGGAAAGTCTTTGTTTCCTCCGAGCACAATGGCTGCTTTGCGCAAGGTTTATTTGTGTTTCATCTTAGGCGAATCTGTTGGTTAATTTCGTCTCGCTCAGCGGCTGAGTGCAAGTATCTGAAATGGACGTCACTGTGGGCGACTTGTGTGTTTCTGATCTACGCCAGCTGTCCAGTGGGGGAAAGGTTGTTGTGACGAATTGTCCGTGACTATGTCACCTGAGGTTACTCCACAGTACGGCTGCTACAGAATACTATGAAACAGTGTTACAGGCCCATCGTATTACAAATCCGAGCATATCATGGCAATCACATCACTGAGGAGTGTGTTTTGCTGTTTTGATAACAATTTTTTTGTAGAAACTATAGGACTTACTTTCAGACTTCTTATGAATCGCAACATTACACAAACTTTTATGAACTTATATCTCACAGAGACTATGAGTGATATTTGCAATCTAAGTGGCCTCTTTTGTCGGCAGACAAGACTGGAATAGAAGGGAGAACCGATAGAGGTACTCAGGGTACCCTCCGCCACACACCGTCAGGTGGCTTGCGGAGTATGGATGTAGATGTAGATGGTTCCTGCGATCACTAGCAACCAATACTCAAAGCCTCACTTCAGTATCAATTTTATTTTCTGTACTGAATTATACGACGTTTGATTCGATATCAGTTATGCAAAAGTGTTAGGACATCTATTTTTCCACACTTATATTTAAGCTGAACGCAGCGTGACATACCGGGAACCTCTACCTACACTGGTGTCCAAAATTAAAGTAACAAACCGTTATTTCCGCGCCCTATGTCTGATTCACGAAAAAATCATACAAACTATCAACCAGATATCCGTACGATCTTGTTCTGCACGGAAGATGGCATTCCGGTCAACAAACAACCGTGTCAGCGATGACGTCACGGCACCTACGAAACGAAGGTAATGTTTGCCAGATAGCCCCACATCGACAATCGCCGTGTACACAGTAATAGATGATGAAATATGGCACAGAGAAGATGCCACCAGACTCTCTGCCGTGAGAACCATAGAAAGAATGGAAGCAGGACATTGATAAACTGACGTGGGCTGATAGCTCCATGTGCATCATTCTGTTGTTTCTCGGATGTGGCGATAGTTTATAGAAACGGAATCTGTATCCCGAAGACCAGGTTAGGGCCAACCACGTGTGACTTCATTTGGCTGTGAAGGCATGACAGTACCGCCTTAGTACTGTGTGGCAACTCGCATGTGAGCTCGCAGCATCCACTGGTTGTGTTGTACCGAGGCAAACGGCGTGCACAAGGTTTCGACAGAGTGGCCTCTTTTGTCGGCAGACCTGTTGTATGTTTGCCTCTGACGCGTCTTCACAGAAGGGAACATCTAGAGTGGAGTCATCAACATGCCACCGGGGCAGTCGAACAATGGGCCAATGCTGTTTTCACAGATAAGTCCCAATTTTGTCTTGAAAGTGATTTTCGATGGATTCACATCTGGAGGAAACGTGGAACAGGAATTTGGAATCCAGACATTGTGAGAAGAGACCGATATCGACGACGATCCCAAATGGTTTGGACAGGGATTATGTGTGGCACTGGAACTCCTCTTCATGAAATAGTACGGGTGAATCAACAAGATTTAACTGCTGTCACCCGTCGTGACGAGATCTAGGGACCTCATCTGCGGTTGTTGCAAGGTGCTGTGGGCTCAGATTTCGAACTGATGGACAATAGTGCTCGACCTTATAGAGCACGGGTGATTGACGTATTCTTGGGAACGGAAGATATTGCAAGCATGTTAGGGCCTGGTATGGTCCTTAACAAGAATGGAAGCAGGACAGTTCCAAACTGATGTGACCCAATGGCTTAATGTGAACTGTTCTGTTGTTTCTCGGATGTGGCGACAATTTATAGAGACCGAAACAGCATCCCAAGACGACAGGGCCGACCATGTGTGATACCATAAGATTGGACCGTTATTAGGTCGTAAGGGGACGACGGTAGCGCCTTAGTACTGCACGGCAACTGGCATCTCACCTCGCAGCATCCGCTAGACGTGTTGTATTGAGACAAGCAGTGTACAGAAGGTTTTGGAAGAATAGCGTTTATTGCCGGAGACCTTCTGCTTGTGTTCCTCTGATGCGTCTTCACAGAAGGTAGTGTCTAGAGTGGAGTCGTCAATTCGCCAACTGGACAGTCGAACAGTGTGTCAATATTCTGTACACACCTGAGTCGATTTGGTCTCTAGAGTGATTCTCGACGCATTCGCATCTGGAGGGAACGTGAAACACGATTTCGGAATCCAAACATTGTGGAAAGAGACCGATACCGAGGAGAATCCTTAAGCGTGTGATCAAGGCTTATGTTGACCACTCGAACGCCACTTCATGAAACTTTATTGGTGAACCGGCTCAGGTACCGCGACGAGGTCTTGGGACCACATGTACGGTTGTTGCCAGGTGGTGTAGGCCCAGACTTCGTATTGATGGACGATAATGCTAGACCTCATAGAGCACGAGTGGTTGATGTTTTCCTGGGAACGGAAGGTATTGCATTCATGGGATGGACTGCTCGCTCTCCCGGTTTGAATCCCATAGAGCATGTGTCGGATGCGCTAGGGAGAAGCTTTGCATCACGTCAGCATCCACCGACCACTCTCCAAGACTTGCGAGCAGCTCTGCAGGATGAATGGGCGGTATTGCCTCAACATGAGACTCATGACATCATTCGCAGCATATCCCGTCGTTGTCAGGCCTCTTTTGCTAACAAAGGGAGTCAACCCCATACTGAGCAGATTAACCAGTTAACGGATTTGTACAAACATTCCGACAAGTTGGAAGAAACGAAGAAATTTTTGTCCACCGTTATGCATGTTGCAGTTGTTTACGTTCTAATTCATTGTATTGTTTCACTTTACTTTACTATCACTTGCTTATTTTGTTCTGTTCCAAAATGAAAGCAACCTTGCAAAATTTTCGTTTGTTGATCTAATTTTGGACACCCGTGTATATATCTGCGTAATATGTGTATATTTTATAAAGTGATTCCTTTATTAGTTGATTAAATATTTGTTGTAATGAAAAAAAATCACTCCAGATCGCAAAGTAGAAGATAACTCGTGCTGAGAGATTTCAATGTATACATAGCTTCTCCAGACCAGATGACAAATGTGAATTCTGTCATACAGTTCATCTCCACTCAGTGAACCTATAACTAACTATAGCAGATGTCTTATGGTCTGAAGATGATCTGTGTGGATTGAAACTAGTCTCCACAAATAAATTATCCTTTATTTTGCGATGGAGACTGATTTTTTTCATGATGACTGAATTTATATCGCTATATCCCAAACATGTTATCAAGAATCATTAATTGAATATTCACTTCGACTCTAACAAAGATGTAAAAGTGGCACCTAGTACCTAAATTCTGATAGCATCATTCAATTGAGCACAATGAGCCATTTCTATTGGCCATGCCATCCTTACTGTTCATTCTTTATGTATAATGTTTTATTTGTTATTGATGTTGACCATGTGTCCTCAGAATTCATGCTTAAATTGTGCCAAAAATATTATGCCTAGAATACCGTGTGTGTGGTCTGAAGTGCACCGAAGGGGAGAGGCGTTTCTTTCAACATATACACCGTATCTGTAAAATCTTTATATTTTATATGCTTCTCCATTGTTGATTTTTTTTATTCTTGTAACTTTTGGCTTGCTTAGAAGAAGCACGAAAAGGTGAACGAACAGCCACTTGTCTTGCTCTTCAGAGGCGTGGAAGAGGCAACTTCTGTATTGAAGATCTTTGTGCGTGGTTTCAGACCAGTGAATGTTAGGTTTTAGTTGGCCATGTGAATACTTTAACTTTCGTTGGGAACGGGAATATTTTGGTGCTAAGCTTACAATTTGCAAGTATTTAGGCCTGTAACCTCTCACAAGTGTCTGGTGATACGCTGCCATTGGACTTGCTACAGATTTGCATTAAAGGATATACGACTGTTTATGGGAATTCTGATATTTTAACTGCACCACCAAACTTTGAATAGTTGTGAATTGGCAGTTCCATTAGTGAACAGTTAAGTGGCATGGGACTTTCTACGTTGTTCCCTGCAGATGTTTATTTGAACTCTGGGGACCTGTTACCACTTCATTTCAGTTATCAGTAACCTTAGCTGCACTTATTTTATTAGTGTTATTTTATTTTATGCTTTATAAGGATACATTGTGGGACCACCATACCGTTGTTGTATGTTTTATTAGACAAATATATCATCAGTTCGTTAGAATCAGAACCTTGGTTTGGACTGTAATTAATTCATAAGGACACAATCATTTATCATAACCAGTTATTTTATTTTTTGGCCAACTTGTCATTTTGATTAACAGTAAGAACTTTCTGAACATAAATATTGTAGCACGTAGGAGTTAATGTATAGTATCAATATTTTGCAGCAAGCTTACCTTCTGGGCCAAAAGCATACACCGAACGTCTCAACGTCATGACAGTAGCGAGGAACTGCTTAAAACTCTGTCATGTACTTGCCCAAAGGCGAGTATAAAATCATACCATCACAAGGGGAGCGACAGTTTAACATGGAACCATGTGTTCTTCCTGGGGACTCCTCACACCATTGATAAGTGAAATCTAGGTTAAAAGCAAAGTGGAAATTTCCACAGTACAATTGTGTTCCAAATGCATAGCCTCTCGGTTCCCAGGCACACCTTTATCACTAGACCAGCAAGGATGTAGGAGACTATAATGGGTGCATGTAGAGTATGGTGTCACATATGTGATATGTGATAATGAAAGAAAGGGGGGGGGTGGTGAAGACGATGATGAGAAGAGGAAGAGGGTGAAGATGATAGAGAAGGGAGAGGGTGAAGATGATAATGAGAGAAGGGGAAGGGTAAAGATGATAAAGATAAAGGAAGAGTGTGAAGATGATAATGAGAGAAGGGAGAGGGTATAGATGATAATGAGAGAAGGAAGAAGATGGAAATGATGATGAGAGAAGAGGGTGAAGATGATAAAGAGAGAAGGGAAAGGGTGAAGATGATGATGAGAGAAGAGAGAGGATGAAGATGATGATGAGAGAAGGGAGAGGGTGAAGATGATAATGAGAGAAGGGAAAGGGTAAAGATGATAAAGATAAAGGGAGAGGGTGAAGCTGATAATAAGAGAAGGAGAGGGTGTAAATAATAATGAGAGAAGGCAGAGTGTGAAGATCAGAGAAGGGAGAGGGTGAAGCTGATAATGAGAGAAGGGAGAGGGTGAAGATGATAATGAAAGAAGGCAGAGTGTGAAGATGAGATAAGGGAGAGGGTGAAGCTGATAATGAGAGAAGGGAGAGGGTTAAGATGATAATGAGAGAAGGCAGAGTGTGAAGATGAGAGAAGGGAGAGGATGAAGCTGATAATGAGAGAAGGGAGAGCATGAAGATGATAATGAGAGAAGGCAGAGTGTGAAGATGATAATGAGAGAAGGCAGAGTGTGAAGATGAGAGAAGGGAGAGGGTGAAGATGAGAGAAAGGGGAGGGTGAAGCTGATTTTGAGAGAAGGGAGAGGGTGAAGATGGTAATGAGAGAAGGGAGAGGGTGAAGATAATAATGAGAGAAGGCAGAATGTGAAGATGAGAGAAGGGAGCGGGAGAAGATGATAACGACAGAAGGGAAAGGGTGAAGATGATGATGAGAGAAGGGAGAAGCAGAAGATGATAACGAGAGAAGGGAGAGGGAGAAGATGATAATGAGAGAAGGGAGACGGTGAAACCAAATGCCGACACACAGCCGAGTCCTCTCAAATAGCAGCAACGGGCTGCCTGGCTTAACGTCCTCATCTGATGAACAGATCACCACCGACAATATCACGTGCTCTCCCTACATGAAATGTGGTGGAAAGATGGGGAATTAAATTGTGAGCCGGCCGCGGTGGTCTCACGGTTAAGGCGCTCAGTCCGGAACCGCGAGACTGCTACGGTCGCAGGTTCGAATCCTTCCTCGGGCATGGATGTGTGTGATGTCCTTAGGTTAGTTAGGTTTAAGTAGTTCTAAGTTCTAGGGGACTGATGACCACAGATGTTAAGTCCCATAGTGCTCAGAGCCATTTGAACCATTTTGAATGAAATTGTGGTACACTGGAACATGGCGCAAAGTGTGGTCATCAGGAACCTTACGCCATTGTTATATCAAAAATCCGCCTCAGTTGCGAAATGTTATTGGTCTTTACCCAGGGTTCAACTAGAGTAATCTAGCCTTCTTCAGAAGCATAAAATAAACTAATACATGCCAGAATAAAGCACCGTGGTACCATGTCAAGCTACGTTACTTAGCTGAGGAACAGCTCCGGCCCCATTTCGCGATAAGCGGTCGGTTAGCCGCGCACGCTACGTTGGAGCTGATTGTGGCACGTGGATGTGTACCGATCAAGACGGCGGATCACGCGTATGCGAGCACGAAAAGTCAAAGACGGCTGCCATTGGCAGTTTTATGTTATGTACTGGGAAATTACCTATAATGTTAAACCGTACATTTGTGAGAGAACAAGGCACTAATTGGATAGAATCCCGATGAGCGTTAACTGTAAGCCGAGACCTTGTTAACTGATAAAAAGTTTACTTAGACGTTAACTTAAGCTTGTTAGATTTAAAAACCACATCTGATTACCGTTATGTTGGATGGTTCTGCACTATCTCACGAGGGGATGAACAAGGTTATACGTCCGTAACGCGAGAACTTCTCAAGGTTAGGAGAAGATGGAAACAAAATAATTTCCATTATACATGGAGTAATACGTCAATTTGTTAACGCGAAATTTGACTCACGTTGTTATGTTATGGCACTACATTACTACGCATTTATGACTGACTGGGCGTCTAAAGCTTAGGGCATCATTTATCATTTTATGCACAGATGGTCAACATTGTGTTTTGGAAACCTGTAGGCCTAATAGCTTAACCAAACATACACTAACTATAAATATGATATGTACGACCGTCCACTTTGTGTAGTCACAAGGGTGACGTGGAACAAAACTCTTAAGGGAAAAGATTAGTTACTAGTTAGTAGTGTGTTGAAGACCCATATGCATTTAAATAGGTTATTCCACCCTAATTGTCGAAATACTCACTCTTGTGTATCAGATATAACTTATTTAGGATATTGCCTATAAGAGTATTAACTATTTTGGATGAGGATTATTGTGGGCGTGGTGGAATTCTCACATAGACTACCAAGAAATAAGGACCCAATCTTTGGAGTAGGGCGTGTCAGGGCGTACAGGGCCACTGCCAAAGCGCTTATATACTATTGACCGAAAAAGGTCAAGCTAATAATATGAACATGAATTGTGTTCTTCCCTTTTGAACGGGAACATAAATTAAGGATGTGGTATAATAGTGAGCAAAGTATAGATTTCTCACGTGGGTTAATAGCATAAATCAGAACCTAATATTTAAAGTAGGGTGTGACTGGGAGTCACACTTACGTACTATTTACCGACCAAGGACAAGCATTTAACAAAATATAGTCTGCAAATTAACCTTTGATAGGAATAATATCTCAAAGATTACACTGTATACAGCGTAACTACGCGGGCAACGCTATAGTTTTCATTAAAAAGATGCTTTAGAGCAACAAGGTCAAAGTTATCTGCCTATGGAAGAATGTTTTAAACCATACTGCATAAATATTAAACTTAGCTTATTTGGCGTTAAGGCAATTAGTATTGGCCAATTTGAGTTAAAGGCGGGCATGAGGCTTAATGCCAAGGGGTAGAAAGAAAAGGCAATGCGTGCCAGCATCGTTAGTAGGTTTGGCTACGATATTGTCAGTTATGTCGGAACTAGAACTATATTTACCGTAAGGAATATTTATTAAACCGTAGTACTGAACGTTGACAGTGTCTTGAAAGGAGGATATAAGATGAAAATAAACAAAAGCAAAACCAGGATAATCGAATGCAGTCGAAATAAGTCGGGTGATGTTGAGGGTATTAGATTAGGAAAGGAGACACTTAAAGTAGTAAAGGAGTTTTGCTATTTGGGGAGCAAAATAACTGATGACGGTCGAAGTAGAGAGGACATAAAATGTAGACTGGCAATGGGAAGGAAAGCGTTTCTGAAGAAGAGGAATTTGTTAACATCGAGTATAGATTTAAGTGTCAGGAAGTCATTTCTGAAAGTATTTGCATGGAGTGTAGCCATGTATGGAAGTGAAACATGGACGATAAATAGTGTAAATAAGAAGAGAATAGAAGCTTTCGAAATGTGGTGCTACAGAAGAATGCTGAAGATTAGGTGGGTAGATCACATAACTAATGAGGAGGTGCTGAATAGGATTGGGGAGAAGAGACGTTTGTGGCACAACTTGACTAGAAGAAGGGATCGGTTGGTAGGACATGTTCTGAGTCATGAAGGGATCACCAATTTAGTACTGGAGGGCACCGTGGAGGGTAAAAATCGTAGAGGGAGACCAAGAGATGAATACGCCAAGCAGATTCAGAAGGACGTAGGTTGCAGTGGGGATATGAAGAAGCTTGCACAGGATAGAGTAGCATGGAGAGCTGCATCAAACCAGTCTCAGGACTGAAGACCACAACAACAAATTTCTAAGACTGAAGCGTCGAAATATCAGGAATGGGTATGAAGTGACAAGGCACAGAAGTTAATGTGATTCTCTGGCTACGTGCCGTTCTTTGACGTGTTACTCCATGCATAATGGAAATTATTTTATTTCCATCTTCTCCTAACCCTGAGAAGTTCTCGCGTTACGGACATATAACCTTGTCCATTCCCTCGTGAGATAGTGCAGAACCATCCAACATAGCGGTGATCATATGTGGTTTTTTAAGCTAACAGGCTTAACTTATCGTCTAAGTGAAATTTTTTATCATTTGATAAGGTCTCGGCTTACTGTTAACACTCATTGGGATTCTATCACCACAGTGCCTTGTTTTATCACAAATGTACGGTTTAACATTATAGGTAATTTCCCAGTAGATAACATAAAGACAGCCAATGGCAGGCACCTTTGACTTCCCGTGCGCGCATATGCGTGATCCGCCGTCTTGCTCGGTACATATCCGCGTGCCACAGTCAGTTCCAGCGTAGCGTCCGCGGCTAACCGACCGCTTTCCATAAAGTGGTGTCGGGGCTGTTCCTCAGCTAAGTAACGCAGCTTGACACGGTACCACGGTACTTCAGCTTTTTATGTTTGACGGTGCTTTATTCTGGCATGTATCAGTTTATTCTGAAGAAGTCTAGATTACTCTAGCTGAAACCTGGGTACAGGCCAGTAACATTTCGCAACTGACGCAAATTTTTGTTATATTAATTTATCTCAGTTGCTGACAGGGCTGCAACATGTTAAAAATTCTTACGTCATTCTCTCCTTTTCTTGCCGTCCGTATATTGGAGGTTAAGTCTTTTTGCTCCACCAGGATTCCAATTGATTGCTTGAAAGCACAGGCTTGTGTCAGCGAACGTCAGGGCTTTACTGTCTCACAGTGCGCTAGTCCAGTGTTACTTACTCAGCTAGTGCTGACATAGTGGATTGCGGATGCAGAATGTATCATGTATCCACCGCGCTTCTTGGGTTGAAGTTTTCCATACGCAAGGGCAGATACGGAACTCGTTTCCTTTCCACTACATATCGTGAGGGTTGCGGCATATCTTTGGCGGAAAAATCGGAAAATTATGGCTGGTAGCATTACAGCAAATAGGTAATAAATTGCTTTTTGTATGTCAGTGCAACCAAGCACTTAATAGCGTTTCCTTATTAAATGTCTTTGTCATTTCCTGTCATTGTCCTGGTAATCTCACCTAGCACTCGATCTCTAGAACTGCAGCATCAGGAGACGTTAATTCTATCCTTCTTTCCTTGTGGTGAGACAATAATAGCCGAATTCATCGAAGCGGCACAAATTAAGGAATCTGAAGGAAGACTGCATCATGCAGGTATACATCAGATAAAAAAATAGATACTAATTCCAGTACGAGTAAAAACTTGTTTAGTGACTACAGTTTCTGTTAGATCCTCATTTGCGTTTATACTCCTCAAGCCACCATACGGTGCATGGCGGAAGGTACGGGGGGAAAGCGACGGTCTATATGCTTCCAAACGAACCCTGATTTCACCTATCTCGTGTTCGTGCTCCTTATGCGAGATGTATGTTAGTAGCAGTGAAATTATTCTTCAGGCAGCCAAAATAAACCGAAGTCGACTGTTCACCTTCCTTACAACCTGTCTTACATGCTCGTTCCACTTCATCTCGATTTTCAATACTATGACTAAATATTTAATCGACACAACAATGTGATGTAGGACAGCACCAAATACAGTTTTCTAACGTTACAGGATTGTCTTTCCTATCCATCTGCCTTAACTTAGTTTTTCCGACCTAAAGGGCAAGTTGTCAATCCTCACACCAAACCGAAATCCTCCCCATCGCTTCCTCTATCCTGCAGCTGCTCACTTTCCCGTACACTAAAGCCTCATCAGCTAACAGCCGTACTTTTGTGCTCATACTGTTCGTAGGCTCATTTATGTATGTAGAGAATAAGGGCTGTTACGTCGCAATAAGTATAGTACGTTTCACAGTTCGCTTTTAGAACAACAGTCCAGTGCCTCAAATTGTTTGGACTTATAAGTGAGCGACGCCGTGGCAAAACTAACCACCCATTCTCGATAGTGGCAATGGTATTCTGGGTAGTCTGTGTGTAGTTTTAGGTTTCCTACATGTGTTAAGCCGAACACTAGACAGGCCCATCATATCAAGGACTGAGAGGAAGAAAATGCCAACTCACAAGTAATTATTCTGAGTTACGCATATTATATTTTTGGTTATATTCAAAGTCATAATACAAAACAGTTTATCTAGTAGGCAGCATTTTCCAGTTGTACATATGGAGCTACTCATTACTAGCATGTGATGTATCCAGAAACGCAACAGAGAATGTCATCAGACCACTTCTTACTAAAGTAAATGTTAGCGCTTTGTGCTCACTCTGACGCAATACACCAACAATACAACATACAATGAGTAATTATATGATATGTAGGTTCATGGTGCATAAGACAATTCTGCTCTAAGGTAATTACGTCACTGAACCATCAGGAAGAGCGGCCAGTGTGAGTGTAACGAAACACCAAGAAGAAGAAGAACAAGGAGGGACTTACTCTCAGGAGTGCCGATGCCATTCTGATGCGCATTCTCCACAGTCTCTCCTTTGTCAGGATCGACATATCCTTTGTTTTTTAGCTGAATAAGGAGATCCATGAAGTCTTTCCTTCTGAAGTTATTCTTCTCTCTGTAAGCAACGGTGTCTGCAACCATTTTCTGGAAATATTTGCTGACAGCCGTCGCCCCTCCTTTGACCCTACAAAAAAAAGTAACAATTATTTGATGTTAACACAAACACTCCTAAAAAGAAGCTGCCTCTTTTCACTATGGAAGGAGATTACTTATTTCCAACACATTACGTATAACGGCCAATGATAATGACATGGTGGCGTTGTAGACACAATAAACCATCTAGCATGTCGAGGTCAACGAGGAGTATAGAAACACTAAGGCCGACCGCTGGACCACAGCCACAGCCGTTGAGGAGAAAAGTCAGTTGCGCACCAGCGCAGTCCTCCCATTGAGCTGAGTCCGACTGAGGCTGATTCGTTCAGTAGTATGGAGTCAAGGAATGTCTCTGTCACCAGACGCATGCAATCGAAGCAGAGTTCCTTGGACAAGTCCACGTCGAGGCAACGTTGATGTCAATAAATGGACGTCGGCCAGGTGTGGTTTCGTGGAGAGTTACTCTTATATCCCCTAGGGATCTCTTGATACACTGTCCACCGTTACAAGAACAACACCAGCAAATAGCAAAACTGAGGATGTGAAGCGTAGTAGTTGGAAGAAGATGTGACTAAGTTCGTAGGTGATCTGGGGATATTAAGTGCTCCAAGCACACAGAACTGCCACCTCTGGCAGAAGGAATGGTTCTAACACAGTTGGATACTCAGTCGAACATGACAGATACATATATGTCATTCTGTTCTGCTTCAGATCTGTGACAGAGTTTATCAGTTGCTGTGACAGATTAGAAGTGGTGTTCTTGTCTGTCTGCAACCCACAAGCAAATGCTTCCAATGGGGTGAACGATTTGGAGAACGTGTTGGCCAGGGCTATTTTCTAACATGTGTTGTATCGAGGTTCCTCTCGAAAACACACAGTCATTTTTTATCGTGTTGAAAGATGACGTCCCGGTTACCTCCAAGATAGAGCACAGCAATCAGCGTCAATATGTAATGCCTGCTGTTCAAATTACCTGCAGTGCGCATTGCAGGAAATCATGTTGTGAATATAACAGGACTCCATACCGACACGTCGGATGCGCTGTGGCATATGCCATTTATGAAGCTTCCCCACAAATATCAGTTCAACGTGACGCTGCAAACGGTCAAGGGGACAGGGTGGCAGCTCTGCATCCTGTGTTACCGCTGAGGGTAACTGTAAGCAGACAAGTAAATGTGGCGCCAGCCCTACGTCCAAAGAAACTGGTATAGGCATGCGTATTCAAAGACAAATATAGGCAAACAGGCAGAATACGGAGCTGCGACAGGCAACACCTATATATAAGACAACATGTGTCAGGTGCAGTTAGACCGGTTACTGCCGCTACAATGGCAGGTTATCAAGGTTTAAGTGAGTTTGAATATGGTGTTATAGTCGGCGCACGAGCGATGGGACAAAGCATCTCTGAGGTACCGATGAATTGGGGATTTTCCCATATGAACATTTCACAAGTGTACCGTGAATATCAGGAATCCGGTAAACATCAAATCTTGAACATCGCTGTGGCCGGGAATACATCCTGCAAGAACGTGACCAACAACGACTGATGAGAATCATTCGCGTGGCAGAAGTGCAACCTTCCCGGAAACTGCTGCAGATTTCAATGCTGGCCCATCAACAAGTGTCACATTATCTACCATTCAGCCGAACGTGGGCTTTTGGAGCTCAAGGCACACTCATGTATCTTTGATGACCGCACAATACAGAGTTCTATGCCGCGCCTGGTCGTGTCAACACTGACAATGGACTGTTGATGACTAGATACATGTCGCCTGGCCGCACGAATTTAGTTAAAAATTTTCATCGATTGGATGGACGTTTACGGGTATGGAGGGAACTTCATGTATCCAAGGACCCTGCATGTCAGCAGTGGGCTGTTCAAGCTGGTGGAGGCTCCGTAATGATGTGGGGCGTGTGCAGTTGGAGTGATATGGGACCCCCGATACGTCTAGGTGTCGCAAACGTAAGGGTTCAGTCTGGACACCTGCATTCGTTCATGTCCATTGTGCATTCCGACGGACTTGGGCAATTCCATCAGGAAAATGCAACACCCGACGTGCCTAGAAATGCTACAGAGTCGCTCCAGGAACACATTTCCTCTGGCCACCAAACTCCCCAGACATGAACCTTATTGAGCATATCTGGAATGCCTTGCAACGTGCTGTTCGTAAGAGACCTCCGCCCGCTCTTTCTCTAATGGATTTATGGACAGCGCTGTAGTATTCATGGTGTTATTTCCCTGCAGCACTACGTAAGACACAGTCGAGTGTATGACACGTCGTGTTGCGGCACTTCTGCTTTCTCTCGTTGCTCCTACACTATATTAGGCAGGTGTACCAATTTTTTGGCTCTTCTGTGTATATTTGTCAGAAGAAATATGCACCCAAAGGCTTTACATATTTCGTTGTTTCTAGTGGAGCGATAATGCATGCATTGATGTGTCGTGAATATTCCTACAACCACAAAGTAGTACACATTTCTGGTTATTTGTGACATTATCATTAACAACATTGATGAAAAAGGATTTTAAATGGTCTTTTGACATTTTTCCAATTTTGCTAGCCTCCAAATGTCTACTGTAGCCTTTTTAACTTTCTGTCCGAAAGTGTTTTCTTCAAGCCAAATGCACAGCTTTTGGTTACGTGTCCACTCATTGAAAGTCCAATATCTATTGTATGACTATGAGATGTATCATGGGTAGACTAGAGTTTGGCAACTGTTTATTTTCCCCCTTTTTTTAGACACTGTCATATCAGAAAGTAGTTCATAATTGATAAATGTAAACACGGCCCCTAGAAGGCTCTATCGTGATTTATAATTAGGCGTTCTAATTTAGATTACTTGTCGTTGTCATGCATTTGTAAAACCGCTTATTGTCTGCAGATATCGCAAGAAATGATATAAAATGTGTCCCTTACAGGCACCTGCAATTTTGGCCAATACAAAAAGCGCGATTAAATAAAAATCACGTTACAGCCTGCTACGGACCACGTTTACGTTTACTAAGCTTCTGCAGGCTGTGGATCTCCACATATACAAAATTTTAGTTGACAATTAAATCGACTTCGATCAGTCTTCCAAATGCAGTGTGGCTGTATATGGAAATTTGTTGTTCTCTTGTCTACTTCTTTGGGAAATCAGGTCCTAGGCTGGCCAATATCTTGGTCTTCCTGTACATCTCTGGCTGTCACGGAAACAGTGATGTGTCTACGGCACTTTCTGTATTGTTGTTTTCGTCAGACGTGCTATGAAAGGAGCAGAACATTTAAAGTTTGTGCGCGCAGTTTCTCTTGCTTTTTGTGTTGTCTAAAATTTCAGGTGCTTGTAACGGACACATTTAATTTCATTCCTTGGTATGTTAAATTGGGGTAGCATGTGTTGTTTTATCTCTAGTTCTTTGATTACCTTGTTTCCAGGAAATGAATGTTCATATACCTTTTTTTCTCCACATAATCAAACATTATTTTGATGGTTGATATGCTTTTTTTAGGTGGATGTCTCTGCAATAATGAGGTGCACGTCACAACTTTACGAGGAGGCGTATGATAATGATCATAAAATGTTATTCCGAAAATTTTGTTAAAACAGTAACAGTATTGTATTTCTTCTTTTGTGGAGGGTCATTGTCACTAGAACTACTAGTTTGTCTTTGAGGAGTACTGTTTCCGTCACTGATACATGTACTACAATCGCTTTATCGTCTATAAAGTCGTTTTCTTCATCCACTATCTTATTCAATGGGACTTCAGTTGAGCATCCAAATGAATAACCATGTTCCTGAATAATCATATTCACCAAAAATATTTCGATAGTTACATTACCCTGCCCTACATCGTCTTCTTAAATGCCACAGTATTTAAAATATTCTAAACATTAATGGCTTCGTTGATTTTTGCTATCTATGTACGACAATACCGGCACGCGTGTACTAAAGACGTGAACTAGGTGCGCTGTTGCACAAAGCCCAAAAGCAACACTATCACAAACGGTGGCGGGCGTGATTACTAATGGGAGATGGGTTTATGTACAAATGTTGGAATACAAATTCCCTTGTGAGTGGCGATTGTAACATCCACACTCAGGCCACCACACATTGCATTTTCCTAGACGGGCGTCCCTATCATTTGTTGTCCTCGTTCTTTGCACCAATTTCTGTGTTTCCGCTAAGCTACTCAAAAGTTCTGCAGAAGACTGTGAATTTCGGGTGCACGGCACGATTCAACGTGTCAATTTCTCTAAAGGTTCCATTTGATTGTCCGTGCACAAAAATCATGTCAGCTGATCCCCTATATGGGTGGGTCACTGTTTACCTTTTGTTTACCGACTAAACACTTCAACTTGTAAAGACTCCTTGATATCAGGACTGAAAACGCGCCTTCTGTAATGTGGTTTCCTATCTACATTCCTAGAAAGTAAACTGTCGCTTCTTCTTACGGTAGTTTTAGACATTGAACATGTAACTGTTATGGGATTATCGGACTTATTGTCCGAAACTCGTAGTGAATTTGCGTGCCTATGGAATATCGTCTCAGTTATGTGACTGGATTTGTGATTTCCTGTTCGAGAGGTCACAGTTCGTAGTAACTGCGGAAAGTCATCGCGTAAAACAGAAGTGATTTATGGCGTTCCCCAAGGTAGTGTTATAGGCCCTTTGCTGTTCCGTATCTATATAAACGATTATGGAGACAATCTGAGCAGCCGTCTTCGGTTATTTGCAGATGACGCTGTCGTTTATCGAATAATAAGGTCATCAGAAGATCAAAATAAACTGCAAAGTGTGAGGTAATCCATATGAGTGCTAAAAGGAACTCGTTAAACGTCGGTTACACGATACATCAGTCTAATGTAAAAGCCGTAAATTCAAGTAAATACCTAGGAAGTGCTATAACCAACAACTTAAATTGGAGAGAACACTTAGAAAATGTTGTGGGGAAGGCTAACCAAAGACTGCGTTTTGTTGGCGGGACACTTAGAAAATGTAACAGACCTACTAAGGAGACTGCCTACACTACGCTTGTCCGTCCTCTTTTAGAATACTGGTGCGTGGTGTGGGATCTTTACCAGGTAGAACTGACGGAGGACATCGAAAAAGTTCAAAGAAAGGAAGCGCGTTTTGTATTATCGCGAAGTATGGGAAAGAGTGTCACAGAAATGATACAGAAGTTGGGCTTGACATCATTAAAAGAAATGCGTTTTTCGTTGCGACGGAATCTTCTCACGAAATTATAATCACCAACTTTCTCCTCCGAATGCGAAAATATTTTGTTGACACCGATCTACATAGGAAGGAACGATCACCACGATAAAATAAGGGAAATCAGAGCTCGTACAGAAAAACATAGGTATTCATTTTTTCTGAGCGCTATACGAGATTGGAATAATAGAGTATTGTGAAGGTGGTTCGATTGAAACTTCTGCCAGGCACTTGAATGTGATTTGCAGAGTATCCATGTAGTAGATGTAGGAACTATGTTGTTACCGGAGTTGCGCCGAGCTGGGAAGTTGGATAAGTCTATAAATACGTAAACAGTGCATAATCGGAAAAGTTCGTGGAGAAATTAAGTGAATCCAAGTAACACTAGTCCATACTGTAGAACAGCAAGTTGAGAAAGAAGAAAATAGCACAGTGAAAGTCGATGGCCGACGCCAAGTGCCTGGTCGAAGTCCAGGTGATGGTGAACGCAGACAGCAGAGCCGGCTCCCTAGGTTGGTGACGGCTCTGTGGCACGAAGTCGTACGTAGAGCAGGTTCCGATCACGACACTGATTGAAAAACTGGGGTGCAGGCTCAAAGCTTGGTAGAAGATGCATTGGAGTGGCTTTGCGTCACCCTAAATAGCCAGGCGGTAGAGAGATACTGGAGGAGCTATATGTGATCACGTGGCCAGCAGAGGCAAAGAGATCCGTGGGGCCAGCGATCTGACTTTCGACGTCAGACAGTCGGTCCACCATTGCTGCGAGAAGGATTGCTCGTTTATGTGATGTACAGCCCATACACAGCAACTTCCATGGTCAGCTTCCGTTCATCCAGTGTCAGAAACTAACACTGTGCGTGCAAAGTAATACGACAATGAACTGTGAACTTAAATCCCAGACAATGTTGTAGTTTGTTTAGGAGATAGTACCACTAAGAAAACGAAATTATTGAAACCATTAAATAATGTAAAACCATGTGTAGCAATATGTGGAAATCATAACAAATGGTCGTCATCGGAGATGCACCCCTGGATATAACATCAAGTAGAGCAGTTGAAGATAGTTAGGAATGAGAGGAAGTAGGGACTGGATGTTGTGAGTGGAAAGTGCCGAGGAAGGTCGAAATATATGAGGGAATAATGTGGCAATCAACGAATTTAAGACAGAATATTGAGGGCGGAAGGTAGTACTGAATAGCGAATATCAAAGTACTCGAACAAGCTTATTTTTGACAAAGTGCAACATAGTAGTGTAACAGGTAATTACAGTATAGGGTAACGATAGGTGTATTGTAAGTAGGCCCCTTAGGTTTTTATGTTGGTAACGCCACGTAGTGCTTTGTATGAAAATCACTGACTGTGCTGTGTGCAGTCTGTGGCTGGTTTGCATTGTTGGAATATTTGCTATTGTAGTGTTGGGCGGTTGGCTGTTAACAGCGCGTAGCGTTGCGTAGTTGGAGGTGAGCCGCCAGCAGTGGTAGATGTGGGGAGAGAGATGGCGGAGTTTTGAGAGCGGATGATCTGGACGAGTGTCCGTCAGAAAAAGGAAATTTGTAAGACTGGATGTCATGAACTGCTATGTATATTATGACTTTTGAACACTATTAATGTAAATACAGTGTTTGTTCTCCACCAAAATCTTTCATTTGTTAACTATGCCTATCAGTTGTTAGTGCCTTCAGTAGTTAGAATCGTTTATTTAGCTGGCAGCATTGGCACTCGCTGAATGGCAGTAGTTCGAGTAACGAAGATTTTTGTGAGGTAAGTGATTCATGAAAGGTATAGGTTACTGTTAGTCAGCGCCTATCTTTTGCGGGGTTTATTGAAAGTCAGATTGCGTTGAGGAAAAAAAATATTGTGTGTCACTTTAGTGATGATCAGAATAAGTAAAGAGAGAAATGTCTGAGTACGTTCAGTTTTGCTCAGCTGTTTGAAAATCAAATAACGTAAACGTTTTCCAGCACTGTCATTTATAAATTTTTCTAAGGGGATGTTTCAGTATTATAACAGAGGAAATAGTAGGTGATAAATCAGAGGCAATATTTAGGTCTCTCTTATTTCAATAAATCATTTACCTACAAACTTACCCCTCAAGAAAGGATCGATCCACTCCAGTGCAGCTGAACTCATCTTCGGACGAAGGAAAAGTCTGTAAGCGTTGTTTGCATGTCGCAGAATCTCTACGTAGATTTCCTTGCACTTAGATTCCATTGGAAACCGCAGTTAGATTCAGTAGTAAGGACAGACGTATAAATTAGGAAGGCTCATAGCCATTAAAATTTAACATACAAAACAGTAGACAAACAACCGTCTGACTTCAAAATTTTGTCTTGGACATTTCCGGAACCTCAGACCGCCAGATTTCTCTCTGGCACTATTCCTGAAAGCCTAGACCATTTTCAAGGAAACCTTCTGTAGGTGGAGACTGTAAGAACTCAGTTTTACGATCAGGCCCAGCCTTTCTATAATAAATGATAGCCCTGTAACATGTTCAAAGTACTTACGGGCATTCAGCCAGGTTGAATTTTCGACAAATGCCGATATTTCGGCGGATGCACCCTCCGCCATTTTCAAGGCTTAACTACAACGACCAGACGAAGTGCAGGAAACACGAGAGCTCGGTTCTGCGAGTCTAACAGAAAAGATAAGACACACCTAAACAAAAACCACCAAAGATGAACGAAGTCAGAGCTATCGATAGTAAGAAACTATGGACTGGTAATTGAGGAAACGTTAACTCTGTCCCTATGTTTTTTAACAAGTGAAAGAGCAGGATTCCAGGCTGAGTTTAAACAAAAGCCTCCATCCCTATTCACAAGGTTATTATATAATAATACCGAGATATTAGCATGCACGTCCGGCTATTGGGATAGTGTGATTAAGGAGTCTGTTGAAATTAAATTGGCTAGCAACCTTGTGAATAGGGATGGAGGCTTTTGTTTAAACTCGGCCTGGAATCCTGCTCTTTCACTTGTTAAAAAACATAGGGACAGAGTTAACGTTTCCTCAACTACCAGTCCATAGTTTCTTACTATCGATAGCTCTGACTTCGTTCATCTTTGGTGGTTTTTGTTTAGGTGTGTCTTATCTTTTCTGTTAGACTCGCAGAACCGAGCTCTCGTGTTTTCTGCACTTCGTCTGGTCGTTGCAGTTAAGCCTTGAAAATGGCGGAGGGTGCATCCGCCGAAATATCGGCAGTTGTCGAAAATTCAACCTGGATGAATGCCCGTAAGTACTTTGAACATAGTTTACGCCAGGAGAAGCTCAGGTCTCAGCCCTGTAACAGTTCGTGAAATGAAGAAAACTTGAGAACCATGGCATAGCGAGTAGGAGCATACGAAATGTTTCGTTTGAGGACCTGAGAAGTGGTATGGGTAGCAAGGCAGTGGAGGTGTTCTAAGTTAATGGTGTGCAGCGCTTTGCCTTCAACACATCCAAGTCATGGCGGAAGACTATTTAGGGTTTAACGTTCCATCCACAAAGAGGTCATAACAGACGAATTGATAGTTGCGGATCTTACCTTACATAGTTCATCACCGTTGGACTGATGAAGTTCAGAATGGACACGATGCCTGCACGCAAAGAGGGCTCGAAGATCTTGCGCCCCCATTGGCGGAACTCGTGCTGCGGGTTCCGCTGGCAGTTGCACTCCTGGCCGAAGGCGACGGAGGAGATGACGTCAGTGGTGAACCGCGCTATCAGCTCGCGAACCTCCACCGACTGCCCGCGGTCCACCATTTCCCCCACCACGTCTGCCATCTCGCGCCCGTTGTCCTGGATAGTCTATCACATAAATGCATACACCTCGTCAGTGGCCGTAAGAGAGAAGCGTGTTTCAGCAAACTAGCGTGTTCCTATTACTGGATTCAGGACTTTTTAGGAGATAGAACTTGAGACGTAATTTTTAACAGAACAAAATCGACAGAAATGAAGGTAATTTCTGCGTTACCCCTTGGGAGTGTTACAGGGCCATTGTTGTTTGCAGTGTATAAACATCATCTTGTGGATATCGTCGGAAGCTCCGTCAAGCTTCTTGCAGATGACGCCGTTCCTTACAGCAAGATGGTAACGCCATACGACTGTAGCGAAATGCAGGAAGAAATCCGGAGGGACTACAGCTGTTTCGGGGACTGGCAGTTTATACTAAACGTAAATAAATGAATCGTAAGTAGGCGGAGAAATCCATCATTATTGGATTAGGACTTTGGTGAAATCGAATGTAAAATACCTAGCAAAAATTTTTTTGTTTATTTATAGACGCAATCACATTCTTATGACACAGTCATAACCAGTTTCGGCCATACAATAACCATCTTCAGATTCTAAAGGCGGCATACACTGAATACTTGTTTGACAGATTCTTGGATAATACTCTTTTGCCAAGTAGGATTAAGGCAACCGATGGCGAATATTCGACAAAGGATTCACGTTTCGCGCTGGGATCGTTTAGGCGGGACATGTCCGTTACGGAAATGCCTTGTGTATCACGGAGAATTTTGCTGTCGAAATTCCCAGAAATCAGAGCTCGTACGGACTGCGACTGTTCCCAGGCGCCGTTCGCGATTCGAACAGAGAAGCGGGTAAGTGATGGTGGTGTGAGATCTACCATCTGCCACACAGTATGGGGTGAATTTGAAGAGGATAGACGTAGATGTTACAAGATTAGAAAGAAGTCTTTTGTGGTGTTCGTACTGTAAGACCTTCGGCACACACACCATCAGATTGTTTGACTTGTCGCTCTAACGAAGTAGGCGAGTGTGAGCAATATGTCTTGTGGCGTGTTTATCTTCTGCCGTTAGGTCAAACGTTAGAAATGGTTCAAATGGCTTTGAGTATTATGGGACTCGACTGCTGTGGTCATCAGTCCCCTAGAACGTAGAACTACTTAAACCTAACTAACCTCAGGACATCACACACATCCATGCCCGAGGCCGGATTCGAACCTGCGACCGTAGCAGTCGCACGGCGTTGGAAATTCCACTTGCACACTTAGAGTAGCGGATTGACGGTGACCAACTTTAAACAGATCTTGTTATTATTTTAATAAATGTGTGTGAAAATTAATCAAGCACAAAATTTCTTAACTTGGTTCTGGATGCTATTTACAATTGACAATCCGAAGTTCCTTTGGTCTTGGTACGTTAACCTTATTCTCACATATCTCTGATACTTGACAAAGTGTCTATACATTTCTCTTCATGGCTATGTACAGGAATATAATAATCTTGTTATGCGCAGACTGAAACTTGACTATAGACTGGTACAGACAAATGCAGACTAATGCAGACTGACTAATCAGAGGTCTGCACACTTGTTATAATACCTCGAGCGTTGAGGTATCACTGCGCGAGTGTGATCCGCGAGGAGAAAGGTTCTACGTTAGCAGCAATCTCATTGGCTGCGTGACATATTATTACGCGGATCGGCGGAAGCAGAATTTGGTCCGTCTCTTCGGCAGCGCCATCTCGTAGTGTGGAGACGGACGAGTGCTGCGCCTGCGCTGTTGTGCTTAGCGGGGCGCGCTCCAGTGGGAAAGTTGTGTACGAGCTGACTACGCGGAATTATGTACACAACATCTGTAAACCTTTTTATTACAAAAAATTATGCTTTTATACGCAGTTTACCTCATGTAGTGTGTTGAAGATTTTCTGACGTCCCAACTACATACAAACAACAGGAGGCACATAAAGCTTAATGGTGGCGGCGCAACGGAAACGAAATCTCTCAGCGCAGAACAGACATCAGAGAGGATGAAAACAGGTAATTAGTGCTACTGAAGAGGTAGTTCACGTAGTAAATGCTGAATTTTTTCCGATAGTCTAGATAGAGTTGCACTCAGATGCCAAATAGTTCAACCACATTATGGACTAGGAGATTTAAAAAAAAATGGTCGATCAATGCGATTTCGCTAAAATTTGGTTACTTGCATTGTTGCTCCTCGTTTCACAGCTTCGAGAATTATAATGTTCTCGAATTGTAAGGATACTGTATTTCACGTTAGAAAAGCTATTACATTTTGAAGAACAAGGAACTAAAACTGGGAAACAGAAGAAAATTCACCACCTGCTTTGCTCAGTCTCCAACATGGAATAAAGCTATTGTGAGAGATACTTTCCTCGTGTTGCTCTTGAAGGGTATGGTTCGACAAGGCGTTAAAACCCTGCTTCATACAATTCTTGTGGCAGTGTTAGCATTTAAGGAGTTACCTCTCGGGATAGAACAAGTTTATTTGGTTCCTTAAATGCCTGCAACCCACAAGACTCATGTGTCCAGGCGGCAGCGACATACCCCTACACGGGGCAACAAAGTGCCTGAGCAGGATAAGAAAGGGGCCGCGCAGAGCCCTTTGTTTGTGACTTTTTATTGTCATTTGCTGTATTCCTGTATCCAGTTGAGCACAGATTTCCTTGAAATGCAGTTCTAAGCACGTACGACACGCAGTTCGCTGTGAACGAGTTCTGCTGTGGTGTCACCTCGAGACACCACACTTGCTAGGTAGTAGCCTTTAAATCGGCCGCGGTCCGTTAGTATACGTCGGACCCGCGTGTCGCCACTATCAGTGACTGCAGACCGAGCTCCGCCACACGGCAGGTCTAGTCTAGAGAGACTCCCTAGCACTCGCCACATTTGTAGAGCCGACTTTGCTAGCGATGGTTCACTGTCTACATACGCTCTCATTTTGCAGAGACGACAGTTTAGCATAGCCTTCATCTACGTCATTTGCTACGACCTAGAAAGGCGCCATATTCAGTTACTATAAGTAATATCTTCAAGAATGTATTCTAAACAGATAATATTGTGACTCATGTACCGTCAAGAGCGACGTTCATCATTACTGGATAAAAGTTAAGTATCAAACTAATTACGTCCGCTTTCTAAATTCTCATACCTTGTCATGTTCCAGACCTCACGTCAGCATAGTTCTTCCCACCTCACGCCAGCCTGCGTGAGCTAAAACGCGTGCACTTCGGCTTCCACTCGTAACACGATGTTGGATCTTCTACTAACACAAAATCTGCGAACAGTCTCCCGGCTTACAAAAATTGCGTTTGTTTAGTCGGGGACGCACTCATAAAACGCCTGCCACATTTGTCTGACTTCATTAACTGATGGCCGCTGAATACTGTGTGTCGGCTACCTTCCACCCAACATGTGCTGCGACCTTCTAGATAAGTACAGGCGTGAAATTTAAAACGATACGCGGTATTCTGGAGTTTGTGACTTATTTACTACTCAGCCTCTTAGTACTAGAAAGCCCCTATGACCAATCATTGTCTTATAAAGAAAAGTTGCACGCAGAAGTATGGACACTCTGCAGTTTGTACTAAACTATCTGTATAATACCTTGACCTTCAGCCTAGACTACCATTATGCTACGTAATATTTTAACAAGTTATCATGTCGCTATTATGACATATGGCTGGGAGCACAGTTCGGCTAAGTAATGTGTGTGCCACCGTCCGGAGTTACATTGCACTCCAAACTATATAGTCATCGGGATTAACCGTTAAGGTGTAACAAAAGGTGGAAAGAACTCTAATATTTTTTTTTAATTAATGAATTCCAGTGTATATACATTGAAGAATTACTTCGCAAAATAAAGTAGCGATTCTTTCAGCGTTTGAAGCTCAGCGTTCACGGCACGCCTCGGCCTTAGAGACGCAGTTCCGAGTGCACGCTCCCTGTTTAAACCGATTTGAGTAAACCTGATTTGCTGGAGCGTCGTTTGTTCGGTTTTACTCAAAATGGGAACGAAAGTTTCATTAGTCTCATTTGAAGATACGCTCTAAAAATAGCGTCCAACCGAAGCGAAATTTTCACCATTGCTTCCAATTTGGCCGTATGTATATTCAATGTAGACTGTACGGCATTAACGCAATTGGCAAATGCTCTTCAAGTGAAAATCGGTGGCGAAATGCGCCGATTCTGTAAGAATAGAGACGGTAGGGGCGATGCGTTCAGCGACGAAAAGACCGTTGAGGACGAAAATGAGGGCTTATCAGGTCAAAGTAACAGAAAGCGGCCAGCCACTAGCCGGGTCGACAATTATGTGTAGCAGGCATCGATGATATCCCGGTAAGTTTCAAGCTTTGTCCCTTTTCATATATGATAAATACCTGTCAAACTTTAAACGGGTTTTTCTCAAAACCATGTTTTTCGGCATGGTTGTCGTCGCCCACCCTACAATTTTCATTCGGTTTTAATGAATTTTGGCCTTCCTTGAAGGAAACTGAATGCTCTTCATTGTATCAGATTTTTTTATGCTCATATTTTGTATTTTTTTAAACTAAGAAAGAGGTGTCCAAAATGGCCACATTTTTCAAATTTGACCCTTCTTTTCAAATCCCTACTATGAACTGAAATTACATCTTTAAGGATCAGGGTGAAATGCAAATTTTGTGTTTCAGATAACCAAAACGGTATTTACAGCGACAACCGTCTATCTACCTCATTTCAGAGCTACCTCGGCAAAATCCCAATTACAGTGAAGATATTAATATTTTTCAATAAAAATACCAATTGCAGCAAACCTCATTTCTCTACTACATTCCAGTACGGAGAAAGAAAAATCCTGAATTTCAGCAATATTTTCGTCGCCCACCATCCTGTCCTTCGCCCTTAACGCTTGTGAATGGAAGCACGTGAATAGTACGGGAACGTTACGCTCTGTACGAGACTATCAGCCTCCTGTGAGGATCTAACTGAGAGCGGGCAGATTACGAGTTTTTGACGTAATATTAGTTGGAAATACTGCTATATCTTCAGGGAGATCAACCAGGTCAGACGTGACGTTTGAAACTACTGATTTTTTAGTAAAGTCTATAAAGACGTCACGAACGTCGGTTTTTCATTATTGTGTCTCCCTCCATAAAGACAAAAATTCCGTAAGGGTGAGGTTCCATTTACACGACTGGAACATATAGCGTAAATGAAGTTTCCAACGTGAAACATCAGTGTGTGACGAAGCAAAACGTTCTGTACGGAGAAAAATCCAAGAAGACTAAACGGCATTGTTATGAAGTCAAGTTTTCTTAACGTAGTGGTAATCGATTGTGAACCTATAGGCTGTGACAGTGTTCAAACTAGTCTGTATCGTCGTTGACCGCTTTGGCGGCCATCTCTACATAAGGAAAAGATTTATAGCTTTCGAGAGACAATTTTTGCATCAAAGCCGTTGGGTTTGTAGCAGAAAACGATTACGCTGAGGAACCGCATCACGCATCAACTCACCTTGAACATCCCCTTTAGTTTTCCAGATGTGAAAGTAGGGCTCAACTTGATTCTCAGCTGGCGCCACTTCTTTCCTCCCAACGCAAAGAGATGTTTGTTGAGAGGTTCTTCGTCGTCGATGAACAGCCCTCTGTCGTGGAATGTCCCGAAATCCTTGACAAGGACGTGGCGAATGAGTTCAGGGTCCCGGACAAGCAGCAGTGGTCGACGGAATCCGTAGAACCCGACATACCTCTCTCCTGAAATGAAAACAGAGCAGAGTTAACGACATAAACTGACGGCGCACATCTTTCTGATGTAATAAAACTTAGATGCCACCACAACGATCGTACCGATTCTCAGTGTTAGCTAGATCCGCAATTGAGACAAATAGAAAATCGTGTGGAACGTGACGCGACATTTCGAAGCCCACACGAGCTCTATGGTGAGGATCCCGGTGAACTTGGGCAATTTATGCTTGATACGACTTAGGACAACCAGATCTGCTGTTGACTTTGACTGGCCTGCTTTGTTATCTAACAGCGACACGGATAATGGAATACTGGCTTTTATGCTGGCATTACTCTATCATATTGCTGTGTCAAAGCTGATACGTCAAATATTTATGTCAAAGAAATTTGATGGTGTAATAGGCAACTTTGCCAAATAAATATGATCAAATCTAGGGCCTCGCCATAGATTTGATCATAAAAGTCGTTTGTCGCCTGTTCACGGCAATGTGACATGTAACCGCTTTGACCGCTGGCGTCGCTACAGCTATTTGACGTCTGTGTATTGTGTTTCTAAACATGGCTTCAATGTTGGTGTGTTTCTTCGACTCTCATGGATTTTTTTTTTATATAAACGTGCTCCGACTAGTGTTGGGGGTGACAAAGGGGCTCAGTGTATGCTATTAATTGTGTCTTGGTGGGCAGGTGGAATACCCTGCAGGCGACTACATGTCCACATTCACAGCTACAGCCATCCACCTCTACATCTCGAAACATCCAGGTTGCTTTTCAACAAGCCGGAATAGAGGATGTGGTCACACTCTAAAATAAAAAAAATTCTTTCTTAGCTTTCTATTCTACTTCGTTTGTTTTTGATTTCTGAATGCCACAAGCCAGAAAGCGCTTCATCCGTTTCGCACTTTTTATTAATTTTATATTTGTTGGAACACGAATTCCATTAATCAAATTATTCAAAAATAGAAATATTTCTTATTGCCCATATAGTTTACTACACATTTACTTATCTTCACATATTTCTCCTTCCGTGCTTTATAAATCGCTTCACACGTTTCTCTCAGTTCGTCTGTTTTCAGCACATATAGCATTTCTCAAGAGAGTACTCTGTTTTGCAATAGGAGAAGCCCTTTACCGAGTAAATACTGAAATACTCTCTCATCCACTCGTAAGTAATTTATGTATTAATACCTGAATTCCTCCACTTGTAGCTCTCATAACAAATTTTGCTCAATGCTTTTATTATATCGAAGTAATATCTGAGGCTCCATCCGAGTATGTTTCCTTTTTTTCTGTCGTTTCCTTCTAAATACACACGCAATGCAATTGTGGTACTAAAAACTGCAGCGCATAATAACAAGCTGTTGTCCACCATCTCGAAATTTGACGAAGTATTTAACTACAGTGTAATATCCCTTTTTAGCGCCACGTCATAGATCTTTGTCAAAGAAATTTCGCGATTATTTTATCATATTCCATTGTCACCGATGTTGCGAGCACGCTGGACACCTCTACAAGAATGGAAAAAAAAGCAACACAAAATGCTCTGCACGTCGCTGGAGTGTGCGTCTGCTAAGGACGAACAGTCGTTTGGAAACTACTTCTGGACGACCATCCGGATCTCAGTTGTAGCTGGCTTGTTCAGGTACGGGAGGCTCTGACCGAGGGTAGTGTTTACCTAGGTAGTAATGAGACCAAAATGATAATGTCGCTACTGCATCGAGACTATCTCTAAGGACTGGAGTAGATATCGTCATGGTGTTTTGAGGCCATTCCATGTATTTGTGGTCTGGTACACAGTAAGCCTGCCGATCGCCTGTGTAGGCCGAAAATGTGGACAGGATAGTAACCATCGACAATGCCTCTTAGTTCCAGGTGTCTACGAGGACATGTCTGTGCTTTTCTTTAGCTGTCTGCTACTGGTCTGTAGTCTCCCTCTCTTTCTACGTTAATCATTAAATTCAACCAGATCGAAACCACTGCAGCATGTGAAGAAGAAACGGACGCAGTCACAGTTCAGAGAAAAGCAGACCATCAGGTGGTTGGGTTGGTTAGGGCGACTTTGACAGGCAAAATTAATTAATTTAGATCCTTCCAAAGAACAAGAAAGCAACAGCTCCTTATACAGAACACTACCTTGGGAGTGACGACTGTCCTTATCGAAGGTAAACTGAAGAGCCAAAGAAACTGGCACACCTGCCTAATATCGTGTAGGGCATCCGCGAACACACAGAAATACTGGAAAATGACGTCGCATGGACTCGAATAAAGTCTGAAGTAGTGCTGGAGGGAACTGACACCATAAATCCGCCAGAGTACAAGGGATTGGAGACCTCATCTGAACAGCATGTTGCAAGGCATCGAAGATATGCTCAATAATGTTCATATCTGGGGAGTTGGTGGCCAGCAGAAGTGTTTAAACTCAGAAGAGTGTTCCTCGAGCCACTATGGAGCAATTCTGGACGGTGGGGTGTTGCATTGTCCTGCTGAAGTTGCCCAAGTTCTTCGGAATGCACAATGGATACGAATGGATGTAAGTGACCAGACAGGCTGATTACATACGTGTCACCTGTCAGAGTTGTATCTAGACATATCAGGCGTCCCATATCATTCAACTGCACACGCCCCACAGCATCACAGAACCACCACCAGCTTGGACAGTCCCCTGCTGACTCTTAAATTCCATAGATTCATGAGGTTGCCTCCACACCCGTACACGTCCAACCGCTGGAGAAAATTTGAAACGAGACTTATCCGACCAGGCAACATGTTTCCAATCATCAACAGTCCAACGTCGGAGTTGGGCCCAGGAGAAGCGCAAAGCTTTGTGTCGTACAGTAATTAAGGGTGCACGAGTGATCCCTCGTGTCCCAAAGCCCATATTTCCATATCGATGATATTTCGTTCAATTCTGCCTGTTTACATATCTCTGTATTTGAATACGCATGCCTACACCAGTTTCTTTGGCTGTGTAGCCATTTTCATGGGTAGGTAGTGTAACCTGCCATTAAAAAAATGGTTGCAGACAAACTATCGTCCAATCATACGTTCTTAAAATGAAACGCTCTGGCGATTGCACTTAGCTGGCGGAACTTGGAAATAAGCAATGAAACAATAACAAATAATACGTATATCGTAGCTGAAACACCTTATCTGCGTGCAACAATCGCTCCTGGATAGGTGTATTATAATTTGTGCCAGATGATATCAGTCAAAGTGGAATGCTACAGGCATCCATTACTATGTTTTCTAAAATATGTTTGTATCTGAATTTTTGGAGATATCTGACGATCGAACATACACTACTTGATCGAAAGTATCCGTACACCCCCAAAACACACATTTTTCATATTAGGTGTATTGTGCTACCACCTACTGCCAGGTACTCCCTATCAGCGACCTCAGTAGACATTAGACATTGTGAGAGCAGAATGGGGAGTTCCGCGGAACTCATGAACTTCGAACGCGGTCAAGTGATTGGGTGACTTGTGTCATACATCTGTACGCCATATTTCCACACTACTAAAAATCTCTAGGTCCACTGTTTCCGATGTGATAGTGAAGTAGAAACGTGAAGGGACACGTACAGCACAAAAGCGTACAGGCCGACCTCGTCTGTTGACTGCAGAGACTGCCTGCAGTTGAATTGGGTCATAGTGTGTAATAGGCAGATATCTATCCAGACCATCACACAGGAATTCCAAACTGCATCAGGATCCCTTGCAAGTACAATGACAGTTAGGTGGGAGATGAGAAAACTTGGATTTCATGGTCAAGCAGCTGCTCATAAGCCACACATACCGCCGGTGAATGCCAACGACGCCTCGTTTGGTGTAAGAAGCGTAAAATTGGAGGACTGAACAGTGGAAAAACGTTGTGTGGAGTGACGAATCACGGTGCAGAATGTAACGATCCGATGGCAGAGTGTGGGTATGGCGAATGCCCTGTGAACGTCATCTGCCAGCACGTGTAGTGCCATCAGTAAAATTCGGAGGCGATGGTGTTATAGTGTGGTCGTGTTTTTCAGGGAGGGGGCTTGCTTCTCTTGTTGTTTTGCGTGACACTATCACAGCACAGGCCTACCTTGATGTTTCAGTTGGGTTGTTGGGTTGTTCTGGGAAAGAGATCAAACAGCGAGGTCATTAGTCTCATAGGATAAGGGAAGGACAGGGAAGGAAGTCGGCCATGCCCTTTGAAAGGAACCATCTCGGCAGTTGCCTGGAGCGGTTTAGGGAAATCACGGAAAACCTAAATCGGGATGTCGGGACGCGGGACTTGATGTTGTAAGCACCTTCTTGCTCCCCACTGTTGAAGAGCAATTCGGGATGGCGATTCGATAATTCAACCGATCGAACATATGTTCATAATGCACGGGCTGTGGTGGAGTGGTTGCACGGCAATAACATCCCTATAATGGACTGGCTTGCACAGAGTCATGACCTGAATCCTACAGAACACCCTTGGGATGAACGCCGACTTCGTGCCAGGCCTTACCGACCGTTATAAATACCTCTACTCAGTGCAGAACTCCGTGAAGAAAGGGCTGCCATTCCCCAAGAAACCTTCCAGGACCTGTTTGAACGTGTGCCTGCAAGAGTGGAATCTGTCATCAAGGCTAAGGGTGGGCCGACACCGTACTAAATTCCAGCATTACCGATGGAGGGCGCCACGAACTTGTAAGTCATTTTTCGTCAGGTGTCCGGATACTTTTGATCACATAGTGTATATTGTGTTCGAACATTATGAATTCCCTCGAAGAAAACGGTCTATTGACACAGTCAACATGGATTTAGAAAACATCGTTCTAGTGAGACACAACTAGCTCTTAACTCACACTGTGTTGAGTGCTATTGACAAGGGATTTTAAATTTATTCCGTATTTCTAGATTTCCGGAAGGCTTTTGACACTGATTGTAGTGAAATTGCGTGCTTATGGAATATCGCCTCCGCTATGTGACTAGATTCGTGATTTCCTGTCTGAGTTGACGAAAAGTCATCGAGTAAAACAGAAAAAATATCTGGCGTTCCCCAAGGTAGTGCTATAGGCCCTTTGCTGTTACTTATCTATATAAAGGATTTGTGAGACTACTGCAGCATCGGTCTTGGGTTGATTGCAGATGACGCAGTCTTTTATCGACTAGCAAGATCAAAACAAATTGCAGAACGACTTAGATAAGATATCTGTATGGTGTGAAAATTGTCAGTTGACCCTAAATAACGAAAAGTGTGAGGTCACCCAGATGAGTGCTGAAAGGAATCCGCAGCCGAGTCGACAGGACTGATAACAGTAAATTAATTTATTATTTGTTTTTTGTTCACGTGCTTCTGCCAAGAAGTGAGCTGTACGTGTGTATTTTACTGTGCGGAGTAGTGATTAGAAAATTAATGGTTGTTTTTGTTTTTGCGTAAGTCTTGTGAATATCCTTGTGCAGGGCGGCTTACTAGTGTAAATTTTCCCTTTGCGAGTAACTCCGTGGCGCCACTAGGTTTTAATTTTGTGCTAGTAGACAGCACACAGTTTAGATCAGTGCATTGTAATTTGAATATTTTTCTCGCGCGGTAACTTTTCGGCAAACAGGATTTCTTTTAACAGATATCTTTAAATACATCAACTTCAAGTAGAGAAATTTATTTCTGTTTAATAGCTTGCGGTCCTAGAATACAGTGAGAAATATGCACAGCAACTTCTAGTGTTACTTTCTTCTCCCTTGGTATATTTTAAAACTCAGTAGCGCCATTTGAGACTTTATATCTATTTTGTACGCAGTACGATATGGCTAGGGACTGTGCTTGTTGTGAGCGGATACAAGGAGAGCTGGCTGCTGTCCGTAAACAGCTGGAAGCTGCGTTGGCTTCCGTCGAAACGCTTCCAGCTAATGCTCAAAGTTGAGGTGACGTCGGGGCACCAGTGACGAGACCGGAGACACCTTTGGTGCCACTGGAATCCCATGCCATCATTGGTGATGATGTGGCGCAGACGAACAGCGAAATTCTGCATGACCCGCTGAAGTGTCGGAACACTAATGCTGTCGATGACCTCCTGAATCGTTGTTTTCAGCTCAGCAACGGTTTTTTGGATTATTTCTGTACACCTTGTCTTTAACGCAGCGCCACAAAAAGGCATCGCACGTGTTCAGATCAGGGGAATATGGTGGCCAATCGAGGCTCATGCCAGTGGCCTCTGGGTACCCTAGAGACAAGTGCCGTACCCTGAGTGCCCCTCCGAGACATCAAACACTCTCCTGCTTCGATGGGGTCGAGGTCCGTCTTGCATGAACCGCATCTTGTCGAAATCAGGTTCACTTTAGATAAAGGGGGAGAAATCGTCTTCCGAAACCTTTACATACCGTTCGGCAGTCACAGTGCTATCAAGGAATGTCGCACCGATTACTCTCTGACTGTACACTGCACACCACACAGTCACCCACTGAGGGTGAAGAGACTTCTCGATCGCGAAATGTGGATTCTCAGTCCGCCAAATGCGCCATTTTTGCTTGCTGACGAACACATCCAAATAAAATTGAGCTTAATCGCCAAACGGAACCATTTAATGTCAAAGTCTTGTTCGTCAGTGCTGTGGACAATAGTATTGGCGAAAGACAACCGCTGTTCCATGGTCCTGGGACTTAATGGCATATGTGTTTGGATATTGTATTGGATGCGATGCAGGTCTTCAACAACAGTATGTCGCAGTGTCTTCCAGTTGATTCCCACCTGTTGTGCAGCTCGTCTAATCGATTTCCTGGGACTTGTTTGAAGCACAGCGTGTGTATTCTCGAAGTTTTCAGGCGTTTCCATCCTTTTTGGACGACCGACATTGCCAACAGTGTCATCACAAACAGTATCAGTTCTCACAAATTTGCGAATCAATTTCTTGATTGCTAGCACACTTGGACCGGTTGTCTTCAGCTTGAATTCGGTCGCAAACTTCCTTTTAGCCGCAGTTGGGCTGCTACTGCTTCTATCGTAGGCCTTCACAAGCGCTACACGCTCAGGCGCGCTGCACCGTGACAGTTTCACGTGAAAATGGCCGACAATGATCATACGAATTCGCACCATGCTCCGCTGTCAACCACGCAGTTTGACCGTTCTAACGAAAATCGTTCAGAAGTTATGACGATTTTTTTTCACATAAAACATCAAAGGCCGGCCGGGGTGGCCGAGCGGTTCTAGGTGCTACAGTCTGGAACCGCGAGATCGCTACAGTTGCAGGTTTGAATCCTGCCTCGGGCATGGATGTGTGTGATGTTAGTTAGGTTTGAGTAGTTCTAAGTTCTAAGGGACTGACGACCTTAGAAGTTAAGTCTCATTCCGAGAGTTCTGGAACCTGTAAAGAAAATTGGAATAGAGATCACCATAAACATCATTTCCGCCCTTTTTATTGCTCATGAAAACTACACATCGCATGTTTTATCATCATACAGCCAGACCTTCAGAGGTGGTGGTTCACATTTCTGTACACACCGGTGTCTCTAATACCCAGTAGCATGTCCTCTTGCATTGATGCATGCCTGTATTCGTCGTGGCCTAGTATCGACAAGTTCATCGAGGCACTGTTGATCCAGATTGTGCCACTCCTCAAAAGCGATTCGGCGTAGATCCCTCACAGCGACGTAGAGCCCACAGAGTGGTTGGCAGGTCACGTCGCCCATAAGCAGCCCTTTTCAATCTATCCCAGACATGTTCCATTGGTTTCATGTCTGGAGAACTCTAGACGAGCGATGTCGTTATACTGAAGGAAGTCATTCACAAGATGTGTACTATAGAGGAACGAATAGTTGTCCATGAAGACGAATGCCTCGACAATATGCTGCCTATATGGTTGCACTATCGGTTGGAGAAGGGCATTCACGTATCGTACACCCGTTACGGCGCTTTCCATGACTACCAGCGGTGTACGTCGGCCCCACATACTGCCACCCGGTCCATTCAGCATGTTTTTGGGCCCATCTGTACCGCGCTGCATGGTGTCATGGTTGATAAGATCGACCTCGCCATGGACGTCTGGAGTGAAGCTGCTCATCATGCAGCCTATTGCACACAGTTTGAGTCGTAACACGATGCCCTGTGGCTGCACGAAAAGCATTATTCAACATAGTGGCATTGCTGTCAATGTTCCTCCGAGCCACAATCCATAGGTAACGGTCATCCAATGCAGTAGTAGCCCTTGGGTGGCCGGAGCAAGACATGTCATCGACAGTTCCTGTCTCTCTGAATCTCCTCCATGTCCGAACAACATTGCTGTGGTTCACTCCGAGACGCCTGGGCACTTCCCTTGTTGAGAGCCCTTCCTGGCACAGAGTAACAATGCGGACGCAATCTAACCGCGATATTGACCATCTAGGCATGTTTAAACTACAGACATGAGCCGTGTACCTCCTTCCTGGAAGAATGACTGGAACTGATCGGCTGTCGGACCCCCTCCGTCTAATAGGCGCTCTCATGCACGGTTGTTTACATCTTTAGGAGGGTTTAGTGACATCTCTGAACAGTCAAACGGACTTTCTTATATTTTCTTTTCACCTTAAGATCTTTCGTCCAGTACCAACTTATTATGGCCAGCTACACGTGCTCCTACACAAGTGCTTGATTGATGAACCAAAGTATGGGCAATAAAGAGCTGGTACTGAGATGGAGCATAGCAATTCCTTGAATAACTGAGCATGGGTGGTGGGTCGAGGCCATGTGGGTACCTCCCACGTCTGCCTATGTGAGGATGCTTCTGGACTACCCTCTGCTGCGTACTCCTCCTGCTTTGAGCCGTGTGCCTCTGTCCCTCCTGCGTCGTAGCTCTCGCCCAGGGTGGGTGGCTCAGGCTGTCTGCCCCAGTCTCTCTTTTATTTCAGCTATCCATCTTTCCCTGCCCCTCTTCTAACCTATATCTACCCTTCTCACTGTTGATCAGAATACGCCCCTGAAGACCGCATTTCCTATCCCGATCATCCCTCTCACGCCTACCGTAAATAAATGCCCTGTAGCACTCCATTTACTTTCAAAAGATGGTCGAGTAAGGCAGCTGCTCTGGAAAACGTGCACCGGAAACAGTAACTACTCCATTTGAAAGTGCTCTCTAGCCTATTCCATAAATGAAATCGGAGAACAGTTTTCAAGTCAACCAAATTAGCTGCACGCACCGAAAAACCACGCTTTATTGTGTTTTGTGAGACCACGCAAGCGAAACCTCGTTCGTTAAAAGATAGCTCCTGCCAGTTAATGTCCCACACTCGCCCGCTTGCTATCCAGTGAGTCTACACCCACTACACTGCAGCACTCACCTCGAAAACAAACAAATGACGCATCCTGCGCACGGTAATATAAAAGTTATTGCATAGATCTCTGGACGGGAAGAACAGCTTTGTTGATCTCTGTCTCCCGTCTTTCTAAAACACACCAGAGTGAATCAGTACTCGACTCTGGCACCACACGAGGACTGCCGACCGGCTTCCAGTTTTTTCGCGAGTTCCAAGAAGCTATCCGAAATTATTTAACGTATAGCCCGTTCAACCACTCAGCCTCACCAACAGAATTTAGACGTTTCCATTGGCCGTTTCCTGCTAACGCTAACTGCGCTTGATATACCCTGCTGTTCGCCGGTAGGTTTTCCAGAACGTGGTCGCCAACCCCAATCCCTCCTCCGGCAATCACTGGCTCTACAGCCAGTTCTGTCGGCCACCACTGAAACTCGTTTAGAAGCATCCGGAAAAGTCCGTCATTTTCTGGCTACAAAGAGCCTCTTCCTCCTCCTCGCCGACCGCTGTGGCCGAGAGTTCCAGGCGCTTCAGTTCGGAACTGCTCTGCTGCTACGGTCGCAGGCTCGAATCCTGCTTCGGGCATGGAAGTGTGTGATGGCCTTATGTTAGTTAGGTTTAAGTTGTTCTAAGTTCTAGGGGGCTGATGACCTCAGATGTGAAGTCCCATAGTGCTCAGAGCCATTTGAACCTTCCCCTCTCTCTCCCTAGATATCGGTGAACCAGCTGTGGCGTCCACAATACCCACAGGACGAACTCATAGACTAACCAGAAAATGGTGTGTTGCAAATGCACAAAGCGTGTCTAGAGGGGATAGGCAGAATGATGTGAACAGTGTTAATAATCGGATGGTTGTGTTTGACGGCCAGCAACGCAGGTAAGGCAGGTGTTGCACTGGACTGTGCGAGTTCAGTACGGACTAAGCATCAGTGCAGGTTGTTTACGAGGAGCGCACACTCCGTATTTGCATCCAGAGGCTGAGGTCGACGTGCAATGAAAGACCTAACAGAGTTCTAAAGAAGGTAGACTGTGGAGGACCGATTAAATGCAGCATCAGTAACCAAGACAGTCAACTTACTGAATGTTCCCAGAGCAACTGTTTCAACAATTATGACAGCGTACACAAAAATATTATAGACGTCATCGTGTAAACGTAATAGTGGGCACAAATCAAAACTAAATGATAGAGATCGTCGTACACTAACGCCAATTGTGCCAAAACAACACAAAACTACAGCGGTTAAAGTGCCTGCAGAGCTCAGTAGCCATTTTACACTCCTGGAAATGGAAAAAAGAACACATTGACACCTGTGTGTCAGACCCACCATACTTGCTCCGGACACTGCGAGAGGGCTGTACAAGCAATGATCACACGCACGGCACAGCGGACACACCAGGAACCGCGGTGTTGGCCGTCGAATGGCGCTAGCTGCGCAGCATTTGTGCACCGCCGCCGTCAGTGTCAGCCAGTTTGCCGTGGCATACGGAGCTCCATCGCAGTCTTTAACACTGGTAGCATGCCGCGACAGCGTGGACGTGAACCGTATGTGCAGTTGACGGACTTTGAGCGAGGGCGTATAGTGGGCATGCGGGAGGCCGGGTGGACGTACCGCCGAATTGCTCAACACGTGGGGCGTGAGGTCTCCACAGTACATCGATGTTGTCGCCAGTGGTCGGCGGAAGGTGCACGTGCCCGTCGACCTGGGACCGGACCGCAGCGACGCACGGATGCACGCCAAGACCGTAGGATCCTACGCAGTGCCGTAGGGGACCGCACCGCCACTTCCCAGCAAATTAGGGACACTGTTGCTCCTGGGGTATCGGCGAGGACCATTCGCAACCGTCTCCATGAAGCTGGGCTACGGTCCCCCACACCGTTAGGCCGTCTTCCGCTCACGCCCCAACATCGTGCAGCCCGCCTCCAGTGGTGTCGCGACAGGCGTGAATGGAGGGACGAATGGAGACGTGTCGTCTTCAGCGATGAGGTCGCTTCTGCCTTGGTGCCAATGATGGTCGTATGCGTGTTTGGCGCCGTGCAGGTGATCACCACAATCAGGACTGCATACGACCGAGGCACACAGGGCCAACACCCGGCATCATGGTGTGGGGAGCGATCTCCTACACTGGTCGTACACCTCTGGTGAACGTCGAGGGGACACTGAATAGTGCACAGTACATCCAAACCGTCATCGAACCCATCGTTCTACAATTCCTAGACCGGCAAGGGAACTTGCTGTTCCAACAGGACAATGCACGTCCGCATGTATCCCGTGCCACCCAACGTGCTCTAGAAGGTGTAAGTCAACTACCCTGGCCAGCAAGATCTCCGGATCTGTCCCCCATTGAGCATGTTTGGGACTGGATGAAGCGTCGTCTCACGCGGTCTGCACTTCCAGCACGAACGCTGGTCCAACTGAGGCGCCAGGTGGAAATGGCATGGCAAGCCGTTCCACAGGACTACATCCAGCATCTCTACGATCGTCTCCATGGGAGAATAGCAGCCTGAATTGCTGCGAAAGGTGGATATACACTGTGCTAGTGCCGACATTGTGCATGGTCTGTTGCCTGTGTCTATGTGCCTGTGGTTCTGTCAGTGTGATCATGTGATGTATCTGACCCCAGGAATGTGTCAATAAAGTTTCCCCTTCCGAGGACAATGAATTCACGGTGTTCTTATTTCAATTTCCAGGAGTGTAGATACCCCGTATCTATCGACACTGTCCGCCAAGAACTCCATAAAGCTTCATGGACGAGCTGCTATACCGAAATCATTAGTGATTACAAGCAACGCAAAGAAGCGTAAAACATTGCTTCGTGGACATAAATCTGGACGGCTGATCTGGGGAAATACGTGATACTTTCCGACACGTCAACGTTTTCGTTATTTTCAACGTCGGGCCGGGTTTACGTCTGGAGAACCCCAAAAGAAGCTTGCAGTCCTGACTGTTTGATTCCAACAGCTAAGCATGGAGGTGGAAGTGTGATGGTGTAGGCAGCCATATCATGGTATCCTGCTGGTCCCAACATTATTCTCAAAGGCCGTGTTAGATCCAACGACTATGTGAACATTTTAGGTGATCAGGTGCACCCCATGATTCTAATGTTGTTCCCCAACAACTATGCCATATTTGAGGATTATAATGTACACATTCACACAGCCAGGACAGTGCAATCGTGGTATGAGGAGCATGCAATTCAACTGCAGCGTCTTCTATGGCCAGCGCAGTCCCCGGACTTGAACGTTATCGAACCCGTGTGGGCGTTATTGGATAGCAGATTCCGGAGCAGATGTCCGCCTCTCTCGTCATTACAGGAATTAGAAGAGGTTCTGATCGAAGAGTGGCATAACATTCCACTGGAGGCTATACAAACATTATATTCCAGTATTCCAAGAAGAAACGCAGCTGTATTACGGACAAATGGGGGGTCCAATCCCCTATTAACACAGCCATTCCCAAGTAAGTATAGATGTTCACATTATTTTCCCCATCCCCAGTTTATTACCACAGTTTATAGCACAGACTAGCTTCATTAGTAATGAACAGTTCCGTATAACTGACGAAAAATATAAAATTCCTTACTTGGCAGCTGATTGTACATTTTCTGCAGTGTCTCGCCGATAGATTCTTGGCCTAGAATGCTTCTCCGGAAGTTTCCAAACGGGGCGGTCGGTTCTGCGTACGGCACCCCCTTGTTCTTCCAGTATCTGTAGCTACTGGAGAACCACAGGTAGACGGCGAAAACGGCCGCCGACAAGACAACCACCAACTCGGCGATCCAAGAGTCCAGGAGCAGCGCCATCTTCAGGCTAAAAAAAAAAAAAAGGAAGCAGGGAGCGTGTAACACTATTATCGAGTATGAGTGGTTAGTACAGTGTAATTAACTGTATATGATTGTGAAGTGTTTATTCTCTAAGCGTGAAGTTCTTTGAATCGTTGAAGGGAAATGGAAAATTGTGATGTATATTTTGTTTTAACGTAACAGAGTGCTAAAATAATGAAACTTTCTCAAATATGTCTGTGAAAACAAAATTGTATGTTGAAAACTGGTTCATACTTAGGGATCTCGTATTGTGAAACAGAAAAGACGTAGGGAACCCACTCCACTACGGAAGGGGTTGGCGCGCGAGAAAAGGTGGAAGTGGCGGTCAATTTGGGCGGCAAGAGAGAGAGCACGTCGCGCAGTCAGTAGATAGCAGTCGCATAGTCAACACCGCAGGTGCCAAGTGAGGTATTCTGAAACCAAGTCTATGATGGAATGGCCTCGGATGGGGCTGCGGCTGTAAAATGGTGCTCCCGCATTTGAAAAGGCTCTAAAGACAATGAACACAACGCCAAGAAGAATAAAATGGAGTTTAAAACCGCCAGAAGGAAACCTGATAGCCACGACGTGCTTGCCACCACTATTGCTCCAATGCTTCACCTGCTTGGGAAAACATATGTATGCCAATATGAACCAGTGTGCTTGTGTGTGCTTTTGCAATAATAATTCAAGTGTTGTAAAATTTGTTTTTGGATTTTGAAACTGTCCGGTTCATGATATCAAGCAGGGTCCTATCCTAAAAGTAATAAAGACCGAATATCCTGTTTATGAAGAAACGCAAATTTGTTTCTATTTAAATGTGCCTAAATTTCAGTTTTAAAGTATATAAAAGTTTTTAGTTAAATCATTTGTTTTATAGATAAAGAGAGAGGCACATTGCTTTAAACTTGTTAAAAAAGCTTTATTTTGCTTTGAATTGCTACTACTTTGATTGTGCCAAAGTTAGTGCTAAAGAGTATAAATGTTGATAATTAAAATCTCTTGCTTACCAAGTAATGAAAAAGGCATATAATGCTAAACCTATTTGAAACTTTACTTTACCTTGAATTTATTTCCGAAGCTAAATATTAATACTGCTAGTGTAAATTCTTATAAAGCATTGAGGACTAAATAATCTTAAATGGGGTTGTGATTCAGCATTTATGTGATGCAAATTGTTTCTGAAATCCGTGCATAGTTGCTTTAAAGGAAGGGACAGTTTAAGGGCCCCCACTTTAATCTTTGCTAGTAGGAAAGGGTTAATTTCAATTTTGTTTTTGCTATTTAAATCTGAAACATTACTACAGTGAAATGAATATGAAATGTGACAGTATAGTGTTATTTTATTGCGTTTGTCATGTGTATGTTTTTGGTCCAACTTGAGCTCTTGTCTGGTGCCTCTTAGTCTTGTGAGATATTTGAGAACATTTAGTGCTGAATTAATTAAAGGTTGAGGTAGTGACTGTTATTAATAAGGGGAAGTCTCACGTACATTGCTGCAACTGATTATGAGCACAATTGATAACTACTGCTACCAACTGTGCAGTTCGACTCGTTGTTGTGTGTGTGTCCATTGCACTTTACTAATAAAGAATTTATGATAGTCCCTTTTGAAAGAATATATATACAGGGTGGTCCATTGATCGCGACCGGGCCAGATATCTCACGAAATAAGCGTCAAACGAAAAAACTACAAAGAACGAAGGGGGAAACCAGATGGCGCTGTGGTTGGCCCGCTAGATGGCGCTGCCATAGACCAAACGGATATCAACTGCGTTTTTTAAATAGGAACGCCCATTTTTTATTACATATTCGTGTAGTACGTAAAGAAATATGAATGTTTTAGTTGGACCACTTTTTTCGCTTTGTGATAGATGGCGCTGTAATAGTCACAAACATATGGCAAACAATTTTAAACGAACAGTTGGTAACAGGTAGGTTTTTTAAATTAAAAAACAGAACGTAGGTACGTTTGAAAATTTTATTTCGGTTGTTCCAATGTGAACATGTACCTTTGTGAACGTATCATTTCTGAGAACGCATGCTGTTACAACGTGATTACCTGTAAATACTACTTTAATGCAATAAATGCTCAAAATGATGTCCGTCAACCTCAATGCATTTGGCAGTACGTGTAATGATATTCCTCTCAACAAGGAGTAGTTCACCTTTCGTAATGTTCGCACATGCATTGACAATGCGCTGACGCATCTTGTCAGGGGTTGTCGGTGGATCACGATAGCAAATATCCTTCAACTTTCCATACAGAAAGAAATCCGGTCACGTCAGATCCGGTGAACGTGCGGGCCATGGTATGGTGCTTCGGCGACCAATCTACCTGTCATGAAATATGCTATTCAATACTGCTTCAACCGCACGCGAGCTATGTGACAGACATCCACCATGTTGGAAGTACATCGCCATTTTGTCATGCAGTGAAACATCTTGTAGTAACATCGGTAGAACATTACGTAGGAAATCAGCTTACATTGCACCATTTAGATTGCCATCGATAAAATGGGGACCAATTATCCTTCCTCCCATAATGCCGCACCATACATTAACCCGCCAGGGTCGCTAATGTTCCACGTGTCGCAGCCATGGTGGATTTTCCGTTGCCCAATAGTGCATATTATGCCGGTTTACGTTACCGCTGTTGGTCAATGACGTTTCGTCGCTAGACAGGTCGCGTGTAAAAAATCTGTCATCGTACCGTAATTTCTCTTGTGCCCGGTAGCAGAACTGTACACGACGTTTAGAGTCGTCGCCATGCAATTCCTGGTGCATAGAAGTATGGTACGGGTGCAATCGATGTTACATTCTCAACACCGAGGGGGTTGGGATTCCCGATTCTCGCGAAATTGGTCTGCTACTGATGTGCGGATTAGCCACGACAGCAGCTGAAACACCTACTTGGGCATCATCATTTGTTGCAGGATGTAGCTGACGTTTCACATGTGTCTGAACACTTCCTGTTTCCTTAAATAACGTAACTATCCGACGAACGGTCCGGGCACTTGTGTGATGTCGTTCGGGATACCGAGCAGCATACGTAGCACATGCCCGTTGGGCATTTTGATCACAATAGGCATACATCAACACGATATCGACCTTTTCCGCAATTGGTAAACGGTCCATTTTAACAGGGGCAATGCGTCATGAAGCAAATACTGTCCGCACTGGCGGAATGTTACGTGATACCACGTACTTATACGTTTGTGACTATTACAGCGCCATCTGTCACAAAGCGAAAAAAGTGGTCCAACTAAAACATTCATATTTCTTTACGTAATACACGAATATGTACTAAAAATGGCGGTTCGTATTTAAAAAAAAAAGCAGTTGATATCCGCTTGACCTATGGCAGCGCCATCTAACAGGCCAACCATAGCCCCATCTGGTTTCCCCCTTCAAGCTTGAAAAGTTTCGTTCTCTGTAGTTCTTTCGTTTGACGCTTATTTCGTGAGATATTTGGCTCGGTCACGATCAATGGACCAACCTGTATATATATCCATTGAGGATATGGTTTTTACCTTATTATGCCTAATTAATCTGGAGACCGTTTTTTATTGTTTCATTTACTTAAATTTTCACTACTTTCATTATTTTCTAAATTATAGTCTTTCTGGTTTCTGCTAATTACCACAGTACGAAGTTCACGTTCGATACCCTCAATCAGTTAGGTTAGTGCACGGTCAAATTGTCAAAATTCCTCCCAGAGGGTAACACTTACTGCACGTTAAGGCCGTATTTGTCATTTTACTTTGCGCGGTAGTGTTATACTTGGCTTCCCTGTGAAAAGAAAAAGTCAGTTACTTAGGAGCACCTTTGCCAGGTAGCACGATAGCATTATAAGCTGCGTCAACATCCAGTGTAGGTACAGCAAAGAACCGCATAACATGGGAAGTCACTGTATTGGTGTTAGAGAGAATGCAGTGAACGACTGATTCTCTGCTGCAGGTGGCTGGGGGTAAATACCGTAAAAATTATTTATTATTAACCACAAACAGCAGCACTGCAGCGTGTCCGTAGCAAGCAGAGAGTAGGGTGACGGACATCGAATCCCGCACCATACTTCAGTCCTGTCGAATCTTACTGAATGTTGATCATTGCCCGGAGAGCACGGCCGCTATTGGCGAAGTTGTCAATATAATTAAATCCCGTGTCAACCGGCTGCGTTCCGCGCCTTGGATACAGCACTCAGACCCTATTTGGGTAACTAGCGTTTCACTACCAACGGCAAAAAAGATACAATCCTCTTTTCAGCCCCGTCCGTAGACTGTTTTCGAATAGCTTTGCACTTTGCCATGAGCTCACGACAAGCTGAATCACTGAATCTATGGATATAAAGAACAGTTAACAGTTTGCATGTAAGAATAATCAGCCCTGAATGTTATGCAATAACTTGTTTGCCAACAGTAATCGACGAAATCATCGAATGGAATGAACACTTCACTTCATTTTGCACGATAACAGTTCTGGCTGTTTACACGACACGTTGAACAGTTTACTTTATGACGGAGAAAACCATCGAAGTAACGTCTCGTTGCCTGGATACATATCATTTAAGGACTAAGAATTTTAGTTTGTTCCCATACGTCAAAAAATGATTCGTTCGCAGCAGCTTTAGTCAAGCTTCCAAACCCAAGTGTATGTTCGCCGTTTCTAACGCGAGGAAAAGTTCACTTATTTTAATGACGAATGTTTTCTGAACAAATGACATGATTTATACTAGAATTGGTTTTCGTTTAATGGTTTTTTTAAACGTTTCAAAGACATCGCTTGTATTTACTTCACGTCAGAATCATCTCTGCCTTACTGCACTTTGTAAAAATCCTTATTCTGTGAGTAGAGTTCTGCTGAATAACGGACTACACTCGCTGAATCTTCGGCATTGCACTTAAAACATTCTCGTTTACGAATTTCTTTGTACACGCTCATTATATATATCAGAATGTTCCGAATGTAGTGAACTGTGTGAAGGTTTCATCTCTTTGTACTTTGAATACATCGGGATTTCCACTGAAAAGATCCTTTTAGAGTTATCATTTGTTCTTTTCTAATCCAGAAGTCTTCTGATGTCACTTTCCGTTTGTCCAGTAATTATACGAAGTATTCAACAATTTCTGTTTTCCCTTTGGTGTGAGTAACAAGAACTTCTGCTGAACTCTTCAAAACACCGCCCATAACCTTTTATGCTGCTCATGTTGTTTTTTCCTGTTTTATTTGTGTGAAGGACACCGACTTTTATGCAATGCTTAACTCCCTTTTTCGTTTCTGTCATTACGTTAAGGACACAAGTCACATTCAGATTAAAATATCGGTACCCAAAATTAGTTCTATTCTTTTTTTAAAAACAGTTCAAACATCGCTGATAAATTCTTTTTCGTTTAAGCTTTTAGTTAGCTTCCAGCAAAAACATCGTCCATGTTGTATAACGTTGGGTGGGTAATTCTAGATGCAGAATGAGCCACGCCATTTATTCTAATGTGCCTGAAGCTTCATCTGTTTGATAAACTCTTAACTGCCAATCGGTCAGTAACGTATTACATATTTGCTTACCAGTTCTTACCTGCAGTCGGAATATTTGGTAATCCTGCATGTGGATCATCTCCAAACTAGGTATGGTCTTCAATGAATTCGGCCACCTATTTATTTACTACGAAAATGATGCGGTTTACTGGTTACAAATCTTGACCAACGTTCGATAAACAACAGTCATAAACAGTTCGAACAAATCATTTTATCACGCCACGGCATTACTCTTTGTCCTTTAAGCGAAACCCACAGGAAATGAATAATTTAAAATACCATTCAAGCATAGCTATTCCGTAGATCAGTTTGACGCTTGACTTACACAACGAAAGTAAATTTGCATTGATGTCACCTTGATTCGGATAGCTTTGGCTACGTATTTGTAAGTATTTATTCATAGCTTTAAGCGTGAAGAAGCATGATGTTGTTAAATGACACCCAAATGAAGATTAGACATAAACTAGAAGTTATTTTGTGTCACATTGTTTCTCATATACCGAGCAGCACGTGGAAAAACCCCAGCCATTATCAAATGTACATCTATGTTGTAGACGATATCTGTATTGTAGTGGAAGGGGGAATTACACATGATAAGCATGATACAGCGCAGTACGGAGCATCGGCCTATCTCGTAAAAGTTACTGACAATCCATGTACGTTGGTTCATGCCGATTTGCTTTCAAAGGTATCGCTAAGTACGTATACTAGAGTGGAAGAGTCGTTGTTACTTTTTGCACACTAACATTAACCAGAAAAAGTCAAATGCCACAAAAAAGCTGTTGTGATGCCCTTCTGAAGAAACTGCTATTTTAACGGAAAATAATATCACCCCCAAGTTAAATCTGAGCTGTCACAACCACTTTATTCTCTACACACACACACACACACACATATACACCTACACCGATGAGCCATAAAATTATAGAGCTGTGTTAATTCAACTTTGTGCCGCTGCATAACTGCAATTGTTCAAAGCACGACACAAAAATTGACACGACATGGCATCCCACGTGTATTCCGTAATGTTGCTGTTGGACAGTTTGTGGACCAGAGTTCATACTGGAATTCGGTGTTACATACGCCTGTCCAGATTGGCACGAGATTTGTGTTAAGGAATGTACAACACGTCGTCGGAACTTCTCAGATTTATTGTGGACGACGTTAGTCATGACTGGCTGCTGCAGAAGCAGCAAAAAAGCATGCCAAATTTAAAAAAAAACTCAAAATTCCCAAGACTGGCAAAGTTTTGCAGAAGTTCGAAATATAGCGCGTACTTCAATGCGAGATGCTTCTAATGCTTTCCACAACGAAATTCTGTCTCGAAATCTGGCAGAAAACGCAGAGATTCTGGTCATACATAAATCACACCAGTGGCAAGACGCAATAAATACTTTTGCTGCGCGATAACAATGGTGAAGTCACTGATGACAGCGTCACTAAAGGAGAGTTATTAAACACGGGTTTACAAAACTCCTTCACCAAAGAAGACGAAGTACATGTTCCTGAATTCCAATCAAGAACAACTGCCAAGATGAGAAACAAAGAAGTAGATATCCTCGGTGTAACAAAGCCTCGAAGGAAACGATTTGTTGACACATAGTCAGCACGGATTCAGAAGATATCGTTCTTGCGAAACACAACTAGCTCTTTATAGTCATCAAGTAATGAGTGCTATCGACAGGGGATGTCAAATTGATTCCATATTTTTAGATTTCCAGAAGGCTTTCGAGACCGTTCCTCTCAAGCGTCTTCTAACCAAACTGCGTGCCTATGAAATATCGCGTCAGTTGTGCGGCTGGATTCGTAATTTCCTGTCAGAAAGGTCACAATTCGTAGTAACAGACGGAAAGTCATCGATTAAAACAGAAGTAATATCCGGCGTTTCTCAAAGAAGTGTTATAGGCCATCTACTCTTCCCGGTCTATATTAACGACATAGGACACAATCTGAGTAGCCGTCTTAGATTGTTTGCAGATGATGCTGTGATTTACCGTCTTGTAAAGTCATCAGATGACCATAACGAATTGCAAAATGATTTAGATAAGATATCTGTATGGTGCGAAAAGTGGCAATTGACCCTGAATAAAGAAAAGTGTAAAGTTATTATCATGAGTACTAAAAGAAAACAGATAAATTTCGATTACGCGGTAAGTTACACAAATCTGAAGGCTGTAAATTCAACTAAATACTTAGATATTACAATTACAAATAACCTAAATTGGAACGATCACATAGATAATACTATGGGCAGAGCATACAAAAGACTGCGATTTATTGGCAGAACACTTAGAAGGAGCAACAGGTCTACTAAAGAGACTGCTTACATCACGCTTGTATACCCTATTATGGAGTACTGCTGTGCAGTGTGGGATCCGCATTAGGTGGGACTGTCTGATGACATCGAAAAAGTACAAAGAACGGCTGCTCGTTTTGTATTGTCGCGGAGTAGGGGTGATAGTGCTACAGACATAATACGTGAATCGGAGTGGCAATCATTAAAACAAAGGCGTTTTTCGTTGTGACGGGAACTTCTCATGAAATTTCAATCACCAGTTTTCTCCTGCGATTGCGGAAACATTCTATTGGCACCCACCTACATAGGGAGAAATGATCATCTCGATAAAATAAGTGAAATCAGGTCTCGCACAAAAAAATGTAAGTGCTCGTTTTTCCCGCGCGCCGTTCGAGAGTGGAACGGTAGAGAGACAGCTTGAAGGTGGTTCATTGAACCCTGTGCCAGGCACTTGTGAATAGCATAGTAATGACGTAGACGTAGATGTGAAGTAGACAGGCGAATGCGACTTGGTTCATAGGACGGCGCCGCCCTTCTAGAACGCTCCGAGCTGGACGAACAGAATTTTAAAGTGCAGTAGTTTGAGACGAGAGAGGAGCAGAGCATGTGAGGCTATATTAGCAACAAGGTGTACGTTTTGGAAGCCGCCATCTTGAATGCACCTCGTAGTTTTCGGTGGTGAGGGGGGGAGAGGGGTGGAGAGGGGGGGGGGGGCAAGGGGTCGTGTGACACATCAGAGAAAGAAGAATTACGAGAGAAAAAACTTGGTGCCTTTCAGTGTAGCATATCATTCGGCATTATAGACTTAAGACGGTTTCTTCCGTACAAATCAACATCAAGCGTGACCCACGAGGCGGTGGTGAAACTCGCCGGGAATTTCCATGAAACTGGCTCTGTTGGAGACAAAACTGGACGATCGAAAACGGCTACTGATGAAGCAGCAGTAGAGTCCAAAGAGCGTACTCGCCACCTCTCGCGGGAAAACGAGCCAGCCGCCGTCCCAGGGAGCGGACTGTTGATGCTAGTGCTAGCTTACCTTTACGTGAGTTGGTTAACGCCCATGAGGAATTGATGAATGGGATAACAATGACACTACAACGTGCTGAAAACTCATGAAACATAAGGTGTAGGCTTTATGCGTTATCACCACCGTTTTGGAATGACTCTTGGTAGTACACTATCTTTGAGCGGATATCTCAACAAAAGCTTATTGGAAAATAAACACAGGGAAAAACCTTACAAAGAAACTTTGCAGTACTAACTGTGGAGCTTCAGCAGACACGCTCCGAACTTACGTGCTCGGTTAAGTGTATTGTACCGCAGAATATTATGCTCCGGTGTGGTTCAAGACTCCACACGTAAATAATACGGACACTTGGCTCGATAGAACAATGAAAGCATCAGAATCATCACCGACTTCGTAAGAACTACTCCACTACACTGGCTATCAACACACAGCCTCGTAGCCCCTGTTCCGTTAAGAAGACAACAATAAATATCTCCAACTTCCCATCCATGAAGATATTCCCGGGTTGACAAGAAACCAACTTAGTTCCAGAAATCCACCCGTGCGACTGCTCCTACAACTTGCTGATAGAAATTTGGTGTACAGATGGGAGCAAGTCGAGGAAAATTTTAGGGAATTGGTTTAAAATAAATTATTTCAAAAGACCCAGTCAAATCTTTAAAAGTTTTCTCGTAGAGCAACTCCCTCTGTACCTATGTCACACAAGTTGCCTGCCTTTCAGAATCGAGGCAGTTCTGCCCAGTTGTAGCTACTGACAAGAGACGCCTTGAGCCCTCTGCTGAAACTGCTAGCGAATTCTCGCCATTGGTTTTAGTCAACAGTGTGCTTGGGATACAGGTCACGTGTATTGACTCTGGACGGTTGTGCAGTTCAGAGCACAATTGCTTCGCTATCTTGTGATCCAAACTTCGACTAGAACAGACGTCTTACTTTGGCTCTGCACCCCATGACCGACCGGCCATCAACGAGAACCGCCTACCCTCCCGTTACCCACTTTATTTAGTTGTTCGTCCTCCTAGTCTGGCCTACCCCCCGTAACTTCCGACCCTAGGTGCGCCCCTTGTATTCCGTACACCGAAATATATTCCCTTTGCTTGACTTAGTTTTCTGCTCTGTCATTTAACGGCAGTCCTGGATGCCCACACGATAAGTCACGATCGCTCGAACTCCTGTATATTGTCGTCATAAGCCATAGGCAACAGCGTTCTTCACTATCCTGGCCCATATACGAAGGTGTCCAAAAGCCACAAACCATGGATTCTGACGATCCTGGTATTGTACATAATTTACTATTGATACTGGGCGACTTGAGGCCCCAAGCACATACACAGTAATAATGACACAATTAGCACTTGTGTTGCCGAATCAGTAGGACGCTGTGTGACATACCGGATTGCCGAACCAAAGGAATGAACTTATTCTGCCTTCTCTTTCTCTTCTTTCTCGCCTCTCTACATTCTGTTTCCCGACCTTTTATTCTTTTTCTGTGCATGCCTTCTGTCTTTCGTAAGTGGTAGTTGCTTGACTGGTTAACCCAATGCAAGAAGCTAAGATTTGTTAAGTAATGTACAGCAATAAGAATTGTAATGAATGTTGGAGGAGTATTAATTTTTTCTACCCCTGTAAGTTATTAAGTGGGGATATGACGACTTTCGGCTGTTATCCCCCAGAGGACAGTGAAGTTTTTTTGGTATGAACTGATGTATGTTGTTGTTTTATTGAGGTTCTGTGGTTAATGTAGTTGAAGGTAATTATTTGCAGACAAGAGCTCCTGTGTAGGTTGTTCTAAGAGCTGAGGAAGCTGAGGAGGATCCGATGAATGCTAATTATACTTCTAATTGTTTGAGAGAGATGATTCACTCATGTTAAATAGTCTATTTTATGCTGTCGCCCCAAGAGGTCATAGTAGAACAGATTCATTATGCCATGCAGTGAGTTTCCAGTCGAGACAACTGTGTTTTTGGAGTCGTTTTAAGTCGCAGCTTCTGTCACCAGTATATGCTTACAATAAGCCTAGACCGCATAGTACAAACACGTGGACCGACACAGGTGTCACCTTGCGATAAGCAAGCCACTTAAAGATGCTACCGTTTATCTTCCCCTTCTTCGTCTGGTCCGTCATAAATTAAGTCCAATTTTCATTTGATTCATAAGTCAATTATTGCATAGGTTTTGAGTGAAACTATAATGATTTTTGTGGGAAACAGTTCCATCACATTTAGAAAGATCTTTTGTTCACTACCTTTGTTTTTAGTTTTAGTTTTTAACTAAGAATTTATTTGTGACAAAGCACTTGCTCAATTGAGTATTGATTAGTATATATTAAGTTCTAAGTGGTTATGGGTAAACGCTAAGAGTTTTGCGAGAAGGATGGTCCAAGTACGTATCTATTGTATTACGTGGAAAGGTATTTCTGAAGATTTTGAAGTGTTTAAAGGTACCCTCTCCCAGCTACTGCACAAGTCTTCGTCATAGGATGCTAGAACGTAATTTCTGTTATTCAGCTTTGTTGTACAAGTTTGATGTACGGGCCACTTGTAAATCTCATTTGTTGACAAGGATTTTTTTCTGTCTTTCGAATGAATGCATTAAGAATACGTTGCTAAAGACTTTTTATAACGCTACTTTTTAAAAGTCCGCTTTATTGAGTGTTTAGTTTGTTGCCAAATATAGAATCAGTAGTCTCCCTTTGCTATGTCTATTCTGTTTGTCTTTTATTGTCCAGTACTACGCCTATTCTGTCTTTTATTGTCCAGCAGCTGTGTGATACTTCGAATTTTCATCTAATTTTTCTAACTAATGTTTCGCTGCGCAGCAGGCAAGCTAATTTCACTGTCGGTTCAGAGTATTTATTTCCCTATTTACTTTCAAGGCGCCTCTCGTAAGTGTTAGAAATAATTGAGCGTTTTTAATTCTGATTGATGCCCGTTGAACTACCGTTTCCCTGTTCTGAAAACTTTCCTGCTCTGTCTTTAATGATATTACTAACATCCACTTATATTACCTCCTGCCACGCTCTTGCCCTTGAATATCGGAATTTTCGCGTCTTGAGATGATTCTGTTGTAGTACGTACGCAAACAACCTCCTGAAACTACTGGCCAGCGTTTCTAATTTTTTTGTTTGCTGAAAATCGACACAGAGATGGATCCTGTCGTCCTATTTCTGTTTCAAAATTGGACCAAATACAGTATTAACAGTCTGAACTAAGCCTTCCTAAGCATTATTTTCTGTGCTGCCTTGCATGCCGGTAACAAATCTAGCAAGTCAGCAGTTTCCACTCAAACAACAGAGAGTTGGTGCCTGCTCTGTGCTTGGTGTTTAGCCTGCTGTCAGACAGCTTTATCTCACTCTCGCATACTTAGTGTTATACATCACCGGTGCACGCCACCAGTTGTGCTTCAGAAAACGTTTTCGTGAAGATTGCATTAGCAAGCATACGTGTGCTGTGCCGTGCTGAAAATCTCGTCTCCCCCTCTGCCCTCTCGCCCTCCCACCGTGCGTGCGCCTACCTCTCCGTTCTTTCCCCTCCGGCAAGACATGCGATATGCGTGCAGATAATACCCGCCCCGCCCATCACCCTACTGGAGAGGAGCGCCATTAAAGATTGCCGACGTCACACATGCTCCGCCGTGGAAGCCAAGTGCTCATCTCCCATCAGCTGGAAGTTTGTTTACAAACACGCGCTCCTGTCGCATTCAGCGCAGTCTACCTGCAAATATTTTCGTTTTTTATGAACTGGTTATAAACTCACAGCATTCTTTCTCCTTTTTTATGTGAAATTTTATGTACAGGACGAGGATATCGGGCTTTTCCGATGATGTATCGAAGCTGAGGCGGTGAGAGCTCATCACATGTTCTGGCTAGTTGATGCTACAATTTTTCTACTTGAAGCTACTGAGTAATTTTGAACTAAGTGTAATATTTCACTATGTCTTTCTCACACAGTGTACTCCTAAGAATGGCATAGTTTGTTATATTTTGAAGGACTGTTACTCTACGATATAAGGCATTTTAACTTGAGTAGGTAGACTATTAATATTATAAATTCATGAGTTCTGACGTGTAGCCTTTGCTATCCCCTGATTTCACCCATATTTACAGTATTTTGTCAGCGCAATAAAATACTTTGTATTTTAACATGGGCTAATAGAGATGACCCTACGACTTATCTTAGAAGAAAGATTAAGGAAAGGCAAACCTACGTTTCTAGCATTTGTAGACTTAGAGAAAGCTTTTGACAATGTTGACTGGAGTACCCTCGTTCAAATTCTGAAGGTGGCAGGGGTAAAACACAGGGAGCGAAAGGCTATTTACAATTTGTACAGAAACCAGATGGCAGTTATAAGAATCGAAGGACATGAAAGGGGAGCAGTAGTTGGGGAGGAGTGCGACAGGGTTGTAGCCTCTCCCCGATGCTATTCAATATGTATATTGAGCATGCAGTAATGGAAACAAAATTAAAGTTCGGAGTAGGTATTAAAATCCATGGAGAAGAAATAAAAACTTTGACATTCACCGATGACATTGTAATTCCGTAAGAAACAGCAAAGGTCCTGGAAGAGCGGAATGGACAGTGTTTTGAAAGGAGGCTATAAGATGAACATCAACGAAAGCAAAACGAGGATAAAGGGATGTAGTTGAATTAAGTTGGGTGATGCTGAGGGAATTAGATTAGGAAATGAGACACTTAAAGTAGTAAAGAAGTTTTGCTATTTGGGGAGCAAAATAACTGATGATGGTCGAAGTAGAGAGGATATAAAATGTAGACTAGCAATGGCAAGGATAGCGTTTCTGAAGAAGAGAAATTTGTTAACATCGAGTATTGATTTAAGTGTCAGGAAGTCGTTTCTGAAAGTATTTGTATGGAGTGTAGCCACATATGGAAGTGAAACGTGGACGATAAATAGTTTAGACAAAAAGAGAATAGAAGCTTTCGAAATGTGGTGCTACAGAAGAATGCTGAAGATTAGATAGGTAGATCACATAACTAATGAGGAGGTATTGAACAGAATTGGGGAGAAGAGGAGTTTGTGGTACAACTTGACTAGAAGAAGAGATCGGTTGGTAGGACAAGTTCTGAGGCATCAACAGATCGCCAATTTAGTAGTGGAGGGCAGCGTTGAGGGTAAAAATCGTAGAGGGAGACCAAGAGATGAGTACACTAAGCAGATTCAGAAGGACGTGGCCTGCAGTATGTACTGGGAGATGAAGAAGCTTGCACAGGATAGAGTAGCATGGAGAACTGCATCAAACCAGTCTCAGGACTGAAGACCACAACAACAACAATACAGAAAAAAGTTTTCATGTGAATTATGGCACATAATCTCTTCAACTTGCCCATTGCAGTCACAATGTAACTGAATTATCTTAATATTTTGTAGCCTGTGGAACTTTGTGCAGCTATCACCCGCACAAATAGTCAGATGACGTAGGAACATTTTACTTTTCAATGTACTTATTCCAGTTCTAATCCACGACAGGTGTTAATGTTCTGCAGGAAACTGATTTACAATGTTTTTTTGCCCAAATACTTTGATTATCATAGAATTAACTATTCTGTTACGTTGTTTATACATTTTACGTTTTGGTATTAGATCCACTATGTAGCAACTAGATTAATATTTGCCAGACACTACAAAGAAGTTCACATTTCTAGGGGCTCCTGTAAACCATCAAAAGGTCAGTGCTGTTTAGTTCGGCCAGCACCTATTTTCTGTTACAGTGAGTTTAGTACCAGAACAGTTAATTAATAATGGATTTTCCCTTAAAATTAGCAAAAGCCATAATAGTTCATGACGGTGATCTTGAATCGATTTCAGTATTTTATCTTCCAGTTTTGGTCAAATGGTTCAAATGGCTCTGAGCACTATGGAACTTCATAGCTGAGGTCATCAGTCCCCTAGAACTAGAACTACTTAAACCTAACTAACCTAAGGACATCATACACATCCATTCCCGAGGCAGGATTCGAACCTGCGACCGTAGCGGTCGCGCGGTTCTACACTGTAGCGCCTAGACCCTCTCGGCCACCACGGCCGGCCATCCTTCTCACAAAACGTTTACCAATAACCACCCAGTTTTGGTCATGTTGCATTGATTCCTCTATTTGCACATTTAGTTTTCCTCATATTTCTCAGTTCTTCTTTACTAGCCCGTCAATCGTGAATGGTTTTTTTTCTGTTGGTGGAGGGCGAAATACCACTCTGCTACACTCGTTCCATGTTCTCCTGCATATACTATTACTCTCAGTTTACAGCCAGCGTCATATGAATTCCTTTTAATTTTTTTTTTCTTTTACGAATCTAGCTACTAACAAAAATATTGCACTGTTACCGAAACACAAATCACTTTCAATTCAAGTTCACCGGCACCATAGACTACAATAACGGACCATGGACTAGACAGTGTTCTGGGTTTGTGATGGCGGGGCGGGAGAGAGACTGTTAGCAAGCTTGTGAATCCCTGCAATTCCATGTTCGTCGCATCGGTGCACAGTTGCCAGATAGGTATATGTTTCCCACGGCACTGAATATATGGCCATTTTATGAGTGGTGGGAATTTCACATCGAACACCGGCTATTTTTATTTTTATTTAGAGTGTAAGAGACACCGAATTTTGGAGGCAATTTTTCGAAGAAAAAAGTGCATTTTGTAGTTCTTAAAATACTGTAAATACCGGATTCGAACACGGGTTCTTCTACTTACTTGGGCAGGTGCCCTAACTACTGCGCTCAGTAAGCAGGAGATCCTGAGTTCGAGTGCCGGTCCGTCACACATTTTCGCTCGTCGCTAGTGTTACCTCTTACTGTCCCACTACAGCTGACAGGAGTGATCTCCCTTCAATTTACATACAGTGTTTCACAGTTGCGGGGTCAGCGTGGTGTCTGTTCTTTCGCAGAAACAGACACCACGGATTCAAATAAGTGTAGATTGACCTGTAAGGATGATGGTGATGGTGGTGGTGGTGGTGGTGGTGGTGGTGGTGGTGGTGGTGTGGTGTGGTGTGTATTGGGCGTCCAAAGCGATCTTCAGCGTCCTTACTCAACTAATTGGATACGATTGTGGTTTTGTTCTGTGGAAAGTATGCACCAGAAGGTAAAATATAAAATGCAAATCTCAGCCACCCTGAGGCACTTACACTCACACTCACACGTGCACATGGCTCGTGATTAAAATATGCAGACTATAACTACGCTGCACGTAAATCAGTGCAACGGGGAACTGTATCTGGTTGAACAATGGGAAAACAATAAATGAAGCAGTGACCCTGGAAACACATTAAAATTTTGTAGGTAAGATACTACTGAGCAGATCGGACATCACACAGAGGTAGCGCCAGGTACCTGGGTCGGTGACGACGACTTCTGCACTGTCCGGGGTGTGAACTGCTGCTGCAGCTGTCCGCGGATAACTGTGGCAGCGTCTGCCCGCCAACCGCACTTTTAAGTATGCGAGGAGGCGGCGCGCTGTGACGTTTCACACGCCGTCGGCGATAGAGGCGGCGGATCACATCAAGGTCAGCATCCGCGGGCGATACCCCCCCACTCACAGGAGGGACTGCGGGAACTTTAATAGTCCACGCTCTCCTGAAATATCGGAACGAAATTCACTTGCCTTCACCTAGACGCACAACAAGTACGAGGGCTATTCGGAAAGTAAGGACCGATCGATTGTGAAATGGAACCCACAATGAAAATCCGATTACATTTTCCATAGATGGGCTGGGCAGTATCTGTTGTACGACCTTAGATTGTATCACGTCACGCTTTTTAGTTCTGAGCGCACAGAGAGCACGTAAAAATGCCTAGAAAGTAATATTCTACGCCAAATATGAGTCCCTGCGACATTTCGGCCGATTTTATGCAGCCCACACTATGTGACTGTCATGTATTTCCTTCTTCATGAAGGTTCTCGGCCACATATTGCTGGAACAATGAGGACGCTCTGGCAGCGTTTTCGATGGTAAGTGTTTGATCATCCACCATAGAGCCAGGACTCGGCTCCTTCGATTTCCACCTCTGCTCACATGAACTGTAGGCTATGAAGACAACAATTCCGCACAGACAACAAACTGCAGATCAGCGTAGAGAACTGGCAGAAAGCACAGGCGGTTGCTTCTATGATGATGATATTGGAAAATTGGTACAGCGCTACTACAGATGTCCAACTCAGAGCGATGACCATGTAGAGAAGTAGTTCAAAAGTATAGCTAACTGTTGCTAAAAAAACTTTTTTGAATTTAAGTGTGGTTTCCACTTCGCGACCGATCGGACCTAACTTCCCGAATAGCCCTCGTATTTGGCCTTAATACAGAGAAACATCACGCACCAGCTTCGCACGTGTAACGCTAAATACATTCGACGTTGCAATAGTAAACTGTATAGATAAAAATCCTCCCTCTTGAATCAGTCTGTCTGTCACCGAAAACAACTGGGAACTGAGAACCATAAGGTCCCAAAGCACTGAAACAAAGCTTTGAAAAGAAATAAATGTTTATGTAAATCAAATTTGTAGACATAACAAAAATCTCATGACGCTAGTGATATGGTCATAAATTTGAATTGAACTGAATTGCCTCAATTTCCCATCTTCCTACGACAAATAATTTCCGCAATTTAAGTTACGAAATATTAATATTTAAAGTTATATTTATTTTTAATGTTAATACACAGAGTTTCCATATGTAAGCTAGTGACCATAGCGTCGTTTGAGAGCTGTAAAGTTGTAAGTATGCTGTTTAGGTTTTTACACTGGTAACGCCACGTAGCGCTCTATACGAAAATCACTGGCTCTGCTGTGTGCAGTCTGTGACTGGTTCGCATTGTTGTCTGCCATTGTAGTGTTGGGCAGCTGGATGTTAAAAGCGCGTAGCGTTGCGTAGTTGGAGGTGAGCCGCCAGCAGTGGTGGATGTGGGGAGAGAGACGGTGGAATTTTGAGAGCGGACGATCTGGACGTGTCTCATTAAGAAAGAGTAAATTTGTAAGAATGGTTCAAATCGATTTGAGCACTATGGGACTTAACATCTGTGGTCATCAGTCCCCTAGAACTTAAAACTTCTTAAACCTAACTAACCTAAGGACATCACACATATACACGCCCGAGGCAGGATTCGAACCTGCGACCGTAGCAGTCGCGCGGTTCCTGACTGAGCGCCTTGAACCGCTAGACCACCGCGGCCGGCAAATTTGTAAGACTGGATCTCATCATATAATATGACTTTTGAATAATATTAAGGTAAATACATTGTTTGTTCTCTATCAAAATCTTTCTTTTGCTAACTGTGCCTATCAGCAGTTAGTGCCTTCAGTAGTTTGAATCTTTTATTTAGCTGGCAGCAGTGGCGCTCGCTGTATTGCAGTAGTTCGAGTAACGAAGATTTTTGTGAGGTAAGTGATTTGTGAAACGTATGGGTTAATGTGATTCAGGGCCATTCTTTTGTAGGGGTTTTTGAAAGTCAGATTGCGTTGCGCTAAAAATATTGTGTGTCAGTTTAAACACAGTCATGCATAATTCTTCAAAGGGGACGTTTTATATGTCGACCCTTAGCCGAGGATACCTCACTGGAATCTTCTGATTTTTTCTTGTAGTTTGTGTAATTAGAGTAGCTTTTGTTTATTGCTAGCGCGTAATTGTAGAGAGAATATCCTTTGTAGTTGCAGTCCTTCATTGTTGTACAGTAAAACAGTTGTGGCATGCATGTAGATTTGCACCAAGTATTTTGCACCTGCGCTTGCAATTAACTAAATATTATTTTCAGTGCTATGTTAATGTGTTTTTTTTATTTTGCTCTTCAAATTGTGCTTTTCTGTTTTATCGTGTGAAATATTGTGACAATTATGGCGTGTGATAAACGTAATACTAGGCTCCAAAGTAAATTGAGAAATGATATTGACGACGAGCGTAGCTTATCAGCACCACTGTGTAATGGATTAACTGATATTCAAAGTAGTAATTTGGTAATTGTGCATATGGATATGGAGCGGGCGCCAAATAATGGTGTAGCCAGTGAACAATTATCGATCGATAGGTTGGCAACAGCTCGCCTCAGTAATCCGAAATGACAGCACACAATCTTGCAAATACTGTAAGGTCAGGTTTTGCGTCCTCACAGTTTTCTCAAATAAGTCAAGACACATTTTCTGCTTCTCAAAATGTGAATGTTGGCGGTTCAAATGCACTGTCGAATAGTACTGAGGAACATGTTTCAGACACCAGTGCATTTTTATTACAGTTAATGCAACAAATGGGACAAAGGCTACAAAAGTTAGAAACAACACTTCACCAAAATCAGAAACAAATGGCACAAAATGTTCAAACGTTAGACACAATGGAACAAAATCAGAGACAAACACAACAAAAGTTAGACACAATGGAACAAAATCTTCAAAAGTTAGACGCAATGGAACAAAATCAAAGACAGTCACAGCAACAGCTTCAAAAGTTAGACACCACACTTGAACAAACACGTGAAGGTTTAACTGCTGAGTTCCTTAATATCGAATCTAAATGTCAAGAAGTCTGTAATGACTTAAAAACACAAATTTGTGAGCATTTTCAACCCATGAAAATGGATTACAGAATCACGAAGCAGCCATAAAAGAGCTGCTAACTATTGTTCATGAAAATCACGACACCTTGCAAGCTAAAATTGACTTTAGTTGAATCTACCGACTCGGTTACGCAACTTGCAAAAACTCAGGAAGACTTAAAGGACACAGTAGATACAGTTTCAGCACAAACGGACACTTTCAAACTTGATTCTAAAAACACACTGAAGAAATCAGTTCATTATCGGAGAAAGTAGCCGAACTTTCGGATCAGTTCACTACCTTATCTACAAAAGTAGATGATGATCTGACTGACATAAGATCCGTAGCCTTCACTGACACAGAAGAGTATGAAAAAATTAGAAAATTCAAACAAAATCAAAATGAAATCAATACACAGTACAAAAGAGAAATCCGGGAAGTACAAGATCAGTTGACACACGAAATACAAGAATTACATATTTCAGAGGACACTCGCGCTCCAATACGGGAAAAGAGACAAATACGGGAAAAGAGACAAAATAATAACACAGGACACTTCGGAAATTATGAAAGAAATTGGCAAGGCGCAGTGAATTTTGAGATGGAACCGCCGAAACGAAGTAACAATGACCGATATGCGATTCGCCGACATGAAGATTTTGACTATAAGCTGTTCATTACTACAGTAAATTCAAAACATTTAAAAATTCCGGCAACGACATTCATCCACAAGCATGGCTCTATCAATTCTCTCATTGTTTTCCTCCCAACTGGTCATTAGAGCACAGATTAGAATTTATGTGTGGCTACTTAGAGAATTAACTAGCTGTAAGAATGCGTTCGTTCATTCACGATTGTCACATTGAAGGAGAATTTTATTATGCCTTCCTCTCAGCATATTTTTCTCAAGCTACACAAGACCGAATAAAACATAGAATCATAATGATGAAACATTTCGAACAATCTGAATTTTCTAGTATTATGAAATATTTTGAAGACATGTTGCTCAAGAATCAGTACCTGTCAAACCCATACAGCCCCTCAGAACTCATCCGCATTTGCTTAATCAAATTGCCTGAACGTTTAGGACACATTATTTTGGCAGGACGTTGCAAAGACGACATTGAAGCTTTTCAGGGACTGTTACAAGAATTGGAAATAGACAGTGACAATCGCGGAACGCGAAAACAGGAGCACAACTACAGGTCACATCAGTCACAATTCCATGATGACAGAAATAATAAATGGACACGACAAGGCTATTCTTACAGTGTAAATCGTGAACAAAACAGACACCACCCACATGACAACCACTGGCAGAGTAGTCGTTACAGAGAAAGATCGCATTTCCGTAGCAATGAATATGACAGAGACAATCATAGAAACAGACAATATGGCAACCAGAACTATTATTATCACGGCCCACCGTGCAGTGATAATTCAGGGAGAAATTCTCCACCACTTAACCGACAAGAAAGAAACTACATGAACTACCGACATGACGACAGACGATATAATCATAACGACAGATCTGAATTTCATCAGAACTGGCGGGATTCAAACAGGGCATGGCCCTCTCAACAAGGTGAATTAGTAGAAGTCAGGTTCCTAATCATAATAACAACGAGCGCCAACGAAGAGGCAGACAATGACTCGCTCCGCAAGCATCCACGTGCGCCGGCTGGCTCAGAGAAAAATAACATAGACGCTAACCTTGAGAAAAATTTTGGCATTCCTTACTGACGTATACAACATAATAATTGCGCTTAAGTTGAAATCTGCATACTAGAAAGGGTAAAGGATTGCACCACATTTCACATGTAAAACCGTTTATTGAGAGATGATCTGTTTTTCAACTTAGTCTTTGCCATAAAATCTTTCACTTCACGTTACTAGTACGCTTTGTCACACTTAGAAACTCTTAACACGCACCTATGTTTTAAAGTTAACTATCCAGTCAAGAACCTAGGGAACTTATTTAGACACTAATTACAAATACATTGTTATCGTGAACAGAGGTCACAGTGTTATTGTGTGTGTACATTGCTGCTTGTTAGTTGCACGATTACGTAACGACTGTAAGGCTTACATATTTAGAACATATACTGTTGCTGCTAATGAGATTGTATGCAACATATTGGTTTACTTGAAAATACATTCTGGATTTAAAGTACTTTCTGAGAGATACCAGATGACACAGTGATTAGATTATTTGACAGCTGCACGATTATATCACGATGCTACTAATGTGTGACACAAATTATATTATTACTTTTGCGCTGTATCTGTTTTATATCTGCCCAGTTTTTCTGTATTATTCTGGAAAGTAAAACATGTTTTAGTAGTAACTTTTGTGGTATAGCTACAATGAGACCGCCTGTTCCATAGCACAACAATACATTACATTACAGTACTTTCTTCATCACAGCAGTAATCGTAATAAGTACGATATCTATACGCAAAGCATTTCACTGTTGTTTATGATGAGGTAAGTACATTGACTTCAGCAGAACTCTGCTTACGGAGGACAATAACTACGACACTTCTACAGAATTATCTTACAGCAAGACGCACAGTTTAGCGCTACAGGACACGCATTTGAGTGATTAATTTTGTACTTAAACCATTTATTTTTAAAGATTTTTGAATTACAAAGAAAGTTTTCCGTGATACATTTCATTCCATTGCTGCAATCTGTAACACCTGATTGTATAATTACATTAATCTTCAGGGGGGTACGTGCTTACTTTGTGTACCATGTGTCTGTCAAGCACAAGGAGCCCTAGCTAATATGGTATTTGCTTATACAACTTTACACATTGGTACCACATTTCTCTAACACATAAATTACACAGCTATCTGATCATTTAACTGAGAGACTAACATTTATTTTACTACATCAGTGACAATTGTTTACGTAATTACGCAGTTGGATAACTTCACACTTATGAAATTGTATTTTGTCTGTACTTTGTGAACAGTTTATATTTTTTCGGAACTATTGTGATATTATGGTGAATTTGTAGAAGTTAGGTCTCCTAATCCCAATAACGACGCACGCCAACAAAGAGATAATAGACAATGGCTCGCACCGCGGGCAGCCACATGCGCCGGCTGGCTCAGAGAAAAATAATATATACGCTAAACTTGAGAAAAAATTTGAGCATTCTTTACCGATGTACCATATACCACATGATAATTCCACTGAAGCTGAAACTCTGCGTACTAGGAAGAGTAAAGGTTTACATCACATTTCACATGTAAAACCGTTTATTGAAAGATAATCTGCTTTTTAACTTTGTCTTTGCCATAAAATTTTTCACTTCACGCTACTAGTACGCTTTGTCACACTGAGGAACTGTTAACATGCAACAATGAAGTTAACTACGAGTCTAGAACCTAGGGAACATATTTAGACAGTATTTACGAGTGTATTGTTATAGTGAACAGATGGCACAGTGTTATTGTGTATGTACATTCTTGCTTGTTAGTTGCACGATTACATAATGACTATAAGGCTCACATACTTAGAACAAATACCAGTGTTGCTAATGACATTGTAATACAACGTTTTGATTTACTTGAAAATACATTCTGGATTTAAAATACTTTCTGAGAGAGACCAGATGACACAGTGTTTAGTTTCTTTGACAGTACACTATTATATCACGACGCTACTAATGTGTGACACAATTTACATTGTTGCTTTTTCGGTGTATCTGTTTTATCTCTGCACAGTTTTTCTGAATTCTTTTGGAAAGGAAAACATGTTTTAGTAGTAACTTTTGTGGTATAGCTACAATGAGACAGCCTTTTCCGTAGCACAACAACACGTTACACCACAGTACTTTCTTCATCACGGCAATCAGTGTAATAAGTAAGATAACTATACGCAAAGAATTTCACTTTTGTGTATCATGAGGTAAGTACATTGACTTCTGCAGAACTTAGCCTTTGGAGGACGATAACTACGACACTTCCACACAGATAATCTCACAACAAGACGCACAGTTTAGCGCTACAGTACACGTATTTGGATGATTAATTTTGTACTAAAAACACTTATTTTTAAAGATTTTTGAATTACAATGATACAAAGGTTTTCCGTGATACATTTCATTCCATTGCTGTAATCTGTAACACCTGAGGGTGTAATTACAGTAATCCTCAGGGGGGTATACGCTTACTTTGTGCACCATGTGTTTGGCAAGCACAAGGAGCCATAGCTAATATGGTATTTGCTTATACAACTTTACACATCGGTACCATATTTCTCTAACACATAAATTACATAGCTATCTGACCATTTAACTGAGAGACACAAACATTTATTTTACTACATCAGTGACAGATGTTTACGTAATTACACAGTTGGATAACTTCACACTTATGAAATTGTATTTTGTATGTACTATGTGAACTCTTCACATATTTTTCGGAACCATTGTGATACTATGAGAGCTTTGAATGACGTATTTGGTATGGGATCATGAATTTTAAAGTACATTTGAGGTAGATGACACTATTTAAATGAGCAGAGAATTTTTTTAGGTTTTGAAATTATTGCAAAAATCTACAACGTTTTTGAGATTTGACTGAGGTGTTATGATATTATTACGACGACGATGTGTATTATGCTGTTGAGGTATGTTTATGATCGATAAACTGATGCTACGTATTTATTATGATGAAATATTGAAGAAGTGTCGGCGAATATGTATATGTGTAATTAGGCAAGGAATAATGAGAAATGGTTAGGGACTCTGATTTGTGAAAAAGGATGTTGGAAGCCAAGAATCGTACCTTAAGAGTTATGAAATGTGTGTAAATGCATGAATGTATCACAATGCTGGCGAAAATTTTTGAACACTTATATTTATAGGATTTTGTTTCTACACACTTGTAACGCAAATTCTCGACCTGTGAAAATTTTTATATGAGGCTGTCACTGTAGTGGAAACTGCTGTCGTAAATATTTCGGTAAGAAAGATAAGTGACCTTGACGTAATGCTTTGTGGGCATCCAGCTGTGCCAGCCGCCTGGGGAAACAGTCATTAGGTGAAAAAAAGGCCATAATCCTCGCTATTGACATTTCTTTGTAGATAGCATCGCAAATACGACACGCTCAAACTTGAAAACATATGATTACACTGTGGAGCTCTTAATTTATGATACTTACTAAAATGCCTAATGAAATGATGAGAAATATTTTTACAGCTATTCTCTTTCTAGTTGAGAGATTTTTTTACTGCCTTTGGAGACGCCATTTGCCTAGTGCACGACGTTTCACACATTGCTTTGTATAAATTTGCTCATTTCGTTTAATATCTAGTTTCTACCTACACTGCAGCATTGGTTGAAATAAAATTTTATAGATGTACTAATATAGACATTTTATGCTTACAGATCCAGTAAATAATAACTTTATGCTCTACTTAAAAAAAAAACGAAGGAGCACAGAAAGACATTTCCCTTCACAGGACTTGCATACAGAGTTTCCTTTTCAACTACTTGGTAATATTTTTCGTAGAATAAGTTGTGGCCCACCACTTTAATTACATAGACATTAAGATGTGAATAGACATTTCCCTTATCTGCATTGTTGTCTTTAGTGTAATATTTTTTCTGCTTGAGCTTTGCCATGTTTAGGTATTAGTTATAGCATTTGCTGCTGCTGTTTGCCATGCATAGTTCTACTGAATGTCCCTTTGTATTACTCTGGTAAGCCAGTTTTACTACTGATTTATTTTTCTTGTTGCTGCACATTGGCTCATATTAGTTGTTATGTTGCATTTGCCTGGGGAGAGAGATGACCTGCTTTGACAATTTCCATTTTTTTCATTGTTGTTTGTATTAATTGTTTTGTGCTGCTGCATTGCCTCGTCCCTTAGTTTAGCATCTGAGCTCAGTAGATTTAAGTTAGCTTAAGAGGGGGTAGACTATATAAGAGAATGAGTTTCGATGAATTGGAAGAAATGCATTGAGAAGTTATACGAAAAAAGTACAGAAAGCAGGTATAGGTAGGATTTTCTTAGAAAATAAATAATGAGGTAAGAAATATGTGAACATGTAAATACAGAAGGCATGCTTGGATAGGATTATTTGGTGGAAACAAATGTTAAAATAAGAGAAAAGGTCTATGAAATGAAGTTTTGGGTTTGACTGCAGTACCAAATATCACACTGAAAACAAATCCTGTCCTTACCTTTTGTGTCATTCCGCTATATGTATGTGTACCCTTGTGTATTTGTGTTCTTCCTGTCTTTATGTGTTTATCTGATCAGACTTATGTTGTAGAATTTTTCTAATACTCAGCTACATTCACTATGATGAGGAATACTGTTAACCTCAAATATAATTTGCATTAATATTATGTCATTTGCTTTGTAAAGATGTTTAGACATTATTTTCGAAAGCTATTCTGATCTTTTATGTATTTATTATGTCATAATTCCTGTAACGCTTTTATAAAGCCTGTACTACTACAAATGTTATCTGTATTGTTATGTTCTTTAATGATGTATTTTGTACCTTTGTGATTGTATTCTTATGTTGTAAATTTATAATTGTATAGACACCAGTTCTTCAAATTAAGTTTCATTTCAGTGCACACGTTTCTGTTGCTCATAGTATATGCACAATATGTGAAAAAAGAGGACTGTTAGTGTTTGCATGTGTGTTAATAATTCAGCAAGGACTGATTAACATCATTGCTGGTTCTAAGGACAATTCCAAAAACTTTGTGAGAGCACAAGTGGTGGTTTATGGACTTGCTATATTCTCCGCAAGACTCTTCGATGGTGATTGTGCACCTGCACAGTCGCAACAGATGACTGCTGGCCGTCTCTACAAGGACTACAGTGGGTCTACACCTTTGATGACTCACCAATACCATTATTTCTACAAGGACTGCAGTGGGTCTGCACCTCTGGTGGCCCACCAATACCGTAATCTCTACCAGGACTACAATGGGTCTACTCTGTGACGACCTACCTACCAATATTCTTGAAAACTTCGACTGACTCTGCTGTGGGTTTGCTCTGTTGTGGCCCATTACCTGTCTGCATGTCAAGAGTCAGCACTGTCTTTCCGTTGGAAGGACAACACTACTTCTTCAAGACCGTATCGAAATCCATTAATTCCATGTGCATTTTCTTTTATTGCTCAGACTTTGAGAAAAACACTGCAATTTTACTGTGATGAATGATCAGGACTGTCTTTATGGACTGTGAGAAAATTTTAGCTTTTGACCAACAATGTATCAATAAGTGTGTGCATTTCATTTCTTTCTTATTGTAATTGTGAAAAAATTTTAACAAATATGTATTGGCCAGGGCTCAAAACAATTTGTAAAATTTTTTGTGGGTAGCATGGGGGCTATGTAAGTAGGCTCTTTAGGTTTTTATACTGGTAACGCCACTTAGCGCTCTGTATGAAAATCACTGGCTGTGCTGTGTGCGGTCTGTGGCTGGTTTCCATTGTTGTCTGCCATTGCACTGTTGGGCAGCTGGATGTTAACAACACGTAGTGTTGCGCAATTGGAGGTGGGCCGCCAGCAGTGGTGGATGTGGGGAGAGAGATGGCGGAATTTTGAGAGCGAACGATCTGGACGTGTCTCATTAAGAAAGAGTAAATTTGTAAGACTGGATGTCATTAATTGATAATTATATATAATATGACTTTTGAACAATATTAAGGTAAATACATTGTTCGTTCTCAATCAAAATCTTTCTTTTGCTAACTGTGCCTATCAGTAGTTAGTGCCTTCAGTAGTTTGAATCTTCTATTAAGCTGGCAGTAGCGGCGCTCGCTGTATTGCAGTAGTTCGAGTAACGAAGATTTTTATGAGGGAAGTGATTTGTGAAACGTAAAGGTTAATGTTAGTCAGGGCCATTCTTTTGTAGGGATTTTTGAAAGTTAGATTGCGTTGCGATAAAAATATTGTGTGTCAGTTTAAACACAGTCATGTATAATTGTTCAAAGGGGACGTTTCATAAAGTTTGTAATTAATGTGAAGCTTAATTCAGAACGTGAACAACAGATACTAAGTCAACCAAACACACAATTATGACCAAATCGAACACTTCGTGGCCCTCGTTATCATTATTTTTATTAAGAGCAGTCTGTGGCTTGAGGTTCAAATAGAACTGCCGATAAAAATGCGTTTATAAAGCACTGCTACTACGTACATTAAATTGTGTACTCTATATAACAATTGAGCAGAACTGTACAACAAAATTATGCTTTATGTTTTGAGCCTACATGGAAACGAATACCCGAGAAATCGCTGATTGGTAAGACAGGTCTTTGTGAATGTTCTCAATTATAGAGTGGGTCTAGAGAGACGGATAAAGTTGGTTCGCCATAAGAGCATCAAATATTAGGAGCATGCAAACACGCTATAATCTCAAAATCGGTGACGGTGTGCTTTTAGGCACGTATGACTTTTGGCGCCTTAGCTGTACTGATGCGCGGAAGAGAACGTTTGGCTCTTCAACTGTAGTCGCATTTGACGTTTTAGCTCCGTAGCAACAGATGCGCCAATCTGTCGTCCACTTTTTGGATCTACTGCTGGAGTCTTGGAATCTCCTCTCAGTCGCTTCGTTGTGGCAGAAACCATGTATAATAGTTTTCCTACACATATTTATAATCCCCTAGGTATAGTTGACTATTCCGTGAATGAATGACCCAACAGTGTCAGTTTGTGCTGGGCGAAATCGTGTGGGAGGGAGTATCCATTTTACAACGACATATCAATATATTTTTGTTTTGTTTTTCCTGTACAACTAAATTTACTTTTACCAAATATTACGAACTAATTACGTACTGAGCCATTAATGACAAAGAAAGGAGACTTATTTATAAATTATTAACCTACAGTGCTTGAAAATCTGGAGGAAAGATTATAAATTACATCTTTGTGATGTGATCTCTATAATTTTTATGTCTTCCTCCTTATGTCACTTCTGTTCTTCATTACCTTTCCTTCTCCTGCCCTTGGTGTGTTAGGATGTATGTATCTTTGTAAATGCAAATAAGTGGGAATAACTACTTATTTCGTTCTATGAATGTACCTTGTTTTGTTATTTCTTAGCATTAATCTCTTTAATATGTTACTGACAGATTCCCAAGTAGAAATGTGGGTAAGTCATGTTGCACGAGCGCGAAAACCGGCTAGAACGATATTTGTTTAGCAGCCTTACTGTCATCTCACCGAGTTAACTACGAATTGTAGTAATTGCTTCGAAGCAGCATAGTATTTGACTAAAGGAGCCCGGTTACCCAGTGCGAATCAGCGCACATGGAACATTCCAAACTCTGACGGACGGTAAAAGACGAAGCCAAGCATGCTATTCAGTGAGAATTATATTTTGTGTCTGTCAGATTTTAATCCGTAGACATTTCGTCAATTTAATTCGTCCGGTTATAATTATGGCGCGTAAAAACTTCTGGCTTCTGTCTTAGAAACAAGCGAAATCTCCTAAAAGCCTTGATCTAAACAAGGGGTAGGATCTGTTCATAATTTATTTCCAAGACAATATGGCCCAGGGAAAAAACAAAAGCATGATTTATGTGAAAGTGTATTTGCTTAGGAATACAAACAGTAGAATACTCAACGTGATCATTGTACTTATTTCGCTGACCGGCCATATTGGAGAGACACTGTTCTGTGCCTGCCAGCTGCGAAGAATACGTGTGCAAGGTGACTCAGGACGGGGCGCGGGGAAACAGCCCTTCGCTCTCTCCCTTCAGGCCCACAGCTGGCCGTTGCGCTCCAGATGTCCACTTGTCTTACTGCGGACAATCCAATTTGGTGACTAAGCAGTACATGACGTGGCTTTCAGGCCACGCGTAAGTAAGTTATTCCAAAAGACATCATGAAGTTGTATAACTTTGCAGAATGTGCGCAGTGTTGTTTATGGTTTCATGAATCCACATCCACTGCTCCAGTTCGGAGACCGTTCAGTACAAGTATCGCAGGCCACCATCTGAAAGACAAACTCTTATTAATTGGTACAATCGTTTCGCCGAAATCGTCTGTGTATCACATAGGACGCCGGAGCAGGGTCGGACAGCATTTCTTAAATAAATGGTTCAAATGGCTCTGAGCACTATGGGACTTAACATCTGAGGTCATCAGTCTCCTACAACTTAGAACTACTTAAAGCTAACTAACCTAAGGACATCACACACATCCATACCCGAGGCAGGATTCGAACCTGCGACCGTAGCAGCAGCCTGGTTCCGGACTGAAGCGCCTAGAACCGTTCGGCCACAATGGCTGGCTTACCCCAAATGGTGGACAAGTTTGTCAGCACTACCAACACAGCTGTCCAGTTGATCAGCGAGGTGTTTAATTGTGATCGATCGATCACCTCAAATGAGAGTGTCCGCGTCCTCCAACACTGCAGGTGTCAGTCCTGTGTGAGGCTGTGTGGCACTCGGGAGACCCAACATGTTTGCGTAGCCTTGAGATGATGAGAGACACCTCTTCCAACGACTAGTCGTGCTTTTGTCACCGTCAGGTCGGGGTAGATATTGTGCAAGCGCATGTGAAATGTCAGGTTTCTATTTGTAACGTACCTCCGTTAGAAACTCCACTTCGAAGGCTACGTATAATTCCACTACGCATTGGAAAGTATGGGGGCTGATGTGAGAATATTCCACGATGTCCCAAAACAAATTCCGCGGTCTTTTAAGGGGGGTAGGTAGTCAAACCGGCCGACTTGGACCAGGAGAGGCACCACAGGACATTTCAATTTCCACTGTCTATATTTTTACACATAAATTCATAAAACTTTGTCAGCATGACCAGGAAAGATTCAGGGTTCACACTCATAGAGGTAGAAGTTCAAAAACATAGCAAAATAGTTTTGTTTACATGTGAAATTTCATCATTTTTTCACTTACCATTGTCTGCGTTTGTTGCTATAGGTGAACTTTTCTTCATAAGCAAGAGAGATTCTTCGACGAATATTGCGCAGCATAGAAACCATACTTAAAGGTGTATGAAATTCTATTAAAACTGTAGTAAAAATTGAGACAATTAGCTATAAAATTCGAGTTTTTACTGAACACGAAGTTTAAAATGTAACAGCTCGTATATTATGTCATAAATTAAATACGTTCTAGGGTTTCATACACCTGTAAGTGTGGTTTGTAAGCTGTGTATGATTTTTTAGGTGAAACCATCGGAGTCTGTTTTTATGCGCAATTATCATTTTCTCATGCCGGTACGTTCTTGTTACTGACTCCAGATACTGGGATAATATTCTAGAATTGATAATACAGTTGATTTATGTAAAACTCCATCCGTGTGGAGTTCCTGCGTGTATGAATCACATGTTTTTTCTTAACCATCTGCTATATCACCTCAATACTCCCATGTCTACTGTACAGCAATAAGAAGGTGTTAACCTCCTTGCCATGCACGCATCTGGCGAGATCATTTGCACTTGGATGGGACCTGTGGGTAAGATTGATGTGGAACAGTCTTCGCTGAACAGCAGTTAGGGACGCACCTCGCTCTCTCCCTTCAAGAGACGTGGAATGTAGCGGGTATCGTACCCTCCTTCTTCTGGTCGGTTGCAGATTAAATTGGCGACCGCGTTGCAGGGAGGCTGCTCAAGGGCACCGCAGGGGATCTGTCAGTCTCAGACTTTATCCTACGAATGTGAGAATACTCTTTGACTCCCATCCATACAGAGAAAGAAGACCAGTTGTAATTGTAAACTCCACGCTATACTCGAGATGTTGAAATATGTAGATAATCTAACTCAACCGGTATAGGACGTTGCTGGTATACTTTGGTGCATATGACTGAATGTACATGCTGCATTCGCAGTCTAGTATATGGCAAATACAAAGAAATCGAGGTTTGGTTTAGCGATGATATAGAAACTAAAAAATACTTTGCTGTATCATTGCTGTGCCAAAATTCGAAAGTATAGTACAGCCAAAATTCGAAATTCTGGCCAATAGGATAGGTGGTGGAGGGGGAGATGGAGGGGTAGGGGTGGGGAGGGAGAGGGCGGGGACCCACGTGCCAGATGCACGCCCAGGGGCGGGGGGGGGGGTGTGTGGCATAGTGAAAGTAATTAACTGATCAATTTAATTGATTTGCATACCAGTTTGATATCAAAAGTGCCCCCAGAGCCCCATTTTTCACTAATGGCCTCCTGCCCCGACAACCTCAGTTCTTTAGTCAGTACCACCATTAGACTGTTGTTTATATACAGTGTTACATTTAAGCTTACACAATCATGATTTCGGCTTCAAAGTGTCATTATCAAGTGTTTTCTGAAAGCAAGTTGGACAATAACAGTGAAATAACAAGTGAAATAACCTTATAAGAACCCATATTTGTAATGATTACTTACATGTTTATGAGCAGGCAACTTCATTGTATACTAAGATAAACAGGCACTACAAAGATGTAAAAACTACCAAGGAAAATAAATTGCTCCTAACTTTGCCTATCCTACCGGACACTGAGTCCAAAGGCTAAAAAAGGTCACCTGCTTGTAACAGGAATTTCTTGGACCAAGACAATTTGACACTTAGCCAACTATCATTCAGTCAAGATGGTGTACTCAATAATGAAACAAAGCAGCAGGCTCTGCCAGAAATATCGACTCATATACAATGTGTCTAATAGTGCATTTTAATACGACAGTATGCCATCTTATGCAATTTATAACACTTGTAAGTAAGCATTACAAACATGGATTCTTATACGGTTATATAACCTGTCATTTATTTCACTGTTATTGTCTAACCTACTTTCAGAAAACACTTGATAATGGCACTTTGAAGTCGAAATCATGATTGCGTAAGTGTAAATGTAACACTGTAAATGAACAACAGTCTAGTGGCGGTACTGACTTTAAAGAAATATATTATGACTGTGGCCCCGCATTATGAAAAAATTATTAAACCTCCTTAGTCTCTATATAGAAGGGACGACGCCTCAGAACCAAGAAGAATGTAATGGCTGTTGAAAGACTGTGTCGTCTAGACAAAAAGGATATAGTCATACATGATTAACAGTCTTTCCATTATTGAGTTCTGTTATATATTAACTTTGTTTAAAACTTTTGGGAACTGCATATGGAATAAAAATCAGAAAGTTCTGTCATGCAGGTTGTTTGAGTAAAGTGTTTTAGTAGGACTGACGTTTGGTCTAATATATTTGACTTTGGTTGGTGTGTATACATTTAAAGCAATATACACAATCCAGTTACATTAATATGACTACCTGTCAAACGTCTGAGTAGCCAGTGTCTGTAGCGCGGGCAGTAGGGAAATATTCAGTGGCTTTTAGGAAGGTGCCAACAGGTATGTGGAGCCACACCGAATCCAGTGCCGTGTCTAGGAGTGCTAGGTCTCTCGGTTGAGGATCCATGGCGCGAACAGACCGATCAGAGTGGTCTTGATTGGGTTTAAATCCTCGGATTCTGACGGCTAGGGCAGTGCAGTGAACCCATCCCGGTGCTGTTAGAACCATGCACATACACTGCAAGCTGTACAGCTCATTGCCTTTCCCTGCTGGTAGGAGCCATCGTGCTGAGGAAAAAAATGCGTGTGGGTGTGGACATGGTCCTCAAGGATAGAAACATACTTGCATTGATCCACTGTGCAGTCCACAATGACGAAATCACCCCTCATCAGTGAAGTGTGTTTGCTTTGAGATGGTTCATGCTGTTCTGTCAGAGAGAGCATTAATCGCGATTCACCTGAAAAGGTCACCTATCGCCACTCAGTGAACGTCCAGTTGCCGGCCGGGGTGGCCGAGCGGTTCTAGGCGCTACAGTCCGGAACCGCGCGACCGCTACAGTCGTAGGTTCGAATGCTGCCTCGGGCATGGATGTGTGTGATGTCCTTAGGTTAGTTAGGTTTAAGTGGTTCTAAGTTATAGAGGACTGATGACCCCAGATGTTAAGTCCCATAGTGCTCAGAGCCATTTGAACCATTTGGACGTCCAGTTGCGGTATTAACGTATACATTCCAGCCTTCGTCGCCAATGGACAGCACTCAGCGTGGGCACATGAACCAGGCGCCTGCTACGGAGAGCGTATGCAACAACCTTCCCTGATCGTTCGTTGACGACACAAGTTAGCAGCCCTTTGATTCATCTGGGTGCTGAGTTGTTGAACAGCTGCACATCTGTTCGCCTGTACAGGCCTCCACAGCTGTCGTCGTCCCCCCCTCCCCCCCTCCCCCCCCCCCCCCCCCGCCCCACTGCCATCAATGGCCTGTGGTGCAGCACAGTCCTCTCAGGTTTGTTATGGACAGCACCATTTTGCCATGCACGGCATACTTTAATCATGGTGTCATACAAATAGTTTACTAACTTGGCCGTTTCGGATGGGCTTCCACCCTTAGCCTGAAAGGTCATTCCGCTTTACGACAATGACTGCATTTTTTCCGTGCTCCCTCGAACCCCTTTATGTACCATCCACTGCTAATCTGTTTGTGGTTATTGCATATTGACCTCGAATATAGGTGTTGGTCACATCAACACGACTATAGGGTGTATGTGGCTATAGCCCATTGTTCGCAATGTCCGCTCTTCATGTTTTGTAACATTTCATTTCCTGGCTGGGCCTGTGTGCTCTTACTGCAGCTATTATTTACCACACAGTTGGGTTGTGACGGGAAAGAGAAGTTCTTCATCCTGGCGCTGATGGGCCAGTCTTACCCTAATCCTCGTGAATTGGTTGTGATCAGAGCATACATGGATGGCTTAGCGGGAGAGTAATTTCGCCATGACGTCCAGTGTTTCCAACATCCGTTGCAGAAAAAATTCTTAAACTACTGCCGCGAGCAGGAAATGACCCATGAGAATGCCTCCTTTTCTTCTCCTTTTCTGATTGCCTGAAAACCTAGTATGTTAAATAATTTCGTGGAGAAGTTTGGAGCTCGCGAAATGGAGTTGTCGCTCGGCAGCTCTCGTTGTGTACCCTCTGGGGCCGAATTGGTGTTTTCTTTGTGTACGATTTCTCAAGTCGGGAGTAGGTGATCCTTCGTGATGGACTGAGTTACGTATTACGTGATGAAATTCTGAGAAAACGTGAAATGATTTCTCAGACGTGGGCATAGAATTCTACTTAGACGCTTCCCTGTTTTATTCGGCGAATGTTCTGGATGAGTGTGCATGGACTTGTTCAGTAAAGAGAGAGGTACTTCAGAGGAGGACGTGAAGTCATTTGGTATCTGGAGACGATTTTGCGTAAGACTGGCAGCGTTGGCTAGGCTGAATGGATACCAATACGTTCCCTCTATTTCCATGCAAATTTGAAAGTAATGTTTTACGCGGTTCTTTCCCTCTTGACTTTGAACCGTATTCTTGTTTTGTTTTTGTGATTGTCAGCAGAAGTTACTGATAGGTGGAGGCATTCGCCGAACTGTTAAACATAATCCAGTCACGTGGTATGGACTTCGAATCTCACCTGAAGGACAAGAACGTCAGGTGGGAGTCATTCTGTCGTTTCAGTTGTTCTTCTTCTTCTTATTATTATTCCCTTTTCTGCCATACAGTAATTAGATTCGTTTCTCTTTTCCTTGTTTAACAGATGCAATGTTTTTAGTTCAGAGAGGGACACAGATGACTGCAGAAGTCATAAATTGTTCCCGGACAGACCATGAAGGCCAATGGTACCGACCGGCCGCCGAGTCATCCTCAGCCCATAGGCGTCACTGGATGCGAAAATGGAGGGGCATGTGGTCAGCACAGCGCCTTCCCAGCCGTATGCCAGTTTCCGAGACTGGAGACGGTACTTCCCAACCAAGTAGCCCCTCAGTTTGCCTCACAAGGGCTGAGTGCACCGCGCTTGCCAACAGCGCTCAGCAGACCGGATGGTCACCCATCCAAGTGCTAGCCAGCCCGACAGCGCTTAACTTCGGTGATCTGACGGGAACCGGTGCTAACGTTGCGGCAAGGCCGGTGGCAGCAGAAGTCATAACATACCTCTAATTACGTCACAGCGGTTAATCTGGTATCGGGTTGGCGTGTTGTAGTGCAGGGACTCTGTGAACTTTGGCAGCATCAGGGTTTCATGTTGACTGGACGGCGGCAGGCCCCCTCATGCCACCTTCCTGGGGGACCGACTTTCACGACGCTAAGAGCTTTGCCGAGACAGAACCTGGCTGCCACACCCACTAGGCCGGGGACAGCGGACAGTCACTCGTGCGCTGAGCTTTGCGTGCTGGGAACTTTTTTCACAGAAACGGAGCAGATGTCAGGCAGAAGGTCTCAACAAAGTACTCCACAACTGAGTAGAACAAAGGAATTCTGGGAACTGCACGGCAACTGCTTGTTTCTTTACAATCTGTTGTGTTTATCTAAACTGCAACCTGTGGCGTTTGCTGACCACGGGCCAGATACTAGTTATAGACAAACAGACTATAGGCGGCCATCTTGCGGCATAATATCGCCAGGCTCGTGAGAATATTAAACTTGTGGAATGTTAGACCCGTATTTTGAAGAACTGCCGCACTCTGAGATTGTTTGAACCATCTCTTTTTGTACTAAGCGGGAGACACTACGATGGTCATTGCCTAAAAAAATACATGGAGCAGGAATCAGGAACATTCTTTCTCGGAAACCAAAGAGTGGATTTGCTCACATTGATCTGAAAAACAACATATTTCGAGAGTGAAAGTTTGTACGAAATTGTTAACATCTTGTTTAAACTTGAAAAATTGAGAGACTGGCTAGCGAATAAATAAACTTTTTCGGAGGAGGGAAGGCAAGGTCTGTTACGCAGCATACCACTAGGATCTCGTCTAACGTCCTTGAGGCTTGGCAAAATACTTCGTGGCAGCTTCTCCGCACTGGACTCTGAGGAGTATCTTTCTTTACGTTCTCCTCCCGGTCGCTCTTCTGGGGAATGAATGCAGATCGATTCTATTGCCGCCAACCTACATTTCGGGCAACGCAAGATACGAGAAATTAGGGCATGTATGAAGGCACATGGTCGTTTTTCCCTCGCTCAATCCGCGAGTGCATCAGGAAAGGATACGACGAACAGTGATACAGGATACCCTCTGTCACGCACCATACGGTGGCTTGCGCAGTATGTATGTAGATGTAGACCCTTCTTGGAGGCTTCTGCGGGCACTTCTTCAGACACACTGTGTCTTCAATGCAGCCTTTGCAACTACTTAGGCTGCAGTCTAGTGTCTCGTACCACACCATCATTCTCTTTTGGGCAATGGCCACATCCACGACTTATTTGTCAAGACCATTAATTTCCAAGTACGCTACTGGCCATTAAAATTGGTACACCAAGAAGAAATGCAGATGATAAACGGGTATTCAATGGACAAATATATTATACTAGAACTGACAAGAGATGACATTTTCAAGCAATTTGGGTACATACACTCCTGGAAATTGAAATAAGAACACCGTGAATTCATTGTCCCAGGAAGGGGAAACTTTATTGACACATTCCTGGGGTCAGATACATCACATGATCACACTGACAGAACCACAGGCACATTGACACAGCCAACAGAGCATGCACAATGTCGGCACTAGTACAGTGTATATCCACCTTTCGCAGCAATGCAGGCTGCTATTCTCCCATGGAGACGATCGTAGAGATGCTGGATGTAGTCCTGTGGAACGGCTTGCCATGCCATTTCCACCTGGCGCCTCAGTTGGACCAGCGTTCGTGCTGGACGTGCAGACCGCGTGAGACGACGCTTCATCCAGTCCCAAACATGCTCAATGGGGGACAGATCCGGAGATCTTGCTGGCCAGGGTAGTTGACTTACACCTTGTAGAGCACGTTGGGTGGCACGGGATACATGCGGACGTGCATTGTCCTGTTGGAACAGCAAGTTCCCTTGCCGGTCTAGGAGTGGTAGAACGATGGGTTCAATGACGGTTTGGATGTACCGTGCACTATTCAGTGTCCCCTCGACGATCACCAGAGGTGTACGGCCAGTGTAGGAGATCGCTCCGCACACCATGATGCCGGGTGTTGGCCCTGTGTGCCTCGGTCGTATGCAGTCCTGATTGTGGCGCTCACTTGCAAGGCGCCAAACACGCATACGACCATCATTGGCACCAAGGCAGAAGCGACTCTCATCGCTGAAGACGACACGTCTCCATTCGTCCCTCCATTCACGCCTGTCGCGACACCACTGGAGGCTGGCTGCACGATGTTGGGGCGTGAGCGGAAGACGGCCTAACGGTGTGCAGGACTGTAGCTCAGCTTCATGGAGACGGTTGCGAATGGTCCTCGCCGATACCCCAGGAGCAACAGTGTCCCTAATTTGCTGGGAAGTGGCGGTGCGGTCCCCTACGGCTCTGCGTAGGATCCTACGGTCTTGGCGTGCATCCGTGCGTCGCTGCGGTCCGGTCCCAGGTCGACGGGCACGTGCACCTTCCGCCGACCACTGGCGACAACATCGATGTACTGTGGAGACCTCACGTCCCACGTGTTGAGCAATTCGGCGGTACGTCCACCCGGCCTCCCGCATGCCCACTATACGTCCTCGCTCAAAGTCCGTCAACTGCACATACGGTTCACGTCCACGCTGTCGCGGCATGCTACCAGTGTTAAAGACTGCGATGGAGCTCCGTATGCCACGGCAAACTGGCTGACACTGACGGCGGCGGTGCACAAATGCTGCGCAGCTAGCGCCATTCGACGGCCAACACCGCGGTTCCTGGTGTGTCCGCTGTGCCGTGCGTGTGATCATTGCTTGTACAGCCCTCTCGCAGTGTCCGGACCAAGTATGGTGGGTCTGACACACCGGTTTCAATGTGTTCTTTTTTCCATTTCCAGGAGTGTAGATCCTGAGAAATCAGTACCCAGAACAACTACCTTTTTTCCGTAATAACGGCCTTGATACGTCTGGGCATTGAGTCAAATAGAGCTTGGATGGCGTGCACACGTTATACGAGACCGTTGGGATCCAGCACGGTACCGATTCCATATTCAGTCATTGGATCTCGACCAACGCGAGCAGCAATGTCGAGATACGATAAACCACAATCACAATAGGCTGCACTCCGACTTTTATCAAAGTCGGAAACGTGATGGTACGCATTTCTCCTCCTTACACGAGGCATCACGACAACGTTTCACCAGGCATCGCCGGTCAATTGCTGTTTGTGTATGAGAAATCGGTTGGAAACTTTCTTCATGTCAGCACGTTGTAGGTGTCGCCACCGGCGCCAACCTTGTGTGAATGCTCTGAAAAGCTAATCATTGCATATCACAGCATCTTCTTCCTGACGGTTGAATTTCGCATCTGTAAACGTCATGTTAGTGGTGTAGCAATTTTTATGGCCAGTAGTAAAGTTTCCGTTGGACACAGTTTGTCATGTCACATCTGAATCGATGGGGAGCGATCATCGAATCAAGAGGGTCCACTCTTTCTATATCACAGGAACGGCTTCCTCCTAGCTACTGCCCAGTAGCGCCTTGAATTCTCTCGCAAAGGTAGTTACACGGCTTTGAATGATTGACTTTGCATTTGTGAGAAAGCTGTCTCGCCGAATAAACTGGTTTTAGATGTGTAGCACAGCAGAAAATTACTGAGCGTCCGCCGACAAAAGTTTCAGACTAAATCGGTGCGGCACTGTGTCGCATAATTCATCGCACGCGCTAAGCAGATGCATTCCTGCCGCGGTCGTGATTTCACCCGACGCTACGGAAGCTTCTACGATTTATTCAGTCGATGTGTGAAGATATATATAAACCGATTTAAAACGAAGGTCGCTGGCCAAAATGGGACTGAGCGTATTTCCAAAATAATAATAATTCGAAACGAAATATGAATCTTCGTGACAGATTAATACTGTGTGCCGGACCGATACTCAAACACTTTCTTCCCGAAGTGCTAGTTTTGCTACGTCTGCAGGAGAGCTTCTGGGATGTTTGGAAGGTACTGGCGAAACTGAAGCTTTGAGGACGCGTCGTGTGTGACGATTTGGTAGTTCAGATGGTAGATCTCTTGCCTGCGAAAGGCAAAGATCAGGAGTTCGACTCTCGCTCGGGCACACTGTTTTAATCTGCCAGGATGTTTCATATCTGCTCACACTCCGCTGCAGAGCGAAAATTTCATTCTCGAAACGAAATATGTTTTTCGCGTCCTCCGCTTCAAGATCGTGGGCGCAGAATGCTAATCAAAGTCTAATAATCTTAATATTTTCTGCTGTAAGAAGGTCAACAAAGCGTTCAGCAAGCAACGGTGACTCAGCAACCGAGTCACGGGAAGCGGCACACACGTCGAGATAAAGTAGCAACTGAAGAGTCAGCAGGTTTACATCTACTTGTCACTGTGACCTTCGTGGCTGATATGGAGATCTTGTGCCCAGCGTCACTTCGCATTCCTCTGTGTGTGTGTGTGTGTGGAGGGGGGGGGGGAGGAGGGGAGGAATGGATAGCCTCTTTTGTATAACACCATTCAACGCTTAAGTGTCCGCCCCCGAGTGGTCAGCACGGCGCCATCCCCGCCAAGGTGTCCGGGTTCGATTCCCGGGTTGGGTAGGAGATTTTCTCCGCTCAGGGACTAGGTGTTGTGTTGTCCTCATCATCATTTCATCTCCATCTCCTACACGCAAGTCGCCCAATGTGGCATAGAATGGAATAAGTACTTGCCGTTGGTGGCCGAGCTTCCCCGAATCGGGGACTCCCGGCCCACAATGCCGTACGCTCATTTCCATTTCCAACGCTTATGCATTCTGTACCTAATGATTTCTTGCAGTGTGTTGTCTTTTGTTAACTAATATGTGAATGGGGCAGTAAAAACCAGTTAGCAGTGACCTGAACGTAAATACGAAGTTAGTTGAATGAGATTTTCACTCTGCAGCGGAGTGTGCGCTGATATGAAACTTCCTGGCAAATTAAAACTGTGTGCCCGACCGAGACTTGAACTCGAGACCTTTGCCTTTCGCCGGCAAGTGTTCTACCATATGAGCCACCGAATCACGACTCAGGCCCGCTGCTCACAGCTTTTCTTCTGCCAGTATCTCGTCTCCTACCTTCCAAACTTTGCAGAAGCTCTCCTGCGAACCTGCAGAACTAGCACCCCTGAAAGGAGCTTCTGTAAAGTTTGGAAGGTGGGAGACGAGATAGTGGCAGAAGTAAAGCTGTGAGTACCGGGCGTGAGTCGTGCTTCGGTAGCTCAGATGGTAGAGCACTTGCCCGCGAAAGGCAAATGTCCCGAATTGGAGTCTCGGTCGGGCACACAGTTTTAATCTGCCAGGAAGTTAGGAAGTTAGTTACTTGACAATCCGAATGGGTCTTGTTGGGTACAACTACTCGCCCTTCACTGGCGATTTTGCTGTCTCCGAGTCCAGGCTGCTACGCAATATGTGTGAAATTGTCGGCAGCCTACATTATTAATTAACAAATTTCAAACGCGCTCTACTCGTGTATTACTTGCCGCTTAATTCACATTTGGGTGACTTTTTTTCAAGTACATAAATCATATATCTGATAAATTGATGTTTACTAAAACAAAATCTGTCTCGACGTCCATCTAAGAGTCGTCGCATACTTTATCTCTGGTACCCATCCCAGAAACCGAGGTCGCTAAGCCAAAACTATGCGGTGACATTCGACTCGGAGGTAAGCGTGTTCGAATCCTGATTGTCCAGAAAATTTTCATTGCCAGTATGTACAGTGTATGCAGACCACTGTGAAGCGCGTGGCAAAGAATCCTTCAAATTGCACTAGTTAATAGGGCGTCATCCCTTTGCGTTCCCGTACGGAGCGCGGCAAAAATGATTACATTACCTATGTGTACTCGCTGTCATTATTCTAATCTTGTCCTCGTGTTCCCTAGGTGTGCGATACCTAGCGAGTTGTACTAGTTTCCTAGATTCATCACTTAAAGCTGGTTTATAAAGCTTTGTGCGTACGCTCCCATACGACAGTTTGCATATATTTTCAAGCGGCTAGCAGTTCATTTTCTTCATCATCTCAACTATGCTCTCCCGCGCGTTGAAAAAACCAGGGACCGCAAGTGGTGCTCTCTTTCGTATACGTTCTCTGTCCTTTATTAGTCCTATTTGGTGCGGGTCCCAGACATTTCGACAATATTCTACGACCGGTTTCACTGGTATAACTTGCCACGATACTGTATTTACACAAATGCACTCTTGGTACGTGCCAAATATACATCACAAGTACATTATTAATGTGTTTGTGGCGTGTTAGTGTGTATCAAAAAGAGACGCATTGTCCTGTACTCAGAAATACAGCAATATAATGATGTCACAGGGAGCGAAAAGATATTTACAATCTGTACAGAAACCAGATCGCAGTTATAAGAGTCTAGGGGTATGAAAGGGAAGCAGTGGTTGGGAAAGGAGTGAGACAGGGTTGTAGCCTATCCTCGATGTTATTAAATCTGTATATTGAACAAGCAGTAAAGAAAAAAAAGCTTTGTGTAGGGATTAGAATTCAGGGAGAAGAAATAAAAATTTTGAGCTCTGCCGATGACATTCTAATTCTGTCAGGGACAGCAAAGGAATTGGAAGAGCAGTTGAATGGAATGGACACTATCTTCAATGGAGCATATAAGACGAATATCAACAAAAACACATCGAAGATGATGGGATATAGTCGAAATATCAGGTGATGCTGAGGGTATTAGTTCAGGAAATGAGACACTTAAAGCAGTAAATGAGTTTTGCTATTTTAGAAGCAAAATAACTGTCGATGGTCGAAGTAGTGAGGATATAAAATGTAGACTGGCAATAGCAAGAAAAGCTTTTCTGAAGATGAGAAATTTGTTAACATTAGATTTAAGTGTCTGAAAGTCGGCCCTGAAAGTATTTTTATGGATTGTGTCCATGTATGGAAGTGAAATGTGGGGTACAGCCCGCTAGTCTCTAAAGGATGCTGCTTTTTCGGATAGCTATACAACAATTCAAGCAAATCACATTAATAGTTTTTTATTATAATAAAGTAGATTGACAATACTTAACTTTGGTTTACTATGTCGTGTCGCAACCTATTGGCAACATGCAAATAATCAACGTCTTTCGCTATATAGAATGTCCATGCAAGTAATGGATATGTACAGGCAGATTCTCAACCGTCTGACCACAAATAACATATTATCAAGAACACAGTTTCGATTTCTGAAGGATTCTGATATCGAAAAGGCTATTTACATCTACAGTGAAAATGTACTTAATTCATTAAATAACAAGTTACAAGCAGCAGATATTTTCTGTGATTTGTCAAAGGCATTCGATTGTGTAAACCAAAACATCCTTTTAAATACATTAGAATTCTATGGTGTCACGGGCAGTGCTGCAACATGGTTCAAGTCATACCTCGCTAACAGGAAACAAAGGGTGTCAGTGCAAGGGACTAGTGAATTAAGTCATCAGTCATCATCAGAATGGGAAGAAATTACATGTGGTGTCCCACAAGGATCCATCTTGGGGGCACTGCTTTTCCTTGTGTACATTAATGATCTGTCATCAGTTACACTGCCAGAAGCAGAATTCGTTTTGTTTGCAGATGACACAAGAATTGCAATAAATAGTTTGTCGAGTGTAGTTCTAGAAAGATCTGCTAATGATATTTTCATGGATATTAAGAAATGCTTTAAAGCCAACTCACTGACATTAAACTTCGAAAAGACTCACTATATGCAATTCAGACCCTGTAAGAGGTTTCCACCCAACATATGCATAAAGTACAAAGAAGAGCAGATAGAAGAGGTTGACAGTCTTAAATTCCTGGGATTACAACTCGATAATAAATTCAGGTGGGAGGAGCACACTACAGAACTGCAGAAACGCCTTAACAAATCTGTATTTGCAATTCGAGTGTTAGCAGACATAGGCGACATAAAAGTGAAAAAGCTTGCATACTTTGCCTACTTCCAGTACATACTGTCATATGGTACAATATTTTGGGGTAGCTCTTCAAGTCAAACAAAAGTTTTCAGAGTCCAAAAGCGTGTAATACATATTATTTGTGGAGTAAATTCACAGACGTCTTGTAGAAACCTCATCAAAGAACTGGGTATACTAACTACTGCCTCTCAGTATATTTACTCCTTAATGAAATTTGTCCTAAATAATATATCTCTTTTTCCAACAAACAGTTCAGTTTATACATACAATACCAGGAACAAAACTGATCTGCACAAGGACTTAAAAGCACATAACTTTAGTTCAAAAAGGGGTCCACTACTCAGGAACACTCATCTTCAATACTTTTCCAGCAAACATAAAAAATTTAGTTACGAATAAAGATCAGTTTAAAAGGAGCCTGAAAGAATTACTTGTTGCCAACTCCTTCTACTCCATTGACGAGTTTTTTTAATAGAAACAAGTGATGTATATATTCATACTATTAGTATTGTTATTTCAGCTTTTTTTTTTTAAAGAAAAACGTGACATGTTCCACATCCACGAGGATCTCCTCAACACGGATCTTTGGAACGACAAAATAATCTAATCTAATCTCTAATCACAAATAACTGCTCCACTAGTGTCCGCTGGCAGGAGCAGCACTTACATTCCCTTCGCCTAGAGGCCCTTCCTGTCGTTGTGCGGTCCTTGCCGGCGAACTACTGGCTGACGTCATCCCACAGCCTTCTCAGCTCTTGCGTTCTTCACCTTCATGCCGGCGTCTATCGTTACACCGGAACAAGAAAACATGAAACATTGATGACAAACAGTTTATACAAGAAGAGAACAGAAGCTTTTGAAATGTGGTGCTTCAGAAAAATGCTAAAGATGAGATGGGTAGGTCACATAACTAATGAGGAGGCACGGAAAAAATAGGCAGAAGAGAAATCTGCCGTAGACCTGATTGAAAGAAGGGATCGGTTGATGGACACATTATGAGTCATCAGTTTGGTATTGGAGGGAAGCATAGGGGGTAAAAATCATAGAGGGAGACCAAGAGATGAATACAGTAAGCAGATTGAGAGGGATGTAGGTTGCAGTAGTTACTCGGATATGAAGAGGCTTGCACAAGATAGAGTAGCACAGAGAGCTGCATTAAACCAGTCTCTGGACTGAAGATCACAACAAAAACAATGATGTCACGACGTTTCCTGTACCTACTACAGGTATGACCGCAACCAACATTCTAAAACATGTACGGCACACTTGCATGTTTAATAAATGCATTATTTAATAACAACAATAAGTAGTAATCTTTTGAGAGAAGTACAGTTTTTAGATGTTGTGGCCAGGTGGGGCGTCTGTATCACAGTTGGATGCTAAAGCGACTTTTCAGGTTGTACAATAAGAGTGTAGCTAGGTACTTGTATATTTGCATATGGACTATGGGAAAAGTAGAAAATATGGAAAAATGGAAAAAGTATATAATATGCTTGCTAGATGAACCTAAAACAGACATACACAATTTACACAAGAACATAAAGCTAACAACAGAAGAACAGGAAAACACACTCTACTTTCTAGACATAACCATAACAAAAGACACTCACAAACACACATTTGATACATACAGAAAACCCACAACAAGTGACACTATCTTAAAGGCAAGCTCAAACCCCCTGCAGAATCAGAAACAGGCTGCAGTCAGATACATTTTAAACGGATTGAACAGAATCGAACAGGATCCCCCTAAACACTTTTGATTACCAAAAGAGCTGTCAATTGTAAAACAAATAGCATCAAAAATGAATGATGAAAAAAAAACTAACCAAACCACCCAACACATACAGCCTGCACTACTACAAAAAATGGCATACAAAGATCTACCGTAACAAATCCACACACAAAATAGATAAGATGTTCAAGAAACTAGGCGTAAAAATTACTTACAAAACAAATAACTCAATTGAAAAGCGCATCCCTGAACCTCCTGGGACTGAATTACTGTAACCGAGTTGTCTGTGTCTACTGTAATCTATGAAACAACACGATCGTTTTCAGCTGTCAGCGAGTCGTGTAACTGAAGTGGAACGTGGGGATCAATCCGATATTCACCGAACAGGATGTTGAAAACCGCCTAAAAACCACTCCCAGGCTGGGTAACATACCTGCCCTCATCGCTAATCCGCTGGGCGGATTAGATTCGGGGTCGGTGCGAGTACCCGAGTCCAGGTAGCAGGGCCTTGGAGCACTCGGCTACCCTTGACTGAATAAAATACCAGAAACTGAATATAATAAGTAAAAAGAATCTTTCATTTCAATTTCACTTCTTGCTCCTTACCTTTTCCTCCAACTCACCCTCCATTATACTACTCACGTCAAAAATGGTTCAAATGGCTCTGAGCACTACGGGACTTAACAGCTATGGTCATCAGTCCCCTAGAACTTAGAACTACTTAAACCTAACTAACCTAAGGACATCACACAACACCTAGCCATCACGAGGCAGAGAAAATCCCTGACCCCACCGGGAAACGAACCTGGGAATCCGGGCGTGGGAAGGGAGAACGCTACCGCACGACCACGAGATGCGGGCACTACTCATGTTCTCTCATAAAAAAAAAATGCTCCATCACTATACCTTTACAACTCTTACACATTACATAAATACACACCAATATAATTAAGTAGAAAAACACAGAAATAATTAACTAACAAATATACGTAAAGACAAACTAGTGGCCATGTTATATTAGCAACACTACAAAACACAGAACTCACTTAGAAGTATAAAAATAATGGAATTGCAGAGAAGTAATAGTGTATCAGGTAATTTAAAAACAATTTGGTAAATAAATATTTCACCTAAGAGCATTGTCCACATCCCCAACCCAAGTCATTTTTATTTAAAGCAGTGTCTCACTCGCTAATGTGTATAAAATAGTTTACTTGCTGTCTGGGCATTGCAGTAAGCGGTCAGCAACTGTAGTCAGAAGTTTTGGAGCTGGTGCACAGACAGCAGCGAGCACCACATTTCCAAGCAATTACATTACGAGACAAGATACTTTCATTTCAGGATCAGTTTACTACGAAAATTATCAGCGCACAGGGACCATTTCATGAACAATGTCATTAACGCACATGGACCACTTTGTTTGATTGGAGAGATTAATAGCAAAGTTCAGGATATAATCAGCGTGCTCAATTATTTAGAAAGATTTAAAACGGGGCAAAATTCATGTTGTATTCTCACAGGTAGATGCATTTGACTTCTCTCGCATCTGAAAATGCAGAGACCCACCTAAGGCTAAACGGTAGCAATGGGACAACCAACCAAACACGTCAGCTCAAAAAAACAAAACCAACGAAAACAATAATTAAAGGAAACATTCGCTGTTAGGAAATTACGTGTGGCAGTTGCGAATTTTTACAATCGCCATAGATGTGATCGCTCTCCACACTTATCCTCGTAGTCAGATGCTTCTATAATTCTATATATCAGCTGTTTTAGAACAGAAATTTGTGAGTGGATTTAGTTAAGGCCACTTTTATATAAGATCTGTATGGATCACTGACAACAACTGAGAGCATCGAAGTTCGGTTTCGTCTTTTGGTGGAGTAGAAATCGATTGCTCAGAGTTAGAGCCCCTGAGTGGCCAAGATCTTGGCCATTAATAGTGAATAGAGAATTCATGAGGAAGATGTGTACCTCATCTGTTTGGCGAGTTGCTGGGTGTCGTTTTCATAAGGGTCTCCCTTAACGCTGTGGTCATCAGTCCCCTAGAACTTAGAACTACTTAAACCTAACTAACCTAAGGACATCACACAACACCCAGCCATCATGAGGCAGAGAAAATCCCTGACCCCGAGATGAGACCTTTCTTTGATTTGTAACGCCTTTGGTCTCTTAGAGATTTGGCCTCAGATTTTGTAACCATACCGAACACGCGGTTTGGGGCAAATCGGCCGCAAGAACGGCAAAAAGCCGCCGAGACAGATAATGTCGCTCTCACCCTGGAGCAGGTTAGTGAATTGTTATTACAGCAAAAAAAAAAAAAAAAAAAAAAAAAAAAAAAAAAAAAAAAAACAGATACGGAAACAGAACGCCGACCTTGTACATCGACGTTATCATGAAATTAGACGTGTATCAAGTCACATTACTGTAAGCACATCTAGGGCCCCTGCTGTGGAAAATGAAATATGTTTCAAATGTAACTAGTATGCTTCCTGCAGTTTCGTTTTTACAACCATAGAAGCTGCTGCTGACCATATGCTTTCGATGACAACCTGTATGGAAGCAGGCTATATAAAAAAACATCAACAGCATTCACAGATCTGAGCACAGTCTTTGACACAGCCTGGTTAGTCATTTTGTATGTAGAATTCTGCATATACTGAGGACATAGATTAATAGCCTTGTTCTCAGTCCGAGTTAACTGCTATTTCATTTTGTGGTTTCGTTTAATAGGTTGGTACTTGTGCTGACCTGTCGTCTGGATATGTGCAGTGGTGTATCATAAGTGTTATTGTTAAGTGCCAGTAACCAAAGCAGTGGAAATTGCTAATGTAATTGTTTGCAATGTGAAGTAGTGTTAACTAAAAAATGAACAGTCATGCAAGAAGAGGTAAACGGCTGCAATATATTGAAATTGCCTGATTAAGGTGAAGAAGTGAAGGCATAACCACAGTTACACCACTAGGAATTAGAGTAAACTAGTAAAAGTACAGTGTAGTATGGCTAAGGAACATACAATAAATTGTCGATTATAATTATCCGGGCTGTTATGCCGTGGTCGGTTGATGAATTCTGTGTCAGTTCCCAACGTTTCGTCCCCGTCTGCGGAGGACATCTTCAAGGGGGTCTGTAGCTAGATGGAAGGTCCAACACACCCACTGCCTTGCTACAGAAGTGAGGTGAAGAAACGTTAGGAACTGACACAAAATTCATAAACCCGGGTAATTATAATGGATATGACATTTCCGGCCATGAAAGTCTATATTTTAGTATACTATAAATTACTATAAATATGGGACAGTTGAAGTTGTACACAGTGAGGCTTTATACACCAGGAAGAGTGGGTTTTCGAAGAGCAGCTTACGCCAGTTCAAATCGAGTTTCATGAATTGAGTGATTACCGTGTGTTACACGGAGTAATTCTGAAACAGGTGACCACTTCACAGTATTCATTATTCTACAATTTAAGGAGAAGAAAGTTGTTTAACGTTATATTGAAGTGCACCTCAAGTGCTTTCCAGAAACAAATTGACACCTATTCTGCTAAAGTTACATTTATGTCTTCACCTATGAACCAACATTGGTTGTTAACCACGATCATGGAATCTACCGAAGAAGGATCCTCTTTTACAGCCTTTGGAACAGGCAGGAGACCTGTTATTGTAGCTTGTGTGATAAGTAATTGAAGTGTTTGTTGAAGACAGCTATGTTCTAGAGAGACAGAGGATTAAGTTGTTGCACTTTCCACATATGTGAAGCCATCTACGACACACTTTATTAATTGTTGTCGGAAAGCTCATCACACAGTTAAAGGAAACCTCTATGAACAACTAAATTGTTAAGGAAAAGGAATCACAAGACTGGAACTACCTGTCTCGTTTGATTAAAACACAAGTGAACACACTTACTCATAACTTCTAAAACATAACTATTCAACGTAAGTCAGGTAGAACAGTTGTACTCGTTTCAACCTGTGGGGAAAAAGATAATGAAAAGTTAAGTGGAGGTACAAACTGAAAATTTTATTACGTTAGCGACGCGACAGAATGATGTTACCTCAGTCAGGACGGTAGTCCACGCCACATGTGGCTGGTCAGCTGACCGCAGCCATGACACTGAGGTGACAAAACTCATGCAGTAGCAATATATACATGTACAGGTGGCGGCAGTGTCAGGTACGCAAGGTAGAAAAGAGCAGTGTACTGGCGAGACACTCGTTTGTACTGAGGCGACTCGTGTGGAGAGATTTCCGACTTGATTATGGCCGCACGATAGAGATTAAGAGACTTCGAACGTGGAATGGTGGTTGAAGCTAGAGACATGGGATATTCCATTTTGGAAATCCTTAGGTAATTCAATATTACGAGATCCACAGTGTCAAGAATGTGCTGAGTGTGCAGTCTTAAAGCATCTACTACGGAGACCAGTACAGTGTTGCAGAACGGCATCAAGAAGGCGGTGATCCACGTGACAGTGGAAAGAGCGGGCGCCGCCACACCTCCACAAAGACAGAGTTCAGCGCCCTCTATCAACGCTGACTTAATCAGCCGCCCGTCGCTGGTAAGACCAGTTCGGACGCAGTCTTCGAGAGCATCAGTACTGAGTATAGGAAGACAATATTTCTGTCAGTAGTAACAGACATAGGGGACACAAGAAATTATGCTCCTTTTCTTTCTAGAAATAAAGTGTTCATTTAATCTTGAAGTGTTATGTACATATCATTTTGGATTCCTGCCACTGGTCATTGGAGATACTCTCCTTTCTTGTTTGTGTCTGTGCTGACTCCCACAATAGTCAACACAACACTGAGAATTCAAAATTTCAGGCATTACCTCTCACCATAGACAACGCAGTGGCAGATTGTCGTCACTTAATGACTGAGAACAGCGGCGTTTGTGTAGAGCTAGCAGTGCTAACAGACAAGCAACACTGAGTGGAATAACCACAGAAATCAATTTGGGATGTACGACGTATCTTTCAGGACAGTGAAGTCAAAATTGGCGTTAATAGCTATGGCACCAGACGACCGGCGTGATTGCAACAGCATGACATTGCCTGCTGCACCTTTCCTGGGCTCGTTACCATTATCGGTTGGACCATAGACGACTGGACAACCGTGGCCAGGTCAGATGCGTCTCGATTTGTGTTGGTAATAGCTGTTCGAATAGTTCAAGTGTGGTGTAGACCCCACGAAGCCATGAATCGAAGTTGTCAATAAGGCACTCTGCAGGCTGGTGGTGTCTCCATAATGATGTGGGTTTTGTTTGAATGGAATGGACCGGGTCCTCTGGACCAACTGAAGCGATAGTTGACTGGTGCTGGTTATATTCGGCTACGTCGACCATTTGCACCCATTCATGGACTTCATATCCCCAAAAAACGATGGAATTTTTATAAATGACAATACGCCATGTCAGTGAGCCACAATTTTTCGCCGCTGGTTTGATCATCCTGGACAGCTCGAGCGAATAATTTGGCCACCCAGATCGTCGGAGTTGAATACCATTGAACATTTATGGGACATAATATAGAGGTAAGTTTGTGTACAAAATCCTGCACCTCCCCCCCCCCCCTCCTCCACACTTTCGCAATTATGGATGGCTATAGAGGCTCCATATTTCTTCAGGGGACATCCAATGACTTGTTTAGTCCACGCTATGTCACGTTGCTGCACCATGCGAGACAAAAGTAGGTCCGACACTATGTTAGTAGGTATCCCACGACTTTTGTCACTTCAGTATGAGTGTCAGAGACATGGTTTGCCGCTAAAGGCTCGACACGCTGCAGAGGTCTGTGAACTGGAGCGCACCATATAAATGCGCCCTGGCTTGGCCAGCATCAGGGGCAGTGAAGAAATCTTTGCGTGACGCTATCAGCTCACCTGCTGTTCGTTCTTTCTAGTACTAACCCAACTGGGAGAGGATACTTTTGATTCCGCTGATATTCGTGATGAAGATCACCTGAACATAACAGAAGTTGCGAGAATGAGAACTGTAAAAAACAACAGGGGGTTATCTTGTTACCTGGCAATGTGAATGCAGTATTCGGTGTTCCCACTAAATGAATACACCTACCCGTCCTTTCAATATTGTTCAGAACTAACTAAATGGCTCAAGGTTATATTGATCCTGGGATATACTTGATGGTATATTAAATAAATTAACAAGGAGACGGCACGATCGTGGGGCCGCAGATTTGTCCGAAATTTTGTGTGGTGAAAGAGGACCCCTAACACCTCACGTGGTTAAAATATAGGACGCACTACTCGGAAAATCCCGAGAAAAATCGATCCAAAGTCTCTTAAGTCTCTTATAAGTATAAAATGTTATTCATTTGCCGTGCCGACGTCTGGAATGCCGCCACGGTTGCTCAGCGTGTTCGGTCAGAGGGTTAGCAGCCCTCTGTAATAAAAAAAAAAAACTGAGCTAATCGATCAACAACGAACTTAAAAAGATGTCTTACGACGTCCGCCCCGAGCAGATGGAAGAAACAAAAGCGAACAAAATGAGATAAAAAAATAAAAATAAAAAAATGGATGGTTACGGCTCGGAATCTTACGCCAAAGGCCTCGGGTTCGATTCCTCCTCCAGCACTTTCTTTTTCTCTTCTGTTTCATTTTTTTTATTCCACCAATTATTCAAAAAGTTTCTCAAACCTACATTATTTTTAACATGTTATTTCAGCTCAAGAACGTAAAGGTTTTCATTCCCTGAAAAATATTCGTGCTCGTTGTTCTATTTCGTTTTATGGCGTTTCATCTGCGCATAGGACTGTGCGCGAGCCGTGAGAAGTAAACGGCAGTTTCTTTTTCGATTCCGTCGTGAACAGACGTGCCTGTTTCAAATTTCAATGTGTTATTCCGATCCGAGGTTAAACATGTCGACTGAAGAAGTTGCTGGCTCACCTGTAATAGGAGAAGAAATTCCTGAAGAATCCATTCATAGTGATCTATCAAAATTACTATTGAAGGCCGCAGTGGTGTATTGTGAAAAGCTGTTGAAGGAAAATAATTTAATTGCATAATCTTAGGAAGAAATCTTTCGCAATGCTATGTTATTGGCCGGAGAACTTTATAATAATACACTGGAACTTTTGGGTGAATAAACATTCGTAACTGAAGAGGAATTAATTCATGCTCATGAGGATTGCGAAGAATGTGAGGAGAACGACGAACAGTTCGAAGTGCCACAAAGTGATTCGTCTCCGGACGAATATAAACCGTCACCGAAAAGATTTAAAAGTGACATGACTCGCATTGCCTACAAAGCCAAAGTCGTGAATATTGACATGGTCCCTGGCGACGTTGAATAAAAAAAAAGGGGGGGGCTCCAATTGAAGAGAAAAGAATACCTTTCACAATGGGAGAAAGATATTAAAAGTGGTGGTACGCGAATGGATAAATTTGAGGCGATCGATTCGTGGACCTACGACCGTTCTGTGGAAGCAAGACACCAATGTCAGCAAGTCACGACAAGAAATGTACAGCAATGGGCATTGGCTACGACTGCACAATTTGTCGATTTCCAATTCAAGGCGTCTGATCGATGGGTCACGGCATTTAAAAAGAAACACAGAATTTCACAACGCAAGATCACGAAACTGGTTTCGAAAAAAGAAGCGGCGTCAATGGTAGGCATCGAGGCGTCTGCGGAGGCCTTTCGTCGGCGGACGTGCCGTTTAATCCCTCAATACCAAAAGGATTATATGATAAACACTGATCAAACAGGTAAATACATGCTTTCTGCGTACAAAATGTTTTTACCGATGTAAAATATATCAATCCAAATTGAATTATAGAAAAAAATATTTACATGCAAATTCGACTATTGTTTAATATTAAAAATACTATTGTTTCAGGATGCCAATATCAATCTGTTTTTAACAGGACTCTAACTGAAAAAGGGAGTAAAACAATTTCCGTGAAAAAGTCTGATTTGAATAAAGTGACGCATTTATACACCGCACAACATTCAATAACATTATCAGGAAAACTGCTCCCACATCTGTTCATATGCTTACAAGGTCATTTCAGACCTCGTATTTACAAATTAATAGATGGCTTTGCCAATACGTATACGAACGTCATCGTAACATCATCGAAGACCGGAAAATTAACAACAGTTTTATACATGGATTTTCTCCGGAAATGTTTAAAATCCTACGTCGGGGAGAATAAATACTTACTTCTCATTGTCTCTTGTGGAGGTCAAACGAGTCCGGAGGTATATGAGGCAATTTTTCAAGATGACAAAAATATGACAACTTGGTCTGTATAAGTCATACCTCCAAAATGCACTTCTTTGGTGCAACTTTGTGATGTTTACTTTGACAAGCAAGTTAAAAATTTCATAAAGCGCTCGCAAAATTGCAGCGCATTGTTACAGGAGAATAGTGAAATTAATTCCCAGGAAGATTGTATAAAAATTCATTCTATAATTCACCTTCAATTATCGTCGCCAATATTTCAAGACATGATTCAATATGCTTGGTTTGCCTCAAAATTATCAGAAACACGAAACATTTTTGTAAATGTTAATGGGGCATGCTTTTGTACATATTTACTTGCAAACGCCCTGTGATTGTAAAAAATCCGCTTTTATGTGTTGCGCAAGACGTCGCAAAAATTATTGTTGTGTTTGTTTTTACGATAATTACCACTGCGGTTCTTGTTTATAATTATTATACACTCCTGGAAATTGAAATAAGAACACCGTGAATTAATTGTCCCAGGAAGGGGAAACTTTATTGACACATTCCTGGGGTTAGATACATCACATGATCACACTGACAGAACCACAGGCACATAGACACAGGCAACAGAGCATGCACAATGTCGGCACTAGTACAGTGTATATCCACCTTTCGCAGCAATGCAGGCTGCTATTCTCCCATGGAGACGATCGTAGAGATGCTGGATGTAGTCCTGTGGAACGGCTTGCCATGCCATTTCCACCTGGCGCCTCAGTTGGACCAGCGTTCGTGCTGGACGTGCAGACCGCGTGAGACGACGCTTCATCCAGTCCCAAATATGCTCAATGGGGGACAGATCCGGAGATCTTGCTGGCCAGGGTAGTTGACTTACACCTTCTAGAGCACGTTGGGTGGCACGGGATACATGCGGACGTGCATTGTCCTGTTGGAACAGCAAGTTCCCTTGCCGGTCTAGGAATGGTAGAACGATGGGTTCGATGACGGTTTGGATGTACCGTGCACTATTCAGTGTCCCCTCGACGATCACCAGAGGTGTACGGCCAGTGTAGGAGATCGCTCCCCACACCATGATGCCGGGTGTTGACCCTGTGGGCCTCGGTCGTATGCAGTCCTGATTGTGGCGCTCACCTGCACGGCGCCAAACACGCATACGACCATCATTGGCACCAAGGCAGAAGCTACTCTCATCGCTGAAGACGACACGTCTCCATTCGTCCCTCCATTCACGCCTGTCGCGACACCACTGGAGGCGGGCTGCACGATGTTGGAGCGTGAGCGGAAGACGGCCTAACGGTGTGCGGGACCGTAGCCCAGCTTCATGGAGACGGTTGCGAATGGTCCTCGCCGATACCCCAGTAGCAACAGTGTCCCTAATTTGCTGGGAAGTGGCGGTGCGGTCCCCTACGGCACTGCGTAGGGTCCTACGGTCTTGGCGTGCATCCGTGCGTCGCTGCGTTCCGGTCCCAGGTCGACGGGCACGTGCACCTTCCGCCGAGCACTGGCGACAACATCGATGTACTGTGGAGACCTCACGCCCCACGTGTTGAGCAATTCGGCGGTACGTCCACCCGGCCTCCCGCATGCCCACTATACGTCCTCGCTCAAAGTCCGTCAACTGCACATACGGTTCACGTCCACGCTGTCGCGGCATGCTACCAGTGTTAAAGACTGTGATGGAGCTCCGTATGCCACGGCAAACTGGCTGACACTGACGGCGGCGGTGCACAAATGCTGCGGAGCTAGCGCCATTCGACGGTCAACACCGCGGTTCCTGGTCTGTCCGCTGTGCCGTGCGTGTGCATTGCTTGTACAGCCCTCTCTCAGTGTCCGGAGTAAGTATGGTGGGTCTGACACAGCGGTGTCAATGTGTTCTTTTTTCCATTTCCAGGAGTGTATGTATAAAAATTCAATGTTTCCCAATCGACTTTGTTATTCTGATTAAAGACCCAATGTTTCTCCTCATATACTTTACAATGAAAAATGGAAGACCCACCGCCATGGACTGTATTGTTGGACAGAAAGAAAATGATTTTTATTCAATAACATAACTAATTTGTTGAAGATAATGTAGGTTGGGAACCTATCTGAATAATTGGTGGAATAACAAAAGAAAATGAAACATAAGAAAAAAGTGCCAGAGGAGGAATCGAACCCGAGACCTCTGCTGTAAGGGTCTGAGCCCTAACCATCTTTATTTTCCTTTATTAGAACAACCATATATGAACACAAGCACAAAAGCAAAATAATGAAGTTCTGGAACTGTTTCAACACGAATTGTATCCTACAATAGACTGAATAACACATTTCAATATAGTGCCATTTGTAAGCTTACAAAATAGAACAAAAATAGTAAACTGACAATAGCCTCTTCAGCCCAGACAGAGACATAGAACCAAAACGCAAACATATATATAGTTGACTGTCTTAACTAGAATGAAAGTTCTATCATTTGATTCATAACCATCCAAAACTCAAAGTCATTTGGAGCATACAAACGGATGACAAGACATGCACAGGAAACATTAATTAATGAAAACGTCATAATGAAGTTAATAAACCATCTCGGCCACACGGAGGATCAGCAATGGCCTAACATTTTACACTCACACCACACGAAATTTCGGACAAATCCCCGACCCCACGGTCGTGCCGTCTCCTTTTAAGCCTCTGATTATGTCAAATATTTTCATAACAACATCGACAGTTTTGTCATCCCTCTTTCAACTATAAGTTGTCGACAACCCCGCAAGTTCGTAGCGCTTCATCTATTATCCGTAGAATGAGTAATTAGTGGAGATTCTATGTTACAAAAGTGCCGCTAGGATACGCATCTAGCCTGTTTCGTGGGGGGAGGAGCAAACTTACTCCATCCATCTTTACAAAAACATAAAGCCTGATAGAGTACTTGCAATCTAATACCGTTCCATGATTATCGTTTAACTAATTACCTGATGAAGCGCTTACCATGCCACAGGACAGATGCGACGGTGATCCACAATCCTCACCGAAAGCAGTCACGTTGTAATTCGTGTATTTCGAATGGGAGAGCAATGTAATTGAAAGCTTCAGAATTCGGATATCAATTTATAACGCACTGAATACCCAGGAGGAGACTCTCTAAGTCTGATGTTGCCACAGTTACCATTCATGACTATTTTTGTGAATTACTGAATGTCGATACCGTATCCGTATGCACAACCGTGCTAGTGAATTCGATAACCGACCTTCACACGTTACTGTGGGCCTCTCTTATACCCCCATGACAGTGTGCCATTTCCTATGTTAAGCACTCATGAATAAAAATATTCGTGACTTCTTATCATCGGAAATGGCACACTCAGTCATGGGGGTATAAGAGCGGGTCACAGTTGTTGAGTGGCGTAACGCCGCTGAAAGCTCCCGGCCTCCCGCCGTGCTGTCTGGTGTGAACACGATCCTGAGATGCAACGGCGCTCAGTTGGATCTCTGATAAGGATAGTCTAACACCGGCTTAAGGACGGACGCCTACCGCGCAGCCACTGCTCACCGACTGACGCCTTAGCAACGACGTACACTTCGTTTAAAAGCTCTCCCTACTAAACCTGTGCGAGGGACTTAGTGAAAGACCCTTGTAACATTCCTTGCTAGCAAGCATTTCCTCAAGTAGCCTCCACAGTCTCTGGCCTAATTGATGATGTTGTGTTGGCAGAAGAGCCAACACCGTGTTACTAGTGTAGGCCGAAATGCACGCAGGCTGGCGAGAGGAGGGAAGGAATATACTGACGTGAGGTCTGGAACATGACAAGGAATTAGAATTCAGAAAGCGGACGTAATTAGTTTGATACTTTACTTTAATCCATTAATGATGAATGTTCCTCTTGCCGGTACATCATTCACAATATTATCTGTTCAGAATACATCCATAGTTACTGAATATGGCGCCTTGCTAGGTCGTAGCTGAAGACTATGCTAAACTGTCGTCTCTGCAAATGAGAGCGAATGTAGACAGTGAACCAAAGTCGGCTGTACAACTGGGGCGAGTGCTAGGGAGTCTCTCTAGACTAGACCTGCCGTGTGGCGGCGCTCGGTCTGCAATCACTGATAGTGGCGACACGCGGATCCGACGTGTACCAACGGACAGCGGCCGATTTAAAGGCTACCACGTAGCAAGTGTGGTGTCTGGCGGTGACACCGACACCACAGATTACAAGAATGTTTCCGACAAAATCCACATCCCAGATGGTTTCCACCACGCTTGGATGCCACAACTGTGCTCCGTCGCCCCGTCCTCCTGGCGAGCTATCTGCTCTTTGTTAGACAACGTTGCGGACCGCGCTGCTGCGGGCGCGACACAGAGCAGATGCCTTCCTCTGTGGTAGAGACGCCTACTGCATCTTTCTGTTCCACACCCTCTAGGCTATCCCAAGCAACCGGAGCCGTGAGACACCACGTTGCACATGACTACTAGAGGAAGAGCGCAGTGCTGGGGAAACTTCCGTTCCTACCAAAATCACCTTACTAGCAAACTCAAGATGTAGTGATACAGGGTGTCCAGAAAAGGACTCCCTGATTTCAAAATTAAATATCTCGAAAACAAAGATCGATAGAGGAATGCAGTAAACGCTATGTTTATTGTGAAAACTGTAAGAAGTTTATACAGCAGCTTGAAATAATAGTTACAAAAGCTGCTAACAGATGGCGCTGTAATCGCCATATAAATATATAATATATAATAGTATAAATAGTGATCCGAAGCCCAGAGCGATCAGTTCCACTATTGAAACGTGAAAGGAGGTTAGCGTACCGAAGGAAGAGATTAAAATCATGTACTCCATTGAACAACGGATTTTTCTGGTGCTAGAGTACACAGGTTAGAAGAGAGTCCTACCGCAACAAGGCGAAGTTTTGAAGCACGATTTAATGTTCCAAAAGGACCCGATGCGAAAATCATTCGTACGCTCTTCGCAAAAATTCAACGAACAGGCAGCGTAAATGATGATCTAGTGGAGCATGTTGGCTGCAAGCAAACCGCAGTTACACCTGAAAATATCGCCACAGTTTCTGGAATTATTCGCGAAATCCAACGTCATCCGTCCGTAGAATTACATAAGACTGGTTTGAAGCGTTCCAGCACGCAGAAAATACTGAGAAAGAGCCTACACATGTTTCCATTCAAAATTCAAACGCACCAGGCCATAGCCATAAGAGCTGTGCAACGAAGAGTTGCCTTTGCTAATCAGATGCTCACAATGATTGATAGTGAAGGATTTGATGTTGGCTGCATCTGGTTTACAGATGAAGTACACTTCCACCAGAATGGATACGTGAATAACCAGAACTGGCGATTTCGGGGTTCCGAAAAGCCATACTGGTGTGGGCGAAACCCCTGTATTCTCCTAAAGTTACTGTGTGGGTTGCAGTATGCAGCAGAGACATTATTGGCCCTTTTTTCATTCGAGAAACGGTCACTGGTGCACGTTACGTTGCGATTTTGGAACAATTTGTCGCCACACAGCAAGCGTTAGAGGATCGACAAGGTACTGAACGGTTTATGCAAGATGGAGCCCGACCATATCAGACCGAACGAGTGTTTCGCTTTCTTGAGGAATAATTCGGGAATCGAGTCATTGCTTTTGAATATCACAAAATTACTGGTGCAGGCATGGATTGACCTCCATATTCGCCGGATTTGGCTCGCTGTGACTTTTTTTTGTGGGGCACAGTGAAAGACATGGTCTACCCGAAGCATCCCGCCACGCTGGACGAGCTTAAATCGGCGATCTGTGTGGCATGTGAATCCATTTCGGTTGAGACACTATGAAATGTGATGGCGAATTTCATTCTTCGTTTGCGCCACCTCTGCAGTGCCAATGGTGAACATTTTGAAAACATTGTGATGTGATTGTTTGCAAAGATTGTTTTCATACGATTATTTCACTTATGTATGCTAATATGAGCTCTACAGCGTACAGCGCCATCTGTTAGCAGTTTTTGTGACTATTATTTCAAACTGCTGTATAAACTTCTTACAGCTTTCACAATAAACTACCGTTTACTGCATTCCTCTATCGATCTTTGTTTTCGCGATATTTAATTTTGAAATCAGGGAGCCCTTTTCTGGACACCCTGTATCTGCTGTACATTAGACGTGGAAAATTATCAGCACAGCACAGGAAATACCCAGGGGCAGATTGAGAATATTTTTTTGGTGGGGGAGGGACACAAATTTTCACATTCAACAATTATCCATGTCACAACAGAGCACAATGTATCCGTTTATGGTAGGCTACTTATACATTGAAGCGCCAAAGAAATTGGACCAAGTATGCTTATTCAAATACAGGGATATGTAATAGGCGGTCGGCAACGCCTATATAAGACAAGAAGGGTCGCGCAGTTGTTACATTGGTTACTGCTTCTACGATGAGAGGTTATCAAGATTTAAGTGAATTTCAAAATGGTTCAAATGGCTCTGAGCACTATGGGACTTAACCGCTGAGGTCATCAGTCCCCTAGAACTTAGAGCTACTTAAACCTAACTAACCTAAGGACATCACAACATCCTGGCAGGATTCGAACCTGCGACCGTAGCAGTCGCGCGGTTCCAGACTGTAGCGCCTAGAACCGCTCGGCCACTCCGGCCGGCCAAGTGAGTTTCAACGTGGTGTTATAATCGGCACACGAGCGATGGTACACAGCATGCCCGAGGTAGCAATGAAGTGGGGATTTTCCCGTACGACCGTTACACGAGTGTACCATGAATATCAGGAATTCTGTAAAACATCAAATCTCCGACAACGCTGCAGCCGGAAAAAGATCCTGCAAGAACAGAACCAATGACGACTCAGGGGAATCGTTCAACGCGAAAGAAGTGCAACTCTCCGCAAAATGCAGCAGATCTCAATACTGGGCCATCAACAACTGTCAACGTGTGAACCATTCAACGAAACATCATCGATATGGGCTTTCAGAGCCGAAGGCCCTCTCATGTACCGTTGATGACTGCACGACAAAAAGCTTCACTCCTCGCCTGGGCCTGTCAACACCGACATTGGACTGTTGATGACTGGAAACATGTTACCTGATCGGACGAGTCTGTTTTCAGATTGTATCGAGTGGATTTTCGTGTACGGATATGGAGACATCATGATGCATGTCAGCAGGGAACTGATCAAACTAGTGGAGGCCCCTAATGGTGTGGGGCATGTGCAGTTCGAATGATATGGGACCCCTGATACGTCTGGATAAGACTCTGACAGGTGACGGCATCCTGTCTGATCCCTTGCACCCATTCATGTCCACTGTGCATTCCGAAGGACTTGGGCATTTCCAGCAGGACAATGCGACACCCCACACGTCCAGAGTTGTTACAGAATGGCTCCAGGAACACTCTTCTGAGTTTAAATATTTCCGTTGGCTGCCAATTTCCCCAGACGAGAACATTATTGAGCATATCTGGGATGAGTTTCAACGTGTTGTTCACAAGAGATCTCCACCCCGTCGTACTCTTACTGATATATAGACAGAACTGCACGATTCACTGTGTGAATACCCTCCAGCACAACTTCAGACATTATTCGAGTCAATGCCACGTCGTGTTGCGGCACTTCTGCGTGTCGCGGATGTCCTACACGATATTAGACGGGTGTACCAGTTTCTTTGACTCTTCAGTATTCCATTTATACACGCGCTTTCAGAAGTGATGGTCAATATTCAGGGATATGACAGGAATGATCTTCGAAGGAAAAGAGTCAAGTAAACATGGGCTTTAAAACGCTTACCTTAAGAGTTACTAACAATTATTGATCTTCCATGCTGCGAAACAAATACATGTTAAAACTAAATCCTCATTATTTAACCCCTTCGATACAAATCATTATTGCCATTTGCGTTATTTAACAAGTCATTTGTAAACTTGCGCAAAGTTCGAAATCACTAATTTCTTTCAATATCCTTGTACAACTGCATCTTCCTCATTGCTAACTGTTGCTATTTTAATCCATCTCCTCACACTTACTGAATTCGCCTTCACTATACTGCGAACGTAGTTTAACTTACCAACATTGAATCCCTAATCCAGGTCTTCATGTGTCACACCAGCGCAAAACCAACATCGGTACTTCCACCAGTTACTTAACAATACAAGGATAACTACCAGGCTCATGTTTACTGCCAGCTTTCTTGTGTGGAATAAATGCATACGTCGTTCTGTCAGTCTTGAAATTTCAGTATGTGAAACGATTTGTTCGCCACTGCAACACATTGTGCTACCATCTTTTAGGTAGACGGGCTTGCGCTAACTAGTGCCACCATTGGGACACTACAGACTGGTGATAATCTTATTCGCCAAGGTATCCCGAACTGTTGTACCCTCTTCAAACACCACCGGTACCTCATATGACGTGCCGTTTGTTGCTCGACTTCTTGATGTTATGGGTGCTCCGCCCTTTCAGGCCATCCTTCATCGTCAAGTATAATTTTCGAATTAGTGGACAACTTGTTGTACGCTCCTCACTAGCCGACATAAGCTTAATTGGGCTAAAAGAAGAGCAACTAGCGTTGCAGCGAATCACCAATCAATTAATAGCATACGAATCCCTTACAAGTAGGTGGGGAGAAAGCGAACACTTCATACTCTATGCGATGTCAAACAAGGAAGATAGGAAAGAAGATCGGACAAATCGTCTCGTCGACATGGAGGTCATTAGAGAGGGGACACAAGCTCAGGTTGTGTCGAGGATGGTGAAGGAAATCGACCATGCCCTTTCAGAGGAACGACATCGTCACAGACTTGGAGCTATTTAGGGAAAACGCCGAGAGCCTAAATGTTAATGGGCGGAACCGGATTTGAACTGTAGCCCTCCCGAATGCTAGTCCAGTGTGCTAATTACTGCTCCACCTCGCTCGGTGGACGTTAAACAAGTGCGTATCACTAGTTAGGAGCAGCTCCGAAGTGCTTCGGAAGGTGTATCATTTCATTGCGCCAAGTGGGCCTGTCGCAAAGGAGGCGGAGTTGTGCTGAAGACCTCGTAGTCGTGCGGTAGCGTTCTCGTTTCCCACGTCCGGGTTCCCGGGTTCGATTCCCGGCGGGGTCATGGATTTTCTCTACCTCGTGATGGCTGGGTGTTGTGTGACGTCCTTAGGTTAGTTAGTTTTAAGTAGTTCTATGTTCCAGGGGACTGATGACCATAGATGTTAGTGCTCAGAGCCATTTGAACCATTTTTGTGCTAAAGACACCATTCGGTAGCACCGACCAAGCTGTCGCTGATCATCAGAATAAAGCCCTCCAGCGGGCCCCGTCTTCCGCTGCTCAGAATCAATAGATACCCATCCACCAGTACATGCGACTTTCGCTTATTGAAGATAAACTTCTGGCTGCTACCAGAAGCATCGGGAATGTAGCTAACAAGCTAGGACAACAATGCGAAGACTTACGAACTCAGTCCAACGTGAAGTAGTCACATTATACAGGGAATTATCAAAACTGAGTGTTGCCCTGGAAGTAACCAAAGCATTAGAAATCTTGTTATACAATGACCATGCAACCCAGTTATTTGACAGCACATTACATTCTGTCATTCAGCTAAGATAACACAGCCTTTTAACCACCGAAATCCTTTTGCAAACAGTAACAAACGCTTCATTTATCGACTCCTATGCAGATGTTTTATCTCATATGGGAATCGACTCTGCCATATTACTTGTCAGGTGCCAGGGTACAATTGGCACAGTTCCTGGATGCCCTAAACGTGCAGATCTCACTTACTGTCACTTGCGCAGACTGTGAATTCGAATGTTACTGTCTTCACTCCTTCCAAGTTGCATGGGCAGTTGCCCAGAAATACCTCCTTGTGCAAACCAAGGGTATCTTGATCGTTAGTGTAGACCACTAGATGCTGCGTCACTTGATACACATCAACCTTGTAATCACAGGAGTTACTACATGTGTCCTACCCTGTCCATTAGGACTGCGTAAATAATTGTGAAATTGCACTATTTTTAGAAGAAACTAAAGCGCCTCCTTACCCACATGCGTTGTAGTGATATACGAAGTCCGGCTCTCACCTGTCGGTAACAGCTTACTATATTCCTTTCCACAACTCATTAGATTGGCCTTACTTTGTTATGAACACGCATTTATGTCTCAGATGTATCGGGTTGCATTGGCTAATATTGGACTTGTATTTAACAGTTCCACCTGTGGGAAAGTAGCGCCCACCGCCAAACTATCTGCCATATGCACATAATGCCGGGTTAAGCTTTTTCTGTTTTACCTGCTGAATCCCCCCTAGTGTTACCTCACTCTGACACCCTGCCTGTACTGCCGAACCACACCAAAACTCGTGTCGTGGAGAACACAAATGATTTGTTGGTTCGAGAACGGGGGCAATTTACCACGGACCGTGTTAAGCAAGGCTAAGGATTACATGCACCGAGTAGACATTCCCATTACTTCATCTGTTCCTCTAACACTGACGATGTCCTGTTTCATTATATGGGTTCTGTATACCCAAGGACACTGCAGATGTCGTAAAACGCAACCTTCAGCATTAAACGTTCATATGTGTGTGAAATCTTCTGGGACTCAACTGCTGAGGTCATCAGTCCCTAATCTTACACACTACTTAACCTAAATTATCCTAAGGACAAAAACACACACCCATGCCCGAGGGAGGACTCGAACCTCCGCCGGTACCAGCCGCACAGTCCATGACTGCTGCGCCTGAGACCTCTCGGCGGCTCAAGCATTACCTGAGCATCAGTCCGCAAATAATAGCCCACACATTGCTACCAATCGATCAATAATCCAAATAAGCACAAGAAGCGAGAAACAAAGATGTTAAAAGACGTCACAAAAACTTTTTCAGAAAATGTTAACAAGTGAAAACATTGGAAGGCATTTTCAGGAGGCTTCTGGTAATTTCAATCCATATATTTCCAATATTAGAAAACTGCGGCAAAAATACCGGAAACGTTTGTCGAAGGAGGCAAGACAGCTATTACCGTCCCCTGAAATTCCATTCACACCACGACCAACTATAGCACTGTGGTGGGGATATACTACCATGGACACGGCTCAACGAATTTTCTCGGAGTTGTCAACGTACAGTTGTGGAACTGATCACTATTGATTACTATCCTCTCGAAATGACTTATAAGATGACGTGAAACTGTTCTATTAAATCTATGTCCAAGGATGTTATGAGGGAAGACGTATTCGGATTTTCAAAATTGCATCGAGCTGTATTTCCATCGTTGGTACTTCTGCAGCCAGGTTTCAGATGATCGGCAATAAGTCCCAATGTTGAGTTGAATCCCTTTTGAATGATCTTCTTGTGCGTTTCTGCCGTTTCTTTTTCTTCGACCTTGATGGTCGTCACTTTTTAATCCCAAGTTTGTATGACAAATGGAAGCAGCATTCAAAAACCGGATCCAAGGATGCAATGGCGATAATCCAAGCCTCAGATTCTGTTACTTTACTTCCTTTTGTGAAACATCATCGAGGTTACTGAAATACACTCCTGGAAATTGAAATAAGAACACCGTGAATTCATTTTCCCAGGAAGGGGAAACTTTATTGACACATTCCTGGGGTCAGACACATCACATGATCACACTGACAGAACCACAGGCACATAGACACAGGCAACAGAGCATGCACAATGTCGGCACTAGTACAGTACCTTTCGCAGCAATGCAGGCTGCTATTCTCCCATGGAGACGATCGTAGAGATGCTGGATGTAGTCCTGTGGAACGGCTTGCCATGCCATTTCCACCTGGCGCCTCAGTTGGACCAGCGTTCCTGCTGGACGTGCAGACCGCGTGAGACGACGCTTCATCCAGTCCCAAACATGCTCAATGGGGGACAGATCCGGAGATCTTGCTGGCCAGGGTAGTTGACTTACACCTTCTAGAGCACGTTGGGTGGCACGGGATACATGCGGACGTGCATTGTCCTGTTGGAACAGCAAGTTCCCTTGCCGGTCTAGGAATGGTAGAACGATGGGTTCGATGACGGTTTGGATGTACCGTGCACTATTCAGTGTCCCCTCGACGATCACCAGAGGTGTACGGCCAGTGAAGGAGATCGCTCCCCACACCATGATGCCGGGTGTTGGCCCTGTGTGCCTCGGTCGTATGCAGTCCTGATTGTGGCGCTCACCTGCACGGCGCCAAACACGCATACGACCATCATTGGCACCAAGGCAGAAGCGACTCTCATCGCTGAAGACGACACGTCTCCATTCGTCCCTTCATTCACGCCTGTCGCGACACCACTGGAGGCGGGCTGCACGATGTTGGGGCGTGAGCGGAAGACGGCCTAACGGTGTGCGGGACCGTAGCCCAGCTTCATGGAGACGGTTGCGAATGGTCCTCGCCGATACCCCAGGAGCAACAGTGTCCCTAATTTGTTGGGAAGTGGCGGTGCGGTCCCCTACGTCACTGCGTAGGATCCTACGGTCTTGACGTGCATCCGTGCGTCGCTGCGGTCCGGTCCCTGGTCGACGGGCACGTGCACCTTCCGCCGACCACTGGCGACAACATCGATGTACTGTGGAGACCTCACGCCCCACGTGTTGAGCAATTCGGCGGTACGTCCACCCGGCCTCCCGCATGCCCACTATACGCCCTCGCTCAAAGTCCGTCAACTGCACATACGGTTCACGTCCACGCTGTCGCGGCATGCTACCAGTGTTAAAGACTGCGATGGAGCTCCGTATGCCACGGCAAACTGGCTGACACTGACGGCGGCGGTGCACAAATGCTGCGCAGCTAGCGCCATTCGACGGCCAACACCGCGGTTCATGGTGTGTCCGCTGTGCCGTGCGTGTGATCATTGCTTGTACAGACCTCTCGCAGTGTCCGGAGCAAGTATGGTAGGTTTGAAACACCGGTGTCAATGTGTTCTTTTTCCATTTCCAGGAGTGTATTTACTAGTACTTCCACGTGAATAGCATCATTGTGAAGAGTTTGTGGATGCCAGTGCATTGCATACTTACTATCGACCATGGCAGTAGTAAAGCAAAGCAGGCGCAAGTCCATTTTGTTAGCGCGGGTTGCCTACATCAGGGGCAGTTATGAACTCAGGGGCTAACCTATTTCTTTCCTTTCATCGACTGGTACTTAACCTATTGTTCTCCTTTAATTAACAGGTCCTTAACCTATCGTACTTCTAAATGGATCCCTCTACTTAATTAAATTTGTCAATTATTTAACTTCTCCCACCTCTTGTAAACCCCACCCCTCTCAACCTCCTTCCTTGAAACTGACAGGAAAAAGATTCAATTGATTGGTCATTTGAAGGGAATTCACTTGTAGTGTATCGAATATTGTTTAAACAATTTAGATAATGTATAGAATATTATTTAGTTATTTATTGCAGTGCATGGAATATAGTTTATTTATTTAGTTTTATAATTTGTTCAGAAATCGATTGCTGTGTATGGAATATTGTTTGAACAATTTAGACAATGTGTGGTATATTGTTTATTTAAACAATTTAGGAGATTCAAGGCAGTGTACAGAAAATAGTTGATTTATTTATTTTGGAATTTTTCAGGAAATCAATCACCACTACCATCACCCTATCCCCTCCCCGCCTCCCCGCTCCCCTCACCCACTCCCCTTCTCTACCTGGAAATTGGCGGTCTGTGGTGGAGAGACAGGATCTGACGGAGGGAAATTCAAGGGTATTTTGTTCTTTTTTGAAAAAATAATCAGTTTTCAGGGCTTGCATTTCTCTTGCTCATCATTCTCTGCTGTTTGGAAATATGTAGGTCTTGTGAGAAGTAATTACATCGATGGAATTTCTGTTTTTATTCCAAATGCGTAAGAAACACCATCATGAAACACGCATCACACATATTTACACCAACGAATCTTTAGGTCACAAAGCACGCACCGTGCGCTGTCTCCTGTCCACTGGACAACACAGGACACTACTGCACACGCTCACAGGAGTTGAGATGCAGTGGCGTCCCCTGTGAGGCGACGACGCTGCTGTCAGCTGCTGAAGTACGTGCAGGTGTCAGTGCAGGTCCTGCAAGGATGAGGTGGCAGGATACCTTTTATACCCGACACCTGAGAAATTCCTGTCGAAATACGTGTTCACATGGGCACCATTGCTGGCATGATGACGCATATCTGTGGGTCACAAAAATGGTTCAAATGGCTCTGAGCACTATGGTACTTAACTTCTGAGGTCATCAGTCCCCTAGAACTTGGAACTACTTAAACCTAATTAACCTAAAGACATCACACACATCCATGCCCGAGTCTGGATTCGAACCTGCGATCGTAGCGGTCGCGCGGCTCCAGACTGTAGCGCCTAGAACCGCCCTGCTACTCCGGCTGGCTGTGTGGGTCAAGTGCTATAAAAATGTGTTCCATTGCTTCCCACAATAGCGCAGGGTGTATTGGTCCTAGCGATTCTAACAGGACACACAAACGCATTGGCTGCATGCATGTTTACCTGCCCAACGAGGCTGACCCATGACCACGAGATGTGTCTGTAGCGTGGCTGGAATTTTCCGTGTCCTACAACTACTGGTCTGGAGATGTCGTAATACCACAATATCAGGTGAGGGACAGCATCATGTTAGAGGCAGATGGTCTGCTTCAACTTGTCTTTGAACACATGAACTTAGAACTTTCCGCATATAAACCCCACAATATTTGACTACAGATTATCAAATACGTTTTGACTCACAAGAATATTGGGAGCCAGGAACATATTTAACAGTATAACTACAATTAAATGTTGCGATTGCTGCTGCACTCTGACACTAATCGATGTACTGGTAATATCTCCTCTTGACGGTTGTGGTTCTGGAGCGAATCCCAGTATCTATAGACCAAAAATCTCTCTCATACCATTGCAGTTATCGATGTGCTGGATCTATACGTCCCTCACAATAGGACACACTCATTTTCCCTGGTCATGCCACAACATTAGCCACAGTAACATTACACTGCAATAGATTCACATTTTACACAAACAGTGCAGTTATCTTTTATATCTCTACAGCACCCGAAAAAATTGTGGTATGCCTACACTCACACCAGCTATGGGTCTCAATTCCTCGCAGTACTAGGAAATTGTTGACAGAGTCTTTAAACCAGCACTTCTGGAAGATGCTGCATTATGCCAAGCTTCGCTCAAACAAGTGTTATGAAGGACCGGCAGCCGCCACTATGTGATAATGAGTACCGCAACTGCAGATGTAATGCTTGGAAAGACATCACCGATGTGGGTTGTATCTGTTGTGAATAATTAGTTGCCACTATTTAAGATCCAACCCTCATATGTTCGCCTGCAGGAGTGGCTGTGCAGTTCTAGACCCTACAGTCTGTAGCCGAGCGACCGTTACGGTTGCAGGTTCGAATCCTTCCTCGGGCATAGATGTGTGTGATGTCCTTAGGTTAGTTAGGTTTAATTATTTCTGAGTTCTAGGCGACTGATGACCTCAGAAGTTAAGTCGCATAGTGCTCAGAGCCATTTGAACCTCATACGTTCCTGGTTCCCAATATTTTTATGAGTCTTGTATGCATTTGACGATCAGTAGGCAATTTTTGATTGGTTTATCTATTTAAAGTTCTGAGTACATGTGTTCAAAGCAAATTGAAGCAGACCCTCTATCTCTGGCACCCCTCATGCAATATTGTCGTATTAGGGCATCTCCAGACCATTAGGTGTAGGATACTGTGAATTCCAGCCATACTACGCACACGTCTTGTTGCTATACGTCAGCCTCGCTGGGCAGATAAAGGCATGCTCGCAGTCCACGCGTCTTGCGTGTCCCGTTAGGGTCGCTAGGAACAATCCACCCTGAGCTATTCTGGGAAGCACTGGAACAGATTTCTATAGCGCTGGACCCGCAGCTCTGCATGGCCTACGGGCCTAGGTGACCACATATTTGGACAGGAATTTCTCAGGTGTCATGTATCAAAGGGATGCCGCCGTCTCATCCTTGCAGGACCCAAACTGGCACCTGCACGTGTTTTGGCAGCTGACGGCCGCGTCGTCACTTCGTCGGGGCTGCCGTTGCATCCCGACTCCTGGGAGCGTGTGCGGCAGTGTTCCTTGTGGTCAAGTGGACAGGGGATGGAAGGTAGTGCGTGCATCACAATCAAAAGATTTGCAGGTGTAATTACGTGTGATGTGTGTTTCCTGACAGTATTCCTTCTGCAATTGGAATAAAAAAAGAAATGCGATTAATGTATTTGCTTCTCACAAGTGCATCTTTCCAAACAGCAAAGAATGATGAGGAAGAGAAATCCAAGCGCCGCAAACTGATTTCTTTAATTAAAGAAAAATATAACATCGAAGTTTCCTTTGTGAGATTCTTCCTCTCCACCGTAGAGCCTCCAGTTCCCATTTAGAGAAGGGGAGCGAGAAAGGGGAGGGGGAGGCGGGTGGGGATTTGCAGGTGGAGGTGGTGGAGATTGATTTCCTCAAAAATTCCTTAAAGAAATAAATAAACTATATTCCATAGATTGCCTTCAATCCCCTAAATTGCTTAAATAAACAATATAACACACAATGTATAAAGTTTTTAAAGAATATTCCATATACAACATTCGGTTCCCAAACAAATTCTTTAACTAGATAAATAAACAACACATGCTCATATATTAAGGATAATGCTGATACATGGTGAAACAATGTTCTGGTGGGCAGTTTGTAGGTTTACATCACTTCGGGCTAAGACCATGTGGTGCATTTGACCTGCAGTCGTCGCGCGGTGGCGCTGGCAGCAGTTCACATGCGCAGAGTAGTGATAATGCATGTCAGAGCATGGTGCAGCGAGTAAGTGTGCAGACGTTTTTAGATGTGCCAATGGTGACTGTGTGTTGAAAATGGCTCAAAGAACGCATATGGCTGACACATAGAATACTAGGGCGACTGGAGGCTGGTCAAACACAGCAGGTCATAGCACAGGTCCTCCATGTGCCACAAAGTGTGATCTCTTGATTATGGGAACGATTCCAGCATACAGGAAATGTATCCAGGCGCTGCAGTATGGGACATCCACGGTGTACAATACCACAAGAAGACCGACATCTCACCATCACTGCCCGCAGACGGCCATGGAGTACTGCAGGTAGCCTTGCTCGGGACCTTACCGCAGCCACTGGAACCGTTGTCTCCACACAGTCCACAGACGACTGAAGAGACATGGTTTATTCGCCCAGAGACCTGCAAGGTGCATTCCACTGACCGCTGGTCACAGTAGAGCCCATTAAGCCTTGAGTCAAGAACACAGTACATGGCCATTGGAACTGTTGTCTCACCTTATGTTCACAGACAGGTATAGTCTGAACAGTGATTCTCACTGAGTTTTCATCTGGCATGAACCAGGAACCAGTACAAATCCCTTAATGTTCTTGAGAGGGACCTGCATGGAGGTTGTGGTTTAATGGTGTGGGGTGGGATTATCATTGGTGCACGTACACCCCTGCATGTCTTTGACAGAGGGACTGTAACAGGTCAGGTGTATCGGGACATCATTTTGCACCAGTATGTCCACCTTTCACAGGGGTGCAGTGGGTCCCACCTTCCTCCTGATGGATGATAACGCACGGCCCCACCAAGTTGCCATTGTTGAGGAGTATCTTGAAACAGAAGATGTTAGGTGAATGGAGTAGTTTGCCTGTTCTCCAGACCTAAGCCCCATCGAGCACGTCTGAGATGCTCTCGGTTTGACGTTTCACTGCACGTCTACAAATCGAGCTGCTCGACCACCTGATCCAGAGTATGCCAACACGTTGTGTGGCCTGTGTCCATGTGCACGGTTATCATATCCCATATTGATGTTGGGGTACATGAACAAGAAACAGTGGCGTTTTGTAGTACATGCATTTCGGGATGGTTTTCTCAACTTATCACAAACACCGTGAACTTACGGATCCATGCCATGTGTGTTCCCTATGTGCCTACGCTATTAGCGCCAGTTTTATGGAAGGCCACGTTGTGTGGCACCCCATTCTGCTATTATCCTTAATTTATGAGCATGAGTGTATATTCCATAAATAACTGAACAATATTCTATAGATTGTCTAAATCGTTTAAAGAATATCCCATACACTACAATCGAATTCCCTCCAAATGGCCAATCAACTGAGTGTTTTTCCCACCAATTTCCAGGAGGGAGGGTGGGAGGGAGGGGGTTTACCAGGGGAGAGAGGTTAATTAATATATTTAATTAAGTAGTCAATGAAATTGATAAGACTATTCCAGTAACTCAGACTTGAAAGTGTCCCTTTAGCAGCGAGGGAGTAGGCTTCCTGAGGAGGGAGGGGAGTGAGAATGGTTGGGGAACAATAGGTTAAGTGCCTGTCAATCAAAAGGAGGGATCCTTTTAGCAGGACAATAGGTTATGGACCTGTCAATCAAAGGAGAACAATAGGTTAAGTACCTGTCAATCAAAGGAGAACAATAAGTTTGCCCTGATGTTGGTCACCTGCACTAACAAAATTGACTGGTGCCTGCTTTGCTATACTACTCGTGGTGAACGCCATAGTGTACGAAACTGTGGATTCTTTTCCATATATTAAATTTCCAAAGGCAACAGGTGATTTTCTCTGCTTTTTAATTTATTGTACCTCATTGCCCGTACTTTCTGTGCTTTCGTAGGAGATCTGTAGTCTCAATGGTCTACAAACTCGAGTAGAAAAAGTTCTAGGATTTTTCCAAATCACTACTGCTGCCTCTGATTGCGGTTCCACTGAAATATTTTGTAAAAATACATTCACATCTGGTACGCACTCATCCTCAAATGGTCGTTTATATTCACTTTGTCAAGAACTTCCGTCACAACCCCATTTGCAAACAAATTGTATGTGTCTAACATTCGCTTGATCCACACTATGAATGATATTCTCTTGGCATAATAAAATGCGGTCGTTTGCATGATCCAATAAAACTTGCAGCTGGACTTTGGCCACGTTTTCTGTGATGGTGATAGCCGTATCAGATAGATAGCAACGTTTTTTACTTCCGCCAGTTTGTTTTAGGAAGGATAAGGCTAACAGTTTTTCTCCTTAGTTTCCGTTCTCAGTCCCTGATATTGACTGTTTGTGAATTTACACTCCTGGAAATGGAAAAAAGAACACATTGACACCGGTGTGTCAGACCCACCATACTTGCTCCGGACACTGTGAGAGGGCTGTACAAGCAATGATCACACGCACGGCACAGCGGACACACCAGGAACCGCGGTGTTGGCCGTCGAATGGCGCTAGCTGCGCAGCATTTGTGCACCGCCGCCGTCAGTGTCAGCCAGTTTGCCCTGGCATACGGAGCTCCTCGCAGTCTTTAACACTGGTAGCATGCCGCGACAGCGTGGACGTGAACCGTATGTGCAGTTGACGGACTTTGAGCGAGGGCGTATAGTGGTCATGCGGGAGGCCGGGTGGACGTACCGCCGAATTGCTCAACACGTGGGGCGTGAGGTCTCCACAGTACATCGATGTTGTCGCCAGTGGTCGGCGGAAGGTGCACGTGCCCGTCGACCCGGGACCGGACCGCAGCGATGCACGGATGCACGCCAAGACCGTAGGATCTTACGCAGTGCCGTAGGGGACCGCACCGCCACTTCCCAGCAAATTAGGGACACTGTTGCTCCTGGGGTATCGGCGAGGACCATTCGCAACCGTCTCCATGAAGCTGGGCTACGGTACCGCACACCGTTAGGACGTCTTCCGCTCACGCCCCAACATCGTGCAGCCCGCCTCCAGTGGTGTCGCGACAGGCGTGAATGGAGGGACGAATGGAGACGTGTCGTCTTCAGCGATGAGAGTCGCTTCTGCCTTCGTGCCAATGATGGTCGTATGCGTGTTTGGCGCCTTGCAGGTGAGCGCCACAATCAGGACTGCATACGACCGAGGCACACAGGGCCAACTCCCGGCATCATGGTGTGGGGAGCGATCTCCTACACTGGCCGTACACCTCTGGTGATCGTCGAGGGGACACTGAATAGTGCACGGTACATCCAAACCGTCATCGAACCCATCGTTCTACCATTCCTAGACCGGCAAGGGAACTTGCTGTTCCAACAGGACAATGCACGTCCGCATGTATCCCGTGCCACCCAACGTGCTCTAGAAGGTGTAAGTCAACTACCCTGGCCAGCAAGATCTCCGGATCTGTCCCCCATTGAGCATGTTTGGGACTGGATGAAGCGTCGTCTCACGCGGTCTGCACGTCCAGCACGAACGCTGGTCCAACTGAGGCGCCAGGTGGAAATGGCATGGCAAGCCGTTCCACAGGACTACATCCAGCATCTCTACGATCGTCTCCATGGGAGAATAGCAGTCTGCATTGCTGCGAAAGGTGGATATACACTGTACTAGTGCCGACATTGTGCATGCTCTGTTGCCTGTGTCTATGTGCCTGTGGTTCTGTCAGTGTGATCATGTGTTGTATCTGACCCCAGGAATGTGTCAATAAAGTTTCCCCTTCCTGGGACAATGAATTCACGGTGTTCTTATTTCAATTTCCAGGAGTGTATATTCAATGTACAGTGAAAGTGCGGCTTCAGTGTACAAAGTTTCCTGGCTTGTCGCCGTCGATTCAAAGGCCTGTCGACACTTGGACGCTCTCGATGGACTTGTGATTGTTGTCTCATAAACAACCTTGATCTGCTGTGCACAGGCTCATCCGAGTAGCATAAGCGAACTCTTATGTAGTCAAAGTTTCACGAACTGACTGGGCTCCATTGCGTTTCGACCTCTATCTGAAAGACGCAAACTCCTCTAAAGGACAGTCACTGCATTTATTAGTCGATGGCAGATCACAGTCAGCATGATACTTGCCACTAACAATAGGTACCAGAAAACGGATGCATTAGGCCATTCATTGTTTTGTTTCAAAAAGGGGCCATGTGTCCTGTTAGCCTTTTTCTACCTTGTTCTCATTTTACCAGACTATGAGGAGAAAGCGTTTTTCGAGCTTGTTCTCAATCTGCCAGACTATGAGGAGAGTAAGTTTTATATACTCCGGTACCTGCAACGGTCGACCAATTTCATCGGAAAGTTGTTCCTCCAGGTAAGGGATCACTGCATCTAGGTCATCATTCAAACGGTATTTAACGATCTTGAAAATTTCTTACCTAGTGAATTCCACGCATTCCTATCTGAACGTGTGTGAAAAATATTACATTAGCATTAGCAACAAATTAAGTACTGGAAAATAGTCAATATTATAAGCGTGTTGCACGGGAAACATAGTTCTGAAGCCTGCCGCGGCGCGGCGTCATGTAGTGGTACGATATGTGGGACGCATGGGCCCCAGTAAACATTCATTATACAGGGGAGTTCAAATGGCTCTGAGCGTCAGCCGGCACGGTAGCTCAGCGTGTTCGGTCAGAGGGTTACGCGCCCTCTGTAATAAAGAAACTGAGTCAATCGATCAACAACGAACATAAATGGATGTCTTACGACGTCCGCCCCGAGCAGATGCAACGAACACATGCGAACAAAATGAGATTAAAAAAAAAGAGCGCTATGGTACTTAACTTCTAAGGTCATCAGTCCCCTAGAACTTAAAACTACATAAACCTAACTAACCTAAGGACATCACACACATCCATGCCCCAGGCAGGATTCGAACCTGCGGTCGTAGTGGTCGCGCGGTTCCAGACTGTAGCCCTAGAAAAGCTCGGCTACCCCGGCCGGCATACAAGCGAGTAGGCAGACTTAAATAGCTGCTTCTTGCCATTTCGATGAGATAATCGATCACTCTATAGTCTGGGAGTAGTAATTCCGTTGTATATTGCGCTATATGCTACTTTTGCTCCTGTTGAAAATGCTAGTTCGGCAAGTCATGGTCGTTTTGAACAAGCATCGTGAATGATATAATATGATTAGGGTAACCATGAGATTTAGACTACATTAGTGTATGAATATACAGGGTGTTACAAAACGGTACGGCCAAACTTTCAGGAGACATTCCTCACACACAAATAAAGAAAAGATGTTATGAGGACATGTGTCCGGAACGCTTAATTTCCATGTTAGAGCTCATTTTAGTTTCGTCAGTATGTACTGTACTTCCTCGATTCACCGCCAGTTGGCCCAATTGAAGGAAGGTAATGTTGACTTCGGTGCTTGTGTTGACATGCGACTCATTGCTCTACAGTACTAGCATCAAACACATCAGTACGTAGCATCAACAGGTTAGTGTTCATCACGAACGTGGTATTGCAGTCAGTGCAATGTTTACAAATGCGGTGTTGGCAGATGCCCATTTGATGTATGGATTAGCACAGGGCAATAGCCATGGCGCGGTACGTTTTTATCGAGACAGATTTCCAGAACAAAGTATCCCGACAGGAAAACGTTCGAAGCAATTGATAGGCGACTTAGGGCGCACGGAACATTCCAGCCTATGTCTCGCGACTGGGGAAGACCTAGAACGACGAGGACACCTGCAATGGACGAGGCAATTCTTCGTGCAGTTGACGATAACCCTAATGTCAGCGTCAGAGAAGTTGCTGCTGTACAAGGTAACGTTGACCACTTCAATGTATGGAAAGTGCTACGGGAGAACCAGTTGTTTCCGTGCCATGTACAGCGTGTGCAGGCACTATCAGCAGCTGATTGGCCTCCACGGGTACACTTCTGCGAATGGTTCATCCAACAATGTGTAAATCCTCATTTCAATGCAAATGTTCTCTTTACGGATGAGGCTTCATTCCAACGTGATCAAATTGTAAATTTTCATAATCAACATGTGTGGGCTACGGGAATCCGCACGCAATTGTGCAATCACGTGAACGTTTGGGCAGGCATTGTTGGTGATGTCTTGATTGGGCCCCATGTTCTTCCATCTACGCTCAATGGAGCACTTTATCATGATTTCATACGGAATACTCTACCTGTGCTGCTAGAACATGAGCCTTTACAAGTACGACGCAACATGTGGTTCATGCACGATGGAGCTCCTGCACATTTCAGTCAAAGTGTTCGTATGCTTCTCAACAACAGATTCAGTGAGCGATGGATTGGTAGGGGCGGACCAATTCCATGGCCTCCACGCTCTCCTGACCTCAACCCTCTTGACTTTCATTTATGGGGGCATTTGAAAGCTCTTGTCTACGCAACCCCGGTACCAAATGTAGTAGAGACTCTTGGTGCTCGTATTGTGGACGGCTGTGATGCAATACGCCACTCTCCAGGGCTGCATCAGCGCATCAGGGATTCCATGCGACGGAGGGTGGATGCATGTATCCTCACTAACGGAGGACATTTGAACATTTCCTGTAACAAAGTGTTTGAAGTCACGGTGGTACGTTCTGTTGCTGTGTGTTTCCATTCCATGATTAATGTGATTTGAAGCGAAGTAATAAAATGAGCTCTAACATGGAAAGTAAGCCTTTCCTGACACATGTCCACATAACATATTTCCTTTCTTTGTGTCAGAGGAATGTTTCCTGAAAGTTTGGCCGTACCTCTTTGTAACTTCCTGTATACTACATACCTGCCGCAATCGTTTCCATCTTGTAGAATTGAATTTCTTCACTTCACTACGTAAATATCCACCCACTAAACGAGGGTAAATTTCCTTGTTCTTAAAGCGACGCGCATGATCACGACAACGGTTACTTTAGAACTGACGAAATTTGGGGTGAGATGCACCAATGTTTCCCCTAATCAACCTACCCTTCCAAATTCCCAGAATCTAAAATTCATTTTTACTGATTATGGCCACGTTCTGTGTATTCTGCCCAACTGTGTGACGGGACACGCCAAACGACATGTAGACGACTCGCCACTGCGTTGCGGCGATAAATCAGCAACCCGATCCTGGAGCTGATCAAAATATACACAGAAGAAAAGGTTCATAGTATATGTGGTAATAATGAGTGCTCCCTAAGCCTGGAAGAACTAGAAGCTTTCATTGGATAATTTTACACTCATGCAGCACATGGAGCTTGTGGTATTTCATACAAAGACTTATGGAGTAATGAGTGTGGACCTCCTTTATTTCAAAGCATCGTGCCATGGAACAGATTTGCGGAAATACGCTATCATCTTAGCTTCGATTCTATGTCATCAAGAAGACATCATAAGGAAATTGATAAATTTTGCCTTGCATCTTCAGAAATGCGGAATCTATTTACTGACAGTTTTTAGAAGCCAGGTGAGAACATTACAGTCGTTGAGCAACTCTATCGTTGCAAGTGTAGGTGCCCATTAGTACAGTACATGCTGAGTAACACTGATAAGTATGGTATAAAAAGTGGCTTTTGAGGATGCTGACAAGCGCTACATCCTGAATGGATTCCCTTACCGTGGCAAATATCAAACTCGTTAACCAAGCAAGGGTCTTGGTCACGATGTCGCTATGAAGCTGGCACAGCCATTCCTCAACTGTGGTTGTAACATCACGACTGACAACCTCTTCTCCTCCGTGAAACTGGCAGATGAGCTGAAACAAAACGGAACAAGTTTAGTTGGCACTCTTCGGAGATCACTCAAACAGGTCCCTCCTACAGTGCAAAGTGGAGACGAAGCATTGTATCCAATACAATTGTACAAGTCAGCCGACAATCTTCTCACAGTATACCAAGGGAAAAAAGAAAAACATGTCCTTTGTCTGAGTAATATGCATGCTGGATTTCAAGTGTATGAGAATATTAAGAAACTTCCAGAAATTGTGAAGTTTTATAATGAAACTAAGGGTGGACTTCATAGAGTTTACCAAATGGCTACACCCTACAGTGTCTAAGCTGTCACCCACCGACCGCCTGTGCAAGTCTCACAATATTCTTAACCTTGCCATGATCAATGCTCACACAATTCTTAAGTTACTTACCTCTAAGAAGATTTTTCCAACGGTTATGGTCTAGTGGCTAGTGTTGCTACCTCTGGATCACGGGGTTCCGGGTTGGGTTCCCTGCCGGGTTCAGGATTTTCTCTGCCCGGTGACTGGATGTTTGTGTAGTCCTCATCATTCCATCATCATTCGTGAAAGTGGCTATATTGGACTGTGTAGAGATTGGGAATTTGTACAGGCGCTGATGACCGCGCTGTTGAGCGCCCCACAAACCCAACATTAAAATCATCATCATCATCTAAGATTTCACGCCGAAACTTGACCCCCAGAGTAGCGGAAAAGCTTGGGCGCCCCCTAAGAACTGCAGAAAAGAGACAGTATCCTCGTAGAGACGCTAGAAACCAGCGCTGTTCAATATAGAAATACAAAGTGTTGAAAATTCAGGTTTCCTGCAAACAACAAAAGGGAACATACCATGAAACATATGCTTCAAGTGCAAGATGTATGTGTGCAGAAGCTGCCAACCAAAAGCTCTTGTTGAATGTCTGAAATGTGAGCCCATTCCAGCTTCGATAATTCTGACGATTCTTTGTTCCTAAATATTATAATTATGGCCTGAAGTTGCTTGTTTTTTAGTTCCTTGATTACAATAGCTAGAAAACACGCAGAGTACTTTAGTCACTTGCTGTGTTTCAGAATCATTAACAAATACTTGGTTCTTACCCTACTTGTCTGTAGAAGCAAAAATACTGTTAGTACTCTCATAAACAGTATGTTTTGACTCTGTTTCAATCTTTTTTATGAAGAAAAATTTGTAACATCATTTTATTTACTTGTTTTAACGATGATTGAGAACAGACCGTGGAATTTCTTTCGTAAATTTAAATTGAAAATAATTTATATCTGAAAATTTATATTTGACAATGTGTTACTCATTTTAGAGACTGAATTATCCTTTGGTCACACTTTAGAGTCTTCCTGAACGTATTGTCAACATGGAAACACTTAAAACACCGCCTAGTTACAAATAAAATGGTGGTGTACTACTATGGGTAAAAGATAACCCACATGGAACTGCTACTGGTATAGTAAAGTCTGGTACTTCCAATTGTAAGTAGTGGATTTTTGGGAAGCGGCTGTAAATTTAAAAAAGAGTAAAATCTACAGGGTGTTTCAAAAATGACCGGTATATTTGAAACGGCAATACAAACTAAACGAGCAGCGATAGAAATACACCATTTGTTGCAATATGCTTGGGACAAGAGTACATTTTCAGGCAGACAAACTTTCGATATTACAGTAGTTACAACTGTCAACAACAGATGGCACTGCGGTCTGGGAAACTCTATAATACGATATTTTCCACATATCCACCATGCGTAGCAATAATATGGCGTAGTCTCTGAATGAAATTACCCGAAACCTTTGACAACGTGTCTGGCAGAATGGCTTCACATGCAGATGAGATATAATGCTTCAGCTGTTCAATTGTTTCTGGATTCTGGCGGTACACCTGGTCTTTCAAGTGTCCCCACAGAAAGAAGTCACAGGGGTTCATGTATGGCGAATAGGGAGGCCAATCAACGCCACCTCCTGTATGTTTCGGATAGCCCAAAACAATCACACGATCATCGAAATATTCATTCAGGAAATTAAAGACGTCGGCTGTGCGATGTGGCCGGGCACCATCTTGCATAAACCACGAGGTGTTCGCAGTGTCGTCTAAGGCAGTTTGTACCGCCACAAATTCACGAAGAATGTCCAGATAGCGTGATACAGTAATCGTTTCGGATCTGAAAAATGGGCCAATGATTCCTTTGGAAGAAATGGCGGCCCAGACCAGTACTTTTTGAGGATGCAGGGACGATGGGACTGCAACATGGGGCTTTTCGGTTCCCCATATGCGCCAGTTCTGTTTATTGACGAAGCCGTCCAGGTAAAAATAAGCTTCGTCAGTAAACCAAATGCTGCCCACATGCATATCGCCGTCATCAATCCTGTGCACTATATCGTTAGCGAATGTCTCTCGTGCAGCAATGGTAGCGGCGCTGAGGGGTTGCCGCGTTTGAATTTTGTATGGATAGAGGTGTAAACTCTGGCGCATGAGCCGATACGTGGACATTGGCGTCATTTGGACCACAGCTGCAACACGGCGAACGGAAACCCGAGGCCGCTGTTGGATCACCTGCTGCACTAGCTGCGCATTGCCCTCTGTGGTTGCCGTACGCGGTCGCCCTCCCTTTCCAGCACGTTCATCCATCACGTTCCCAGTCTGTTGAAATTTTTCAAACTGATCCTTTATTGTATCGCTTTTCGGTCCTTTGGTTACATTAAACCTCCGTTGAAAACTTCGTCTTGTTGCAACAACACTGTGTTCTAGGCGGTGGAATTCCAACACCAGAAAAATCCTCTGTTCTAAGGAATAAACCATATTGTCCACAGCACACTTGCACGTTGTGAACAGCACACGCTTACAGCAGAAAGACAACGTACAGAATGGCGCACCCACAGACTGCGTTGTCTTCTATATCTTTCACATCACTTGCAGCGCCATCTGTTGTTGAAAATTGTAACTACTGTAATTTCGAAAGTTTGTCCGCCTGAAAATGTACTATTATCCCAAGCATATTGCAACAAACGGTGTATTTCTATCGCTACTCGTTTAGTTTTTATTGCCGTTTCAAATATACCGGTCATTTTTGAAATATCCTGTATATTCAATGATTACAACTCATTAACACTTTTAAATAAATAATAGGTAATGTTATGGAATGATGATGGGAAACAACATCACAGCAGAGACAAAAATACCTCAACTTCAATAACCAAGCAGCCATCAAAAAGCGATCCTGTTAAGTATTACAACATATCACATTTTATAGGATGGACTGACCAAAACAAAATCTAAGAGCAAAATTATCGATACACATATAAATGGTAGTACACGTACATTATAACAGACAAGCCTGAAGAATCTCAAAGTGATCGTATTAAATAACATAATACCAAAACCTGAAATGCGGTCGGCAACGCTTACATAAGACAAGTGTCTGGCACAGTTGTTAGATCGGTTACTGCTGCTGCAATGGTAGGTTATCAAGATTAAAGTGAGTCTGAATGCACAAACAATCCTGTTGGAAGGACACCCGCAACTGAGCAACATAGCACAGGTTAAAAACACCGCTACAGTTGTAAACTACTTCATTTTCACGCAACCAGTTATGGACTGCTATAAGCGCTCATAGGCAGGACACAGCGCCTGGCACACGCGGCGCTAAGGGACAACAGCACAGCTAGGACACCTGAGGATGGGCTTATAACAGTCCGAAACCGGTCTTGTGAAAATAAAGTAATTTTCAACTCAAGGGGTATTTTCAGCCTCTGAGTCTCAATGAGGTGTTACAGTCGGCGCACGAGGGATGGGACACAGCATTTCCGAGGTAGCGATAAAGTGGGGATTTTCGCGTACGACCATTTCACGAGTGTACCATGAATATCGGGAATCAGGTAAAACATCAAATCTCCGACATCGCTGCCGCTGGAAAAGGATCCTACGAGAACAGGACCAATTATGACTGAGGAGAATTGTTCAGCTTGACAGAAGTGCAACCCTTCCATAAATTGCTGCACATTTCAGTGCTGGGCCATCAACGTTTTCGACTGCGAACCATTCAACGAAACATAGCGATGTGGGCTTTCAGAGCCGAAGGCCCACCAGTGTACCCTTGACCACTGCACGACACAAAGCTTTATGCATCTCCTGGGCCCGTCAACACCGACATTGGACTGTCGATAATAGGAAACATGTTTCCTGGATGGACTGCTCTCGTTTAAAATTGTATCGAGTGGTTGGATGTGTAAGGGGAATGGAGACAACATCGTGAATCCACAAGCCCTGCACGTCAGCAGGACACTGTTCAAGCTGGGGGAGGCTCTGTAATGGCGTGGGGCGAGTGCAAATGGAGTGATATGTGACCCCTGATAGGCCTAGATACGACCCTGACAGGTGACACGTACGTAAGCATGCTGTCTGATCACTTGCATCCATTCTTCCATTGTACATTCTGACGGCCTTGGGCATTTCTAGCAGGACACCCCACATGCCCAGAATTGCTACAGAGTACTCTTATGAGTTTAAACACTTCCGCTGACTGCCAGACTCTCCATACATGAACGTTATTGAGCATACTTGGGATGCCTTGCAACATGCTGTTCAGAAGATTTATGGACAGCCCTGCAGGATTCATGGTGTCAGTTCCCTCCAGCACTACTTCAGACATTAGTCGAGTCCATGCCACGTCGTCTCCGGGCCCTAAACGATATTAGGCAGGTGTACCAGTTTCTTTGGATGTTCAGTGTATAATAATATCATAGTAAAATTATCAAAAAATTCATGAAGAGTCATCCACATACATGGTATCTTCAATGACAACTTTCGCAATGGTTAAGTAGCGATCTATCATAATGATTTAAGATCACTTTGCTTTAACAGAAAGGCTAAAAAGTAAACCAGTGTCATGTGACTGGCGTTAGCCAATTTTTTGTTTCCTACATTTTGTATTCTCATGTCTTCATGAAGATCTGTTAACTGAGTTTCATGCTATTTACATTGACTCAGGTGACAGATAATAGTCACTGAGCGAAAGCAGTAGCAAATTAAGAAATTATTTTAATGTAGCCAAGTGTCATGACTTTCCTGAAACATATTATGTGCTGCCGACAATAACCGAAGAAAAGTAATATGATTTGGGCTATGAAGGAGTGGTAAGGTGCCAGGCTAACATTAATTCGGACATCCTTTAAACTAAATGCATTAAAAAACAATTCTTACTCAACAGTTATTACAAGAAGTATTTTCCTTCCACTTTTGTCCTTTTTTTGTTTTCACTCTTAGCTGATAGTATTTACACTCATCCAAGATAGACGGTAAAATACTGGTGATACAGTAGCTCACATTTGAGCCCAAGCCAATTATAACATCAACTAAAAGTTTCAGCTCAAAGTTGATAACTACTTCCGATAAAAAAATTAAAAATTTCCAACGCTATCTCAAAAATGCATTTAGTAACATTTACACAAATTTATAATAACAAATTGACAGCAATTCAAACCTAAAAACAATATTAAGATAAATCCAATTTAGCAAAATCACTTGAAATATATAATAACAAATTACAGTGGGGCCCTCTTACCACAAGTTTTGTACACACCAGTTTTTCTTGTGCTGTAATTCAATATTTCCTCATTTACTGTGCAAGAGTACCGAGCAATTTAAAAAAAAAAAAGTTTTGCTGCTAATCTCCTTCGGACGAACTTCAAATTAAAAGACATGAACTGTTCAATTACAAAAGGAAATTACTTAACTATACAACAAATCTGCAGCATCAGAATCCATCTGCTGCTACGTCAATAGGTTTACAGGGCCGTAATCTTGCAATCTTACTTTATTTCAAACTTCCTGGCAATACATTGCACACATCTTTAAATTGGCATTATAAGTCATCAAACATAAATCAGTTACTACTGGTCCCACACATGCATACAAAATAAAGCGTCCTCCCCCTAGGGCAAACTCAATGGCAAACATATAACACTAACATGCCTCACAAGGCCACTCAATTATAATTTTGTAGGACGAACTACTAAAACATACAGATGGGCAAACTCTCAATAATCAAGTTACTGAGATTCAAGTAGGGTTATCCAGTACTCGTGTGTAAGTGCAACCAAGGTACAGCAACAGTACAGTGACGGCCATGCAGTCCTCTAAATATTGCTTTAACTGCAGATCTCCTTCGGGAAACACCAGTATTTTGCAACCAAAGAGCCCTTGCATGCAAAAGGGGAGCTCCTTTCCAAATTACAACTTCCCAAACAACAGCTCTCAACCACAGCCAGGCCGCGCTATCATCCAGGTGCGGCCAAGTCGTTTTTCGGCACATATAAGGGCTGCTTCCAGCACTGGGCCCCACACGCTACCTCCTTCGTGCCGCTACTAACTCAACACTCCTGTCACTGCCCGTCACACTCAGCCTCGTGGACCACACACGCACGCAGGCCTCTCTTGCAAAGAGATTCTACACAACCAGCGATTCCACCAGAGAGGTACGAAGTCGAAAAATACCAAAACTCTTGCGGAAGGTTTCGACCCACGGCTCAAAAACATTATATACAAATGTCGAAAATGGTGCTACTCACCAATCTGAGTTGTCAACGACAGTCAGTAATTTATCTGCAACCTTAGGAAATCTCGCCACTCAGCAGTCTGAGATGTCTACAAAAGTAAATGATCTTCCAACCAAAAGGGGTTTTGATAGTGTTAGAGGAGTAAATACTATTACTGTGAAACAATTTGATATATCTAAAGAATTAGCTCAGCTTAGGAAGTCCAACAGAAATTTCTCCGTCATTTACAAAAGTTGCAAAAATGTTTACGAATTACAAATTAACCATGGTGAAATGGAAATACCTATAAGGTGTGCTAACCACATAGGGCAAAAGTTTTGTGAGCAACAGAAACTGTTTTCTATGCAGATAGATAGCTAGGTTGCTGATAAAGAGTGGAAAGTTATTGCCTGGGGCAATTAAAGTATTAATGTGGCCACAGAAAATATTTCCGTTAATGGTGTGCATATTTCAAGTCAGTTTAAGTAGGAAACCCACAGCGTGAGATTTCCCTCAATAGACAAACAAAATGATACGGTTAGTGGAAGCTTGCTTTGAGAGTGTAGAAGAGATTAAGGAGGCCATTATAGAATGGAATGCTGCAGTTCAAGAGGGACAGAGGCAACAGACCTCAGGCACCAAACCATTCTGTGATAACAGCCATGCCTATAATACTCATGGTAATGGTGTAGCATCTGCGAACACAACTGTCTGACCAGATAATAGATACGACAATATGCTGATGGAAGAGAAGATATTGAGCCATCGTCATTCTCAAACCTTTTCACTGTACACAGAGGCATTTAATCTAATGGTATTTGCAAAAGGATTTAGGGTCGTTCATCCCCATTCATGGACTGAGCAACAGAAGATTAGTTATGTATCTGCATACCTACAAACTTTTGGAGCCCTATAATACAGATATAGTGGATGCATGCCAGATATATGAGAATTTTGAAAGAAATATTGCTTGATAAGTACTGATTTAAAGGAATCCAGAAGAGAAAAAAAGGGAGTGCTCAATTCCAAAACTTTTTCATATAGAAATGGCAATTCAAATCGCTATTTTGAGAAGTATCTCTACAATGTCAGATACTGGATTGAAACAGTTATGTACACCGATATTTTGTGGACTCTTAAGGTGAAACTGCCCAGAGCAACTATAGAAAAAAATGTATACACATCTGAAGAAAATTTAGAATAGTTCATATCTATGCTCGACTCGATTGATCTGATACAGGACGATATTAGGCCTAGACCAAACCAAGGCAATTTTTTCAAACAGGATGCGAATCAGAATTATGTTCATGTTCATAACAACAATCACAATGTGCAAGGGTGAGTATCTCCATAATAATATCGATGGTCAGAGCTATAACAAACGATCGAATGCCAGTGGAAACAGTTAATGCCTTAATACAAAAGAAAGAACAGATCTGAACGTCGATTTAATCCTGTGTATAGCTCCACTGCTACACACTAGTGTTGGAAACCACACAAAACTTGCCTTCAGCCGTCAGCAAGCAATGAGCAATGACTGGAGGGAAGGGAATTGACTACATCAGTTTCCGAAGCAGGTAATGACGTTGTCAATGTGAATGAGCAATGCCATTTAAAGTAAATCTGATTGAATCATGCTACAGAGGAGCGGTTGAAGACTCAAATAGGGACTGTGTGCCACGGGTTCATTTCCTCAGATGCAATGATGGGAAGAACATGCTGGAAGAACTTTCTGCAGATGTGAATAAATGTACTGGTGGACATTCTTGACCACATGTAACCATTTCCGCAGTCTGTCGTACCACCGAAGTCATCCCAGTTAAAGTTGTGTCTGGGAGGGGTGCATTTGTGAATGCCATCTCCAGTAACCTCTTTCAAAGAGTTTTTCAGAAGACAGTATTACTTACAATTGGTGTTCAGAACTGCAAGATTATCGGAGCTATTGACATGCGATCACAAACTATCCAAATACAGATAATGTTGGTGACAAACAGGGAAATGCAGCAATAAAATGCGCATTCCTCGTCGTGAAGAACTTAATATCCAAATGTGTTGTAGGCTTAATTACTATCCCCAGCGAAGGACATAATTTTGACTTGACTTCGGATAAAGTAAGTTTTTGGATCAACAGAGACATAGCTCAGGTGTATATGGTATGGGAGAACAGTAACTGTGATCAGCTCTGCTGAAGAGAAGGAATCCAGTTAATATTGAAGTAGAGTCGAACAGCCCACAAGCACCAAGTAAATCAGGTAAAATTACTCGGTCTCTATGACCAAGGACTGAAAACATCTATGGAGTCTGAGCATCTTACACTGGAATAAATAACACAACTGCCTGACCTCTTTAATAATTATCATGGTGTGTTCGATGAAAAACCTGGTACTGTTCGAGTATTCGCTTACAACTTGGACGTTTTCTCCCACCAGACATTCCACCACAGCTTGTTGATTTGAAGTTGCGACTATATGTTTACAGAGAAATAACAAGGATGGTGGAATGGGATCTAATTGAGCCTTCTAACAGTCCTTGTTGCAGCCCACTTTTAGTAGTACCAAATGTGGGAACAAACGTGCTCCTTGTACTGGATGCCTGAGTAGTGAGCACTATAATTATACTGGTAAGAACCTATCTGGAGAACACTGATGAACTTGTACCAAAGTTTCAAGCAGTGAAGTGTTTTACAAGCATAGATCTGTGAGCTTTGTAATGTTAGGTTAGGCTTGTGGATAACTGACGAAAATATGTTAAATTTGTGCTCAGAGTTACCAAGTTAAAATTTTCCTTTCATACTAAATTTTAGGTCGGGCATATGCACATCTGCTTTAGAGTCAGTTCTAGTTTGCGAACTTAGAACTTAGCTGACCCTGTTTATAGATGATTTGTTCACAGCAATAGCGTTGTGTGGTGAGCACATTAAAATACTAACTCGAGTACTTCACACATTTAAAACTTCAGGTATCATAGCCACTCTGCAGAAGTCACGCTTCAGACTGGAGAAAGTAAAGTGACTTGGACACGTATTAGACAGAAAGGGAATTCTTCCAAATCTGGCCAAGGTAAGTGCTATTAAAAACTGTCCAATCTCAAGAATAAAAAACAACTGAAGCGATCTCTTTGATTTGCTTTGTTGTTTCGAAGATTCACAGAGGATCAATGCCTGATAGCTGAGTCACTACTAGGTCTGTTACGCCTGACAAAGAATTATGTTATGGCATTATGACAGGTTCAGCAAATGTTGGTTTGGATTCATGTTTGTTCCAAAACAAGACATCGATGGTAAACCATCGTTCTGTACAATCGCCTTTGCCAGTCATGTGCTATCTGATCATAAGAGATCTTATACAACTACAGAGTTAGAAGTAATTGTGGTAGTATGGGCATTCCGTAAAATTCATTGTTATTTGTACAGTACCCAAACGGCAATACATTATGACTGTGTGATCAGTTTCCTTCAGATGTGTTAAGTGTTACATCAGAGATCAGCGAGATGGATTCCAGCACTGCAAGACTACAAGCTTAAGAATGTCTGTCTGAAGGGAAGGGACATCTAAATCGGCGATGCCTTATCACGTTTACTGGAAGGATTAGGTCGAGAGATGGTTCTTGGTCGTCAAACTAATCAATTTACCATCTTGTAGACGAAGGATCAGAACTCAAGGAGATAATATCTAGAAGTTTGCAAGAACATATCTAGGTTACGGCAGCAAGATCCCAAGTGGCTGCTAATACAATGGCATTTTTCAAACCAGTATCATGAAAGAATACAGAGATACTACAAAATTATTAAGGATTTATTGTTTCATAGGTGAGGTGATAATGCTGAGGACAAGGGATTATGTACCCAGCGGAGTACAAATCAAAGCTGATTTCATACACACTCGATACCTAGGGTCACTCCTGGGTGATTAAATGTGCCAATAAATTAAGTATGTAATGCTACTTTCCAAAACTACATCAGAAAGTCCAAAATGTGCTTAAAACTTGTAGTATATAGCAAAGAACTAGTGTTCTTACATGCAGTTTTACTCGAGGAACTTTAGGCTCCGACGGAATGTCAAATCGAACACCTTTCAGCCGGCTAAATCGTTATTTTATTTGGCCATTTGGTTTGAAGTGATCGTTGTCTCAAAAGTCTACGGATACCAGCCACTGAATACTGCCTCCGGTTGTGACTTGATTAAAGATGGGAATCCACCTACACGCCGGTCAGGGGGCCTGGACATGGCGTAATATATGGCTGAAACAGGTAGCCCAATAACATAACGATTTAGATTGCCGAAAGGTGTTTGATTCGACATTCTGTACTGCACATACTGCACAGCCTAGGACCCACAACCGTTTGTGAAAAGATTGACATACAGAGCTTTCGCTATTGTGTCCATCGGCGATTCTGGTCCTTTACCATGTGCCAGAGGTAGACATAAATACTTATTTTGTCTCTCCTTGATATTTTTAAAAATATCTCATATATTTAAAAAATATCTCATCAAAACTACTATAAAGAAGCCGGTCATTAAAAGATAGTTGAACGACTAAATTCCACTTGTTGCAAAGCCACAAGTGGTTTTTGTCAGACAATGCATCTAATTTCACATACTATAGCTGGAGAAATGCATTTCTTGAATCCAGTATTAAACAGATATTCCATTGCACTACCACCATGAAGCGAATCCCACTGCATGTACTTTCAGAGAGTTAAATCGTTTCATTCGGATCTGCTGCAACAATCAACAAACTACGTGGATCAATTGTTTGAGTGATTTCGAACATATAGCTAACCTGCCTCACGCTGTAAAAGGCTTTACACCTGTGGAATAAATTATGAAGCTGGTCGAAAGAAATGAATGGGATTAGAAGTTACCAGGAAAGCCTCAGAAGGAAATCCATTGCGAAGACAAAGTACATACACTTCTTTTTAATCTCGTTGGGAGAAAGGATGAATATGACCAAAAAATGGCACACGCTTTACATCGATCCAGCCTAGATATTACTAATATCTTGTCCCAGATCCTATCTATTAGGATAACCTGAAACACAATGTGTGAAGGAACTATATCCTCCCTGGAATGTGACAAAGCATTATTCTTAAGAAGGACTGAATATGGAGACAAAATGTTCTGTACATACTTCTAGGGTAAATATCTAATGTCAATGTGTGGAATAAATCCATCAGATTAAGACCAGTTATAATAATACAATTCTATAAATAAGTGATCTAATAACAGTATTTATAGGTATCAGTGATCACAATGGAGAATACTGATGAATACTTTTCGTAATTTAATTTTTTCTTGAATTATTTTTTACTCTTCTAAAATTCTCTCGTCATGGTGCCTGTATTATTTACTTACCTTTTCTATACGACTTACATCTTGTCCTCCTCTTTTGTCTTGTGGGTCCAAACTTGTGTTTGTCGATGATGTTTCCAAACTTGTCCTGATCTTTCGTGTTAACTCTTGTAGGCACTAGTTGTCTAATGTTATCTTCATATCCGTGTATCCACTTTACTGTTGTGCTACCTGAATGACTAAAGTTCTAAATTTTTTCCTGATATTCTCTGCTCCTTCACCGCGTGACTGCGTCCATAAAAACTGATTCTCCTGTTCCTAAAAGTATCTCTGATCCTAACTCCTTCCCTCTTGAGTGGCCACATAATTGATACAAGGACTTCCTATTCTCAGTTTGTATAATTATTGTATCTGTGCCAATATACAGGATGACTCACTAACTATTACCACCTAAAACAACTCAGAAAGTACGACAGTAACTGAAACGTTTGCGCCGGCCGCGGTGGTCTAGCGGTTAAGGCGCTCAGTCCGGCACCGCGTGACTGCTACGGTCGCAGGTTCGAATCCTGCCTCGGGCATGGATGTGTGTGATGTCCTTAGGTTAGTTAGGTTTAAGTAGTTCTAAGTTCTAGGGGACTGATGACCACAGCAGTTAAGTCCCATAGCGCTCAGAGCCATTTTTTTGAAACGTTTGCGTGACAAATATTGAATGGGACAACGGGGGCCATAATATGACGTGGCTCTTTTGTTGTTAGGTAAGAACGTGTCAGAGATATGAAGCTCAACTTTTTTTTAATGGAATGCTATATCTTGGTACTTACTTTCTCACAGCGGCTATCAAGACGAATCCAATGATGTGTAACAGTACGGTCTTTGAAGTTCAACGAAGGTCAAAAACTTGGCATGAACGTCCATTTACAGAAGGTGTTCGAAGTGATGACCATTGGTATCAATGCACTGCTGCAAATCCCTTATCATGGATTGAGTGATATTTCTTAACATTTCGACACTTATCGAAGCACGTGATCTGACAATTATCCCTTGTATATCGTGCAAATAGTAAATATTCCCTGAATACGGCGTATCCATCTAGTGTGCCATTGACATGTAAACACCATTCGACTGTTTCGCAATACAACACTAATAGGAACGGTAAGACTAGTATCGTACAATCAAGCGAATGGTTATCATTTACGGAGAATGCCAACGAAATTCAGTGGTAGCTGGAGACTTACACGCTGAAAGATATCCTCAATATAGTCACCATACACGTCGTACATTTAGATATGTGTATGATAAATTGATAACAACTGGATCTTTACCGCATCTGAATCATATCCGGCAAGGGAAAATTACTAACAAGGAAACGGAAACTGGTACTCTTGCCACTGTGGTTCGAGATCCTTGTGTTAGTTCGCGTCAAATGCCAATGTAATTTGGCATGAGCCAGAGTAGCGTTGTCCGTGTTCTGCATCGCCATAAATATCGTCCTTACCATATCAGTCTCCACCAAGAATTAACCGGTACGGATAGTATGCGTTGCATTGAATTGTGCCGATGGGCTCAACTTCAGATTGAGAGGGATGACACATTTATTAATTTGATTTTATTTACTGACGAGGCTACATTCACGAACCATGGAAATGTTAATTTATATAACGTGCATTATAGGGCAACTGAAAATCTATGTTGGCTGTGGCAAGTTGCACACCAAAAGTTGTGGTCGGTGAATGTACGGTGTGGAATTCTAGAGGACAATTAGAGGCCCCTATTTCATTGAAGGAAATCTTAATGGTAGGAAGTACACCACATTCCTTCAAGAAATGTAAGGTCTGTTATAGGAAGAAATACCTTTAGGATTAAGGAACAGAATGTTGTATCAACATGGATGGGTGTTAGACACACTTTTCACCGATGACTAGAAATGATTTGCAGAGACAATTCCCAGATCGTTGGATTGGACGTGAAGAGATGTGTAGTGGCCGGCTCATTTGCCAGACTTGACACCTCTGGATTTTTTCTTGTGGGGATTCGTAAAATACATTGTTTGTAAAGACATTCCAGCTACATCTGAAGATATGAGAGAGAGAACTCTCAGAGCATGTACTTCGATAAGTGCCGATGTGATAAGGAATACCACTCCATCCGTGACAAGAATATTGCAGCACTGCATTGATACCAATGGTCATAACTTCGAACACCTTCTGTGAATGGTCGTCCATGCCACCTTTTTGGCCTTCGTTGACCTTACTGTTACACATCACTGGATTCTACTAGATAGCCGCTATCAGTAAATAAGTACCAAGCTATAGGATCCCATTAAAAAAAAAAAAAAACAAGGTTGCCTTCATGTCTCTGATGCGACCCCATCTTGCAACAAAAAATCAACGTCATATTATGGCCCCCGTTGTCCCATGCAACTTTTATCCCACAAATCTTTAAGCTCCTATCATACTTTCGGAGCTATTCTTGGTGGTAATAGTTAGTGACTCACCCCATATATTATTCTTACTGCATACAGGATGTATTGCTACTGTGCTGAAGCGATTTTATTTTGCATTGATGGATATGGATCTTTTGCTGAAGTGATTCCACCTAAGCATGAATACTTTTTGGAGTGTCCTGATGTTGCAAGCTAATCCAAATGGTCGAGTCATTTCTCTCAAGTTTTTATAATGAGAACGTATAGGAGTTTCACGTATGTTGTGACTGCGGGCAGATTATCCTATGCCAGTCTCTCCGTGTACTATGTTTTCTCGTATGAAATTAGTAACCTAATTTCTAGTGCCGCTTTATGCAGTTTTTATATTGTAGCTCTGCTTTATTTTCCATTGCCCACGAGGATCGCGAAATCGTCAGCAAATGCCACGAATTCACGTTGTATCTGTTTTCTTCTTTATGTCTTTTTGGATTTAAATAACTTCTTGGTGTCATGTCATGATAACATTTTTTAAAAGTTTTTAATTTAATTTTTTTATTTCATCAGTTTTCCATCTAAAACCTACACTTAGCTTACAATTATATTGTTCTAACGGTGCATTTTGGTGTAGTGGAGGGCACATTTTGCTGTAAAAGTTCCGTGTAGGTTGTAAAGCTATTTCCATTTTTCTAGCTATTGATTTCAGAACTTCTTTACCTGGTTCGTTGGCTGTAATGTCTTAAACTAGGTATTTAAAGCTGTTATTGTTCTACATCTGTTGTCTACCTGGGTCTTATATTATTGATTATTGATAATACCTCAATTTTTTTTCAAAAGATATTTACAGACCAGTTTTGTCTGCAACTTCTTTCAGTTCATTAATTTGTTGTTATGCTATTTCAGAGATTCTGCTCTTGTAGCAATATCACCTGACAAAGTTAGTCTTATTGTTGATGTTGATGATGATGACGATGACGATGACGATGATGATGATGATGATGTACTGACTGAATATCGAACTAAGGAACCATGGAGAGTTGAGGCAGCATTGACCGCCACCACACATCTCTTTGCCAAGCTGGGTGGATGTGGCGTGGTGGCCTTTGACCCATGCATCTCAGCATGACGCTCAATATTTTATCTCATTCGTGGTGAGTGTTACTGCTTAAGGAAAGCTACTGGTGTACAAACATTTCGCTGCCAGTTGCTTTTCTGTTACTGTATTTCTCAAATACAGGACACAGGATAGGAATACGTTTGTCAACTGGTGGAGTCGTCAGAATTTCAAATTGCTTCAGTAATCGCACATTTCAAAGTAAATTCATCCGTGTTGTAGTACACTTGTAGTGTTAATAACTAAGTAAGGAGAGACAATTTAATTCTAACAATAACAGTATTAGGGGTACACTCATCACCATAACTTGACGAAATCATGTTGTCAATAGCTTTGTTAATATTAATCTCTACCTCTAGCGTAATCTGTCATGGCACGAAATCAAATAAGGGAGAGGCATTTAAGCATTCGCTGTAATAACTAACACATTTCTAACAAGATAAGTCATATGTCAAATACTGTATATTGTCTTCACTCACAATGTTAGATTTTTATGTATACATCCACCGCTTTAAGGAGCTGAAAGTTCCTTTTCGCGTAGTGACTGATTTTAATGGTATTTAGATCTGCTTTAGTATAACAGCTACCAGTTTCACTGCTAATATTGCGATGAGATGACGTGAAGTTTTTTTTTTTTTTTTTGTAGACATAAGGAATTTTGCAGTGGTTAACTACATTTAGGACATATGCGCCTGAAAAAAACAAACAGCTTTTGCATTTTCACTCTCATGACACAAATCTTACCACATTTATCAGCCTCAAAATTGACGCTTTCGTCTTGTACTCTCCAACTGCATATCCGTAACCTGTACATTTGCGACTCGTTTAAACACATACAATTTATCATTCAAGAACCGACGTCACTAAACCTCAGCTGACAAAATATCATGAAAAATAACCGTTTTACCTCTTTTGATAAGCACAGCCTTCACAGCCATCGATCCTTAATGAGCAGTGGAAAATGGTACCGTTATTTTAAAGCAGGCAAAGTACAATGCAGGCACTACTGTAGCATTGTGTATTAAAAAAGTCCAAATAACATTCTTGAAGGAACGATGTAGGGAAAGAAGATTAGGAGAAAAAGTTGGGAAATATTGTAGTGGGAAAATTTGGAACTGGAAATCGCCCATACACTTTTGAAAACAACTAATTCATCATTTTGAATAACAGTAAACAAACATTCAACACTCAATAACGCTTCGAATTATCATAAAAATTGTAATAATCAAAAATGTCACGAATCTTGAGGTGTTTTCAAAAGATGCACAGCTGCATGAAGGTGCTTTATTCACAACTACCGATTTCACGTCAGTATACATACGTCTACATCTGCATCTGTATTTACCAAGATACAATCACTGTGTTGACATTAAGGAAAAAAATTACAAGCTTCTTCTCTTATCCATTCTTGACCTCCCGAGAAAGTTGTTTGTATCAATTTGGCATTTGTTTCAGGCGACTCACAAGAACAGAAAAATAAAAAAACAAATAAACGCGGAAAACGTGATTCTGACCGGAGAGCCGAGCGAGTTCGAGTCCACTTGCTGAACCGGTGTGGCACCTGGCTTGCTTAGCACAATGTAGTCGGTTATCATCGAAGGCCACACACGTACCTCGATAAAGCGTGTGCGCCGCTTGTTCGATCATATGCGATATCGGTAACCCCAGGCACTTCAGCTGTTGACACAGCAATGCACCCACACTACTTGAGACAATGGAAATACCCCCTTGAATTGACATTGGTGGTTCGATAATTGTCGAATCTGTTGTGAAACTCACGATGACTCGCAAACGAAATCCGAATGATGGCATCTGCTCTGTGTGTTACCTATTCAGACAGTTTGTCACTAGCGGTGGGGGAGTCAACGACGTGGATAAGGCTGTCAAAAGAAAAGTAAGAAAGGCGGGAATTTGGAATGCTCCAGCGACAGAAGACACAAAAAATAGTAACTTCGTCCATCTCTGAGACAGTGACTTTGAAGTCATATCATGTTTCAAGATCTCATTTTCATCTAAGGTACATGGAACACAAAAGCAACAAACGGAAATTTTGCAAGGTTGTTTTATTTTGTCACAAAATATTGTAAACCAGTGATAGTATAGTAGAAACATAGCAAAGAACACAGAATGTAAACAACTGCAACTTTTGAAGCTGTAGACAAATATGTTCTTCGGTTTTTCCAACTTAATGGATTTGCACACACATTCCGACAACTGGTTAAATTGCTCAGTATGGGAAGTTACTAACTCTGGCGGCAATACAGACTTGACAACGAGGGGGCATGGTGTGAATGATATCATCAGTCTCATGTTGAGGCAATGAAGCCCATTCTTATTGCAGAGCTGCTCGCAAGTATTGAAGAGTGGTTGGCGGATGCTGACGTGATGCAACCTGTCTTCCTAGCGGACCCCAGACATCCTCTATGCGATTCAAATCGGGAGAGCGACCAGACTACGCCACGCATGCAGGATCTACCGTTTCCAAAAAAACGTCAGCCACCTGTGCTCTATGAGGTCTACCATTATCGTCCATCAGTACGAAGTCTGAGCCTACACCACCTCACAACAACCGTACTTGAGGTGTCAAGACCTCGTCGCTATACCTGAGCCAGTTCACCCATACATCTTCATAAAGTGGTGTTCGAGTGGTCAACATAAGCCTTGCCCATATCATTAAGAATCCTCCTCGATATCGGTCTCTTCCCACAATGTATGGATTCCGAAATCGTGTTCACCGTTCGTTCCAAATTCGAATGCTTCGAGATTCACTCTAGAGACCAAATATGGACTCAGCTGTGAACAGAATATTGACCCACTGTTCGACCGTCAGTTGGCATATTGACGACTCTACCCTAGACTCTCCCTTCTGTGAAGACGCATTAGAGATACACAAGCAGAGGTCTCCAACTGTTTCGGTCTCTAAAAGTTGTCGCCACATCCGAGAAACTACAGAACAATTCACATTAAGCAATCGGGTCACATCAGTTAGGAACTGTGCTCCCTCCATTCTTCTTAAGGACCTTCGCCGCAGAGAGTTTGGTAGGCGTCTTCTTTGTGCTATACTGCGCCGTCTGTGACTGTATACACTGCGATTGTAGATGTTGGACTATCTGGAAAACACTACCCAGGTGCCCTGACGTCATCGTTGACGTGTTTGTCCATTGACCGGAATGTTGTCCTCTGTGTAGAACACGATTGTACGGACATCTGTTGACATTTTGTATGATTATACCATGAATGAGACACAACACTGAGAAACAGCGGTTTTTTGATTTAATGTTGGATACCAGTGTACATTATACGGAAAGGATTGATAGGTTTGCAGGGATCTGTACCTTAGTCGCTAAAAACGGAACCCTTTATGTTCACCTTCTTGTCCGTCTGCTAAGAGCATTTCTTTCAGGACTTGGAAGAAGTATCACGTTGAAATTTATGTCAAATACTACAGCCCACTGAGGATTTAAAAACTTCAAGCTTCTAAGCCAATGCAATCAAAAAGTACGCTCGTCTGTTACGATCACTTTTTCCCAAGAACGGGTAGAGGTGAGGTGAAAACTGAACTCTGAGCGCGACGCCTACTAACACTTGTCTGTGACTTTCTCTTTCTCTCCTATCTTCATACTGACCAATTAGAATCCTCCTTCTTCTCTGTTCTTTCTGTCTTACCAGTACTCTTTCATATTCTTCCCTACCTCTCTTCTTCCTTTTGTCTATGTTGTTGCTCTTTTCTTGTTTCTTCCACCTTGAGAGCTTTCTAAATTTAGTATTTTATTCTTAAAAAAGTTTCTTCCTGTAATTTCAGATTCTTAAGTGTGGTTTCCTTCTATTTTTTTTTGTATTTCTATATTTCTTGCTACTGACGATATCTCTTCCTTGAAATGTAGGTATATTTGTTTCATAAAGCCTTCATACGGTAGAGGTATGCAAGAATATATATATATATATATATATATATATATATATATATATATATATATATATATATGTGCTTTACCATTACTTCAGGAATTATCTTTATATCTTCATACATACCGCTCATTTGCCAACCGTTTGTATCGCAGCCATTTTCTTGCAGATGTCCATCTTTCAAGTAACTCTTTTATGTCCGGCCTATAGTTCTTCGTTAAGAATTATCATGCACATACACAGTCTGGTCTTACCGCTGTGATAGAACGTTTTAATTTTGTTTTTATTGATATGCATTTCTTGTTATAGATCATATTCGTCGAACCATATGTTCTTTCTCTTTCATTAAGTCTTCCATCTGTTGCTAATTTATCTAGATTATTATGCTGTATAGTTTCTACGAGATATTTAAATTTACTAACTCGCTCCGCTTAACTTATTTTTGTTTCTATGTGTTTTGTGCATTTTTCATACTTGCCAGAAATTTTGCTTTTTTAGATGAAATTTTGGAACCTACTCTATTTGCTTCTTTTTCCAGAAGATTTGTTTGACGGTTATTAATTCAGTATTTCTCTATGATATCTAAAATTACAAACATCATCGGCTCACAGTCTGCCAATCGATACCTTTTGTTCAATTTTAATACGATTATTGATGTCACTTCCTGAGAATTATCTCAAATCACATCCGTATTTCATGAAACCAAGCTAGCGTCCAAGACAATGACACATAAATTGTAAAATAAATGTAAAAATTCTTCACACAAGTTAGTTTTATTTACATACCAACATTCTTAGACTACCACTTAAAAATGTGGAATAGGAAAACATCAGAACGGCTGAGATAACCCTGATGGACATAAGTAAAGATAACGAATAATAAAGTGACATTAACTAGAAGTCCACAAAAGTGCATAGCCAGGATAAAAACTTGAAAAAATGCTTATCCATCTTTGATGTCATCTAGATGAGATCTCACACTTATTTTTTTTTAATTCTCAAACGGCACACTGCTCGTCCCAAAGCAGGAAAAAAACAGTGCAAACATACAGGGTGACCTAGTTGCCACTCCCTATGTGTTTTATGTAACCTGCTACACCTTTAAAAACCATGCATGATACTTTAATATTATCTCACTCACTATGCACAAACTGTTAGACCCACAGAAAAACTAAATCGACCTTTCTGTAGAAAATTATATATAACTATCGTAAATTTTGTATTGGGATGCGTTTTCGTTGGTGGCCATAGTTTACAAGTAATTCAAGAAAATGCGTTTCGAGAGAACATTTGCAGTTTTTTGTAGAAAATTCTATATAATTGTTGTAAATTTTGTACTGGGATGCGTTTTCGCCTGTGGCCACAGTTTTCAAGTAATTCAAGAAAATGCGTTTGAAGAGAACTTTTGTAGTTCTTGAACAATTTGAGAACTGTGGCCTGTAGCAAAAATGTATCCCAGAATAAAATTTAACTACATTAAATTACGTACGAAAAGGACGTGTTCATTTTTATGTAGCACTAATAGTTTGCATGTAGTGAGCGACATAATAAGAAATTCATACATGTCTTATTTGAAGCTGCTAGACGTTGCACAAAACACAAAGACAGGGGCAGCTGAATTACCCTATATACCAAAAAGCTCTTCGTTTTCCAATTGTGAAGTAACTTTAAGATCAACTCATTCAAGATGAAATGCAACATCTGAATATTGTCAATAGTTAAAAGTCATTCCCTTAAATAATGTTCATCTACATCTACATGGTTACTCTCCAATTCACACTTAAGTGCCTGTCAGAGGGTTCATCGAACCATTTTCATTGTACTTCCCTGCCGTTCGACTCTCGAATGGCGCGTGGGAAAAAGGAACACCTAAATCTTTCCGTTCGCGCTCTGATTTCACTTATTTTATTCTGATAATCATTTCTCCCTAAGTAGGTGGGTGTAAAAAAATATTTACGCATTCGTAAGAGAAAGTTGGTGACTGAAATTTTGTAAATAGATCTCGCCGCAAAGAAAACCGCCTTTGTTTCAGTGACTGCCACTCCAACTCGCGTATCATATCAGTGACACTGTCACCCCTATTGCGCGATATCACGAAACGGGCTGCCCTTCTTTGCACTTTTTCGATGTACTCCGTCAATCCTACCTGGTAAGGATCCTACACCGCGCAGCAATATTCCAGCACAGGACCATCAAGTGTAATGTAGGCTGTCTCTTTGGTGGGTTTGTCGCATCTTCTAAGTGCTCTGCCAACAAAGCGCAGTCTTTGTTTCGCCTTCCCCAACATATTCTCTCTTAAATTTAAGCTGCCCGTAATTGTAATTCGTAGGTATTTAGTCGAATTGACAGTCCTTTGAGTTGTGCGATTTTTCGTATACCCAAACTTTATCGGATTTCTTTTCGTTCCCATGTGGATGACCTCGCACTTTCCTTTGTTTAGTGCCAACTGCCTTTTTTCACACCGTACAGGAAGTCTCTCTAGATCATTTTGTATCTGGAATTGATCGTCTGATGATTGTACTAGACGGTAAATTTCAGCGTCATCTGCAAACAATCTAATGCGGTTAGTCAGATTATCACCTAGATCATTTACGTAAATCAGGAACAGCAGAGGGCCTATGACACTACCTTGCGGAACGCCAGATATCACTTCTGTTCTACTCGATGGTGTATCGTTTATCACTACGAACTGTGACCTCTCTAAGAGAAAATCACGAATCCAGTCACACAACTGAGACGATACTCCATATTCACACAATTTGATTAATAGTCGTTTATGAGGAACGGTACCAAAACCTTTCTGGAAATCTAGGAATATGGAATCGATCTGAGATCCCTTGTCAACAGCAATCATTACTTCATGGGAATAAAGAGCTGTCTGTGTTGCAGAAGAACGATATTTTCTGAATCCGTGTTGGTTATGTATCAATAAGTCATTTTCTTCAAGATGATTCATAATGTTCGAGTGCAGGATATTCTCCAAAATCCAACTGCAAATTGAGGTCAATGACATGGGTCTGTAATTCAATGGGTTATTCCTATTTTCTTTCTTGAATATTGGTGTGACCTCTACTACTTTCCAGTCTTTCGTCAAGTGAGCAGTTGTATATGATTCCTAAGTAAGGTGCTACTGTGACTGCATGCTCTGAGAGGAACCTGACTGGTATACCATTTGGACCGGAAGACTTGCCTTTCTTAAGTGATTTGAGTTGTTTTGCAACACCTACTTTTATGTCACTCATGCTAACAGTTGTTGTGGTTTCGAATTCTGGCATATTTACTTCGTCTTCTTTCGTGAAGGAATTACGGAAAACTGCATTTAGTAACTCCGCTTTAGTGACACCATCATCGGTAACATATCCATCGCTCAGTGACGGTATTGACTGTTTTTTGCCACTGGTGTACTTTACATACAGCCAGAATCTCTTTGGGTTTTTCCTCTATATTTTGAGGCAATATTTCATTGTGGAAACTGTTAAAAGCATCTAGCATTGTTGTCCGCACTATATTTCGAGCTTCCGTTAAACGTAGTCCTAATTTTGACTCAAGTGAGTGCAACCTGTTAATGCGCTCATTGCATTATCAATGAGTATGTGTAGTTTCGGGGCCCTGATTATACACTACTGGCCATTAAAATTGCTACACCACGAAGGTGACGTGCTACAGACGCAAAATTTAACCCACAGGAAGAAGATATTGTAATATGAAAATGATTAGCTTTCCAGAGCATTCCCGCAAGGTTGGCACCGGTGGTGACACATACAACGTGCTGACAAGAGGAAAGTTTCCAAACGATTTCAGATACACAAACAGCAGTTGTCCGGCGTTGCCTACCGTCAGGTTTCCGATTTTGATAAATGTCGGATTGTAGCCTATCGCGAATGTGGTTTATCATATCGCGACATTGCTGCTCCCGTTGGTCAAGATCCAATGACTGTTGTCAGAATATGGAATCGGTGGGTTCGGAAGGGTAATACGGAAGGCCGTGCTTGATCCCAACGGCTTCGTATCACTAGCAGTCGAGATGACAAGCATCTTATCCGCATGGCAGTAACGGATCGTGCAGCCACGTTTCGATCCATGAGTCAACAGATGGGGACTTTTGCAAGACAACAACCATCTGCACGAGCATTTCGACGACGTTGGCAGCAGTATGGACTATCAGCTCGGAGACCGTGGCTGCAGATATCCTTGACGCTTCAACACAGACAGGAGAACCTGCGATGGTGTACTCAACGACGAACCTGGGTGCACGAATGGCAAAACGTCATTTTTTTGGGATAAATCCAGGTTCTGTTTACAGCATCATGATGGTAGCATCCGTGTTTGGCGACATCGCGGTGAACGCACATTGGAAGCATGTATTCGTCATGGCCATTCTGGCGTATCACCCAGCGTGATGGTATGGGGTGCCATTGGTTACACGTCTCAGTCGCTTCTTGTTGGCGTTGACGGCACTTTGGACAGTGGACGTTACATTTCAGATGTGTTACGACCCGTGGCTCAACCCTTCATTCGATCCCTGCGAAACCCTACATTTCAGCAGGATAATGCACGACCGCATGTTGCAGGTCCTGTACGGGCCTTTATGGGTACAGAAAATGTTCGACTGATGCCCTGGCCAGCACGTTCTCCAGACCTCTCAACAACTGAAAACGTCTGGTCAATGATGGCCAAGCAAGGCTGGCTCGTCACAATACGACAGTCACTAATCTTGATGAACTGTGGTATCGTGTTGAAGCTGCATGGGCAGCTGTACCTGTACACGCCATCTAAGCTCTGTTTGACTCAATGGCCATGCGTATCAAGGCCGTTATTGCGGCCAGAGGTGGTTGTCCTGGGTACTGATTTCTTAGGATCTATGCACCCAAATTGAGTGGAAATGTAATCACATGCCAGTTCTAGTATATTATATTTGTCTAATGAATACCCGTTTATCATCTGCATTTCTTCTTGGTGTAGCAATTTTAATGGCCAGTAGTGTATTTAAGCCTGGAGTGTTTCACGTATGTAGTATCAGTAAGATCCATAGCGCTGAGACAATGGTGCTCAAGTTGATCCGATATTGCACCGCCTACGTTGTTCAGAATTACGATGCAATATTCCTTCGAACATGCGTGCATATCTGGAGGAACAGGCACTGTATTCGCAGCTGCGAATTTGGACAACAATCAGATGTGTAATGGAATGACGACAATGCAGATTTGTGACGGACCGGGATCGGAATCCTGATTTTCCGCTTATCGCGAGCGGTCACCTTATCATCCTTATCATCAGTCTATCCGAGCATGCTCCACGGCCTGATCCGAATTATCATATGCCTTCAACCATGTGTCTACAACCTACACTCGTACATTCATCATGTGTATTCCCGTACACAGGACACATGTCAATTCAACCTCTAAGTGAGATGCTAACTACTGCTCATTTGCTGTTTCTAGCAGAAACACTCTTCTGCCTTCTTGACTGATCTAGTAACTTTTGTAACCGCAGTTGCTGTAATGACTTCATTATCGTTAATCCCCGGTACTATACTGACGTTGAGACAAGGTCGACCCTATTCATAGCCACAAGGTCTAAGATAATTCCATAGCCCCGATAAAGAGCGGTGCGTTTCGTCGCGGAATCGCTTAGTTGGCGCGAGAGTGTAACAGATGCGCTTAACAAACTTCAGTTGCAGAAGTTACAAGTGAGGCGTTATACATCACGGACAGGTTTAGTATTGAAATTTCGTGAGAGCACATTTCGGGAAGAGTCGGAAAACATATTACTTTCTCCCATATACAGGGTGAGCCATTGATCGTGACCGGGCCAAATATCTCACGAAATAAGCGTCAAATGAAAAAAACTACAAAGAACGAAACTTGTCTAGCTTGAAGGAGAAACCAGATGGCGCTGCTATAGGCCAAACGGATATCAATTTCGTTTTTTTTTTAATAGGAACCCCCATATTTATCACATATTCGTGTAGCGCGTAAAGAAATATGAATGTTTTAGTTGGACCACTTTTTTCACTTTGTGACAGATGGCGCTGTAATAGACACTAACACATGGCTCACAATTTGAGACGAACAATTGGTAACAGGTAGGTTTCTTAAATTAAAATACAGAAGGTAGGTACGTCTGAACATTTTATTTCGGTTGTTCCAATGCGATAAATGTACCTTTGTGAACTTATCATTTCTGAGAACGCATGCTGTTACAGCGTGATTACCACATTAATGCAATAATCGGTCAAAATGATGTCCGTCAACCTCAATACATTTGGCAATACGTGTAACGACAGTCCTCTCAACAGCGAGTAGTTCGCCTTCCGTAATGTTCGCATTGAAAATGCGCTGACGCACGTTGCCAGGCGTTGTCTGTGGTTCACGATAGCAAATATTCTTCAATTTTCCCCACAGAAAGAAATCCGGGGACGTCAGAACCTATCATGAAATATGCTATTCAGTACCGCTTCAACCGCACGCGAGCTATGTACCGGACATCCAACGTGTTGGAACAACATCGTCATTCTGTCATGCAGTGAAACATCTTGTAGTAACATCGGTAGAACATTACGTACGAAATCAGCATACATTGCACCATTTAGATTGCCATCGAAAAAATGGGAGCCAATTATCCTTCCTCCCATAATTCCGCACCATACATTAACCCGTCAAGGTCGCTTATGTTCCACTTGTCGCAGCTATCGTGGATTTTCCGTTGCCCAATAGTGCATATTATGCCGGTTTACGGTACCGCTGTTGGTGAATGACGCTTCGTCGCTAAATAGAACGCTTCCAAAAAATTTGTCATCGTCCCGTAATTTCTCTTGTGCCCAGTGGTAGAACTGTGCACGGTGTTCAAAGTCGTCGCCATGCAATTCGTGGTGCATAGAAATATGGTATGGGTGCAATCGATGTTGATGTAGCATTCTCAACACTGACGTTTTTGAGATTCCCGATTCTCGCGCAATTTATCTGCTATTGATGTGCGGATTAGCCGCCACGGCAGCTAAAACACCTACCTGGGCATCATCATTTGTTGCAGGTCGTGGTTGACGTTTCACATGTGGCTGAGCACTTCCTTTTTCCTTAAATAACGTAACTATCCGGCGAACGGTCCGGACACTTGGATGATGTCGTCCAGGATACCGAGCGGCATACACAGCACACGCCCGTTGGTCATTTTGATCACAATAGCCATACATCAACACGATATCGACCTTTTCCACAATTGGTAAACGATCCATTTTAACACGGGTAATGTATCAAGAAACAAATACCGTCCGCACTGGCGGAATGTTAATTGATACCACGTACCTATACGTTTGTGACTGTTACAGCGCCATCTATCACAAAGCGAAAAATGTGGTCCAACTAAAACATTCGTATTTCTTTATGTAGTACACGAATATGTAATGGAAATGGGAGTTACTATTTTTAAAAAACACAGTTGATGTCCGTTTGACCTATGGCAGCGCCATCTGGTTTCCCCCTTCAAGCTAGACGAGTTTCGTTCTTTGTAGTTTTTCGTTTGATGCTTATTTCATGAAACATTTGGCCCGGTCGCTATCAATGGACCACCCTGTACCTCTCACGATTTGACTGAGAGCCAATACAGATGTTAAACGGCAATCATCCTTCCAATGCGTAATTAACAAGTGGAGCAGAATAGTAAGGAATCAGTTAGTGGTAACTGAAGCATCCTCGTTCACACACGATTAGGTGGCTTGCGGAGTGTGATTCAGATGTACGTGAGCTATTGCACACGTGTTGTGACTAACTATAATCATTTGATGAGCAAGTAGGCATAATTTTTTTTGGCCAGCCAAACGATAATGGCCAGAACGTGTTTCAGAACTGAAAGTATTGAGTCCCTTGACGGTTGTTGTTTTTTCTTGAGGCGAGGGTGATACACGACCCATAGCGTCACAAGTGATGGCTCAAAGGAGACCGAGGTTTGTTCATATGCGACATTATCACAGGAGAAATAACCCGATTTGCATTATGTTGATAACCCAGATCCAAGTAGTCGACACGTCACTGCAGCTGATGCTTATACACCGGGTAAGTACTTCGCAGACATTTCGTGTATCCGTATCGTCTGCACTGTGGAGGGTGTTTCCCCTGCCAGCCACCGAACATGTGAGAACTTTTGCCCAAGTTGCTCCAGCTGACAATCTGTTGTTTTCTTATTGCCTTGTTTACATTTGGGATATGATTTGGAAGCAATGAAATAACGACCAGTGTTTGTAGCTCTACGAAAATGCTCATGGCCCAGGATACGAGCACCAGCTTGAGATCAATGCCTGTCCTGGAATTTTAGGCGACTGCCCCCCCCCCCCCCCCCCTCCCAGCGCATATTCGAACGCGCCTTACAGGTACTATTTACAACGTCATTTTAGAACACTGTTCCAGATTTGCTACAAGATGAGTCCCAGGAAACAATAGGAAGCAAATTATAGGGCTCATCGTGTTTTGTTCCACTTTTAAAGGGTAATATCTTGTTGTTCAGTTACGTGCCTGTGCGCGCTCTCTGACTCGTTCGTTGCAGAACTGCCTATGCAGCTACCTAAATTTACTGGTATATGCAGGATCAGTTTCATCAAAGATTCCTAATTACCTGCAAGTCCATCTGACACCATCTGGGAGTGTTTGAAAGACTGTGAGACTGTTGTCTGATCGGTGCGTGCATGGGTGGAGGCAATCATAGGATATTCCGGTAAGTTGCCCTCTGTTCCTGACTTGTGAAGTTTATTTTCTCATTAAAAACTGAAAAAGATGGATTTTCTGATATATGTTTTTATTGAAATTCTCCTCCTTTTGATGAGATGTATCTTCAAAGAAACCTTAAATCAGCCCAGTCCACTTAATGCTTACAATTTCGAAAATGACGCAAAATTTCAAGAGAAAATGGTAAACACAGTTTATATCACAGAAGCAGAGGAATGTGCAGTAAGAATAACACTCAAAAATAATAAAACAGAAGGTTTTGATGAAATCTCAGCCGAATTGGACTTAATTAACCATATTACTAAATTAAGTACAGTACCCGATGCCAAACAAGGCAAGTTCCAGAGCATTAGACGCCTGATATCACTGTTAAATTATCGATGAAAGAATATCTAACCGAGTGCACAAAGTGGAGAATTATCATGATTCTCTCGGTTACAGACAGAGACTTCAAAAGGGTCTTTTTTATTTAACAGTTCTCCGTTCACTCACATTAATTTTTAAGACATTTTTTAAGACAGTTCTTTTGTCTCATTTGGGAATATGTACATTGATATCTGTCACTGACGGTATTATTGTGACATTATTGTGATCTGAATCAACAGTGGCTTCGAAATGTCAATATTAATTGGAAATATTCGATGGATTTTCTAATGGAGGCTTCATTTTGAGCGTAGAAGTGGCTTCCGGCCTCTGTAGGGGGCGGCGGCAAGACTCTCACAGTGTGTGTGATTTCGGGCTGCGCTCCGGTTGTAAGTAAGAGCCTAAGGGGGAGGAGCCGCAGACGGCTTTCGAAGAATTCTGGACTCTGGGATGATTGTGGGCAATAGCCGAGTGCTGGTCTCTGCAGGACTGGCGCCTAACCCACTCCGTAGTTGATGTTGTTGTGGACTTCAGTCTAGAGACTGGTTTGATGTAGCTCTCCATGCTACTCTATCCTGTGCAAGCTTCTTCATCTCCCAGTACCTACTGCAACCTACATCCTTCTGAATCTGTTTAGTGTATTCATCTCTTCGTCTCCCTCTACGATTTTTACCCTCCACGCTGCCCTCCAATACTAAATTGGTGATCCCTTGATGCCTCATAATATGTCCTACCAACCGATCCCTTCTTCTAGTCAAGTTGTGCCACAAATTTCTCTTCTCCCCAATTCTATTTAATACTTCCACATTAATTATGTGATCTACCCATCTAATCTTCAGCATTCTTCTGTAGCACCACATTTCGAATGCTTCTATTCTCTGCTTGTCTAAACTATTTATCGTCCACGTTTCACTTCCATACATGCCTACCGTCCATACAAATACTTTCAGAAACGACTTCCTGACACTTAAATCTATACTCGATGTTAACAAATTTCTCTTCTTCAGAAACGCTTTCCTTCCCATTGCCAGTCTATATTTTATATCCTCCCTACTTCGACCATCATCAGTTATTTTGATTCCCAAATAGCAAAACTCATTTACTACTTTAAGCTTCTCATTTCCTAATCTAATTCCCTCATCATCACTCGACTTAATTCGACTACTTTCCATTATCCTCGTTTTGCTTTTGTTTATGTTCATCTTATATCCACCTTTCAAGACAATGTCCATTCCGTTCAACTGCTCTTGCAGTTCTTTTGCTGTCTCTGACAGAATTACAATGTCATCGGCGAACCTCAAAGTTTTTATTTCTTCTCCATAAATTTTAATTCCTTCTCCGAATTTTTCTTTCGTTTCCTTTACTGCTTGCTCAATATACAGATTGAATAACATCGGGGATAGACTACAACTTTGTCTCACTCCCTTCCCAACCAGTGCTTCCCTTTCATGCCCCTCGACTCTTATAACTGCCATCTGGTTTCTGTACAAATTGTAAATAGTCTTTCGGTCCCTGTATTTTACCCCTGCCACCTTCAGAATTTGAAAGAGAATAATCCAATCAACATTGTCAAAAGCTTTCTCTAAGTCTACAAATGTGAGAAATGTAGGTTTGCCTTTCCTTAATCTATTCTCTAAGATACGTCGTAGGGTCAGTATTGCTTCATGTGTTCCAACATTTCTATGGAATCCAAACTGATCTTCCCCGAGGTCGGCTTCTACCAGTTTTTCCATTCGTCTATAAAGAATTCGTGTTAGTATTTTCCAGCCGAGGCTTATTAAACTGATAGTTCGGTAATTTTCACATCTGTCAGCACCTGCTTTCTTTGGGATTGGAATTATTATATTGTTCTTGAAGTCTGAGTGTATTTCGCCTGTCTCATACATCTTGCTCACCAGATGGTCCGATTTAGATCGTTCAATGCTCTATCAAACTCTTCACTTAGTATCATATCTCCCATTTCATCTTCATCTACCTCCTCTTCCATTTCCATATATTGCCCTTAAGAACATCGCCCTTGTATATACCCTCTATATACCATTCAGCTTTCCCTTCTTTGCTTAGAACTGGGTTTCCATCTGAGCTCTTGATATTCATGCAAGTGGTTCTTTTCTCTTCAAAGGTCTCTTTAATTTTCCTGTAGGCAGTATCTATCTTACCCCTAGTGATACATGCGTCTACATCCTTACGTTTGTCCTCTAGCCAACCCTGCTTAGCCATTTTGCACTTCCTGTCGATCTCATTTTTGAGAAGTTTGTATTCCTTTTTGCCTGATTCATTCACTGCATTTTTGTATTTTCTCCTTTCATCAGTTAAATACCTCTTCTGTTACCCAAGGATTTCTACTAGCCCTCGTCTTTTTACCTACTTGATCCTCTGCCGCTTTCACTATTTCATCCCTCAAATCTACCCATTATTCTTCTACTGTATTTCTTTCCTCCATTCTTGTCAATTGTTCTCTAATGCTCTCCCTGAAACTCTCTACAACCTCTTGCTCTTTCAATTTATCGAGGTCCCATCTCCTTAAATTCCCACCGTTTTGTAGTTTCTTCAGTTTTAATATAGGTCATAACCAATAGATTGTGGTCAGGGTCCACATCTGCCCCTGGAAATGTCTTAAAATTTAAAACCTGGTTCCTAAATTTCTGTCTTACCATTATATAATCTATCTGATACCTTCTAGTACGGCTGGTCCAGGCCGAGGTTCGAGTCCTCCATTGGGCATGGGTGTGTGTGTGTGTTTGTCGTTAGGATAATTTAGGTTAAGTAGTGTGTAAGCTTAGGGACTGATGCCTGTAGCAGTTAGGTCCCATAAGATTTCACACACATTTGAACATTTTTTGAACCTTCCAGTATCTTCAGGATTCTTAGATGTACACAACCTTCTTTTATGATTCTTGAACCAAGTGTTAGCTATGATGAAGTTATTCTCTGTGCAAATTTGTACCAGGCGGCTTCCTCTTTCATTCCTTAACCCTATGCCATATTCACCTACTACGTTTCCTTCTCTTCCTTTTCCTACTATCTAATTCCAGTCACCCATGACTATTAAATTTTCGTCTCGCTTCACTATCTGAATAATTTTTTTTATCTCATCATACATTTCTTCAATCTGTCATCTGCGGAGCTAGTTGGCATATAAACTTGTACTACTGTGATAGGCATGGGCTTTGTATCTATCTTGGCAACAATAATGCTGCTTTTAGTAGCTTATTCGCATTCCTACTTTTTTATTCATTATTAAACCTACTCCTGCATTATCCATATTTGATTTACGGCTGTAGTTTCGACTTACTTTCAGCAGTTTGCAGTACCAGCACAGCAAGTCCGTTTTGGTTAGTGTTACAAGGTCGGATCAGTCGACCATCGAAACTGTTGCCCCTGCAACTACTGAAAAGGCTGCTGCCCCTCTTCAGGAACCACACGTTTGTCTGGCCTCTCAACAGATACCCCTCCGTTGTGGTTGCACCTACGGTACGGCTATCTGTATCGCTGAGGCACGCAAGCCTCCCCACCAACGGCAAGGTCCATGTTTCATGGGGAAGGGGGGGGGGGGAGAGGGGGCGGACTCCGTAGAGGTCGGCCGATTTCAAAGGGACGCTCTAGTCGTGTGCCGTTGCCGGCGACCCACTCACCAAATAGCAACTTTTGTAGCTGGGTGAACACTGGTAGAAGCTTTAGATGTTGACCGCTCCACGACTCTGTGGCATGTGCAGACGCCTAGTTTTTTTGTCAGGTGAGTTTTCGGGCTAGTTTTGGTGGGGTCTAATTATTATCGATCGAACGGATTCCTTGTGATGATAGCGTCACTGGGCACGTTTTCCCTCCGCTGAAGCGGACAGCAATGCTATTGGCTAGAGTGTATTAGAGACATGTTGGTGGGAGGTTGCATCTTGAGAAGGAATTTTCGTGCTTTTGAGCAACGGATAGTTCTTTCAGTTGTGATGCGAACACGTAAGTGTTGCGGTGAGACGAAGGCGTACTATGTTCTGAGCAGGACATTCGAGCAGCTATCATCGTAGCAAGGTGTTTCATTCAGGCTGCGTGCGCCGTAGCGAGAGGTTCGTCAAGGAGCATTCGGCCGAATGTCGTCTTGGTTCGCGGCAGCCTCGCCTGCCGTTGCAGATTCGTCTCGCGGCGCTCACTTTTTACTTCGACGCAGCCGCGGTATTGTCACCTGCCAGCTCCAGACTACAGTTTATCGTGAGATTACTTACCGCTTTTGAAGTTAGGAGCTCTGGAGTACTATCTTGCTGCAGGTCTTCTGTAGTGTTCCGTTTCATTGAGACTTGTCAGTTTAGCATTTGTCTCAGATGGTGTGTAATATTGTGTGACAACAGTCCGATTCATTTTTTGCAGAACTCGTATGTTATTTTTGGTCGGAAAGATTAGGCATTTCTTGCCCTTTTCGACTGAGTTGTATCGTATTTGTACTTTTTTGTTAAGACTAGTTTGTCAGACAAGGCAATATGTTCCCCCTCATCCCTGCTGCAAAACAAAACGTTCTGAGAAGTGTTTTCCAAATATCTTGGAAAGGCTGGCGCAGTGAGCAATAGCAAAATAACTGTCTAGTGACCGCCACGTACCAACATGTCTGAGTGCCCAGAACTAGGTTTCCCTCAGAATACAGCCCTATAGAAACTTTCCTATTGGCTCCCACCAAATTAGTAAGTGGATGCTTCGAGAATTCAAATGGGAGTGCCTGGAGGAAGACGATATTCCTTTCGAGGAACACAATTGAGAACCAAAATTTGAAGTGGACCACAGGAGGTTTCCGCTGTGCTCAACATACATTTCGCACAAGGACATCGAAGATAGAATGCGAGAACTTGGGGCTCATTGGGAGGCATGTAGGTTGTTTTTTTGTTGTTTCTTTTCAGCGATTCGGGGAAGCTGTGAGACTTCCCCTGCCCTGTTAGTTACCTCACGTGTGACGTGCGTATGCGCAGCCGACAAGCTCTGAGCCTTTCGCTGCCAAGTTAGCTAGCGAAAGAATCGCGGCAAATTTTTTTCAGGTAAAAGTCAAGTCATTGTTTGTTGACATTCCAAGTTCAGAAAACAATATTTTTTTTCTCTGGAGTGAAAGAGAAGTTTGAACTAGAATTGTTGCTTGAATACGTTTGAAGTTCAGAACACAATATCAGTATAATATAAGTATGGTATTAATTTATTCATTTTCCGTTTCATTGTGTTGGTTCGTTGATTACGATACGATAAACAATTACAGTCTTAAATTTATGGGACTGATCCGACAAGTTAATATTTACGCAAAGCTTTTTACTTTTCTATATTCCGTGCACTAGAAACTACGAGCGTGGTGGTGGTGAAAACTTGGGACCCGGGTTCGAATATTGCCAACAGCAAAAATCTTATTTGCTTCAGTCTCATACATATATCACAGATATATAAGACTGTAAAAATGTCTCAGGAGTCGTAAAAATTTCATTTATTACTTACGTTTTTCTTTGTTCTCTCTAATTACATTATGGTGGAGGCGGAGTGTATAATAGAACAATTGTTGCGAAGACCGTTTCGCCTAGGGGTCCAAGTGAAAAACAGGAAATTGAGCAGTCTGGTAGATCTTTTGCAGAACTTCCTAATCTGAAGGCAGCTCATAAAGACAAAAGCCAGCAATACGTTCGACATTTCCAAATGTCTCAATATAGCAGGACAGACTGGATTGCAGGGAGTTCCATGCTTAACAGACTTTTTTGCTGGGCATGTTTATTGTTGTCAAAAGAACCAACTGTATGGTCAAACAATGGATATAATAACCTGAACAATTTTCACAAAACCATACAGAAACACGAGAAATCTCGGTCTCACATTTTTATCTGTGCTGCAACATAAAACTTTCGGCACTATACGTTTAGATATTCAGCTTGATACACAGTTACGGACTGATATTGCACATCATAGTGAACATGTTAGGAAAAATAGACAAGTGCTGAAAAGATTAATTGCCGTTGTATGTGTCATTGGTGTGCACGAGCTTCCGTTTTGTGGATATAATGAAGGAAAACATTCTCTGAACAAGGGTGTTTAGTTGGGTCTCATTGAGTTACTATCTGAGTACGATGCTACATTAAGTAATGTCCAAAATATTTCGCCGAACTTCAAATAGATTTCAAAATGACATAATACTTGCTGTCAGTGAGGTACTTCTAAAAACAATTAAAGAAGAAATTACGCAGTCAACATTCGTTGCTTTGTTATTAGACGAGACATCAGATATAATGAATTCTTCTCAGCTCGCAATGACACTGACGTATGTGAATTCTAAAACTGGAGAAGTTCATGAAAGTTTCATCTCATTTACTGTTGTTAGTGCAGACAGAACAGCCAATGTGTTGCTTCAGGACGTGGTCAAGATTGTTGAAGAAATTTATTTAAGTTCTAAGTTGGTTGCTCAAAAATTTGATGGTGGAGCTGTGATGGCTAGCCATTCAGGTGGACTAAGAGCCGAAGTTCAAGAACTATATCCAAAGGCCACATTTCTTCATTGTTTTAGCCACAGCTTAAATCTAGTTCTGTCTCAGTAAGTTTTTTGCATTAAAAGAATGCAGAATAATTTTTAAACGCTCACAGCTTTGGGATCATTTTTCCACAAATCCCCAAAAAGAACGCATGCACTTAATGAATTTACAGTGAAAAGAATTCCAAGGCATGCCCCAGCACGATGGAATTTTTCATCCCGTTTGGGTCACACTGAGAAAGATCAGCGAACCTCGTTTGTTGAATTCTTTGAGCACCTGCTGGGTGAAAGCTCGAAATGGAACAATGAAACAGTAATTGCAGCTCAAGGATTTTTTAAATTTCTGAGTAACCGTGGAACAGCTTTTTCGCTACTGACACTCAGCAGAATTTTTTGTTTCACGGATGTACCCTTTAATATTCTTCAGTCTAAACACCTAGATATTCTGTATTGTTCACAAAAGATTCAAGATACGAAAAGGGAAATCCTGAACCTTAGAAACCTAGCTGATTTGGTGTGGAGTGACGCTCAGGCACAAATGCTAATACTGAAGATGAACCTCCTGCTAAATGGCAGCGTTGTAATGTAAATCCGTCCTTTTTAAGAAGGTCCCTCTACTGTGATATTGTTGACGATAACTTGAATTCATATCTTTCTTGGACCCAAAGATGTATGAAACGTACAGAACGAATTTCCCTACACCTGCATTTGAAAAATTGAGACAAACTCATAAGAATGTATTTGATTTCGTTCGACTGAAAACTGATATGTGCTTATGAAGACACTGGTAATGATCAACCCTTTATGAACTTATGAGATCACTGAAGAGCAGACAATTAGATACAGTTCTGCCTGAAGTGTATAAACTACGTTTACTTGATGTTACTGTCCCAAGCATAACATCTGTAGAAAGACCTTTTTCTGCATTAAGAAGAATTAAATCGTACCAAAGATGTATACAGAGTTAACAGCATCTTTCTAGTGTGGCACTTCTATCCATAGAAGCGGATGTTCTTCACAATCTAAGAAGTAGGCATACCTTCTATGGTGATGTAATCATTGAATTCACCAGGCATGAAAGAAGAATGGAATTTACAAACAAATAAAATAAATAATAATTCATTTATGTAGATAATTACAAAATCTAGTTCATTAATTGAAATTTGTCAAATAAATATATCAATAAAATGGTGCTATGTGTGAGTAATAGAATCTCGTTTCCGATCCTGTCTGTACATTTTCCCAAAGCTCAAAATTTTTTTTCAGCACACCCAGCATTATATATGCTGGTACATTGTCCGGAAAGTATATTGTCCATGTATCACTAAGAAACTGTGTTTTTATTTGGTGTAGAAGGAGGTAGTTTTATTATCTGTAAGTTTGTCACAGTAATAAGTGGGATAGGAAACTTGCAGTGTGGATGTATGTCAGATGTTGGACATCTCATGCATTAGAGTAGTAGGAACGTTGCACATTGGGTGTCTAATATATTAGAAACCAGATTGCTTCAAGATTATAGCGTGTTTAAATTAATAGCACAGTTCATTTACGTAAAATGCTTCAAACACCGTCTGTCCAGAGCTCCGTCATGCCATGCACAAGCCATGCGTTTCTTCTTAACCGTCTGGTATAACACAACTACACTCTCATATCTACTATACACCCATATTGGATGTTAACCTCCTAGACATGCTTGCATCTGGAGAAATCTTGCGCACTTGGAGGGGTAATGTGAATAACATTAGTGTGGCACAGTCTTCAGTAATCCGCAGTTACGGTCTCAACTCGCTCTGTTGCTTCACAAGGCGTGGCATGTAGCAGGTATATTGCCCTCCTACTTCTGGTCAGATGCAAATTAAATATGCCACAGTGTTACACGGAAGGTTGGTCAGAGACTATGCGGAGAAGTCTTTCAATCTCCAACCTCACCCTATGAATGCTAGAATATCCTGTGATTCCCATCCACATATGGAAAGATGGCCAATTGTAATTGTAAATTCCACATTATGATCGAAGTGCTAGAAATATGTAGATAAGCTAACTACATCGTTATAGGACGCTCCCTGGTAGACTTTGGCTTATGTTCGAGAATTAAGCATGAATGGACGTACGTTACAGTAATGTATAGACATTCGCAGTTTAGTATACGGTACTCGCAAAGTAGAGGAGGGGAGTTGCAACGATGGTACAGAAACTGGGAAGCATGCTGGCGTGTCACTGGCTGATGCTGAAATTACGGGAAAACTGATAACATCGCTAAAATTGATAGCATTATCAACTGTGGTGCTTATTACAGTACATCGTCCCATGTCGACAGTGTGTTTTCCACCCCATCCGTCCACTGGTACGCTGTTGATTCCACGTAGTCATTGACTGACTCTACTTATTTGTGATGGGAGAGTCTCGGTTGGAGCAACACCTTCCGGGGATGGCCAACACCTAATTAGTTATCGCCTACATGGCTGCAGTATGATGGATCAATGCTCTTGGTCACTTCGAAACGGAACACCGAGGCATCTGCTACGCCGGCACTGTGGAAGATGAGGTTAAATGTAGAAGTGATCACCTTCCGCCGATTGTTTCGAAACGCTCCACAAGGCCCCAAACGCTTTCAGTTTCCAAGTGTTGCCATGTCTTCCACATTTTTGTCAATAAGAAACAACGCTCTGTCTTTAATTTCAACCTTCCTATGTGTCGTGGGAGCAGCATAGTTTATACTACATGATGTCCAACTTTCGGTGACAGCCAATGGATCGGTTTAGCTCCTGAGACATCGAAGTCGTGGTAGTAAAACAAAATGTATTTCTTGGTACCCAGCAATAATCATACAGTGCTTCGATGATTTATAGCAAAAAACAGCGTATGAAACTCATCGCTTAACACTTACGGACTGAGATGCCGTGGACCATCCATAATACTCTCCTCTGACGTTTCGCCTTCGACTGCGGAAGGCATCCTCCGAGGACAAGCGGCGAAATGCAACGAGAGCGCGAGTGAGCGCCGTATATGTGAGTCATCCAGAGGGCGCCTCTGTAAATCATGTGACGTCGGCTGTGCTATAGTCTCTGATATAGCCAACTTTCTCAATTGAAATTAATCGATCGTTACGCTTTTGGTGCAGTGTTGACATCCATATCTTATCCAACTTAATGCCTTCATCTTTTGTATTAAAATTATTGCAGTGTTTGGCAATCTCAATGGCTACTATGAACATTCGCGCATAATAATGCGACGTCTTTGCTATGACGGTCGCCTCACTAAACGTTATTTCATGATCACCTTCCTGAAACACATGATCCGCTACAGCGGATTTATCAGTATGTCCGAGGCGGCAGTTCCTTTTATGTTCACCCAGACGAGTGTTGACGCTTCTTTTTGTTGTACCTATCTAGACCTTTCCACAACTGCACGTAATTTTATAGACACCTTGTGTAGCTAGATGATGTTGTTTGTCTATTGCGGATCTTAAACATTCTTTTATTTTCGTGGTGGGTCTGAAAACCGTTTCCAAAAATGGCCCTGGGCACTATGGGACTTAACATCTGAGGTCATCAGTCCTCTAGAACGTAGAACTACTTAAACCTAACTAACCTAAGGACATCACACACATCCATGCCCGACGCAGGATTCGAACCTGCGACCGTAGCGGTCACGCGGTTCCAGACTGCTTACGAAAAAACAATACATGAACCCACTCCTTAGGCTGATAGTGGATATGGTATCCCTCCAGTTCAGACGATAAAACCTTACACAGGTCCGTGGAAGCGACTTCGATCACTGGTTACCTGTCCCAGTGGAGCAATACATGTATATTTCATGGGATCGTCATTAATGGTCGATGAAAAGACTTTTACGTTATTTGTTTCCCGGTATATCGGAAGAGAGTCATGATAAAATCTAATTGAGTTCCCTATCACGTAACGTTAGCAAAGTTTTTATACTTCGTAGTTTTACTCCGTCTGATGCTACAAAAGTAACGAGGAGAGAGGGACAGAGATTTTGCCATCAACGAAGACTGGAACACCATTACGCTGTCGTATTTCTAACGTGGTAATCATAGGAACACGATAAAGGAGATTAGGACATATACAGAGTGATATTTGTAGATCGTCGTTCGGTGAATTGCAGGTGTTATGCCACTGAATTTCTTTGGGCAGTCTGCGTATACACTGCAGGATTGTGAATTTCGGTCTGTTCGTTGATGTACTATTTTTCTCGTTTCATAGCACACTTCTTGTCAGCCTTGTAACTAATGGAACAGTGCTGTCGGAACATGATGGGATTTCGAGAGTTAGCAGGGTCTGTAACTTGGAGGGGTACATTTCTTGCTTGTCTAAATCCGGTAGATTCAAATGCAACATATTGAAGACCGGAAGATACGTGGTTCAAAATGGTTCAAATGGCTCTGAGCACTATGAGACTTAACATCTGAGGTCATCAGTCCCATAGAACTTAGAACTACTTAAACCCAACTAACCTAAGTACACCACACACATCCATGCCCGAGGAAGGATTCGAACCTGCGACCGTAGCGGTCGCGCAGTTCCAGACTGAAGCGGCTAAAGCCGCTCGGTCACCGCGGCCAGCGATACGTGGTAGTACGCTCGTAAACGATACTCTGAAGAAAGGTGAACTGAGAGGTGTACTCTATGCCGTTTCTTCTAACTATTGTGATTAAACTTATTACAACCTCTCACATACGTCCCGTGAAGTGACTGCAAGGAGAAAATTAGGGGTTAATACCAAGACTTATACAGAGAGACAATCGGCAGCATATGTTCCATCTTTTGATTTCTCGATAAATAAGAGACAATATCTTCCGCAAATTTCGTGTGACCACAAATGCATGGACTGACATCTTAAGAGGTAGACTAAATTTAGATTTACATCGCAAGCCATTGCACGGTGTGTGGCGGAGGGTACCCTGTATCTCTACTAGTTATTCGCTTTCCCATTTCACTCGCAAATAAAGCGAGGTAAAAAAAAAAAGAAAAAAACTACCTACATGCCTCCCAGTGAGACCCAATTTCTCGTAATTTATCTTCGATGTCCTTGTACGAAATGTTCGTTGACGGCAGTAGAAACCTTCTGTGGTCCGCTTGAAATGCTGGTTCTTAACTGTGTTCCTCGAAAAGAATATTGTCTTCCTGCAGGGATTCCCATTTTAGCTCTCGAAGCATCCACTCACTAATTTGAGGGGAGCCAATAGAAAAGTTTCTAATGGGCTGTATTCTGAGGGAAACGTAGGTCTGAACAACCGTACACGTTTGGAACGTGGCGGTCAGTAGATAGTTATTTTGTTATTGGTCACTGCAGCAGCCTTTCCAGAATATTTGGAACACATTTCTCAGAATGTTTTTCTGTGCAGAAGGGATGAGGGGAAGCATATTGTTCAACATCCTGGTATTGCCTCAGCGACATTTAAGCTCCTAGTCCTCATGAGAAGGTTAGGACAACTTTCGCGAGTTGTCGGCCGGGAGAGGAACAGCCCTGTTGCGTGAGCGGAGGTTTGTGACGAAATTGTGGTGGTGCTGCAGTTCACAAGCGATCCAGTGGTGGAAACGTCGCGAGCATGGAGAAGAAACATACTTATGTCACATAGACCGACTGGTGTCACACGGATTACTTCAGAAGCAGTATACCATAATTCTAAGTGACTTACTTCCACTAGCATGGCAAGACAAGTGAGACACAGGACGCCAATTTAGTATTACAGGAAGTGACTCTGTCATGACCCAAAAATAAGTTTAATATTCTTGGCCTGCGGTGCATGACATGGCAGATAAGAATAGATTTTTTTTTACCTGATGAGAAGATACTTAGAGGAAATATAACGTACGCCACAGCGCTGCACAGGATTTGCACGCCAAGTAACGATACTTTAGCCACGTGAAAACGCATGTATTGTCGTTTTTTCTGTCTTTGAAAATAGCCCGTATAAAAGGAAGGAACCTTCTTTCGCGTCGGAAATTTGAGGTGTATTGACAAAACAACACCCCCATTTCGGAATTTTTAAATGAGAGGTTTATGTACGCTGTAGTTAGTCCAACACTCCCCATATTGTGTCACAGTCGGGTCACCAGAAATGGAACTACCACAAGCGGAGGCTTAAGGCGGCGGTTTCTCGGCTGACTGGCTTTACAGGTACAAAATACACTCGGTACATGGCACTGCATAAGAATATTTGTTTATGGTTCATTTAAATTTTATTATAATTTTTTTGTTTTAAATATTCGCATATTGATACTATATTTGCTGTACATGTAAAGTGAAGTGTATTATACTGGGGGTTGAATTTCTCTGTATTTTATGTGAATAATATAAGTAAAATACCTTGTAAATTGTTTATTATGTTAAATAATTTTCTGATGACCTTCCGTATTTAAGAATATTTTGTGTGTGAAATTGTTCACGTTGACGTAAATTAGAAAATTTAAGAAATGGTCACGCTTAGCAACAATATAAGAAATAGGTGTTATGTAAAAGCCAGTTTGCTTTTGTTTAAAACGAAAGAGGCTCTGGGGAGTGGAGAAGGTGGCAAGGGCGAATTGCCGCGCTTCCTAGAGCAAGCGCGGGAAGTAGGTCACACAATCTGTAGGCAGCAGTGATTGAGGCAACATGTTTGTGTTCAAAATGTTCAAATGTGTCTGAATTCCTAAGGGAGCAAACTGCTTAGGTCGTCTGACCCTAGACTTACACAGTACTTACTGACTTACGCTAAGGACAAACACACACACCCATGCCCGAGGGAGGACTCGAACCTCCGGCTGGAGGGGCCGCGCAGTCCGTGCATGACGCCTCAAACCGCGCGCCAACACCTTTGTGGATCAGGAGATGCTTTGCCTGCAAATTTGTACAAAATGCTTTAGATGGAGACTGCAAACGGCTTACTGCATAGCTGCTAGCTGTTGGGCTAATGTATGTAGAACTGAACGACGCGAAGAAGAGAATTTAAGCCCATACAGCAAGAGACTTGCAGGCCGTAATAGGGTGGTGTAGCGCCCATAATTGTTCGCCACACCCAAATCTACAGCCACCAGATAAGACATTTTTATAGTAAATTTACTTTTGTACAACATGAACCATTAATTTAAACTGTGTCATTCTTGAACTTTAAAGAAGGTGATTCACCTTGTCATTTCATCCTAATAATACACCTATATAGGGTTCCTTTCTAGTGTTTGATGAATCCGAGTATCCTATTTTACAGGCTTATGAAGTGTCAGGTTAATATAAAGAGGCACCATTTAAATTGTTTGCGTGTTTTCTTAACAATTGCAAAATGTTATAGTAAAGGTTTGCTTACGTAAAACTCAGTCAGAGTGTAGCCAAGTTGTATTATATTGTGTTGTATGGAACTGGAGACCTATAAACGACAGAGAGGCTTCGTCCCCGTCGTAGCCATCAGTGGATCAGAACTCCACAACAGGCTACAGCAGTCCACCCCACCGCCACCGCCACCCCGCACCGAACCCATACTTATTTCCCATTTGTCTACCCTGGACAATTTTTTTTTATTTTCCCTGAAGTCCTTGAAGTTATGTGCTGGGATTTATCTCTTTTCAAAGCGTAATGTATAATGGTGCAGTAGTCGAAAAGAAATTCCAGTGCCTGCACTAACATTGGGTGTAGTAGTCAAAAAGAAATTACCGTGTCTCCACTAACGTTGTTTACGTGGAGTAATATTAATTTGAAAAACGAAATTAAACAGTAGGAAGAAAGTAGGCAAAATTCATACTTCTACTTTTCCAATACTTCACTGTTTCGTTGCCTGGATAGGCTGACGACCATTAGTACGTGCTTTAAACTGCTGAATGTACTTTGAACTGAGTTGTCCTAGCCTCAGCATAATATTATTCATACTGTGTTTCTATGTAACGGCTAGGTAAAACTTTTAGGAAAAGAATTGCATACTCTGATTTACTTATCCATTAGGGACAACACACCATCAAATCCTGTAAAAAGGGTAACTATATTGATAAGCTTTTGGTATTAACAGGACTATCCTCCCATAGTATACTTTATTTGGAAACTAAACTAAATTTTAGTAAGAGGGTTAGACGTGGTTTTTCCTGTTACAGGACTATTTGTTCTGTTGAGTTATAGTATGCGTGACAACGTAGAGAAAGGTTTTACTGTTATTTAGATAAAAGCATACTAAATTACAATAGTAGAGGTAGGGTTACAAGTGGCGCCAAGTGACAGGACATTTTAGAGCAGTTAAGAGCCCATAAATAGTTCAGCACATTTATACATTTTACAGATAGGTAGCGTTCTTTTGGAAGAAGTAAAGGTCCCAGGGGCACGAATTTGTTAAGACAGTTATGAGAAAGGTACAGCACTATAAATTATTATATGTGTGGTCTAAGCAGTTATTAAAAATGGATAAAGATATGTATATGGTGTATAGAGAAGTGAAGCAAGAGGATAAGAGTGATGACACTTCTGTAGACAGTGATCAGGAGCAGGACAAAGAAGAATCTATTTTACTGGTGAAAAAGCAGGTGGAAAATATTGATTTGAGGAATGAGGCGTCTGTGCTATTAAGTCCATCTCAGATTCAGAAAGAAGTTGATTCAGAGGAGAGAGACAACCAGGTAGACAATAATCAACTAAATGAACAACAACCGGTTGATTTGTATGCATTATTACACAGGATGCATACGCAACTGATAGCACTGAACAAGAGCACTTCAATTGTAAGTGAACAAATGTTAGCACAAAACAAGAGCTTGGAGGCTGAAAACGAAAATCTTGAAAAAGTTTATCTGCCAAAATGGAAATGTTGTGGTTGGCAGGAGAGCCAACACCGTGTTACTAACGGAGGCTGAAACGCACGCGTTTTAGCTCACGCAGGCTGGCGTGAGGTCTGGAAGAGTACAAAGAAATTAGACTTCAGAAAAACGGACGTAGCTGGTGGAATACTTAAGTTTAATCCATTAATGAGTAACGTCGGTCTATACGGTACATGACTGACAATATCAATAATGACTGACAATGGCGCCTTGCTAGGTCGTAGCAAATGACGTAGCTGAAGGCTGTGCTAACTATCGTCTCGGCAAATGAGAGCGTAGAAGTCAGTGAACCATCGCTAGCAAAGTCGGCTGTACAACTGGGGCGAGTTCTAGGAAGTCTCTCTAGACCTGCCGTGTGGCGGCCCTCGGTCTGCAGTCATTGATAGTGGCGACACGCGGGTCCGAAGTATACTAACGGACCGAGGCCGATTTAAAGGCTACCACCTAGCAAGTGTGGTGTCTGGCGGTGACACCACATTCCTCCCCCGCAAATCGGCTTACGGTTGTGGCATAAGGCTTCCGCCCGCCGTGGGGAGAACCCCATGTTGACGTATGCGACGAGGTGGGGAGCCTAACAACAGGCGAGGCTGTGCCACCCGCACCCTGCCATTCGGACCGTGGGGAGCTAGGAAACGCCTGAAAACCTGCTCCAGGGTGCACGCCAACATGCGGTGTATGCGCCCGTAGAGAGACAGGAGGGGCCGAAGGGTCGACCTCCATCGGGCGAAGACGACATATGGTCCGGAGCGGGCAAGAGTTCCATGTCGGAGGACAACTGGTCACGGGAAGCGATCGGCGGCGCGTGACCCAGGGAGGCGCCCGGCGGTTGCAGCGACGCGTCCACTGCGGGCGTCACCGGCGGGAGAATAGGCGGCCGGCGGCGGCGGTGGCGGCGGCGCGTCGCCATGGGGCACAATGGAAGGCAGCGTCGGTAACACCTGGGGCTGAGGCGAGCCAGTAGATGGGTCCCCGGGGCGCTGACTGGACGGCACCGTCGCTGAAAGCAGACGGCGAGCGGCAGATCCCGTGCGACGACAGAGGCGCAGCTGATTGAGATGCCGACGCACCTTACCAGAGGCCCCCAAAACCAGATACATAGCGCTGCCGAGGCAGAGAAGAATGGGCCCTTCGAGCCAACGCCGTGAACCTCGATAGTGGCGATAGTAGACAACGTCGCCTGGAGCAAAAGCAGGTGTCTGCAGCTGCACAGGAACCTGATGCGGCGGATGTAGGAAAGACATCAAGGTTCGATGAGGGAGACTGTGGAGCAGCCGGCGAGCGACCATCTGGGCGCTGAGAGCGATACGAGGACAAAAAGAGCAATAACGCGTCCTCCCGAGAATGCGACTCTTTCAACTTCAACATCTGTAACTTGAAAGTCCTGACCAATCGTTCAGCGGCACCGTTTGACTGTGGCGAATACGGCGCTGACGTCAGATGTTGAATACCATTGGCCTTGCAGAATGACTGAAATTTTGCGGACATGAATTGTGGGCCATTGTCAGAAACAATAGTCTGTGGAAGACCTTCAATGCAAAAGAAAGCGGATAACGCTTGGATGGTGGCAGATGACGTCGTGGAAGACATCCGGACAACAAAAGGAAAATTACTGAATGAATCTACCACAACCAACCATCGAGCATCCCAGAATGGACCAGCAAAATCGATGTGTACGCGTTGCCAAGGGGAAGTGGCTTTTGGCCATGCAAAGAATTTCTGCGGTAGTGCTGATTGTTGTTCGGCACACACCATGCAAGAAGAGCACATATTCGTAATCGCGGCATCGATTCCGAACCAAGTACAGTGCTGACGAGCAAGTTGTTTCGATCCGTGACTTTCATAAGGGCCACTGCGTAGCAACAAAACGCAGAACGGGAGCAAGGACAGGGTCGGCAGCTGTGGCTGTAGATACACGACGAAAATCAATCGGAAACGATTCGACCACGGCATCGGTTTCCGCATCAATGAACATGAAGAAAGTTCGGAGGAATCGAATGTCCTATCCTAGCGGTACTGTGAGAGGAAAATAGACCAGCGAATGAATTTCTGCGCTGTACGTGGAGGTACAGGCTTGGTCGGATGAAAAAGCGACGTCAAAGGTTTGTGGTTCGTGATTATGGTAAAGTGACGACCATACAAGAAATCATGAAACTTTGTAACACCAAATACGAGAGCCAATGCTTCTTTCTCGATCTGTGAATAATTTCTTTGAGCAGCCGAGAGCAATTCAGACGCAAAGGCAATAGGGCGATCGTGCGATCCATCTTTGTGTGCAAGCACAGCACCGATCCCGAAATCCGATGCATTCACCATCAACAAAAGGGGCTTCCGGGGATCGAATGGCGTAAGGCAAGTATTGGAAAGCAACGCTGATTTCAACCGGCGAAAGGCGCGTTCGCATTCCGTCGTCCAGACGAACGGAACACCCTTACGGTGTAAGCGATTAAGCGGATCTGAAATGGAAGAGGCATGCGGCACATATTTATGATAATAGTTGAATTTTCCCAGCACACTCTGTAGCTGCTTCAAATTCTGCGGCGACGGCAAGTCTTCTATTCCACGAAGGTGCGTGGGACTGGGATGTATGCCTTGGGTATTGAGTACATGGCCCAAGTCTGGCAAGGCCCGAGCAAAAAACACGCATTTGTCCTTCCACAAGCGAAGACCATTTTGTCGCAAGACCTGAAATAATGTTCTGAGATTGGCCACATGTTCTTCTTCCGTCTTTCCGGAGATTACAATATTTTCCAGATAATTTGCTGCAGTAGGGACCGACGCACAAACAGTTTGTAGATATTGCTGAAACAATGCAGGGGCGGATGCACACCCGAATTGCAGTCGTTGGAATTCATACAACCCAAGATGCGTGTTAAACACCAAAACGCGCTGGGATTCTTTGTCCACCGGTATTTGCAAGTACGAATCTGCGAGGTCCAACTTCGAAAAATATTTACCCGGGCACAGTTTGCCAAAAAGATCTTCCGGGCGGGGTAAAGGAAAAGTTGCAATCACTAGTTGTGGATTCACTGTTGCCTTGAAGTCCACACAAAGTCTCAACTTTCCGGAAGGTTTTGGCAAAATTACTAAGGGTGATGCCCAGAGACAAGCCTGCACACGTTCAATTACACCTTGTGATTCCAAATCGTGTAAGTTTTTTGCGACCTCATCACGCAATGCGTGGGGAACATTGCGCGCTCTGAAAAATTTCGGTTGCGCGTTTACTTTCAGTTCCAAATGTGCTTTATAGTTCTTAGCGCAACCAAGGCCCGGCGCAAAAATGTCTGCAAAACTTCACGTAGACGAGAAACACTGTCTGAAGGCACCGTCTGGTTCACTGATAGGACCTGATTTACTATAGACAAGTTAAACAACTGAAATAAATTGAAACCAAACAAGTTCACTGCAGAAGAAGAACGAAGGACGTAAAATGACACAAGTTTTGTTTGTCCTTTGTATGTTGCAAGAAGGCGGCACTGTCCTAACCCAGGCATATCTTTATCTGAATAGCTAGTTAACTTAACATTTGCGGCACGCAACGGAGGTGTGCCCAGCAGTTTGTAAGTGTCTTGATTGATCAGTGAAACTGCAGCTCCGGTATCGAGCTGGAATGGTATCACTTTGCCGTTAATGTCCTGCTGACGACATGAGCGACTGTCTCGTGCAACGTGAACTGACTGGTACATAATCACTTGCAACTTGACGGGAGTTCCGGCGATGTCGACGCACACTATTTTTGGGACGAACACAGTCACTGTTAGAGAGAGTGGCACTGCGCAGAGTGGAATAAACTACATGAATTTCCATGGGCGAAGTTTCGCGAGCCTGAGTATCCTTGGTTCGATTCCGATTCCGGCGCGAAGCAAAGGGCCTGGAACGGTTTGGAACGTCCGATCTGAGCTTTTTCTGGCAAACACTCTGAACGTGTCCTTTTTTATTACAATAAAAACAAATAGCTTTGCGTGACGGGCAATTCTCACGCGAATGTTTAGTAGCACACCGCGGGCATGATTTTATCACTGCATTTGTTTGCCGGCGCGGCACACGTGGCTGAGAGCCTGGCGACAGCGGCGCGGCCGGGCGCGAGGGCTGTTTACTGCTCCGTGCAGCTCGCCCGGCGGGCCGGTTAACCTGACACACTGCTGGCGAAGTTTCAAATGATTCCTGAGCAAAATCAAGTGTGTCCTGCCGATCCAATATGGCCATCACTTGTTGAAGGGAGGGATTTACAAGTTTCAAAATCTGTTCCCTTATACGAACATCAGAAACGTTCTGTGCATCACGTACCATAGTATCTGAATAAGGGAGTCCACATTCACACTCAAACGCACAATCCCTAGCAAGGCCTTGCAAGGTTGCAACCCACTCCCGATTAGTCTGACTTGCCGTACGTTTTGTACGAAAGAAGGTATACCGTTTGGCAACTACATTCACTGATTCTTTGAAATATGCATCTAATGCAGACAAAATTTCTCCGTAGGACTTAGTTGCTACGTCGCGTCGGGGAAATCTGGAACCGCTCGACTGCTACGGTCGCAGGTTCGAATCCTGCCTTGGGCATGGATGTGTGTGATGTCCTTAGGTTAGTTTGGTTTAAGTAGTTCTAAGTTCTAGGGGACTGATGACCACATATGTTAAGTCCCATAGTGCTTAGAGCCATTTGAACCACTTTTTTTGGGATGGAATCCAAATTGGCGGACCACTCCGTCCAGCTTTCCAATGCAGCATCAAAAGGTCGAAAAGTTGGTGCAACAGCGTATTGTGGCGGCGTTAGCGGTGAAGCGGCTGCCGCCGCATCGTTTTACATCGCACGTTGACCCTGGACGAGCTGTCCAAGGGCATCTAGTAAGGCCTGCGTCTGCTGATCCTGTAAGCGATAAAATTCGGACAGTACATCTGGAGATTGTGGCGAAGCCATTACACAAGGAAATCAGGGCAATATCGATAAGAACGCGGTTTTGCCTCGTCTCCAATGTTGTGGTTGGCAGGAGAGCCAACATCGTGTTACTAACGGAGGCTGAAAGGCACGCGTTTTAGCTCACGCAGGCTGGCGTGAGGTCTGGAACATGACAAGGAAATTAAACTTCAGAAAAACGGACGTAGCTGGTGAAATACTTAAGTTTAATCCATTAATGAGTAACGTCGGTCTATACGGTACATGGTTCACAATATCAATAATGACTGATAATGGCGCCTTGCTAGGTCGTAGCAAATGACGTAACTGAAGGCTAAGCTAGCTATCGTCTCGGCAAATGAGAGCGTAGAAGTCAGTGAACCATCGCTAGCAAAGTCGGCTGTACAACTGGGGCGAGTTCTAGGAAGTCTCTCTAGACCTGCCGTGTGGCGGCCCTCGGTCTGCAGTCATTGATAGTGGCGACACGCGGGTCCGAAGTATACTAACGGACCGAGGCCGATTTAAAGGCTACCACCTAGCAAGTGTGGTGTCTGGCGGTGACACCACAGGAAACAGAGTCTGAAACCACTTCCAGTATAAACGAAAAACTTAAGAAACAGAGTGTACAAATGGAAAGGAATAACCAAATGTTAGAAAAAGTTAATAATAAAATAGAATTTCTGACTGAGGCACGTACTAACATGAAGAAAGATGTGAAAGATTTAGGTGAAACTGATAGTAATAGATACGCAGAAATTATGGACGTTAATGACTGGTTTGAAACCGAAGCAGAGAAAATACAGGAACAGGTAGAACCTATGGTAGAGTCAAAGGTTGAGGAAAAGTTATCCCACAATAAGAAAGTAAGAACGAAAGCGAACGAAGAACAAGTTTATCAACTGAGAATGAGTGTTAAGAGACTGAGAAAAATCGAGAAATGAAAGTAGAGCATAGTCAAGAGAAGTGTTGCAATAACACTTCCAGTATACAAGTAAAAGCTAGTGACCTAAAAAGAAAGATTACGTGTAATGGCCCATATGTGGTAGACAGAACACCAATTTAAAAGGTACTAGAGGGCGAAGAAAAATTCGACCCTTATCGAAAATACAGTGGATTTTATTAAGAACTGCGAAAGGCTATTTACTGAAAATATCACAGATCAGGAAAAAGTAAATGTCCCAATTTTTGGTTTAGCTCAAATAGCTCTGAGCACTATGGGACTTAACATATGAGGTCATCTGTCCCCTAGAACTTAGAACTACTTAAACCTAACTAATCTGAGGACGTCAGACACATCCATGCCACAGGCAGGATTCGTACCTGCGACCGTAGTGGTCGCTCGGTTCCAGACTGAAGCGTTTAGAACCGCTCGGCCACACTGCCGTCTAATTGTTGGTTTGGCAGGAGATAATAAACGATGGGAAATTAAGGTAAGTACTGAAGCAATGACTTTCGGTGAATTTAGACAGAAGTTCTTGTACAAATATTGGTCCTATCAGATACAAAATAGCCTCTGGCGTGAGTTTATAATGGCGAGAATGGTCGAAGGTGAAGGCCGAATGAACAGGAAAGAATTTTGTGAGTCATGGTACAGGAGATTGGCTCACTTAATGAATCGAAGGATTCCGAGATCATATGTGAACTCTGGAAGAAATTACCAGAAGATTCCAAAATATATGTGGGCAGTAACCACCGGACTATTTCTGCATTTTTAGAAAAAGTGATTGACGAAGGCCACTGGCGAGAAAACAACTTCCGTTAGAATAACATGCGCCAGACTGAAGGACACGATAGGAATAACAGCAATCATGGGCAGAATAATATATCTGTATCAGGTTAATAGTGTTTATAGAGGAAGAGGCACAGGAAGATTTTGCTCTAACCATCGCGGAAGAGGACATAGGCCGCGAGGTAATTCCCATAGGGACGAATTACACTAAGTAACGGAAACGTTGAGAGTCGGACGGACGTGGTAACAAGATGCAGGAGCCCTAAACGCAGGAAATACTCTCAACATAGACAGAGAAGCTCCGATACGCTGCAGTACTATGCACTAGGCCGGCCACGACAGGGGGGGGGGGGGGGGTACTGCAGGTGAATCACAGACGGCTAGCAACGGACGTACAGTACAGTAGAGCGTCGATTATCTGAACGTCGGTGAACCGAACGACCGCTTAACCGAACTGTGTACAGGGAGAAAAACTGTCGGCTGATTCTGCAGCAGTCTTTCTAAGGGACGTATTAAGGGAAGAAGATTATGCTCTCGCAGACGTTTACAATGCTGACGAAACTGGACGTAACTGGAAAGCTTTACCGAGAAAAACTCTCGTTTCACATCACGAATTAGCAGCACCTGGTCCTAAAACAAGCAAGGACCGTATTACAGCTTTGCCTTGTGCTAATGCTGCTGGAAGTCACCGACTGCCTGTGTTCGTCATTGGTAAAAGTAAAAAACCGCGTTGTTTCAAGCACGTTAATATGCCAGCCTTGACTGTTGTGTACACCTCACAAAAGAGTGCCTGGATGGATAGTACCATTTTATTGAAGTGGTTTCTGGACGTTTTAGTACCCTCTGCAAAAGCTCATCAGCTAAAGAATGGGAAGAGGGAGAAAACACTACTTCTCGTTGACAATGCACCACCTCATTCGCCATGTGATACTTTACAGGAAAAAGACGAGTTCGTGAAGGTAATATTTGTTCCACCTAACGTAACCTCCTTATTACAGCCCATGGATCAAGGCGTTATTGAGACTTTCAAACAATATTACAGGAAAGAATTGTTGCATAAGTTATTGTTAGAAAGAGAAGAGGGTGGAGAAGAAAGTCTCTTAAGAAATTCTACTACTTCTCGTTGACAATGCACCAACTTATCCGCCATGTGATACTTTACAGGAAAAAGACGAGTTCATGAAGGTAATATTTGTTCCACCTAACGTAACCTCCTTATTACAGCCCATGGATCAAGGCGTTATTGAGACTTTCAAACAATATTACAGGAAAGAATTGTTGCGTAAGTTATTGTTAGAAAGAGAAGAGGGTGGAGAAGAAAGTCTCTTAACAAATCATAAGAATATTGACTTGAAAGACGCGTCCTACATAATCACCGCAGCACGGAATAGTCTAAAGGAAGAGAGTTTGAAGAAAGCCTGGAATAAAATTGTGGACATAGAAGAAAATTCACAAGGTACGACTGAAAATGACGAACAGAATGATATGTCCGAAATTCTCGGTATGCTAAATGAAATAGATTGCCACGAATGTGATGGTTGGCTCTGAGCATTATGGGACTCAACATCTATGGTCATCAGTCCGAATGTGATGAAGAAGACGTTCATGAATGGATGAATAGCGATGATGCAGATCCAGGACACCAAATCATGCAGGACAGCGAGATTGTAAACGTCGTCACTGATAAAGATGACACCGCCAGCATCTCATCAATCAGTGCTCCAGAATGTGAAGATGAAAGTATACCAACAGCTTCTGAGGAGTTCACTTGTTTAGATACTGCCTTGCGATGGTTTGAAGCCCAAGATGAAAGTGACCAGTTTCAGATACCAGTAATGAAAAAAGTACGTGACTTAGCTGCTCGTAAGCGTGTAGGCTTTCTTAGACAGACCAAAATAAAGGATTTTTTGTATACTCTGTGTATTGTTCATGCAAAATGCGTATGTAATATGTATATATTTTTGTTTAATAAACTGTGCCACATACTATATATTCCTAATGAAATTGACTTTGTATATTACTTTGTAATACTAGAAGAGATACCTGTTTTTTATGAATAAATTTACTGTACAGTACTTCTTTTGGCAAATAAGCATGTACATTTCGATTATCCGAACAAACCAGTTTTCCGAACACGCATGTCCCCCAATTACCTAGGGTTATCGACGCTCTACTGTACTTCGTGCGCCAAAAAGCCGCTGCAGTGAGAATTAATTCTATAGCAGTGCAGACGGAGAGTGGCATCACAGGGGAATCATCTGAGATTGTGAGTAAGCAAGGGCATTCCCCGCTGAAACTAATTCAGAGACTATGGACAGACAACGTGCAGTAACTGAGACGGGGAAGAGTTTGAGTGGAATTAAAAAGAAATGGTTCAAATGGCTCTGAGCACTATGGGACTCAACATCTTAGGTCATAAGTCCCCTAGAACTTAGAACTACTTAAACCTAACTAACCTAAGGACATCACACACACCAATGCCCGAGGCAGGATTCGAACCTGCGACCGTAGCAGCCCCGCGTTTCCGGACTGCAGCGCCAGAACCGCACGGCCATCGCGGCCGGCTGAGTGGAATTGATAACTGGCATATACAGATGAGTAATCTGAATGATGGTATAAAGCAGTGTAACGAAAAGGAAGATAGTGTTGTAGCGTTACTACGACCGGAAATAAGGCAAAGGAGGTTTATTGTGTGGATCCGTGCAGAGTATGCGAGCTGCCAATACATTGAATCGAAAAGCACCGCTCAGAGGATGCGTGTCGCTAATGTTAGAGAAAATGAAGAGGTCGTAAGCAGATGCGAATTCGGAAACGTGGATTTACCCTTTACTGAAGAATCATTCAGTGGCAGCGAATCTGGGGATAACATTTATGTCATTTATAAGCCCGATTTGAAGGAAAACGAATTTGTGTGATTGATAGAAATTCACAAAGATTATAATGTTTATGAAGTGCAAGCGGATGACGTCAGGAAAGATAAGGAGTACAGGTCTGCTGAAGACGAACTACCAACAGAAGAAAACAATGTGCCTGCTACAAACGACAGACAAGAGGAACTCATTACTATAGAACGAATCCAGAAATCCATGAATTACGAGACTAGTGTCGATCTAGAGTTCTCAAAGAAATTAAGAAAGGCTTTCATGTTAGAAGGTGACAGTGATAGCGAGGCTGTCGACGTAAATGAAAATGAAGAAATCAGTGAATCAAGTGATTCAGAATCTGAGGAAACGAAGCTTACTGAAAAACTCTATGGTAGACATTTGAATACTAGAGAATGAGAATATTTAGTGTGAAAAGTTACCGAAACTGGACAGTAAACAAAAAAAAAAAAAGAAGTTAGTCAAGATGAAATAAAATCTGTAAATGACGAGACCTGCGAAGGAGCAGCAATGTCAGTACAGGATGCGGAAGGCATAAGGGATCGTAAGAAAAAAGAACCACCGGAAGAAATGATTAGTAAACAGCAACATTTAAGGATTGCGACCAGAAAGAGAAAAGAACCACCCGACTTAGAATGTAAAGAGATGAATGCCATTTCATGGGAAGATGTAATGGTATACCAAGACATACTGTGGAAGGAACAAAACGATGAGGATGGAACCTTTAGAATGTTATTCTTAAAAGAGGTAGTTAGTAGTAAAAGAATAGCCAATGTATTTAAAAATATTAGGAGATTCCAAAACGAAGATGGAGTGTGTAAATCAGTGAAGTTCAAATTTGACAGTAATGATTGTCCACAGATACCAAAATTTACAAAATATTTAAAGGGGTACTGTTTATTAGAAAGGGGAGTAATAGTGAAGAATGGCAAGTCCGTTGGCCATCACAGTTTGAAATAGAATTAACTGATTACTTTCTTTTGGCGTATAGACACTGCGGGGCAAAAAAGTGCCATGACGAAATTGCAAGCGTTGTTAAAATTTGGAGTAATGCTTTGAGAAAGGTTACAGAACATTTAAAGTCATGCAATGTTTGTCAATACGAACTGATGTGCTATACAGAGTCTCAAACCATTGGATAACTTAGAGCTACTCTCCATGGTCCTATATAGGCCCCTACCTAAAACCACTGGCTATTTCACCTACATTCTAATTTTAAAAGCATTTTCAAAATTTATTAAACTGTATCCAATCTGGAAACCCACAGCTAAAGCCGTTTTCAATAAAATGTTGGAATACTTAAATGAAATAAGAATACCAATGAGTATACTATCTGGTTGTTCGACGGTGTCGGCCGGCAGCGAACCCGTACGTTATTTGAACCATAACTATCCGGTGCAGTGGATGCAAGCTTCAATGCCACAGCCACCGCCCATCAACAATAATACCTATCAATGTGAAACCGGAATCCCCTACAGATTGCAAGTGCCATACCGCAAACATGGACAGACAATAACAGTACCATAAGAATCGTTGAGATGACAGATGAAGGCAGCAACAACACTATGCGACCGTCAAACGAGAAACGACCGCAATTAGCTCCCAATTGTTGATCGACGGACAGAGAGGTAGCACATCTAGAAGTAATGAACAAGGCAATGTGTGACTGCTGAGGTACCAGGACGGAAATAGTACGCAACAGTATTTGTTAACGGAACCAGACAAATAACACAGAAACTGATGTAGTGCACACCTTTGTAAAAGCAAGAATCAATGAAACTCCGATGGAAATATTTCTCGATACAGGTGCTACTACAAATGTCATGAACTACGACCTTTTTAAAATCCTAAGTCAAAACCGCAAATTGCCTATATACCCAGTACAGAACTGTCGTGTTACTGAAGCCATTACTGCACAGGCACAACACATTCAAACCAGGTGTGGGTAGATTTATGCCTCGGAAAGGAAAACATAAAATGTGCCTTTCTGGTGGTTAAAGGATTGCAAGTGACCTGCATCCTGGGGTGCGACTTTCTTAGCGAGAGAAAGGCACATTTTGACCTCTCAAGCAGAAAGATTTGCTTATTGAATGAAAACAGATTGTGCTGGATTTGGTGCGAACAGAAAGTATCCCTGATAAAGAGTGCCAAAAGCATAGAAGTTAGAAGCGGAGGGCTGCTGATATTACAAGTAAGCAGCGACTTAAGGGGACAAGAAGAGTATTATGCAGATGTAGTTCGTGATGAAACATTTGGCTGGACAAAAACCATTGACGGCAAAGCACAAGAATCAGATTATTTGACCGGATCACAACGGCAACTTACACAGATATTAAACCATTATAGTGAAGTATTTTCCGAAAGACCAGGAATCGTCAAGGGGTACGAGTACAATATAGATGTGTTTTCCCACGAAATATACTGCTAAACTTCATATTCTGTTCCGTGGAGTAAAAAGTAGCAGTAAACAAGGAAATACAAAAGATGGTGCAATGGGGAATTATAGAACCATCCCTATCCCCGTATAGCAGTCCTCTAGTAGCTGTAACCAAGCCCGGCGGAAAAATCAGACTGATCCTAGACGCGAGGGACATAAATAAAATTATCATACCCGTGAGGACAAGGCCTGGGAGCCTAGAGGAACAAATACAAAAGTTTCATGGTGTAAAATATCTAACCTCGATAGATTTGCGAAGCAGTTATTGGCAAATCCCCTTAACGAAAGAATCTAGGAATTATACAGCCTTCATTTTCAACGGAAGGAGCTACCAATTTAGAGTATTACCCTTTGGACTCAATGTAAGCGCAGGAATATCCATTACCTTTCTGGATCAAGCGCTAGGCGCAGATTTGTTAGAAAATGTGACTCTTTACGTGGGGGATCTTTTAGTGGCCACACCCCCATGGGAAGAGGAAGTAGAAATTTTAGAGACAGTGTTAAGTAAATTAGCAGAGACTGGTATTACTCCAAATATTGAAAACTCCGAGTTTAGGAGAAAACAACTTCAGTTTCTTGGGCATAGTACCTCATCATTAGGAATAATGCCCGACGAAAAAAAAGCTTCAAGCTATTAAAGAATTCCCACAACCTGTAAAAAAAAAAAAAGAAAAGAAACAATTAAAATCATTCATCGGGTTGGTTTCCTTTTTGCGACGTTTCGTGCCGAATCAGCTCCTCAACAATGAAGCATTACTCACCTTATTGCGTAAAAACGTTACCTGGAACTGGTCCGAGGAATGTCAGCAAGCCAACGAAGATATCAAAATAGCCTTAGTGAATGCACCATTGCTATATCATCCCGATATGAACTAAGATTTTTGTATAGCCACTGATTCTTCATTTACGGTTTAGGATCAAGTTTGTTTCAACTAGAAAAAAAAACCCAAAGGGGATTGTGAAATAAGGGTAATAACTTTCGCTAGCAGGGTGCTTACCAAGTGTAAAATGGTCTGTTCAGTAACGAAACTGGATCATCCGGCTTTAAGCTTCCTATTAACGTGCAAGTTATTACACGCCAGACTAGCACGTTGGGCACAAGTACTACAGGAATATCATCTAAGAATAATGTGCATCAGAGGAAAGGATAATGTAGCTGCTGACGCATTGTCATGTCTTCTGGTAGGAATGTCTTAACTAGTAGAAATGGTAGAGCGAGCGTCCGAATTTAAAGTTTTATTGATGACGTCACATCCACACCATCGAGAATATTTGCACCTGTGGGTGAATATTGGACAGCTGCAAGACGAAGATCACATCTGGAAGAAAATAAAACACACCATACTAACAACAAGACAGTAACGGAACGTATGTTATAAAATAGAGAACAATATATTTTATCAGCGATACGACACAGACTGAGAAACCTAGTGCGTGTGTATTCCTAACAAATGCATACAAAATTTTGTTTTGTTCACACGCTACGCGTGGGGGCACGTAGGAATACAAACGTGTTTAGGCATAATACAAAGATATTGTTATATTCTGAATGTTAGACGTATGGTCCAAAAAACAGGAAGAACATGTGGCATTTGTCAGAAAGCAAAAGCCAACAATAGAAGTAACAAAACCGTTCTACATTCAATCATTCCCATTCAGCCACCGCTCGCGGTGGAATGAAATATATGTTGGCTATTTATGATACCTTTACGAAGTATGTGAAATTGTATCTGATGAAAACCACTACCGCCAAGCATATGATACAACGCATGTTAAAAGATTTCATACCGAAAATAGGAAACATCAAAATATCTTGACGGACAATGCTAAATATTTCACTGGCCGCATGTTAAGAGCGTTCTTACACAAGCAGGACATCAAGCATATATTAGTTGCTCATTTCCACCCGGAAGCAATCCCCGTGGAGAGAATCTTCGGTGATTTCAACAGGTTCATCAGAACCTATACCCACCAACAACACACAAAATGGTCAGAATTGGTATCCTTATTCGAATACATACTCAACAATTTGCCACATCCATCAACAGGCTACACACCTCATGAATTTTTGTTCAATACTACAGAGCCTAATGAATGGATAACCCCACTGCCAAGAATACCATACAATGATAAAAGTCACTATGATAAGATGAAGGACGTGATCAATAACATGACCAGATGTGCTCACCAGCGAAAGATACAGTATGGCAAGACGATAAGGAAAATATTCCAGTATCAAGTAAACGATTTTGTTCTAATACGAAACCATCCTAAGTCTTCATCAATAACAAAGAAAAATAATAAATGGCAAATGCCATATACAGGACCGTACAAAACTGTGCAAATACCGCACAATTGAAGCTATCTGACAGCGAATTTGAATAACGGGAGGATAAAAGGATTATATCCTCACAAAGACCTAAAGAGATTTATTGAACCAGGAAACATAACGTAAGTAATTTTTTGTATTTTATGTCTAGTATGTAAGTTTTGTAAACATTTCAGTACATATTTTATATAGTATAAGAATTGTGTTTCATGTTTGTGTTTAGTATGTAATAGGTGAGATGCATATATATATGAAAGATTAACCCATCAACATCTAAATGAATATAGATAAGTTAAAGGACCTTAAGTCCGACGATGAAATTAGCTTAAAACAGTACCTGGAAATACGATCTGTCTTTCAATCATTAGTAGAATTAGTAGGTACAGAGTTTGATATGTGGCATGATGAATTTATAATTAGTGAATGTAATGGATACTGCAATTTGTCACGGGAATAGTGACCATTAAATGATAGATGTACACATCATAATGATATAAACACCATGAGACATCTATGATTCTGTATTGTAGAATCACCAGAACAGAACATTTGAGAGTATAAGATAACTCAATTTCAGAGCTTTTCTAATACAATTTCAAACGTCATTGTAGGATACGGGAGTTTTTGCTCATGGTTTACGAAGCAAGAGCATGCGTAGCGGTCCTAATCATAACATTAATATACAATATAACAAATTTTTTAACAATAAGCGTAAAAAAATATTGGAAAGTCATGCTAGAGTCCGTTGCGTGTATAATGTAACAATTACCGGTATGAAAAAACTTAACAGGAAGTGAAAACTGCTCTGTAAAGTTGGTATATGATATTTCTGTATATAACCAGACATTTGCGTCATTATGTAAACCCACAAACCAGGAATCATGTAATTCAATTTTGTCAAAGTCATGCTGTAAGCCATACTGCCAAGAACTGTAACAGTGTGTTGGTATTTGCGAATGAAGTGTGAATTTTGAGAACTGTATTGGTGATTAACTTGGAAGGTGAACACTTATGTGCTGTGCAACGTTAGCCGTACGAAGTACAAACGTTGGTCAAACGTTTGTGTGTAGTGAAATCTAACACAAAACTGTGATCAGTGTGTGTTTTGCATACAATAATTTTAGTCTAGACGCTACCTTCAGTGCTCCAACAACATTAAGATGCTATGCACAGCGTAGTGGGACGTTAGTGCTACTTCGACTACAGTGGGACAGCAATCGGACGCTGAGACACTGAGACTCCATGCGAATTTGTTGCATCAGAGATGTGAAGGGCTTAATCAGGCATCGTATCTTCTGCAATATACAGCACTAATTCGCGCAAGTAAATTAAAAATGACAAGCAATAGAGCCTGTGCCTCGACGATGCAATATTGTACATTAATCCGTTCATACCCACAGCTGTAACATCTAATGAGAACAGTTACTCTAACATACGTACATTGCCTGCATGATTTGAGCGAGACAACATCCTCTCCGGTGCTGAGACTCAGAGGGCCTTAGACATGGGTTCACAGGTAGATGCCGCGTTTCTTGACTTCCGCAAGGCGTTTGACAAAGTTCCCCACAGTCGTTTAATGAACAAAGTAAGAGCATACGGACTATCAGATCAATTGTGTGATTGGATTGACGAGTTCCTAGATAACAGAACGCAGCATGTCATTCTCAATGGAGAGAAGTCTTCCGAAGTAAGAGTGATTTCAGATGTGCCGCAGGGGAGTGTCATAGGACCGTTGCTATTCACAATATACATAAATGACCTGGTGGATGACATCGGAAGTTTACTGAGGCTTTTTGCAGATGATGCTGTGGTGTATCGAGAGGTTGCAACAATGGAAAATTGTACTGAAATGCCGGAGGATTGCAGCGAATTGACGCATGGTGCACGGAATGGCAATTGAATCTCATTGTAGACAAGTGTAATGTGATGCGAATACATAGAAAGATAGGTCCCTTATCATTTACCTACAAAATAGCAGGTCAGCAACTGGAAGCAGTTAATTCGTAAATTATCTGGGAGTACGCATTAGGAATGATTTAAAATAGAATAATCATATAAAGTTGATCGTCGGTAAAGCAGATGCCAGACTGAGATTCATTGGAAGAATCCTAAGGAAATGCAATCCGACAACAAAGGAAGTAGGTTACAGTACGCTTGTTCGCCCACTGCTTGAATACTGCTCAGCAGTGTGGGATCCGCACCAGATAGGTTTGATAGAAGAGATAGAGAAGATCCAACGGAGAGCAGCCCGCTTCGTTACAGGATCATTTAGTAATCGCGAAAGCGTTACGGAGATGATAGATCAACTCCAGTGGAAGACTCTGCAGGAGAGACGCTCAGTAACTCGGTACGGGCTTTTGTTAAAGTTCCGAGAACATACCTTCACCGAAGAGTCAAGCAGTATATTGCTCCTACGTATATCTCGCGAAGAGACCATGAGCATAAAATCAGAGAGATTAGAGCCCACACAGAATCATACCGACAATCCTTCTTTCCACGTACAATACGAGACTGGAATAGAAGGGAGAACCGATAGAGGTACTCAGGGTACCCTCCGCCACACACCGTCAGAGATGTAGAGAACGCGAGCGAGCGGTGCGTAACCATACAGCAATTCTGACGCACGAGGTTGACAGAACAACGTCGGTCCGTGATTCTATTCCTGACCGCCGGTTCCAAACAAGGGTGCAAGCAAGAAGACAACAGTTTCCAGCCAACGCTCCTTATCAATGGGCACGAGTCATCATGATTACGCGATACAACGCCCTCGACACTACCAAGCGAAGAGATATTCGCCAGTTACAACCACCTTTAACGTTATGAGAGACTCATAAAAGAACGTAACTCAACGAAAATGAACACTTTTATGTGATACCTATGTATTTGGTCTTTTTCAGAAAGTGTTTATATGTGATTTATATACTTGTAATGATAGAATATGTATGGTCATTTGTATAGTTAATGTAATGAGTAATACCTATTAGCTCTGCCGAGGTCTTTCCGGGGTTTCCCTGCGGAAGGCGTCCAAATGGAAGAGCTATTTGTACTGTATTTATCCCCAGCTATGATGTATGAAAGATACTAAATGAATAAACCTAACCGCACAAGACTGTTAGTGGTGTGAGCGAAGGTTATAAACAAACGACATAAAAGTGACACTTGTGGTCTACAAGGACCAAACACTTGGGAAGTGTGTTCTTTGTAGCCCAGGGGGCTGTATAGAGACCCTTTAGAAATATTCAATCCGATATAGTTGAAGTAAATAATAAAAGTACTCTGAATGATATTATATGGACATAAACGACAAATTAATTATGAAAATGTATTAAATTAGCTTCAAAGAAAGACTATATCGATTGCAATGTAATAAAAAGACATCAGATGAGGTCTTAATGGATAACGTTCTCGAAATTAACATTATTATCTTTGTCATTATATGTTGTGTTGTGTTGTGGTTTTCAGTCCTGAGGCTGGTTTGATGCAGCTCTCCATACTACTCTACCCTATGCAAGCTTCTTCATCTCCCAGTACCTACTGCAACCTACATCCTTCTGAACCTGCTTATTGTATTCATCTCTTGGTCTCCCTCTAAGATTTTTACTCTCCACGCTGCCCTCCAATGCTAAATTGGTGAACCATTGATGCCTCAGGATACGTCATAGCAACCGATCCCTTCTTCTAGTCAAGTTGTGCCACAAACTTTTCCCCAATGCTGTTCAGTACTTCGCCATCAGTTATGTGATCTAATCTTCAGCATTCTTCTGTAGCACCACGTTTCGAAAGCTTCTATTCTCTTCTTGTCCAAACTATTTATTGTCCATGTTTCACTTCCATGCATGGCTACACTCCATACAAATACGTTCAGCAACGACCTCCCGACACTTAAATCTATACTCGATGTTAACAAATTTCTCTTCTTCAGAAACGCTTTCCTTGCCAATGCCATTCTACATTATATATCCTCTCTACTTCGACCATTATCAGTTACTTTGCTCCCCAAATAGCAAAACTCCTTTACTACTTTAAGTGTGTCATTCCTAACCTAATTCCCTCAGCATCACCCGACTTAGTTCGACTACATTCCATTATCCTCGTTTTACTTATGTTGATGTTCATCTTATATCCTCCTTTCAAGACACTGTCCACTCCGTTCAACTGCTCTTCCAGGTCCTTTGCTGTCTCTGACAGAATTACAATGTCATCGGCGAACCTCAAAGTTTTTATTTCTTCTCCATGGATTTTAATACCTACTCCAAATTTTTCTTTTTCTTCCTTTACTGCTTGCTCAATATACAGATTGAATAACATCGGGGATAGGCTACAACCCTGTCTCACTCTCTTCCCAACCACTGCTTCCCTTTCAAGCCCCTCGACTCTTATAACTGCCATCTGGTTTCTGTACAAATTGTAACCAGCGTTTCGCTCCCTGTATTTTACCCCTGCCACCTTTAGAATTTGAAAGAGAGCATTCCAGTCAACATTGTCAAAAGCTTTCTCTAAGTCTACAAATGCTAGAAACGTAGGTTTGCCTTCCCTTAGTCTAGCTTCTAAGATAAGCCGTAGGATCAGTATTGCCTCACGTGTTCCAACATTTCTGCGGAATCCAAACTGATCTTCCCCGAGGTCGGCTTCTACCAGTTTTTCCATTCGTATGTAAATAATTCGCGTTAGTGTTTTGCAGCTGTGGCGTATTAAACTGATAGTTAGGTAATTTTCACATCTGTCAACACCTGCTTTATTTGGGATTGGAATTATTATATTCCTCTTGACGTCTGAGGATATTACGCCTGTATCGTACATCTTGCTCAGTAGATCGTAGAGTTTTGTCAGGACTGGCTCTCCCAAGGCTGTCAGTAGTTCTAATGGAATGTTGTCTACTACCGGGGCCTTCTCTCGACTCAGGTCTTTCAGTGCTCTATCAAACTCTTCACGCAGTATCGTATCTCCCATTTCATCTTCATCTACATCCTCTCTTCAATTTCCATAATATTGTCCTCAAGTACATCGCCCTTGTGTAGACCCTCTATATACTCCTTCCACCTTTCTGCTTTTCCTTCTTTGCTTAGAACTGAGTTTCCATCTGAGCTCTTGATACTCATACAAGTGGCTCTCTTTTCTACAAAGGTCTCTTTAAATTTCCTGTAGGCTGTATCTATCTTACCCCTAGTGATATGCGCCTCTACATCCATACGTTTGTCCTCTAGCCATCCCTGCTTAGCAATTTTGCACTTCCTGTCGATCTCATTTTTGAGACGTTTGTATTCCTTTTTGCCTGCTTCATTTACTGCGTTTTTACATTTTCTGCTTTCATCAATTAAATTCAGTATCTCTTCTGTTACCCAAGAACTTCTACTAGGTCTCGTCTTTTTACCTACTTGATCCTCTGCTGCCTTCACTATTTCATTCCTCAAAGCTACCTATTCTTCTTCTACTGTATTTCTTTCCCCCATTCCTGTCAATTGTTCCCTTATGCTGTCCCTGAAACTCTGTACAACCTCTGGTTTAGTCAGTTTATTCCCACCTCTTTGCAATTTCTTCAGTTTTAAGCTACAGTTCATAACCAATATATTGTGGTCAGAGTCCATATCTGCCACTGGAAATGACCTACAATTTAAAACTTGGTTCCTAAGTCTCTGTCTTGCCATTATATAATCTATCTGATACCTGATCTCCAGGATTCTTCCATGTATACAACCTTATTTTATGATTCTTGAACTAAGTGTTAGCTACGATTAAGTTATCCTCTGTGCAAAATTTTACCTGACGGCTTCCTCTTTCATTTCATAGCCCCAACCCATATTCACCTACTACGTTTCCTTCTCTTCCTTTTCCTACTGTCGAATTCCAGTCGCCCATGACTATTAAATTTTCGTCTTCCTTCAGTACCTGAATAATTTCTTTTATCTCATCACACATTTCTTCAATTTCTTCGTCATCTCAGAGTTAGTTGACATATAAACTTGTACTATTGTAGTAGGCATGGGCTTCGTGTCTATCTTGGACACAAAATACGTTCACTATGCTGTTTGTAGTAGCTTACCCGCACTCCTATTTTTTTTATTCATTATTAAACCTTCTCGTGCATGACCCCTATTTGATTTTGTATTTATAACACTATATTCACCTGACCAGATGTCTTGTTCCTCCTGCCACCGAACTTCAGTAATTCCCACCAAATCTAACTTTAACCTTTCCATTTCCCGTTTTAAATTTTCTAACCTACCTGCCCGATTAAGGGATCTGACATTCCACGCTCCGATCCGTAGAATGCCAGTTTTCTTTCTCCTGATAACAACGCCCTCTTGAGTCGTTCCTGCCCGGAGATCCGAATGGGGGACTGTTTTACCTCCGGAATATTTTACCCAAGAGAACGCCATCATCATTTAACCATACAGTAAAGCTGCATGTCCTCGGGAAACCATAGTGGGGAAACCATAGTGCTCAGAGCCATTTTGAACCCTCGGGAAAAATTACGGCTGTAGTTTCTCCTTGCTTTCAGCCGTTCGCAGTAACAGAACAGCAAGGCCATTTTGGTTAGTGTTACAAGGCCAGATCAGTCAATCATCCATACTGTTGGCCCTGCAACTACTGAAAAGGCTGCTGCCCCTCTTCAGGAACCACTCGTTTGTCTGGCCTCTCAACAGATACCCCTCTGTTGTGGTTGCACCTACGGTACCGTTATCTGTATCGTTGAGGCACGCAAGCCTCCCCACCAACGGCAAGATCCATTCATTGTTCATGGGGGTAGGAGTCATTATATATAAGAGGAAAAACATATTTAAAATCACTTCCAGTCTGATGATTTCTTCTGCTGTAGGTAAGGTACGCGTGCTATTGTAAAGCGGTAGCTTTTGTTCTATTTGTTCTCGTACGTAGCGAATAATTCAAGTGTGTATTCCGTGCTTAGTGTAAATATATTTAGAAAAAGTGAGTGCATTGTATTACTTAAAGAACATATGCAAACAATTATTCCTGTATTAATAATTGCAAGAATTTATTTAGTATTTTTTCAGTCTCTGCCAAGCGAGCAGCGGTGATCTTTGACGCAAAAATTGGCCGCAGTTACGCTGCATATTTAATTTTATTTTTTTGTGTAACATATCACCACAGCTGGAGCAGAAATAATCATTTCAAGTTATTCAGTTAACTAAAGTGCAAAGCTTCACTGATTTCATTTCGTCAAGAAATGGATACTTTCAAAGATACGATTTGTTCTAGGTCAGTGAACTTAGCCTGCATTACATTTCGCCGAAAGCATTTGAATTAATTAGTAGGGAGCCCGGCGCTCATTTGAAACATAATTTAATATTTATCTTCGGCTAACTAAATAAACTACAAATGAATATATATATATATATATATATATATATATATATATATATATATATATATATATATATATAATTCTTAAAGAAAATGTAAAATGACCTGCTTTTGATCTTATAAAGAGAAAGCCAAAAGAAAAATATGTGCTACTGCTTCACAGAAGCCAAGAACTGCCATAATACCCATACTGGGGGCAGCAAATTGTTCTCTGAAAGTGTAGTAGTTTTTTAGTTAATGGTAAAATGTTTATGTGTAAAGTGTGTTTTTATGACGTTACCTGTAACAGACTTAAGTGTATAGTGTTTCTTCAGGAGGGCAATGCTTTAATGTTAATGAACCAATGACACCTGTTATTTTCACTATTTCAATCATGATTATCTGTAGTGACACATAATTAAAATAGGGACATCTATAACAATATTTGTTTATGGCTCAATTAAATTTTTTATAATTTCTTTTCCTATAAAATTTTTGCATATAGGTACTATATATTCTGTATATGTAAAGTGAAGTGTATTATACTGGAGATTGAAGTTATTTGTATTCTATGAGAATAATGTAAAATACTGTGTGAATTGTTTATCATTATAAATAATTTTTTGATAAGCTTTCGTATTTAAGAATATTTTATGTGAATAAATAAGGGACGGTTTATGAAATTTAATTGCACAGGGGTGTACGAAACTGAGAGTTATCGTAAGTAAGTGAAACGCTAGTTATGGTAAATATTTATTACCCGTTTTTAGGTGATTTTGTTTTACGGTAGTGAGTGGGAGAACTATACAGTTCATTAACGTGAATAACATAATTAACCATCGGTAGTCATAGTTATTTCGTTTTATAAAGTTTCTTTGCTGTAATTAACAGATTATAACCATTTAAATTGTAAATAATAACACCATAGTCTGCGCAAGTTTAGGTTATAAAGTACGCAATTTTATTGAGAATTTTGGAACTGTTGCTGTCAATAGGAGCCCCCATTACGGCTTATTGATCGAGCGTATTCATATTTCAGATAACGTGGAGTGTGCACAAGATTTAATCAAATCCTATTTGCTATAATGAGAAGTACCAATAGTGAAGTGTGTTGACCATTCACCACTTCAACGCATTACAACATTATTGACGTGTAGTATTGACAGAATGTGTACGATGTAATGGGGTCATGTAACCCTTTAGTCTGATTAGTAGTTAGTGCACAGTACCTATTACATTCACACGGTTACACATCTTATACTAAAATTTAGCCAATTGTATTGGTACTAGGGCGAAGCGTGTGTAGTATTGAAGACAGGGCTATTGTCAGTATAAAGATTAACTTCTTGCCACGCCACTGCATATAGATCAAAGTGGCATAACATTGTGCAGTGTCCACCATCAGTGGTGTAACACATGTGGCCACGGAATGTCCGAATTGTGATGGGAAAAAGTCTTGACCCAGAAGAAACGTGGACTCTTTTACGGCTTGTGTATCAAAATCACTTCCAAACCCGGCAACAATCGCTGCAGGGAGTGAATGAACGCCCATCTCTGCCTATCAGCGAGAGAACATTGCGACGAGAACTGCATACAGTGAACATCTGGAGTCTGTCGCCTCACAAGACGCCATTGCTAACACAGACACATAAAGCTGCTTTTCTTCAGTGGGCTAGAGATCATTGAACGTGGACAGCTGACTGGTCTAACGAATCAAGTTTTTGCCTGTAAACGAGTGCACCGAAGGCCAAGTGAAGCATTTCACGACGAATGTGCAAGGTCACGTTTAAGCCCTAGGTGGCTCTGTATTGTTTTGGTGGTGTTTCTCTCACCATGAAATGTGTCCTGTCACTGAGGTGGCCACTAACACGAACCAGCATGTTCAATTGAACAGTCTGAATGATCAGGTGTTACTTTTTATTTAACATTTGGGTGATGAGTATGCTATAGATACCTAGTTTTCACGACGACAACAGCAGAGCACATCAGGCTGGAACAACATGGGACTGGTTTTCTGAACACCCACCCATCCTCTTATACCTCGGCCGGCCTGGGGAAACGCCTGACGTTAACTGAATAGAAAATCTATGGGACATGTTGGAACAGTAGATAAAACGCCGACATCACTATTCTCGTAAATTGATTGAACTGCGTGATAAAATCCCCAGTGAGTCATTACTTGGATGTAACGTACCTGCACAACTCTAAGGACTCACTTGCTAACGGAATCCAGGCAGTTATCAATCCAGGGGCGGAATCACTCGATGATAAATGATGCTTTTAATGATTTATCTATTATCCGGTGAGCTTAGTTTGTAGAAATTCTGACACTGCTCCGAAATTTGTGTCTTCGAAGTATTATTAGCGTTTAACGCTCCGTGGACAACAGGTTTATTGCAGAGGTTAGGGCCTGAAAGCCCATGAAGTCAAGATCAGACAAGAAGTCTTCTTTATTTGGATGGATTACTAGTTTCGGCTAACAATCTAGCTATCTTCCAGTCTAAAATATAAAAGAGTGTTCATTTTTATGTTAGCAACATACCACAGCTTACAGTACTGCACACAATGGTTCAAGGGTATTTACTCGAACTAATTAAAGAACACATACCATAAAACATTTTTGACTGGTGTTCGTGCCATTACGGTTTCACACCTTCAAATGACAGATGCATATATGATACAATTAAAAACAGCTTTTCATTGCTCATGACCAGTGTAATCGAACGATGGTTATAAAACAGCATTATTTCTACATGTATGTTATAACGCATTGTTCATCATTTTCGGTTTAATAATTGTATAATCTGTTGTTATTACCCGTACCCTTACAATAACGGAAAAACTGAAGTTGTCTGTCATTATTCCGTTCTCAATGACGCTCTATATCGTTGCTTCATGGCGATGTTCCTTCTAATTTCATTCATTTGTGGATATGTACTGGAATAGAACTATTGTAAAGTACCAGTATTATATGTAATACATAACATTAGTTCGTTTGGATTAATAACGTCAGCAGATTCCTTTCATGCTAGATATTATTGTTTAAATCCTGTTGGTCTAACGATAAGGTAAGCTGTACAGCTGTCAACTACGTAATTTTAATTACATTTATATCTTGATCGTTAAATAATTATTAGAACACATACATTTGTCAGTTATTAAATTTTGATGGCATAAAGCCCTTGGTAAGACGATAACTTTAGATTTATTAATTTTAGTGAATAGTTCCTGATAAAAATATTGCTTTATTTTCACTGTCTGTTCTCTATATTAATTTATATTTCAGTTTGGTGAACATCGTTCCGTTACACTGGCCACGAACATGAATAGCTGTCTTTAATTACGTCGTGTGTGGATTGAAAGATTTTAACGATTTGTGAAACTGTAATGGGACCAACACTAATCAAGACTGTTTTATGAGATGTATTGTGTAATTAATTCGTGTATATAGTCTTGACACTGCTACAATACTGTGTACACCTCGATAAGCTATTGTATGTTGCTAACATCTGAAGAAATCTATATTATATCTTATTCGTAGGAACGCCTAGATCTTCAGCAAAAAAATTGTAATCCATCGTAATAAAGAGGATTTCTTATGCGATCTTTACTTCATGAATTATCAATCCATGACAAAAATAAAAAAAAATAATAGAGACGCATCTCCCCTGGTTGATAATGTCGATGAAATTGAGGGTTACTAGAGATGGATCCGGAACTATCGTTGGGTAGGGATGGGGAAAAATTCAGCCTTGCCCTTTCTAAAGGAACCATTCTATCATTCACCATAAGCGTTTTAAGAATGTCAAAGTCTGGACGACCGGACGGAGATTTGACCGGTTTACCCCCCAAAGACGCGTCCGGCGTGTTTAAGCACTGCTTCAGTCACACCACTTTGTTTTTTAGCTGGGAATTTATCACTCACTAAGTGACAGGACAAAGTCAGCGTTACGAAGCAAATGATAACCGTGAACCGGACACATTAAGCTGCGTGAAAACCGTCACGTCACGCTGACAACACTAATCTCATTGTCTGCAATGTCTTACAACACCCTCTGTGTACGACGCAATGATATGTCTGATGGCCGTCTTCTGTTCTTCAGCCTCTACAAAACTCGACTCTAGTTGAGCGGTATTATTCCGTCTCGAGGTCAATTAGTTAACGGTTGTAAACAGAAGCTCTTACGGTCTGGGTCTACCTTTCCATTGCTGTGTTCATAACTTTTATCTACTGGATAACGACTTATTCACAACCATATTCAGCGTATTAGGAACGCCTGGATAACATATAACTGTTTTAACGTACCATACACTTAGCGGTCTTAGTAAGAAGAGACTGTCTTTGTGTTGCATTTCACTGACACACTGACACATTGTATGTTCTACTATAGACACTAATATAGTTATTTCGCCATGTTCCTTTTCTCCTTCCCCTACCCCACCCATGTTTTAAACAAAAAATATTGACTCACTTATGCACGCTTTGCGCGTGACCTTGAGTGGGACTTAGTCGCTGGCGCTCTGCCCGCTGGACTTTATCTCAATAAGATAAAAGATAAAACTTTTAAACATACTCACAATAAACGCGACATTTTTTTACAACTTTTAATGTAACTTCATGTGCTTTCCTTTGCCTACTTGGAGTATTCATAACGCTTCGAACTGCTTCCTGCTTCAAACGGGAGTATTCGGTCCCATCGTTTTTCAGACCCTTGCAGGCTTGGGAGGATTGGGCACCATTTTTCTGACCGCGGGAAGAGTCCGGGCTGCGCCTATATAACTCCTACCGTCACCACTCAGTAACTACGTGATACTACAAGAAATGATAAACCACATCACTTGAAGTTCGAAACAATGAAACGAAATGATCGTATGGCATTATCAACAAGGAGACATCACCTACTGGGCCGCTGAGTGCAACTCTGTTTATTTGGCGTCACTTCGGCGACCTGCGCATCGTGTGGACAGTACTTTAGTTCAACAGGTTACAAAGTTTAAATACAGCGAGACAATCGGTTTTCGCTTTCCTTTATATTACTTTGGGTAATATGAATCGCTACAACGGAAGACGTCTCTTTTTCAGAAAGGTATCCATTTTACCCGCGGAAGTTCAAATGGTTCAAAGGGCTCTGAGCACTATGGGACTTAACATCTGAGGTCATCAGTCTCCTAGACTGAGAACTACTTAGACCTATCTAACACAAGGACATCACACTCATCCATGCACGAGGCAGGATTCGAACTTGCAACCGTATCAGATGCGCGGTTTTGCACTGAAGTGTCTAGAACCGCCCGGCCACAGCGGCCGGGGCAGCGGAAGTAACACGAAAACAATTTAGTTGTTCATTAAATATCGCGATTGGTCTGTTACTAGGAAAGGTGCTCTTTCGCAACATATTTCATATCATCTGTTGTAGTGCCTGTTTACCGAATGTTATATTCAGTTTCGTTTCCTATTCCCCAGCATGAATAGAGAACGTCGAATTTTTTTTCCAATTCTATTATCTTTCATCCTGTGAACCTGCCAGTAAAATTTGATTGTTCCTTTCCCGTACGAGTCCCATATTCTGCCTTGTGTTTCTGTCTTTGCCGATACCTTTGTGTTTTCATATGTCCGTCCAGTGATTGCTCTTAAGTGCACTGACCAGTCAAAAATAACTGGTAAAGTAGTATAAAAATACGAAACTTGGACAAAGCTGGTGCTTCTGTGTCATATTTTGGTACGCTACTGGTCATTAAAATTGCTTCACCACGAATTTAATCGACAGGAAGAAGATGCTGTGATATGCAAATGATTAGCTTTTCAGAGCATTCATACAATGTTGGCGCCGATGGACACACAACGTGCTGACATGAGGAATGTTTCCAACCGATTTCTCATACACAAACAGCAGTTGACCGGCGTTGCCTGGTAAAACGCTGTTGTGATGCCTCGTGTAAGGAGGAGAAATGCCATCACGCTTCCGACTCTGACAAAGGTCAGAGTGTAGCCTATCGCGATTGCGGTTTATCGTATCGCGACTTGCTGCTCGCGTTGGTCGAGATCCAATGACTGTTAGCATATGGAATCGGTGGGTTCAGGAGGGTAATACGGAATGCCGTGCTGGACCCCAACGGCCTCGTATCACTAGCAGTCGAGAAGACAGGCATCTTATCCGCATGGCAGTAACGGATCGTGCAGCCACGTCTCGATCCCTGAGTCAACAGATGTGGACGTTTGCAAGACAACAGCCATCTGCACGAACAGTTCGACGATGTTTGCAGCAGCATGGACTATCAACTCGGAGACCATAGCTGCGGTTGCCCTTGACGCTGCATCACAGACAGGAGCGCCTGCGTTGGTGTACTCAACGACGAACCTGGGTGCACGAATGGCAAAACGTCAGTTTTTCGGATGAATCCAGGTTCTGTTTACAGCATCATGATGGTCGTATTCATGTTTGGCGACATCGCGGTGAACGCTCATGGAAAGCGTGTAGTCGTCATCGCCATACTGGCGTATCATCCGGCGTGATGGTATTTGGTGCCATTGGTTACACGTCTCGGTTATTTGTTGTTCGCATTGACGGCACTCTGAAAAGTGGACGTTACATTTCAGATGTGTTACGACCCTCCGAAACCCTACATTTCAGCAGGATAATGCACGACCTCATGTTACAGGTGCTGTACGGGCCTTCCTGGATACAGAAAATGTTCGACTGCTGCCCTGGCCAGCACATTCTCCAGATCTCTCACCAATTGAAATGGTGGCCGATCAACTGGCTCGTCACAATACGCCAGTCACTACTCTTGATGAACTGTGGTATCGTGCTGAAGGTGCATGGGCAGCTGTACCTGTACACGGCATCCAAGCTCTGTTTGACTCAATGCCCAGGCATATCAAGACCGTTATTACGGCCAGAGGTGGTTGTTCTGGCTATTGATTTCTCAGGATCTACGCACCCAAATAGCGTGAAAATCTAATCACATGTCTGTTCTAGTATAATCTATGTGTCCAATGAATACCCGTATATCATCTGCATTTCTTCTTGGTGTAGTGCCTGTTTGGCACAGAGGAGGCAACATGGCATATTGCTGAGGCGCCCTCCCTTAGAGTAGAATGAACCCTTCAGGAATGAACCTTAAAACCAGGTCAGCTGCTGCGGCATCATCTCCTAACACTGGGGGTGCAAATCAGGAATATGAGGCTCTGCTGCAGGGCAGAGAGTTTGGGACAGTACAGCAGAATGTGGACCACTGACAAACGGGCACCATAATGACAGCGGAACAGATCCTCACGATGGAGGAGATGACCATGAGTCAGCCAAGTATGGCCAATCTGAAACTGGCGAAAGATCATGGAGTCCATTTTAGAGGCCCACAGGGTGTATACCCACAGTTCATGGTCCCCTTTATCACTCATAGTTTTTCCAGTGAAATCAGAGTATGCAATTCCATATTGCAAATCCTTATAACATGATGGTCTAACACCGATAGAAGGTTCGGTGTTGGAATACCGATCTCAAAAGTCTGGCTAAGTTTCATGGAAGTTCGAAATCTAGTGCGGATGTCAATGCGAGATGCTTTTAATAAGTACCACAATGAAAAATGGTAGAAACCCCACAGAGATTCTGGTCGTAAGTACACCAGTGGCAAAAAACAGTCAATGCCGTCACTGCGTGATGGGAATGGAAATGTTACCGATGATGGTGCCACTACGGCGGAGTTACTAAATACAGTTTTCCGTAATTCCTTCACGACAGAAGACGAAGAAAATATTCTAGAATTCGAAATCAGAACATGCTGTTAGCATGCTTGACATTAAAGTAGATAGCTCACTGTTGCGAAACAACTCAAATCACTTAAAAAAGCCAAGTCTTCCGGTCCAGATGGTATACCAATCAGGTTCCTTTCAGAGTATGCAGAAACAACAGCACCTTTCTTAGCAATCATTTACAACCGCTCACTTGACGAAAGGTCTATTCCTAAAAACTGAAAAGTAGCACAAGTCACACAAATATACAAGAAACGAAGTAGGAGTAACCCATTGAATTACAGACCCATATCACTGGCCTCTAATTGCAGTACGGTTTTTGGAGTGTATACTGTACTCGAACATTATGAATCACCTTGAAGAAAATGACTTTTCTTGATACATAACCAACACGGATTCAGAAAATATCGTTCTTGTGCAACACAGCTAGCTCTTTATTTCCATTAATAATGAGTGCTGTCGACAAGGGATCTCAGATCGATTCCATATAACTAGATTTCCAGGAGGCTTCTGATACCGTTCCTCACAAGCGACTATTAATAAAATTGCGTGCATATGGAGTATCGACTCAGTTGTGTGACTGGGTTCGTGATTTCCTCTCAGAGAGGTTTGTAGTGATAGACGATACATAATCGAGTAGAACAGAAGTGATATCTGGCGTTGTGCAAGGTTGTGTCATAGGCCGTCTGCTGTTCCTGATTTATGTAAATGATCTAGGTGATAATCTGAGCAACCCCCTTAGATTGTTTGCAAATGACGATGAAATTTACCGTCTTGTAAAATCATCAGACGATCAATTCCAATTACAATATGATCCAGAGAGAATTTCTGTATGGTCGGAAAAGTGGCAATTGTCACTATTCAAAGAAAAGTACGAGGTCGTCCACATAGGTACTAAAAGAAATCCGATAAATTTTGGGTATACGATAAATCGCACAAATCTAAGAACTGTCAATTCGACTAAATACCTAGGAATTACAGCAACTTAAATTGGAAAGACCACATAGATAAAATTGTGGGGAAGGCGAAACAAAGACTGCGCTTTGTTGGGAGAACACTTAGAAGATGCGACAAACACACTAAAGAGATAGCCCCGTCCTCTGCTGGAATACTGCTCCGTGGTATGGGATCCTTACCATGTAGGATTGACGGTGGACATATAAAAAGTACAAAGAAGGGCAGCTCGTTTCGTGTTGTCGCGCAACAGGGGTGAGAGTGTCACTGGTATGATAAGCGAGTTGAGGTGGCAGTCACTAAAACAAAGGCGATTTTCGCTGCGGCGAAATCTATTTACGAAGTAAATATTTTGTTGACGACCACCTACGTAGGGAGAAATGATCATCACAATGAAACAAAAGAAATCTGAGCTTTAATGGAAAGACTTAGATGTTCATATTTCAGGCGCCATTCGAGATTGGAATGGCAGAGTAGTAGTATCAAAACGGTTCGACGAACTCTCTGTCTGGGACTTAGGTGTGAATTGCAGAGTGACCATTTAGATGTGGATGTAGGTTACTGGTAGCCGAGGTCTTTCTGACCTTGTGACAGGTCAACACACAGCTGTATATAGGGAATGCACCACGGAAGTGTATGTTAGCAGACCTGGAGAAGAGGTGTTAGAGGGGAACGGTGGGGTTTTGAAAAACGAGACTGGATGCAGATGACAATTGTATCCCTAGACCTGGGCCGCCGGTCATGGACCAGTTGAAAATGCTCCAGTTGCCAGCCATATCCCAAGATGGTGTGTAAAGTCCAGCATTTGTAATATCGAAGGTGACGCTGAGCCATATGCGAGACTCCCATGATTTAAAATGGACTGTACTAAGGCTTTGTAGGGCCACAGCTGAGTAGATCAGTTTTTGCCCCAGTTGGTGTCGCCAAGGCATCAAATACCATTGAGGTGCAACCAACAAGTCTGATTTAGTTGACGAAGATGGGGAGGCCATGCCAACTAAAGATCAATCCAAAAAAACATGAGAGTTCATCACGTTGAGTGGCTGTCTTGGAACAAAAGAAGTAATTGGGAAAGGGTTTTGCCTCAACTGACAGGCCTGGCCCTCCTCCCAGGTAGGGACTAGGGAGAGGAAAGCCGAGGAAACAAGAGTAGGAACAGACAGAGACCTGTTCCTTTCTGATGAGATGGCCACAGAAGAGTGAGCATGCTTCATGTGCAGAGTGTTGACCTTAGTAATGAGGGGCTCATCCTGTGGGCGCCACCCAGCTGCAGCAAGGCCTGCATTGCACAGCGGTGGCTGCTGGGAGTTCAGACACCCCAGAAAGTTGAGCAACCACTCCACCTGTGTTTGTCAGGAGGCTCAGCTAGATGGCCACAGAAGAGCTACAGGCTGGCTACCGTGCTGATGACCTAGTGGGGTGGAGGCTACAATGGGGAAGGAAGGCGGGGGAGGAGGATGGTAGAGGAACCTACCCTAGGGAAGGAGTTTTTCCCCAAATGGCTCACATTATGGAAACAATTTAGGAAGGGAGGACAAATATCAAGAGGTATGAGAAAAACCTGAAAAAGCGGGAGAGTGCAAACGAAAGACAAAGTGTAGGAGTCGTCCTCAAGGGAAACACCGTGGGACAAAGAGAGAGACAGGGGGGGGAGGAGATAGGATGTGAAGGAGTGGATATAGGGCAGGGGAAGCAGCTCCATGCACGCCACACAAGTACACGCAAAAGAGCTGTGGGTTCCTTGTGGGGAGAATCAGTTCGGCGTTTACTGTAAGCAACTCTACTAAACCGTGGTAAACATAAATCTGGCTCGGCAAACGAGCATTTCACCTCCTATCCTGCGCCAAATCCTAACACAGTTAATGTGCCACCTCACTGGGCGTAGCGCTGTTGACTTATTGGCCACCAGGCTGTGTTCTCATCGCCGCCAGTTACTGTTTAATTTCTAAAATTTTAGGTGCCAGAATGCACCACTTCAACCATACAACTCTCTCCCCATCTTGCTCACAGCCATGAAATTCACAAATTTCTATTTTTAAAAACTTGTGATAAAACAATGAGAAATTTAGGTTTTTAAGCATAATTTCTTGTCAAAACAATAAAACAGGAAGATTTAATGTAAACTACAGTTGCTATCGTCTGTCCCCCGTGTCACTTTGCTCCTTAGTTTTGCTGGATACATATCGGGACAAGTCAATAGCCTTCGTGGCTATTACGACATGTTTTCAACTGCTGTCAGCCGCAATGTTCAAATGTTTCCATTGTACCTGCTCGGTGTACGTGTTCCCAGAATTAGTGAACCAACCATTTTGCGATGAATGTGAAGGTATTCCTGGTCTATGTGGGTCGCGTATAATTCCGACTTCCCGCCTCAGAGTCAAATTATAATCACGTTGAGATTCAATACTCGTGTACTATTTTAAACCTCTGGTGCCGACCTGTTCCATTGAGTCAAAAACATGCATGGGGGGGTACCAGAATGCCGTTCGGGCAGATTCCCAGCGAAATTAAAACTTGCCACCAGCTACGGTCAGCTCTCGCCGAAAATCATATACATGCGTGGGAGAGATAACGCATGCAACATGTTTTATCCACTGATAGAGCGAAGGTGAAGAAGAATATGTGACAAAAGCAGCCGAATTATCAGTCCCTTCTTCGAGAGGCTATTGTTGGTAACGTGCGGTATCATATGTGATATAGGAGACGCACAACACTTCTGCATCGTGATGTGGCACTGAGCCCCGCACAACATGAGACAAAGAGGCTATCGTGTGAATCTGACATTAGCGGTACGATAATTGTCGAATCTGTTGTGAAAGTCAGGATGACTCGTTAACCAAAACCAATTTACTACATTCCCTCTGTGCATAACTTACTGGGGGAGTTCTACATTATCACTGACGCTTCATTTTCGTGTACATAGGGGCCCACATAGGTGTAAACAAGGAAAATTTCCATTTCTTTTTCATTCTTGATTCGGTGAGGCTGAAGATGTGTCATGCCTCAAGATTTCAGTTTCACATGAGATATGCCAAACGAATTGTATCCCAAAGGATTGATTCATTCAGTACTTCTTCCACGTTGGTTACTGTGATATCTTAGATACACACGTTATTATTATAAAAATTTGCAAGCGGGTATCTTTTCTTAGTGTTAATACGTTTACTAATGTCATGTACTCTAATTTACTTGCAGTAACATCAACATTCTATTAAATCAAGCAAGTATTGATGTAAATAATCCATTAATTGTGAAACAAAACATAAACATACCAAGAAAGTTAGTTTTATTTATACACCAAACCTATTAGACCTCGAGAAGTATACTGCAAATCAGAAAGCTAGAAAAATGTCAGTGTACATGCCCTAAACACCTTTTTTTTATTATAAAGTGAGTTTAAGAGCAATCCATTAATGTCAAATCCAGAATCGGAATTTTGTAACTAATAGATAATTCATTTTATTACGTAACCTTGTAACAATATCGACACAGGTCAATAATCTGTTGATGAATATATTATATTCTCAATGACAAGATGCTGTTACAGAGATATATTTGAGTCTCGTATAAACATCTGATTAAGTCTTGCATGTTTTATGATTAAGCATAATCATTCGCTGAACAAGTGGATGTGTTTTCCAGTACTGCTTTGATGAATACTGCAGTGATCGTTCTTCTCTTGCATGTGTTTCCATTCCCATTTCTCTTCCACTCGGCAGCCGGCTCGTACAGAAATACCACAATCGTTTGACGTTGGCGACCGGAAGGTACCCCTTTCTCCTACAAAGTCGGACTAAGTGCGGCGTATAGACCGAGATCGATATGTAGCTTGAGGTGACAGTCCTCAACTGCTGACATGTAACTTCGAATTTCCACTACTAAGCCGCGGGCGGTGGTAGTTCGAGCAAAGGGCCATAATGTTTTCTGTATCTTGGTTCAGAAACCAAGTCAGGTGTGAGGTACGAACATAGTCTATGTGTCTATGCCTGGTGTTATCGGAGTGTGAGGTTTGTTTTATGCAAAAATGTAGGATGTATCGATAACTTTGCCAAAAAAGCAAACGTAGGTTGACTTCCTGAAAGCGCAGTTGCGACAAAAGGATTAATTAAATAAATTTTTAAAGCGAACTGACAGTGTTTCTATGAATGTAATGTTACGAAAGCCTTTTTTGTTGATAATGTTGAAGAATGTGTGTTTTGGGAAGTCAAGAGTTAGTAGCTGATGACACGGTTCCACTAGCGGGAGCAGCTTGTGATAGTGTTACAGAGACCAGAACAGGGCGACATCACCAAGATGAAAGAGAATCGTCTAAGGAACGTAACGGCCTTCCAGTTGCTTTCAAATGACGAAAAAGTTAAGAGAATGCGGCTTTTATATTCTCGAACAAAAGCTGCTTTGTACTCCTCTTAGTTGTTCAAGTCGAATGCTGGTTCTCTCACAGGAAACGGTTTAAGACACTGGCAAAGCTTCTCTCTAAACACGAACTGCCCTAAAATCACATTAGTGAAATGTGAAAGTGTAAAGAGAGTTCTGCTAGAATTAAAAACCCAATATTTAAAGGACCAGGAAACTCAATGTCAGACTGGTCAGGAAGAAAGGAGGTGGAGACCGATTTCGTTAACGTTATTTCCCATAGAATGTTTCACTGCCGATAGAAATCTTACGTTAAGAGGTAATGGAAACTTTTTAGGGAAAGTAGAATCAATGACCAAGTTCGATCCCGTATTAAATGTTCCTATTAATCGTGTGACCAACTCTGGAAGACTGGTTTCTTACTTAAGTAAGGGCATACAAAGTGAAATCATTACAAAAATTTCTGATGAGATTGTAGCTATCATGATGAATTACACACAAAAATGTAAATATTACTGCACAATTCTGTAAGCCAGATTTAAGCGACAAGAAGCATTTAAATGTTGTTTTAAGAGCGGAAGATGTGTTTTCCAAACCAGTTGCAATTAAAGATTTTTTTTAAAGCGAGTGACACGCTACTGAAAAATGTCTCACAGAGTTGTTGCTTCATACAACATGACTCTGGAATACCACTTGCACATGGACGGGAACAATCTTACGGCAACGGAAGCAACATGAAGGGCAAGAAATGTGACGATCAAGCTCGCATCGTCCAAGAAAATCCCTTTGTGTGCTCATAGCTTGAACTTGGTTGTTAGTGTCGCAGTTAAATCATATCTAGTTTCGTTACATTTGTTAGATGTAGTTCAAAGATTGCTCACATTATTTTCTGACTCTGTGAAGCGCTAGGGATCACTCGAAGAAACATACAAACCTGACTCTGAAGCCGTTGCGTGATTCAAGATGGGAGGTGAATGTTGAAAGAGTTGTGGTTGTGAGATCTGAGGTTAATAACATAAGACTTGCATTATCAGCCTTTAGGAACATCTGCAAAAATGACCAATGTGTTTTAAAGAAGTATCAAGTCACTTTAAGGTAATAACAAAATTAACGTGTTCTTTGTGTGTGTGATATCGCATAGTGTCCTTTGCCATGTCAACAGAACCAATAAAGCAATTTAGGAGGAAGGTACGCAATTAGACACTACAATAAAATTAATAAACTCAGCGCTTATTGTTACTGAAGGGAATAGAGCCAACAGTATTGAAAAGGCTAAGAGTTAACAGCATCCAAATCTGCAACTGTTAAAAGCCAGTTGTGTTACGAAACCAAAGATGAACTCATTCTAGGGGAACTGCTTCTATGCTGTGGTAGACTCCACTGTTATGTCTTTGTAAGAAAGGTTTCAGGAGGTCAATAACTGATGTGACGTGTTCGCTGACATTTGTGAAATTAAGAACTTCGCCACAAGGAGGTACCATCTCAAACAGGAGATTCAGAAATCTTGCAGCTGCTTTAAGAGACACTAAAATGCAGAGACATATTTTTGCAGTATCTTGTAAATGAATTGTAATTGTTGTCCCTTGGGCATCAACAAACTGCCAAGACGTATTTTGCGCTTTATTCGTCTTCAAAAACAGCTTGAAAGACGATTTCCCATCAGTAACAACTGCGTTAAGAACATTTTTGTGCATTACATTGTCTGTAGCCTCTGCAGTACGTAGCTTTCCCATTTAAAAATAATTAAAAATATCTGAGATGTTCGATGAACAACGAATGGTTAAGAGGTCTTGTTATAATAGCAGTGGAAAGAAGGACAGCGTATTCACTTGACTTGTAGAGCTTGATGGAAGACTTCGCTGCTCAAAACGCTAGAAGACTGACTCTTTAGGCGAATAATCTTTAAAATAATGTTTGTATAATTTAGTAGTCTTTTTCCTCATTTTATTTGTTGTCAGACAGAAACTATTAAACTATATGCCTAATTTTGCTCGGTCATAGCAGTGTACGTGAAAGTTGAAAGCCACTCAAGCTTTACTCGGTACCATTGTGAACTTTTACCAACGCGCGGTCAACATTGATAAAGGAAAATAAAAACAAAATTTAAGAGTGAGTATAAACCAAGTTTATTCCTACGACAGCTCTCACCTGGTACTTGTGTTGATTATAAAACAGGTCAACATTCACGAATCGGAAAACCAAGTGCTGAACTACTCGCCTTATTACTTCTTAAAAAACAAAAATTGCAACGAAATTTTAGTCGTTGCTAAATATCTGTAGTAATCTGTGATTCCGTCAATTTATATGAAATATTTTAAGGAATTTTTTTAATATAGTTCAAAATTTGCGTAGGGGTGCTTGCACTTAAATTTTCAAGATAAAGGAAACTTTATATTAGACATTATGATTGAGGAAGTACTTTTCGAGGAATAGTTTGCAAGTGGCATTGCAAGGAAATTCTACTTCGTAACCACCATGCTGCAAAGAGAACATCTGAGAACTTTTTTGGAAGATGTAATAAAAGCCTTACTGAAAGTATTCGAAAGATGTTCTTATTTTATTGCGAAAGACACAACTGAAATGAATTCAGGTGTGGCTTAGGATGACTATATATCAGAAACGCCCAATAAATTTTTAGATTCCTACTTTTCAGTTCTACGTCGTGTGGATTTTAGGTAACCGTTCGTTCATTTTATGTGAATTTTCGTATAATTTTGGTCAATATTCTCCGTGTTGTAGGACATAATTCCGGTGTATTTGTACACATTTTGACTCATAAATGCATACAATTAACATGGCTATGCAAACTGGCTATACAAAGGGAGTGGCGGAACCATCGTCTTTGTATTACAAAAAGAAAAAAAAAGAGAAAGAAAAGGTAAATGGAGACATCAGAAATCTACACTATCTGATACTCTTAAAAATCAAGATTAACATGTTGCGCTCCGTATAAATAATCACTGAATTACAATGTGTTTCTACCAACAACTTTGAAGCCCATGCAAAGTCGCTGGTTAGCTAGTACCTAATAAACAGCTGGGCCGTTTGTACATTGAGTTAAAGAAACCTCATTCCGTCATTTTCATCGATACTGCTTGAGCACAAACGTACACACACACACACACACACACACACACACATACACACACACACACACACACACACACACACATTCAAGTAGACATACGCACATATAATTATATATTCATACCAATCATATGTTGTTGTTGTTGTTGTGGTCTTCAGTCCGGAAATTGGTTTGATGCAGTTCTCCATGCTACTCTATTTTGTGCAAGCCTGTTCATATCCCAGTACCTGCTGCAGCCTACATACTTCTGAATCCGCTTAGTGTATTCATCTCTTGGTCTCCCTCTACGATTTTTACCCTCCACGCTGCCCTCCAATACTAAATTGGTGATCCCTTGATGCCTCAGAACATGTCCTACCAAACAATCCGTTCTTCTAGTCAAGTTATGCCACAAACACCTTGTCTCCCAAATTCTATTCAATACCTCCTCATTAGTTATGTGATCTACCTATCTAATCTTCAGCATTCTTCTGTAGCACCACATTTCGAAAGCTTCTATTCTCTTCTTGTCAAAACTATTTATCGCCCATGTTTCACTTCCATACATGGCAACACTCCATACAAATACTTTCAGAAACGACTTCCAGACACTTAAATCTATACTCGATGTTAACAAATTTCTCTTCTTCAGAAACGCTTTCCTTTCCATTTCCAGTATACATTTTATATCCTCTCTGCTTCGACCATCATCAGTTATTTTTCTCCCCAAATAGCAAAACTCCTTCACTACTTTAAGCGTCTCATTTCCTAATCTAATTCCCTCAGCATCGCCCGACTTAATTCGACTACATTCCGTTATCCGCGTTTTGCTTTTGGTGATATTCATCTTATATCCTCCCATCAAGACGATGTCTATTCCATTCAACTGCTCTTCCAAGTCCTTTGCTGTCTCTGACAGAATTACAATGTCATCGGCGAACCTCAAAGTTTTTATTTCTTCTCCATGGATTTTAATACCTACTCCGAATTTTTCTTTTCTTTCCTTTACTGCTTGCTCAATATACAGATTGGATAGCATCGGGGAGATGCTACAACCCTGTATCACTCCCTCCCCAACCACTGCTTCCCTTTCATGTCCCTCGACTCTTATAATTGCCATATGGTTTCTGTATAAATTGTAAATAGCCTTTCGCTCCCTGTATTTTACCCCTGCCACCTTCAGAAATTGAAAGAGAGTATTCCAGTCAACATTGTCAAAAGCCTTCTCTAAGTCTACAAATGCTAGAAACGTTTGCCTTTCCTTAATCTAGCTTGTAAGGTAAGTCGTAAGGTCAGTATAGCCTCACGTGTTCCAATATCTCTACGGAATCCATACTGATCTTCCCCGAGGTAGGCTTCTACCAGTTTTTCCACTCGTCTGTAAAGAATTCGCGTTAGTATTTTGCAGCCTTGACTTATTAAACTGACAGTTTGGTAATTTTCACATCTGTCAACACCTGCTTGCTTTGGGATTGGAATTATTATATTCTTCTTGAAGTCTGAGCTTATTTCACCTGTCTCATATATCTTGCTCACAAGATGGTAGAGTTATATCAGGAGTGGCTCTCCCAAGGCTGTCAGTAGTTCTAATGGAATGTTGTCCACTCCGTGGGCCTTGTTTCGACTCAGGTCTTTCAGTGCTCTGTCAAACTCTTCACGCAGAATCATATCTCCCATTTCATCTTCATCTAAATCCTCTTCCATTTTCATAATATTGTCCTGAAGTACATCGCCCTTGTATAGACCCTGTATATACTCCTTCCACCTTTCTGCTTTCGCTTGCTTAGAACTGTGTTTCCATCTGAGCTCTTGATATTCATACAAGTGGTTCTCTTTTCTCCAAAATCATACAAAGTGTAAAAAATATGTTGTAGAAAAAAATTGAGAGGCCTTAAAACTAGACTTCGCAGGGGGGCCCGAAATTGCTTAAACCGACCCCGACGAATAGGTAAAAGAGTCTAGAGAGAACAATAACAATGTAAGACCAAGAGAGACGTGCTTATATTAAAATGTGTGTACGGCTGCGATGCAGTCATTCTCGCATACCGCTCGACCTGCATATAGAAGATGCAGTAATGGAAATTTAAAAAAGAAAAGGTTCAAGAGTGAGTTTGAAATTCGTGGTGAAAGTGTATCGATGTTAAGGATCGCCAATGGTATTACTGTCCTCAATGAAAATGGGGAATATCTACAAGATCTGTTGAACGAAATGAAAACTCTAGTGAGAACACAATATGAATGGAGAGAAAATTAAAAACAGACTACAATATTGACGATAAGTGAAAGTGAGAACATTGATAACGTTAATATCAAAACTGAAGACGACAAAGTAGACGAGGTGAAGGAATCCTTCTACCTTGGAAGTAAAATAACACACAACTAACGAAGAGAGACTGGCACAGACAAAGAGGGCATCTCTCGCAAAAAGGAGTGTATCAGAACGACACATGTGCTTTAATTTGAGGAAGCAGTTTATGAGAATTTATGTTTGAAGCACAGCCTCGTGTGGGAGTGAGAAAACCGGAAATGAGAATCGATGCATTTGAAATGTGTTGCGATAGAAAGATTCAGTGGACTGATGGGCCAGAAAGTGAGGAAAAAAAATTGTGGAAAAACTGTCAAGAAGGCGGGAAAGGGAGATACGGTGTGCGCTAAGACGTAGGAAATATTGTCCATCGCACTAGAGGAAGTTGTAGAAGGCAAAAACCTTTGGTGAAGACAGATGTTAGAAACTATCCTAAAAGTAATTGAGAATATATTCTGAGTTCAAGTGCTTTAATAATAGTAATGTCGTGTGACTAGGGCCTGCCGTCGGTTAGAGCGTTCGCCGGATACAAGACTTCCGATTTGACGCAACTTCGGCCACGTGCGCATCGATGAGGATGAAATGATTATAATGATAAGGACAACACCCAGTCCCTGAGCAAAGGAAATCTCCGACCCAGCCGGGAATCGAACCCAGGCCCATAGGATTGACATTCTGTCACGCTGACCTTTCTTTTTAATCTCCTTTTGTTCGTTTTCGTTCGTTGTATTTTCTCTGGGCCGACGTCGAAAGACACCCGTTTCAGTTTGTTGTTGATCCATTAACTCAGTTTTTTTTTAATTACAGAGGGCAGCTAGCCCTCTGACCGAACATGCTGAGCTACCGTGGCGGCAAAATTAAATTTTTCAGTCCAGGGAAGACTTGAACCAAGGACCTCTCGCTCCGCAGCTGCTCTCGCTAACCTCGGGTCCACGGCGCTCCCTCAGCTGCCGGGGGCGGACAGTCCAATTGCTGACATGAGATGAAGATACTGGCACATAAAGAAAATGGTTGCGCTCCACATCAAACCAGTCAGAAGAGTGATCACCAGAAATGCCAAAGAAAGATCTGATAATAATGGACAATAATTACTGAAATTTCATGTGAGTTCTGTTTCACTTGTTGTTGTGTTTTGGATCAGAATGTGGGTTCGATGGGCTTCACCACGCAACTCTATCCTGCACGAGCCTCGTTGTCTCCGAACTGATGCAACCTACTAACATTTGAACTTGCATACCCCGTTCATCCGTTGGTCATCCTCTACAGTTTCCACCCCCATCCCCCAACCCATCCCTACTTACATACACTCAATCTAAGGATGGGCGTCTGGCATTCCCTCCCAGGCCTTTACCCTCCCTCCATTTTAACTCTTCCTCGCTCTTTCTTTGGTGTTTGTCATCTTGGTGTTCATCTATTCCCTTCCTATTATTCTATACCATTGTGTTTTAGGCTGGAGATTTTAGTGTGTTGCAGAGTGGCTGGCTCAACCCTTTTTATTCTTGCAATCATCCAGGCCAGGCCATCTTCTATATGACTTCAATACCTTCTATCACTTTTATCGTTTTAGTGTACATTTGCCCCTTTTGTCTTGGTTCTTTCGTTTTCACTTTCAGTGTGGTTCCCAGTTAGTTTCTCCGCCTTTTTTTACTTTCCCCGCGCGGTTTGAGGCACGGACAGTGGTACCACTCCCGCCGGAGGTTCGAATACTCCCTCGGACATGGCTGCGTAAGTTAGTTTAAGCAGTGTGTAAATCTAGGGACAGATGATCTAAGCAGTTTGGTCCCTTAGGAATTTACACAAATTTGAACATATTACTTCCCCCGACTCATTTGGGGAATGGTTGTACTCCGTTACCTGTTTCAATGTGGAAAAATGGACCGCTTTTTCTCCCAATTCTTTCAGTACTACCCCATTAGTTACTCGATCTCCGTGTCAAATCTTTGGCATTCATCTGCAACTCTGCATTCCAAAATCTTCCACTCTCCTCTTGTCTGAACTGCTTCTCGACCAAATTTCACTTCTCCGCAAGGCTACACTCCAACAGATATCTTCAGAAACAACTACCAAACACATAAACTGATATTCAGTATTACCAAACGGCGTTTTTCCAGAAATTCTGTTCGTGCTATAGCCAGTCTGCATTTTATATCCCGCCCCCTTTGACTGTTATCAGTTATTTTTCTGCCCAAATAGAAATACTCTTTTACTTTTTTTGTGTCTCATTTCCTAATCCACTTACTTTAACATCGCCCGACTCATTTCGACTGCTTTCCGTTACCTTTCTTTTACTTTTGTTGATGCTTATCTTATAATATTTGTAAAGTCACTATTGGGTTATTCTTATCTGGAGGTGTGTAAGAATTAATTAAACTGCCTATGCGCTCACACACTTCCAAGCTTAATCACTCATGGATCTGCTAAACATTTTAGCACAGATGAAACTACACCCATCAGGAGCGCGATATTTATATCTACATCTACATCAACATCTACATCTACATCCATATTCCGCAAGCCACCTGACGGTGTGTGGCGGAGGGTACCTTGCGTACCTCTATCGGTTCTCCCTTCTATTCCAGTCTCGTATTGATCGTGGAAAGAAGGATTGTCGGTATGCCTCTGTGTGGGCTCTAATCTCTCTGATTTTATCCTCATGGTCTCTTCGCGAGATACACCTAGGAGGGAGCAATATACTGCTTGACTCCTCGGTCAAGGTATGTTATCGAAACTTCAACAAAAGCCCGTACCGAGCTACTGAGCGTCTCTCCTGCAGAGTATTCCACTGGAGTTTATCATCTCCGTAACGCTTTCGCGACTACTAAATGATCCCGTAACGAAGCGCGCTGCTCTCCGTTAGATCTTCTCTATCTCTTCTATCAACCCCATCTGGTACGGAGGATCCCATACTGCTGAGCAGTATTCAAGCAGTGGGCGAACAAGCGTACCGTAACCTACTTCCTTTGTTTTCGGATTGCATCTCTTTAGGATTCTTACAATGAATCTTAGCCTGGCATCTGCTTTACCGACGATCAACTTTAAATGATCATTCCATTTTAAATCACTCCTAATTCGTACCCCCAGATAATTTATGGAATTAACTGCTTCCAGTTGCTGACCTGCTATGTTGTAGCTAAATGATAAGGGATCTTTCTTTCTATGTATTCGCAGCACGTTACAGTTGTCTACATTGAAATTAAATTGCCATTCCCTGCTCCATGCGTCAATTCGCTGCAATCCACCTGCATTTCAGTACAATTTTCCATGTTACAACCTCTCGATATACCACAGCATCATCCGCAAAAAGCCTCAGTAAACTTCCGATGTCATCCACAAGGTCATTTATGTATATTGTGAATAGCAACGGTCCTACGACACTCTCCTGCGGCACACCTGAAATCACTCTTACTTCGGAAGACTTCCCCATTGAGAATGACATGCTGCGTTCTTTTATCTAGGAACTCTTCAATCCAATCACACAATTGGTCTGATAGTCCATATGCTCATACTTTGATCATTATATGACTGTGGGGAACTGTATAGAACGCCTTGTGGAAGAAACACGGCACCTACTTGGAAACCCGTGTCTACAGCCCTCTGAGTCTCGTGGACGAATAGCGCGAGCTGGGTTTCACACGATCGTCTTTTTCGAAACGCATGCTGATTTCTACAGAGTAGATTTCTAGTCTCCATTGAATGTGTACAAAGGTTCATCGAATTGAAATGTTAACACTTGGACCCTGGGTTTTCATCTGACTGCTTTTTTAGTTATTCATTATTTCATGATATATTTCTCAGGATGAAATTAACTGTTGCAGTTATTAATAACCTCCAATCAGACTCGTACTTCTTGACTAACACACAAATATCTTCGTATTATAAATCAGAAAGTGTAAGTATTGGAACACACTTTAGATACATCGTACACGTAATGGGTGTCCTATTTATGTCGTAATTATTGAATCATTTCAGACATTAAGTTAAGCTAATCGCTTGGCGTGGCGCAACATGAAACACTGCGTTGTTCACTCAGTCATACAGGCCAAAGATGGCCGCCACACCAGCTTCTCTCATCCCTCAATGCCCCCATCCCGACAGCCCACGGTGACTGCAGTCTTGTCAGCCTGGTCGCCGCAGACGCAGTGATGGTCGGGCGTGAAAGAAGCACCAACTCCTCCCAGTACTCATTCGCGTCGCAAAATTTCGTTTCTACTACGTTTCCCAACGCAAGTTAGCACACGATAAATCCCCTATTTGTTGCTTCATCTGGTGGCTCAGCAATAATTTTCAGTACTTCCTCCTTTATTATTTATGAGAAGAGTTAAGATGAGGTACCAACGGAGTTGCAACACTATCGGTTCGATTAAACTGCCCTTCCAAGTCCTTCATTGTGTATGACATACCTGCAGTGTCATCGGAAAACCGCAATGTTTTTATTTTATAGTACTTGAATGGCTCTGAGCACTATGCGACTTGACTTCTGAGGTCATCAGTCGCCTAGAACTTAGAACTAATTAAACCTATCTATAACCTGAAGACATCACACACATCCATGCCCGAGGCAGGATTCGAACCTGCGACAGTAGTGGTCGCTCGGCTCCAGACTGTAGCGCCTAGAACCGCACGGCCACTCCAGCCGGCACTACTTAAATTCCCTCTCCAAATTTCTCCTCGGTTTCCATCACAGTTCGCTCAATATATAGATTGAATAACATACGAGATAGGCTACAATCCTGCCTCACTCCCATCTCGAATCGTCCATTACCTGCATTGCGTCCCTGCTGTTCCCAAAATTTCAGATTATTCAAGTGAGCATTGTCAAATTTCTTCTCTAAGTCTAAAACTGTTATAAACGTAGGTTTACCTGTCTTTAACGTATCCTCTAGAATAAGTCGTAGAATCAGCATTGCCTCGCGCGTTCCTACAATTCTGTGAAAAGCAAACGGCTCTCACACGAAGTGGGCTTCTACCAGTTTTTTGTCATTCTTGTGTAAATAATTTTTGCAGTCAGGATTTATTAAACTGGTATACAATGCTTGCCGTCATAGAAACTGGAATCCTTTTCCCTGTCTCATATATCTATTCGAATGGATATCAATAATTTCCAAGGATCTCAATTATTTTGAAGAAATGCCGTCTACTCCAGGGGTTTTTCTTCCACTTAGGTTTATTAGTATTCTGCCGAGTTCCTCTCTCAGAATCATACCTCGCAACTCATCTTCGTTTATTTTATCTTCCCTTCTTGCAACAATGTGTCCCTCGTGTAGCCCTTCTGCACCTTTCCTCCGCTTTCCAGTTTTCCCAATTTGCTTCGCAAAAGTTTGCCATCTGACGATTTGATACCTGAATAGCAGCTTCTCTTTTCTACAAACGGCGACATCTACCTCCCTCGCTATGTGTGCTACTGCATCCTTGCACTTTTCATGTAGCCATTCCTTTTTTCCCCATTTTGCACTTTTTTCAGTCTCTAGACGTGTGTCTTTGCTTTTCCTTGCTTCTTTTTCTGCATTTTTGCCTATTTCATCCCCTGATACTTTAACTATTTCATCTTTCAAACGTACCCATTCGTCTTCCATCGTATTCCTATATCATTTCCAGTCAGGTGGGTCCCGATCACCCCTAAGAAACTCTCAACAGGCTCTGGTTCTTGCATTTACCTTGATTCCGTCGTCGTAATTTCCTGCTTTTCTGCTGTTTCTTCGGTTCTGATCTGCAGTACATATGAAGTACACTATGATCAGAGTCTGCATTAATGCCAAGGAAGGTTTGCAGTTTAGACTCTGATTCCGAACTCTCTGCCTTATCGTTATGCAATCTATTTGAAACTTTTGTATACCGCCTGGATAGCCGGTGCGTGGGTCTGCTCCTGTGAACTGCTTCTGTAACATAGGCCGAGACTGAAGGAAGCGAATAGGAGCAGGAGAGGTACTGGACTTTGGTACTGCGTGTAACTTTAACACTTTTAATAGAGTCAAAAAACACAAGTAAATATCAAATGCATACTTAACTTAGGCTAGGATGAGCACGCAGGTGTAAAGCCGTAGTCCACGTCTAATCCTGTGAAGTTAGGATGACTTTTCTGTATAACCTCAAAACCAACAAATACTCGTTGCTGTCCAAACTTTAACTGAACGTAGCTAAAAGAAAGTCTCAGTAGCGTGCTAGTCCACTCGGTAGTAGAAGCGGTATTTCCAGGCCGTCTGCTCTTGATGAACTTGGCAGCAATCAAGACGGCACTCCCTGAGCTCCAAAGCGTCGGCCAGGGGGCGCTGTCGTCGGCGTAGTTAGTCTCCTCTCGTAGTGCCAACTTATGAGAGCGTGCACCTACGTTGTGGCATCGTGACTATCCACGCCAATGAAACATACCAAACATTAGCTATAATTAAACTATGCTCTGTATAAGATTTTATCAGGAAGTTTCTTTTTTCTTTTCTTTCCCCTACTGCGTGCTCTCCTAATATCTTTTCCTTTTCTTTCTTCTTTTTACCACCCAATTCCAATCCGCACGACAATTAAAATTCCATTTTCCTTACCTATCTGAACAATATGTTTTAGCTTATCACACATTCCTTCAGTCTGTTATTTCCAGAGCTAGTAAGAATATAAAATTATATTCATCATCATCATCGTTTTCTAACTACAGTTTCTTAGGTGTAGTGTATAAGTGCTTGCCATCTCCTTCTGTCTTCATACAATTTGTGTTTGAGATCTGCCTCCCATTTGTGTCCTTTCATCATCACATCTTATCTTACGGTCTCTATCCAGCATTTTCTTGGTCTTCCCCATGAGTAGGGGGGACAATATCGTTATAAGTGCATACTGCAGGTTTCCTGCATCAGGGGCAAGTATACATTCAGGGGCAAACCTATTGTTCTTTTGACTGGCAGGTCCGTAACCTATTGTTCTGCTAAGAATATTATGACTCAAAGAGGGTAGTACTTCCTTTTTATTGACAGATCCTTAAGGTATTATTCCCCCACACATCCCCCTCCTGCACCTCCTCCTCCTCCACCTCCACCACCTCCTCCTCCACCACCGCTTCCCCTCTTTGGGAAACCCTGTACAGGGCTATGTAATAGGCTATATTCCCTCTTAGCATTCTTTCATCAGGTAGAAAAATATCTTTTATTATCTGCCGTGTCCTGCAGCACATTAATTAAATTGATCATTAGAGTCACTTTGCATGGCTAGTAATTTTTCTTTCTCAGTAGTCGGATTACTCTCACCAGGTAGTTAATTTGCGAATCCCTCGAGGGATGGCGATGTTCTTTTCGAGGACCACTGTTGAGAACCGACATTTGAAGCAGACAACATAAGGACTCTACCGCTACCAACACACATTTCGCGCAAGGACAGTGCTATTAAAGACACGATCACAACGACAGTGTTACCATCACGCTACTTAAAAAGTGGCCTTAGTTCTACAGACACACACAAGAGTCGCTGATAGTGTTACGCTCTCTGGTAGAAATAGTGTCTGCAATTTTGAAGCAGTTTTTCCATTCAACCACATACCTGCGTTGTGCCCTATGGCGATGTCTTTTAATGGTTACAGCCACTAGTGACTCATATTCAAGGCCATCTCGTATCTCGAAATGAGTCACCTTTTTCGTACCTATCGGCCACAGCAAAACTCCAACTTGGTTTTGGACAGTCCCTCCGCATCTTATTACTATTCCTCAGTCTGTGCTCCGCCGTCTGATCCCTGCAGCTTTGACCCAATTTAAGTCAGAACTGAGCAGAGAATGGTTAAAATCAAAATCAAGTTTTAAATACGTGAAAATTAGGTGCAGTATCATTCCTTAGATTTAAAATAATTTGCATGGTGTATAATAGACATAATATGAAAACGCAGTTTAGCTGATATGAAGTACCGCTAAACATGTGAAATTATCGTATTACTTCCAGCTATTCGCCAAAATGTGTAGTCCTTCCACACTTCCTCATTTGTTATACCTCCTAGAATAGTTGTTGTCTGACTTGTTGTATTGTTAGACTTTGCGTGAAACATGCGATGTGATGTTCCTCTCGAAACCTGGTAGAATATACAGTAGTGCCAGTCTGATACCACGCCCAATATGTCGACGATCCTAAGCAATTATATGAGGCGCGAGGTAAGTTGTAAACAACAGACCTATCAATCATTGTCATCCAAAAACTTGGTCAGCAAAAGACTTCTCACACAGAAGAACCTTGTATTCATCAGAAATTATTTTGAAATCTTGTGAAACAAGATGTGTCTCCAGCACACTAAAGCATCTAGGACTAAAGGTTGTCACAAATATGTGTGGAATGTTCTGCTTCCTAGCTGTGGCGGTTTTGAGTCTGTTGCAGAAACAGACACGTCCTATACACAATAATTGTCTGGATAGACTGCCGTCATTCTTTAACTTTCCCATATTACTACAGTATTCTTTCTGAATAATTGAGAAAGTCACAACTATCGAACCGAAATCATACTTCAATTTCATAAATAGCTAACGTTACATATCTCTAGAAATATATCAAGCTTTTGCGTCACGCAGAATCCCCGCTATAATAGACGAATTCGGAAAAATATTCTTCGTTTGCAGCAAACAAATGACAGATTTAGACGTGGAATTGAATGATTTCACGGGTAAATTAGCTGAGTTCAAGTATGTATTACTTCTATGTGTTTCTTTCGTCTGACAATTTCGCTTTAAACTTCGGAAAGGCCAGCTCTATGGTTTCAAACTTACGGTAACAGTGGTAGGTTAAACTGTTTTTAACGTGATGTCAGAGGGGTGGGAAAACTGTTTAAACTAATGACAACTGGGCTAGCAACATTTTAAACGTGGGCAAGAGAAGTGTAATGTTTTAGGTGCGGGGAAAATCAGTGTTTCTTTAATTTCCGGTCGTTTTAAACTTAGGACCATATTCGATATTTAGCACAAGTGAGACGGCAGCCAAGCAGCAAGTGTCAACATCTGTCTGTAGGGAGACGGAGACGGCCCCTTGGGAGCATCACCTTTACACACAGGATAGTACAAGATATTAGCCGGGCTGTATATTACGGCACTAATGCCTGCTTGTGCGTGGCATCTTCAGAGGATACTACGGCACATTAACTGGACGGTATAGTATATCTTAACGCAAACAAATTTTGTGTTTGACCTGTTCATACTTTAATTCCTGTCTGTCTGATGTAAATAATATTTGTACATGTCTGTGATCTGTCATGTCACATGGCGTAGGGCACACAGCGGCTGGGTATCCACAGAATAAACATGTGTCGCAGGAAGTGTTACCATTTTGAGTTTTGGGGTAAATTTCTAGGATATTCGGTGGGGATCAAGGGAGTAAGACTAGATCCAAAAAGAATAGAGGTCAACAAAGACTGCCTGGAACTATCAAATGTAAATCAATTACGCTCGTTTCTGGAATTATCAGGATTCTATCGTCGCTATAAAGCGTGGTCCATCAATCTTGACCGGGCCAAATATCTCATGAAATAAGCGTAAAACGAAAATCTACAACCAACGAAACTCGTCTAGCTTGAAGGGGGAAATCAGATTGGGCTATGGTTGGTCCGCTAGATGGCGCTGCCATTGGCCAAACGAATATCAACTGCGGTTTTTTGAATTGGAACCCCCATTTTTTATTATATATTCGTGTAGTACGTAGAGAAATATGAATGTTTTAGTTGGACCACTTGTTTCGCTTTGTCATAGATGGCGCTGTAATAGTCACAAACGTATGGCAAACAATTGTAAACGAACAGTTGGTAACAGGTTAGTTTTTTAAATTAAAATACAGGACGTAGGTACGTTTGAACGTTTTATTTCGGTTGTTTCAATGTGATACAGGAACTTTTTTGAACTTTCATTTGTGAGAACGCATGCTGTTACAACGTGATTACCTGTAAGTACCACATTAATGCAATAAATGCTCAAAATGATGTCCGTCAACCTCAATGCATTTGGCAAAACGTGTAACGACATTCCTCTCAACAGCGAGTAGTTCGCCTTCAGTAATGTTCGCACATGCATTGACATAGCGCTGACGCATGTTGTCAGGCGTTGTCGGTGGATAACGATAGCAAATATCCTTCAACTTTTCCCCAGCAAGAAACCCGGGGACGTCACATCCGGTGAACGTGCTTCAACGACCAATCCTTCCTCCCATAATGCCGCATCATACACTAACCCGCCAAGGTCGCTGATGTTCCACATGTCGCAGCCATCGTGGATATTCCGTTGTCCGATAGTGCATATTATGCCGGTTTACGTTACCGCTGTTGGTGAATGACGCATCGTCGCTAAACAGAACGTGTGCAGAAAATGTGTCATCGTCCGGTAATTTCTCTTGTGCCCAGTGGCAGAACTGTACACGACGTTCAAAGTCGTCGCCATGCTATTCCTGGTGCATAGAAATATGGCATGGGTGCAATTGATGTTGATGTAGCATTCTCAACACCGACGTTTTTGGGATTCCCGGTTCTCGCACAATTTGCCTGCTACTAAAGTGCGGATAGGCTGCGACAGCAGCTAAAATACCTACTTGGGCATCTTGATTTGTTGCAGGTCGTGGTTGACGTTTCACACGTGGCTGAACACTTCCTGTTCCCTTAAATAACGTAACTATCCGGCGAACGGTTCGGACACTTGGATGATGCCGTCCAGGACACCGAGCAACATACATACTACAAGCCTGTTGGGCGTTTTGATCACAATAATCACACATCAACACGATATCGACCTTTTCCGCAATTGATAAACGGTCCATTTTAACATGGGTAATGTATCACGAAACCAACACGACTAATAAGATGACGCGACAAAAAAAATGGCTCTGAGCACTATGGCACTTAACTGCGGAGTTCCCTAGAACTTAGTACTTAAACCCAACCAACCTAAGGACATCACACAAATCCATGATCGAGGCAGGATTCGAACCTGCGATCTAAGGAGTCGCGCGGTTCCACACTGTAGCGCCTAAAACCGCTCGGCCACTCCGGCCGGCCATGCTGGGACAAAATAGAAATACCAAACCTAGCTTTCACTGACGACTTGGCCATACTATCAGACAACGAAGAAACAGCAACAAACAAACAGAGATACTAAAAGAATGTGCGGGAAAAGTTGGACTGCGAATCTCTTTCGAGAAGTCTGAATTTTTCTGCTCAAAATTAAACATAACAAAATTAGACTCAAAATAGGGCAAAATAAACAGAGCTGCATACTTCAAATATCTGGTGAAATGCTTGAACCTACAGGAGCAGAAAAGATCGCACAGAAGACTTGACTACAAAAAATGATGAGAGCATTGGGCGAGACACAGCACGTATACAACAAAAAATGCGCGTCCATTCACACAATAGTCAAGCATTGCAACACAGCTATCAAGACTGAAATACCATACGCAAGTGTGACGCTAACACTCCATACGAAAAGTGACATGGAAAGCATAGTGAAGGAAGAAAGGAAAATCGTAACGAAAATTCTCGGTCCAAAGCTGACAGTACAGCGATACAGATTACACTTTAGGAAAACTGCAGAGAAGATGTCAAACATAGCAGCAGATGTCAGAAGAAGAAGGTTGAAGTTCTATGGGCGCACCATCAGGCTGTCATCAAAACGCCTTACCAAGAGAATTTTAACATACATGAAAGGGGCCAAATCAACAGTACCGTGGACCACACGAGTCAAACTGGACCTAGAAGCGGCAATATCGATCCAATAGAAACTGAAGACAGAGATGCATGCAGGTCAAGATACACAAGTCGAATGTGAGGTCAGAGAATGAAGCCCCAAAGGAACCAGGGACGAAGTGGACGGAAGATAGAAAGAGACTCCATGGAGAAATATTAGAGAACTCTGAAATGAGGCAGAATGCCCTGCGTGATCCCACTGGGTCTCGACGCAAATAACATATAGGAAGGTTGGAACTTTGATAGTGGCAACTATTTACTTACAGCTCATACAAAATAGATACGTGTTTCAAAGTTTTACTGAGCTTCAAAGTAGTCACCAGTATTGTGTATAGCCCGTTGCCAGCGACGTCGAGGTCGTAGGATACTCTTAGCAGTGCCAGTTGTGTTGACAGTTCGAGCGACGAGGTCTATTGCCCGACCAGTTTGTAGCAGTTCTGAAGCGAATGCCGAGAAGCGTTCCCTTCAGTTCAGAAATGAAGTTGAACTCACGATGGCTTAAGTCAAGGAAGTACAGTAGGTGGTATGGTACATAGCAGCCCCATCAGTCAAACGAATGAGTAACAGCTTGCACTGTACATGCTTGAGCATTGTCCTGCAAAATGACGGTCAGGTCATGCAGAAAGTGTCATCACTTCTGTCTCTAACGTGCACTTAGGTTCAACTCTATTTCTAAACTGAAGGAAATACTTCAGGGCATTCGTTTCAGAACTGCTACAAATTCGTCGGGCAATACGCCGCGCCGCTCGAACAGTCAACACAACTGACACTGTTAAGAGACTTCCACATCGCTGGCAACGGGCTATACATAGTGCTATTTTGAAGGTCAGTAAAACTTTGAAACACGTATCTATTTTGTACAAGCTGTAAATAAATAGTTGCCACTGTTAAAGTTCCAACCCTCGTACATATTGCCCCTTGTTTAATTAAGTTTAATTTTACGATACTATCTTTCTCAAACACAGAGAAGAACATCCTAACATGGTGAGAAACCAAATGAAAAGATAACCCACACTGTCTCTAGTTGTGTAAGTTATTCAACACGACATTTTTCAGCTTATTGAGGGATCTGTAGGGGAACATGTTGGTACAAAGCATAGCAACACGTCTCACTTCACTTTTACTACATTGACGGAAGATGTGCGTGTGAGAAACATGACTTTAATTAGTAGCATCGTAAAGAGCATCTAAAGTGCCCGTGTTTGTTGGAATCTATGTGAAGATATGAGAAAGAAAAATGCGGGAACAGTGCAGAAAGCGACGACAGATTTATAATCTGGACTGGCCAGTGAGAGGTCACTTGCACATTACTGTCGTGCTTTGGGTGTGCTGGGGACTCCAAGGAATAAAAGTCGAGCACTAAAGAAAAAATGGATGTTGTAATATAGACCATAAGCTATGCTATCTCAAGTGCGAACTTATGGTGTTGGTGAAGTACTGAATCATCATGTTGTAGTGATAGATCCCATTTCTCGAATGAGAGGTCATTATGTTCTTAAATACATATGGCTGAGAAATGATGTTCGTGACTGAGAGTATTCGATAAATGATGAGCACCCCGCTGTTGGGAGGTGTTTTAAATCGTAAGTGATGATAGCGCAGCAGTCCCTGCTGAGGTGGAGACAGGAGTTCTTTGGAGCGGACAGTGCGGAAGAAAGAGCTCCATGAAATCTAAGAACACGAAATATCGAAGGTAATAAATGCATTGTTACTGTTAATTATCAAGTTGAATATCAGGTCTGTTACGTATGTAGCATGGAGGTACGGTATACGAGTTGGTAGCTGTCCGCATTTATCATGTGATGAGCTCCAATTCTGGAGATAATGTAAGAAGCTCAGTTACACGTCACTTCTTATTTATGTGGTGGAGTGTATGAGTACGAGAAGTTAATTCCCAGAAGCTTTATCTGCAGCTGTAAGGTGGCGAAGTCTGAGTCTAGTTGGTGGAAGAAGGCACATGGACTCAGGGCACAGACTAACTGGACCCAGATTATCAGTACTTAACAGTGACCGAATACTCAGTAAGCAACTTTCCTTGTAGGAAGGAATATTCAGGTGGAACTTAAATAAGTGTTTGGTGCATGAGGTGAAGTATAACAAACCACCGCGCAGCTATAGCCAACCTGAAACACTTCACGTGGCTCCTTCAGCAGCTAAAAGACAGATAAAGTGTAACGAATAAGCCAAATTTCAAGAAAATTTCGTAAGAAATCGATAAGGAGAAAACGTGTTGCCAAGAGCAACGGGAATAAAACAGCAAGACACTCTATACAGTAGAGACGTCAAACTGAATCGGAAGCGAATAATAGAACTGAATGAATAAGGAAGAAGAACTGTGTTGGGGAAAATCGAACCAGTATTTACCCAGCGATAGTACGCAGTGTACAAGCAGTCGTCAAAACATTGCACCGCACACGTAATTGTCGCCACACTGCAGCGTACACTCAGGAGCACTCAATCGTTTGTAGATAGCCAACAAACACCTCCTTGACAACACATAGCCGTGAGCAACTAGCAGTCGACGTGCAATCCGTAGGCAGCACTCAGTACAAAGGTGTGATTGTAACTAATTTAAAAGGTTGTATGTGTTGTGAGTAATGCAAGAAGACAAGTGTAGAACCGTATTGAACTTTTAGAACAAAAGAGCGAGAACGGAGATTCCATTTCTTCAAATGATACTTTACGAGTTTGGAGGAAAAGCTACAGGCCTTAGAAGTTCAGAAATTTCAAGAAAGTGCACGAACTTTAAATTGTGTACCGCATTCTGGAAATGAAGTAATTCATCCAAACAATGCATTTAAATGATTGTGTGATGAGTTAGCTAAAACGTGACAAGAAATCACAGAAAATCAGTGTGGATGGAAATCTTCAGATACGAATAATTTGTTAGAAGAACTACAACTAGACAGTACCATGAACGTACATAACCATTTCCAAAAGTTTAAAACTGGTGGACATGTACACCCAACACACACCTTAGGAGTTTTTTCGAGATCTTTACCACAAAAGTAGGAGAATTCTCGGAAAATAGATTTTGGTTTAAGTTACCTAGTAGGGGATGCTGCCGAGTGAGGGAATGCTCGGTAGAAAGAATTTACTTAATTGAAAGATTTTCAAGAGAAATTTAGACAACTACTGGTCACAAACAATACAAGAAAAATTAACTTTAGAATTCCTCGATCCAAAGCGCTACAATAGTTTTTGGGGAAGTTTTAAAAAGTATATTGAGTGCCATTTAACACGATATAAATATTTAGACAACCAACTGTGTCAGACTGGACTATACAAAAGAATGCGTTATGTTGAAGAGTAAAGAAAGTTAGACTAAAATGGAGATTGTGTATGCTACAACAGTGAAGCTCGATTTTACTGACCTTATTCACAGAGGATATGGACATTTTGGAGTATGCAAATGTGTAAAACACGTCATTAAATTTTACTACCTTAAAAACTTAGTTCTAAGATGATAATGATGATGGTTGGTTTGTGGGGCGCTCAACTGCGCGGTTATCAGGGTACATACAAATTCCCAATGCTCAGCCCAATCTCGCCACTTTCATCATAATTCACGAAAGTAGCGAGATAGAAAAAGTATCATCAATAATAAGATCTTGAGAAGTATATCAAAAGATGAGAGACAGTAATCAAAGAGCGTTGTGTAATTTGTACCCGATAATACACACGGCTTTGCACGACCTCATGGTAGCGGATTTTTTTAGTCAGCTACCCTACAACAGGGAGGGGTGGGGGAGGAGGAGTGACTTACATATTTGTACTAGCAGAGTGTTTGTCAAAGTACGTTAAGCTCTACCCAACCAAACAGGCTACACTGAAACTGTAATTAGGTGTTTCTTAAGCCTTAACTCTCAGCACCAACTCTGAATTCCCTCTTTGGATATTCATATGTCTCTATCGTTGAGATTCTTTCCTGTTTTCGTCCGCAGCTCGTGGTCGTGCGGTAGCGTTCTCGCTTCCAGCGCCCGGGTTCCCGTGTTCGATTCCCGGCGGGGTCAGGGATTTTCTCTGCCTCGTGATGACTGGGTGTTGTGTGATGTCCTTAGGTTAGTTAGGTTTAAGTAGTTCTAAGTTCTAGGGGACTGATGACCATAGATGTTAAGTCCCATAGTGCTCAGAGCCATTTGAACCATTTGGGCCAACTTTCCTGTTTTCCGTGATATTTGTGACGCAATGACTGTAAAGTTCACTTCAGTAAACTGGATGAGGGACAATGCAAACATGTACACACACACACAAACATCTACGTACACACACGCACGCACACGCACACGCATAGGCGCGAGCGCGTATGCAAACAGCGTACAATCAGGCGCACTATCTGAAGCAGATGTGGGAAACGTTGTAGGAGCAAAAATAGTTTACTTTTTTAGGAGTTAGTCTTGTCACTTTTCGAGGGGAGGAGTAAAGTGGCCTGGTGTCAGAAAAACTCAGAGATAAGAGTGAAAAGCTAACATGTGGAAGGAGAAGGGTTTTAGAAGAGAGGAGCGATAGGTAGAAGAGTCATGCAGGATAACTGTCCACAGAAAATCAATAGTCTGTAGAAGCCTGGTGTGGGATGTAGACACAGGAAAAAGGACAGAACAGACAAGTACTGGTGTACTCGAAATAATAATAAACTATGTGGTTCACTTGATGGGAGTTTATGGATAAGTTAACCTAGAATATGCAGAAATTTATGAGTAAGTTGCCCCAGGGAAGGGAACTTATACCTTGTTTACGTGGATCCAAGGAAGGGAGGATCCCAACCACTTTATGGGAAGAGAGGTACATTAAGTTAGCGACGGTACAAAGACGTATGGAAGAGTACTTAAACTCTGGAAGAGCAGTGCTGAGAAATGTTTACGAGTATTATTAGTTGCATGACGCTAGTTAAGGCACCATTCCATCCAGAATGACTAAATAAAAATTCAGTAATTTACCTGTTCCCGAGGACGCAAAGTAATCTCAGATTGCTGTGAGGTTTGATCCTAGAATTATAGAAAATATTTACCTTCACCAAGAAAGATAGGGATTTTCGTGATAAGGTATAATGAAATATGTGTTAATGGCAAAACCAAAATCAAAGAAGTACTCAATGCAATGTACTCATTTGAAGAAAAAGTGAAAGTGAAGTGAAGCTATCGTGCCTACTTATATAAAACTTGTATAATAATGATAACAATTAAAGTTGAATGTATGGCCACGACATCTTTTTCCTTAGTGGAGGGATATGTAGTGATACATTCCATTCCTCGAATGAAAGGCATCGCATCCATAAATACATATTGTAAGTTGGCAGCGCTGTAACTGCGCCCTCGGCAAGATATTGTGTGGTTGGACGGACTAGCAGTAAGCGAGTGAATAGCGAAGTGTATGGACATGATATTCGCTGTGCTGGTAGGACGTGCATTATAAAGTGAGATGAAAAGATGTGTTTATAAGAAAATATGCAAGGAAATGTGTGATGATGGATGTTTGGTTGATAATGTTTGGTCGTGGAATTATTGACAACTATGTAGTTTTTGGAACTGGATGTCACATGAATCAGGTAATGTTTTCTAATGCATTGTTTGCTCTCCAACAAAATCTTTCTTTCACTAACCATATGCCTCCTAATAGCTAGAGTCTATAGTAGTTAGAATATTTTATTTAGCTCGCTGTTGTTCTACTTGCAGTAATTTCTGTAGTTCGTGTTGTGCTCTTTTCTGTGAGGTAAGTGACTTATGGAAAAGATCTGGGTTTGCACTGTTGGGATTCGTGACTGGAATGATTTCAGGCAATTAACATAGTTAATTTCATATTTTTGGAGTTGTATTATTCTTAGGATTTCTGGCAGGGTCATTCTTTTGTGTTAATTAGTACTCGAAGTCATATTGTCAATGTATGGCAGTCAGAGTGCGTTGGGACTGTATATTGTTGGTAATAAGTGAATAGATTAAGTTTGAGTTATCTTACTCAAGGAAAATTCTGTGGATCATTGTTTAATAAAAATAATTAAATAGTTAGTTTCAATATGTTAGAGGAAAGACGATCGTGATTGAGAGTAGTCGTTTATTGCTGAGCACTCCGCTGTTGGCAGGACTTTCAAATCGTAGGTGCTGATACCAGAGCTATCAATCCAGTAACTGTACGGTGCCTGAGCGATGTAGTATAAAGTAAAAGCAAAAATTATTATTATTTATTGCAGCGCGCGTATGTAATTTGCAACAACTCATTTTGTACTACTGTTCTGTCAGAGTCACATGTAAATAATTTTCAATAATTTTCCAATAATCAGCTTTCTGATAAGGATAACTTTTGACAGTCATTCATCTGAATTTAAACTTTTTACTGATTTCTCCTATCCATAGTCATGCCAATTATCGTAAATAAAATCAGTTGTTTTTCATACTTAACAAAATCTAGTGGTCAGCATTGCACTGGGCTGTGCCAGAAAAAATTCTTACGGGAGCAGATATATAAGCGTTATCCGGCGACATAATTGAGGTAAGAATCTTCAGTTTATTCAGAATGACTTTTCAGGGCCATGACCCAGCGTTGCTGACGTCTAGATTTTCCAGTTTAGATTCACAGTCAATTAATTACTGAAAGATTATATATGAATCACATTATTATTGCGAGGGTAGTCAGATTATTATTCCGATGCTATGGAAATAATTTTAATTGTTGCGAGGTTACACAATCATCGTGGGTGTTGTGGGGACTGCATAGTTTAAGCTATGCAATGTCCAGGTTTCTGTGAGAGGAAATGGATCGAAACGCGTTAATGTCGGTTTAGCTCCTGACACGGACGTCGAACTCATGGTACGAAAACAAAAAGTATTTCTGTGTACCCAGGAATAATCATACTATGCCTCGATGAGTTACAGCAAAAGACAATGTATCAAGCTGCTTATGAACCAACATTACATGAACCCACTCCAATGGTCGAAAGTCGATGTGGTCTTCCTCCAGTACAAACGAAAAAACTTTACACCGATCCGTGGAAGCGACTTCGATCACTGGTCACCTGGTCGAAAGGACCCAGTATATATACCACATATGGTCAATGTCAACACGGAGACGGTATTTGTTTCCCTATGTATCAGAAGAGAGTGGCGCGGATAAAATCTTGCTGAGTTCTGTACCAGTCCACGTTAGCGAAGTTTTACAGTTCGTGTTTAGTCTGTTGGAAGCTGCAAAACTGACAAGGATAGAGGGAGAGAGAATTTGCTGTCAACGAAGAGTCGGACAACGTTACGATGTCGTATTTCTAGCGTAGTAATCATAGGAACAAGATAAAGGAGATTAGGACATGTACAGAGTGATATTTACAGACGGTCATTTGATATCGATAAATATTAGGGGTTATGCCACCGAAGTTGCAGTCCGCGTTTACTCTGCATGGTTTTGAATTTCTTTCTGTTCGGTAGTGCGTTATTTCTCTCGTTATGATAGCTCTATACGTGTCAGCCTTCTGACTAATGGAGCAGTGATGTAGGAACGTGATGGTATTTCGAGAGTTAACAGGGTCTTTAACTTGACGGAGGACATCTCTTACTCGTCGAAATCACGTGAATTCAAATGCTTTACATCGAAGACTGGGAGATATGACGGAATACGGCACGTAAACGATACTCTGATGGTAGGTGGATTGTGAGGTGTGCTCTGTACCGTTTCTTCTAAGTTTTGTGGGTAAACATATTACAACCTCTCACATACGTCTCGCGTAGTGACTGCAGTGAGAAAATTAGGGCTAATACAAAGGTTTCTAGAGAGTGATAATCAGCAGCAGAATTTCCATCTTTCGAATTCTCAATAAATAAGAGACAACATCTTCCGGGAGTTCAGCGCATCTATAAAGGGAAGGATCTTAAGAGACTAAATTTACATTTAAAATGCAAGACATCACGCAATGTGTTGCGGAGGGTACCCTGTACCAGCTCTGGTCATTCTCTTTCCTATTCCGCTCGCAAACAGAGCGCGATAACAAGATTACCTATATGCCCTCTAATGAACGCCAATTTCTCGTATCTTATCTTCGTGACCCTTATGCAGAATTTATGTTGACGGCAGTAGAAACCTTCTGCGATCAGTTTCAAATGTCGGTTCGCAAATAGTGCTGCACGAAAAGAATATCGTCTCCCCACCAGGGTTTCCCATTTGAGCTCTCGAAGCATCCAAACACTAATTTGCTAGGAGCCATAGGGTTATATTCTGAGGGAAACCTAGGTCTGCATAGTTGTATGCATTTGTGGTCAGTAGACAGGTATTTTGTTATTTCTCACTGCGGTAGTCTTTCCAGGATATTTCTAAAACATCTCTCAGATCGTTTTGCTTAGCAGGAGGAACGAAAGGAAGCATATTGTTCAACATCCTGGAATTTAAGCACCTTGTCTCGATGAGACGATTAGGACAACTTTTTCGAGTCTATTATCATTAACAGCTGCCTGGAAAAGTGAGTGGTGGGTTTTCGGCCGGGAGAGGAACAGCTCTGATGCGTGAGTGGAGCCTTGTGACCCAGGGAGGCGGTGCAGCAGTTCACATGCGATCCAGCGGTTAAGGCATCGCGAAGGTGGAGAAGAAACACACTTCTGCCCCATAGACCGACAGGTCTCAGCAGGATTACTGTGGAAGCGGTATACGAGAATTCTAAGTGACTTACTTCCACTAGCATGACAGGCCAACCGAGAGACAGAACGCAATTAACATTGTATGTCATCAGGTACTTGACGACGGTTAAGTCATTTTGGCATCAGAGGAAGTGACTACGAACCCTGTGGGAAGCCTCAACAGCCGTCAAGGAAGCATGTGTGTGAGGAGAGCTATGCGAGAGGCGTTCAATGAATTCGAAAGTAAACTTCTATGTACTGACCTGGCAGAAAATCCTAAGAAATTTTGGTCTTATGTCAAAGCGGTAGGTGGATCAAAACAAAATGTCCAGACACTCTGTGACGAAAATGGTACTGAAATAGAGGATGACAGACTAAAGGCCGAAATACTAAATGTCTTTTTCCAAAGCTGTTTCACAGAGGAAGACTGCACTGTAGTTCCTTCTCTAGATTGTCACATAGGTGACAAAATGGTAGATATCGAAATAGACGACAGAGGGATAGAGAAACAATCAAAATCACTCAAAAGAGGAATGGCCGCTGGACCTGATATACCAGTTCGATTTTACACAGAGTACGAGAAGGAACTTCCCCCCCCCCCCCCTTCTTGCAGCGGTGTACCATAGGTCTCTAGAAGAGCGTGGCGTTCCAGAGGATTGGAAAAGGATACAGGTCATCACCGTTTTCAAGAAGGGACGTCGAACACATGTGCAGAAATATAGACCTGGATCTCTAAAGTCTTTCAGTTGTAGAATTTGAGAACACGTATTATGTTCGAGTATAATGACTTTTATGGAGACTAGAAATCTACTCTGTAGGATTCAACATGTGTTTCGAAAAAGACGATCATGCGAAACCCAGCTCGCGCTATTCGTCCACGAGACTCAGAGGGTCATAGACACGGATTCCCAGTCAGATGGCGTATCTTGACTTCCGCAAAGCGTTCGATACAGTTCCCAACAGTCGTTTAATGAACAAAGTAAGAGCATATAAACTATCAGACCAAGTGTGTGATTGGATTGAAGAGTTCCTAGATAACAGAACGCAGCATGTCATTCTCAATGGAGAGAAGTCTTCCGAAGTAGGAGTGATTTCAGGTGTGCCTCAGGGGAGTGTCGTAAGACCGTTGCTATTCACAATATACATAAATAACCTTGTGGATGACATCGGAAGTTCACTGAGGCTTTTTGCGGATGATGCTGTGGTGTATCGAGAGGTTGTAACTATGGAAAATTGTACTGAAACGCAGGAGGATCTGCAGCGAATTGACGAATGGTGCAGGGAATGGCAATTGAATCTCAATGTAGACGAGTGTAATGTGCTGCGAATACATAGAAAGAAAGATTCCTTATCTTTAGCTACAATATAGCAGGTCAGCAACTGGAAGCAGTTAATTCCATAAATTATCTGGGAGTAGGCATTAGGAGTTATTTAAAATCGAATGATCATATAAAGTTGATCGTCGGTAAAGCAGATTCCAGACAGAGATTCATTGGAAGAATCCTAAGGAAATGCAATCCGAAAACAAAGGAAGTAGGATACAGTACGCTTGTTCGCCCACTGCTTGAATACTGCTCAGCAGTGTGGGATTCGTACCAGATAGGGTTGATAGAAGAGATAGAGACGATCCAACGGAGAGCAGCGCTCTTCGTTACGGGATCATTTAGCAATCGCGAAAGCGTTAAGGAGATGATAGATGAACTCCAGCGGAAGACTCTGTAGGAGAGACACTCAGTAGCTCGGTACGGGCTTTTGCTGAAGTTTCGAGAACATACCTTCACCGAGGAGTCGATCAGTATATTGCTCCCTCCTACGTATATCTCGCGAAGAGACCATGAGTATAAAATCAGATAGATTAGAACCCACACAGAGGCATACCGACAATCCTTCTTTCCACGAACAATACGAGACTGGAATAGAAGGGAGAACCGATAGAGGTACTCAAGATACCCTCCGCCACACACCGTCAGGTGGCTTGCGGAGTATGGATGTAGATGTAGATGTAGATACATAGAGTAAACCTGATATTTAGAACTTCTATGTGCTGTTACCTCGAGAGCCTTCGTAGGTGACGAGACATTTGTCTAGTTTAAGTGAGTTCGGACGTGGCGCCCCATTATGTGACAGAGATAGAGCACGCTCTTAGAACTCTGCCACGAGCTAAAAACGAGTTTCATATTCTGGTTCTGTAACACACGACACGGCAGATAAGAACAGATTTTTCTACACGATGAAACGACACTTAAAGGAAATATAGCCTATGCCGCAGTGTTGTACAGGATTTTCACAACAAAAACGGTACATTACTGATGTGAAAATGCTTGTATGGTTCTTTCTTCTACCTTCGATAACAGCTCGTATACAGGGTGTTACAAAAAAGGTACGGCCAAACTTTCAGGAAACATTCCTCACACACAAAGAAAGAAAATGTTATGTGGACACGTGCCCGGAAACGCTTAATCCTCATTTCAGTGCAAATGTTGTCTTTACGGATGAGGCTTCATTCTAATGTGATCAAATTGTAAATATCCACAATCAACGTTTGTGGGCTGACGAGAATCCGCACGCAATTGTGCAATCACGTCATCAACACAGATTTTCTGTGAACGGTTGGGCAGGCATTGTTGGTGATGTCTTGATTGGGCCCCATGTTCTTCCACCTACGCTCAATGGAGCACGTTATCATGATTTCATACGGGATACTCTACCTGTGCTGCTAGAACATGTTCCTTTACAAGTACGACACAACATGTGGTTCACGCACGATGGAGCTCCTGCACATTTCAGTCGAAGTGTCCGTACGC